>NC_134704.1:45841754-46455504 GCF_043290135.1 Rhipicephalus microplus | reverse complement strand
CACCACGTAACGTTGTGTTGGTTTTTAAAGTGACATATCAACATTTCTCATTCGTGCTTCGCATATCATCGATTTCCACTGTACGTAAAAACTGCCAAATTTTGGGAAGTTAAACCTCAGTATTATTATATTATTATTATTATTATTATTATTATTATTATTATTATTATTATTATTATTATTATTATTATTATTATTATTATTATTATTATTATTTCTCTTCTTATGTATCTATTTAGAAATACTGAAGCCCAAGTCAGGGCTCTTGTATTCATTGCAGTCGAACAGAAAAAATCAGTGAATTGACTAAAATTTCTGAAAATGAAATAATAATATATAATTTATGTTTATTTTTGGGTCGCCCGTCACAAACTTGTGTGTTTAGAAAAAATATTTAATGATTTAGAGCATTTGGTACTCTACTCTCGGACTGCATGTACTCGGACTGAATATTGCATATTCAGTCCATTCTGCTAAAAATCAATTAGCGGATGATGCAGCCCGCTTACAATTTACAGCCGTAGGTTATAAGCATTAACATCACCTGAGGTCAGAACTGTCACGTGGAGCTTCAGATAAGAAGTGGCAAGGGGCGGGGTTCTGGTGTCCTGTCGGGGCTGCATAATACTGGTCCACGGCCTACAAGTCGTCGAAACCTGATGTATGGCACTTTGAAACTCGGCATCTCTTTATTCATTATCTTATGGGTTGTGAGGGGTGAGGGGAGGTGGAGGATTTGATATTTATTTACCACAATATCTGAATGCAGGAGGAGGAGGAGGAATAAATGAGGAAGGACAGGGAGGTTAGCCAGTTCTCAGACCGGCTGGCTACCCTGTACTGGGGAAGGGGGTAAGGGGGATAAAAGATGAGAGAAAAGAGACGTTGTAAAAAAAAGAGAGAGAGAAGGTCATAAGACGATCCACGACGCTGTTTACAGTCTGTCTCTAAGACCACTTGCCCGCAGAAAGCGCAACAACGCTCTCAATGCCTTGCGTGCAGAGGACGGTCTCGGCCAGTGTCCTAATACCCTTTCTTCCGACAATTGGCGATTGTCTATTCTATCTAAAGCTTTTGACAGTTCTTTTCTTGGCACGCTGAAGCGGGGACACTCGCAGAGAAGATGGGAGAAAGTCTCTGCGCAGCCACAGTTGTCACATGTCGGGCTTCTGGCCATTCCGATTCGAAACGAATAAGCATTCGTAAAGGCCACCCCAATCCACAGACGGCACAAAAGTGTCTCCTCTGCTCTGGTTATTCCTGATGGAAGACGGAGCTGTAGGTGTGGGTCCAAATTATGAAGGCGGACGTTGGTGAATGCCGGTGAATTCCACTGAGCGAGTGTCAGTTCTCGTGCAAGTGATCGAAGCCTTGCAGCGGCGTCCGTTCTTGATAATGGTATAGCTACACAAGGGGCATCGTTATGAGCAGTTCGGGCTGCTTCATCTGCACGGTCGTTTCCATCAATGCTGCAGTGGCCTGGTATCCATTGATATGCTATGTCATGTTGTTTCTCTATAGCCCGGTGATGGAGCAGTCGTATTTCAGCAATTAGCTGTTCGTTTGGTCCATGACGATATGGCGAGGCAATTCCCTGGAGAGCTGCTTTGGAGTAGGAGAATATTGACCATGTCTGTTGCGGTTCTTCAACTAGGAACTCCAGAGCGGCACGAATGGCGTCGAGTTCTGCCGCCGTGGATGATGTCAGATGCGAGGTCCTGAACTTTATCGTGATGGATTTCTCCGGAATTACCACTGCGCCTGTTGAACTTGTTGAAGTGACCGACCCATCCGTGTAAATGTGAATCCGTCCACTGTGTTTCTCATGCAGAAACAGTAATGTTGTTTGTTTTAGGGTCAAATTTGACAAATTTTTCTTCTTTTGCATTCCGGGGATGGTTATCAGGGTTTCCAGTGGATGTAGACACCACAATGGTAACGACGGTCTCGCTGCGTGCGTGAAGTTCGTGGGAATCACCGTGCGATGTGGGGCAATAATAGAGCAGAACGCAGAGCATGGCCTGGAAAGTGGAAGGGAGGCGAGGTGATGCGATTGAATCCGGGTGGCATGTCTTATGTGCGTTCTTAAAGCATCGACACGAATGTAAATTGTGATAGGGTGTTCATGAGCCATTGCGACAGTCGCTGCTGAGGATGCGCATCTCGGCAGCCCGAGGCATATTCTCAGTGCTTGAGCTTGTAATGACTGGAGAACGTGAACGTTTGTTATGCGGGCCTTGCCAAGCACAGGTAGGCTGTAGCGCATGAAGCCAAGAAAAAGTGCAGCATACAGTTGAAGCATGGCTCGTACCGATGCACCCCATGATTTTCCCGCAAGAAACCTTAGGACTTGGTTGATCATGGTCAGTTTCTTCTTCATGTAAGCGATATGAGGGCTCCAAGACAAATCACGATCTATTATTACTCCCAGGAAACGGTGAGTCTTTTGATAGCTAATTGTGTGTCCATTAATTCTGATGTGGTATGGCGTCATTGTCTTGCGCGTAAACGCAACTAGTGAGCATTTCTCATATGACAGCTCCAGTCCTCGTCCTTGAAGGTAGTTTGACGTCAGTGTAGCCGCTGTCTGAAGCCTGGCTCGTACGTGTAGACGCGTGACCCCTGATGCCCAGATGCAGATGTCGTCCGCGTATATCGACAGATGTACGGAGTGTGGCAGGACGTCAATGAGGCCGATGAGCGCAAGGTTGAAAAGTATGGGGCTTAGGACCCCACCTTGAGGTACGCCGCGATAAGTATGATGTTGCCTTGTTGCGCCATCTTCTGTCTGAACGAAGAAGGTTCTGTCTTTCAAATAACTGTAGACCCATTGGTAAACGCGGCCTCTTAATCCAATGCTTCCCAAGGCGTCCAGGATGGTTTCATGTAATACATTGTCGTATGCAGCCTTAATATCCAAGAAAAGTGCCGCTGATAATCTCTTTAGGCTCTTCTGTTGTTGTACAGACGTGACAAGATCAACAACATTGTCTATGGAAGATCGTCCACGTCGAAAGCCGGTCAAAGCCTCGGGGTATATATTGTTATGTTCCAAGTACCACTCCAGGCGAGTCAGCACCATTCTCTCCATCACCTTTCCAAAACAGCTGGCAAGCGCGATGGGGCGATAGGAGGCCATGTCCAGAGGCGATTTGCCTGGTTTGAGCAGGGGAACAAGACGGCTGCACTTCCACGAAGGAGGAACCGAACCGTTGCTCCACGAGTCATTGTATACAGCTAGAAGGGCACGCCGAGCTGTTCGTCCTAGGTTAGCAAGGGCCATGTAAGTGACTCCATCGGGTCCAGGCGATGACGAGCGCTTGCATGCTGCCAATGCTGCCTGAAGCTCCTCTAGAGAAAACATTGTAAATACATTCGCAACAATATTGTCCATCCGAGTGTCTCTGGACACCGGCGCGTTTCGTAGGTTACTCACGTTGGTCCCGGACCCCTTTTTTGCAACCCTGGCACAGAAGTCTTCCGCTACATCGATTTCACGCCGGCCTTGGTGGAGAGCAAGGCATTTGAACGGACAATTCTGTTGTGGCGATGCTCGTAGGCCGCGGATTATTCTCCATATTTGCGAAAGAGGTTTGTGGGGATCGAGCGACTCGCATAGTGACTTCCATCGTTGCGACTGTAGTGCTTTGATTCGACGTTGAATCTTCTTTTGTAGACGTCTCGCTTCCCTCAAGTCGTAGATGGATTTCGTGCGCCTATAACGTCGTTCGGCGCGACGACGGATTGCGCGAAGTCGCTCCAACTCCACCTCATATTTGCAAAAATCTGGCAAAGGTCCACAATTAAACGTTGCCTCTTGAATAGCGGCCTTCATTATACCTTCTAGGCTTTCAAGAGAGCCTTCTTGGTTTCTCTCGCATTGCTTCTCTGTGGATGATCTGTACTTTGACCAGTCTATCCGGGAAGTGGGCGCAATTTGCGACTTGCTTAGCCCCTTGATTTTTATATAGGTGGGGATGTGATCACTGCCATGCGTTTCATTGTCCGCAAACCACTGCACCTTGGTGTTCAGGCTACTCGACACAAAAGTTAGGTCGAGACAGCTACTATATGTCAGACCCCGTAAAAACGTGGGAGCGCCGTCATTTAAACAATGTAGTTGGTGGTCAGATGCAAAGGAGGACACATCTCTTCCCCGACGGTCCATCTTCTGGCTTCCCCACAGGGGGTGATGAGCGTTAAAATCACCGGTAATAATCCATGGCCCAGGTGTCGCTGATATAATGGCGCTTAATCTTGCTGGGTCGAAGCGGCCTGAAGGCGAAATATATACTGCCACTAGCGTGAAGTTCACGTTCTTACGCTTAACTGTCAGGCACACGTATTGGTTGCTGTCGTCCGGTGTTACTGGATGCTCAATATATGTGAGTTCGCACCTGATGTAAACAATGACCTTACTGGTTTCGTTACGGGTTGCAGATCTGAAAGCCTCGTATTTAGAAAGTCTTATAGCATTGTGAAGACGTGGTTCACAAATTACGATAATTGGAAACTGATTCTTGAAAACATATGGTCGAAAATCCGAAATGCGGGGTTTAAGACCTCGGGCATTCCATTGGAAAATTGATGCCTCTTTCACTTGTTTACGGAAGGGCTGCAGGGAAAGAGCCATGGTGCTTCTGTAGATTTGATAGCACCGGATTCAAAGCGTCCAATATTTGAACAGCGCTGTGGGCAGCCGGAGTCTGAATATTATTCAGGAGTACTCGAATTGTCTTCATGAGGGTCTTAATCACGTCTATTATTTCGTTATCTTGACTGTCATGACTTACTCGCTCTGAAGTAGCTTTCAGTGGGCGATGCTGCCGTTCTACTGGCGGTGTCACTGACGGCAGCGCTGGCCACGCGTCAGGGTCAATGTTTCTTGCGTCTTTCTGAGGATGCTTGTTGTTGGCACTTGTTGATGCTTGTGGTGGTGAGTGCGTGATATGGGGTAGCGGTGTATCCCTGGCCTTGGCAGAGGATGTCCTAGGAGTTTTCCTATGGCGCGATCGCCGACGTCGCACTTTGGCAGCAGCCTCCCTGTGGGTAGAACCGTCTCTGGCCATCTGCCTCAGCACTTGCATTTCCTTCTTCACATTTGGGCACTGCTTTGATGACGCCTCGTGAGGACCTTGGCAATTGCCGCATTTGCGATGTTCTGCCTGGCAGGCTTCCGTGTTGTGCGACTCCGAACATCGGGAGCACACAGCAGAACTTGTGCAAACAGCACTCACATGTCCTATTTTACAGCACTTCCGACACTGAAGAGGTTTCGGCACGAACGGCCGTACTGTGTGTCGTAAATGACCAACTCTTACTTGAGTTGGGAGGCTGTCACCCTTAAAAACTAGTTTCACGCATCGTGAGTTCCCGAGACGGCGGGCTTGCAAGATTGTAGTAGCTTCCGTCACTGGTTTGATTAGAGTTGGAAAATCAATATCGCTAATAGAAGTGTCGACGTCGTAGATAACGCCTGCCCTAGAGTCCTTGCCATCTGGTATGAAAGAACGAACGTTGATGTTCCCGAGCACATTCACCTTGGTCAATACGTCGAGAGCAGTACGTTGCGTAACGTCTATCGCCAGAACGTTCTTGCGGCCATTGATTCTCACGTCTGTTATTTGTCCCGGAACGAGCGCCTCAAGTGACATAGACGTGACCTGGCGATTAAGTCGGTTCATGCTGTCAGCGGCATTCAGCGGGACAAACAAAATAGTGTGAACCGGTGGCTCTTGAATATTCATGGTGGCCTTACTTTGGGAAGGAGATGTCGTAAGCAACCTCCTCTTCGCCTTGTGTCTTGCCACGGGCACAAAGTCACTTTCATCGGAGCTCTCATCACTGGCCGTAGAGTATATGAGCGTGTCCTCACTGTCGACGTCACTTGGGTGGCCGGAGCGCTTTCTTAGAGTGGCCACCGACGACGCGGGACGTATGGGTTGAGGCCCTGGTGATTCTACGTCCATTTCCGCAGGCAGAAGAGCGGCGTCTTCCACTAGCACCAAAGAAAACGAGAAAAAATAACAGAGACTGAAACCAGCGTTCCACTCAGGAAAAACTTCGTCTTCTTCGTCCTCTGAATGCAGAATTTTCACATCTCTCTCCATCTCTCTTTCGGGCAAGCGTTTTGGTGCTGATCCTAATGTCGCTGGTTCACTACCAACCGCGGCTTTTCGTTTTGACGGAGGTGACAGACTATAAGAGGCCCCTGCAGCGTGCTATATCGGTGCGAACTACCTGAACGGAGTTCCTCGTAATCATGTCATTGTTTTGTCGCGTAAAACCTGAGATATTATTATCAGGCACATGGTTTGTTCGCTTATGACTGTACCAGGGAGGACAAGAGTTACAGACTTAACACAAGCGTTGAACCTTAGACGATCACGTTCGTATAATGGAGGTCTGCGGGTACCTGCCTCTCCTATAATAACATCTGGGCTTTAACGCCCCAAAACCACGATATTATTATGACAGACGCCGTGGTGGATGCCTATCTGATGTTCTTCAACGTGAACCCACATCGAACAGTACACGGGCTTTAACCATTTCGCCTCCATCGAAATGTGACGGTCACAAATGGAATCGAACCCACGACCTTCACGTAAGCAGCCGAGCGCCTTAGCCACTGTTCCACTGAGGTGGACGTGCCTTCCTCTCTGAACGATAAATTCGTGTACGGGCCCTTGAGCCTCTCATATCGTGAGCCTTTTCAGAAACAACATTACTTGCGACACGTGAACCCCGAGTTGAACGTACGCGCATACGCAAGTGGTTTTCCACGCTGAATGGGCTCCCACATTCTTACGCAATGAAGCACTTACGTTAGGAGCGCGCATGTTGACTCAACCCCGACTTCCCGCCAAACTTCTCCAGCCCACTCTATCCAATCCACACAAAGCTTTCTCCTTCTCGACGTTCGCCCATCACGCAGTCGGGCCTCCCGCCGCGGAGGACAAAAACGTGTCGAAGGTCGCTCCGTAAATGCGGCGTCAATCTATCTTAGACAGATCGCACACAGCCGACACAGATTGTTCCGGCGAGATTTCGTGGGCGCGAAAACAACAATGGCTCCGCTATAAGGTATAGCCAACGACCACCGGAGTCGGCCACAATTCAATTCGACTCGGCCATGGTATCGCATTTGCATTTAGAAGCCGCGACGCAGTCCGCGATGCCCTTTTATTGTCGACTCGGCTTCAGATCGCGTCACGCTTTCTACCTCTCGTTGATAGGATGACGGTGGTGTGTAGGATAGACCGCGTTAAACGAAAGAGCTGTTAAATAAGCCACCATTTCAGCGTCCTGTTACGCAGATCGACACGCCTTCGAAAGTCTGTGTCATGCTCCGCGTTCTTCTTATAACATCGAATAACGTGGCACTTGTGGCCATACACACCGCCAACTTGGAGATTCGTTCGCAAAAGACACAAAGACCTCTGAAGGCCTCTGAAGACCGGACGAAGAAGGGAAGTCAGTGAGTGAGTGACGAACGCCCGCGCTTCTCGACAAAAAGAAACGATCAAAACGCACGCGCCAGTGTGCGTGCGCGCACGCAAGGCGCATCGCATAGGGCAGCGTAAAGACGCTCGCATGACACAAATGACGCCTAAGTGGCCGACCTCAAGCAGTCAGCCGCGCAGAGCGCCTTTGGGCAAGCCGGAGTGGGCCCTGCCGCAACACGAAACACTTGTCTCAGGGATCGTCCATTATAATGCCCGTCCCGGAGAAGAGAAACGAAGCGAAATATAAAAGAGACGTGAGTATTTCCCGCGAGTCTTTCAGGCCACGGTCCATCGCCAGCGGAAACTGAAACTTCGACGCTACGACGGAAGCGAGCGCCCTTGAAGGGGCTTTCTCTGTTGCTGCGCGAAGAGTTGCAGTTATGAAGACTATGTCACGCCGGGCGTGTGTCTCTGCATGCAATCTGTGACGTGTGGTGTTGTTCCTGCAAGGTCGGCTGTCTCTCTCCCTTTCTCTCTAATAGGTGCCCCTGAGACTGATCTGATCTTGCTCTCTGCGTGGCCAATCGACGGCTGATTCAAAAAGTCCCACGGTATGCAAGAAGTAACACCATCACTCGAACACTCCGGGATAAAAGGGGAGGTCGTATTGTGCACAACATATTACGATTTCGCCTAAACGAAATTATTCTTTAATAAAATGAAGCTTTCTTCTACCTGCACAACGCGAATACTTTATTTTTTCTGCGAGAGACTGGCTTCCCAGTACGGTGGACTAGTCGTAATGATGTGTTCGGTTCACAAAAAAGTGTTGTTTGCTGCCCTTACGGCTTTTACCACATTAGGTGGTGTTTTAGTTGTGAAAAACTAATAGACATTGCGCAAGCTCTTTGATATGAATGTGCAAATAAACGTTAAACTACTTTTTTAAGGAGACGTTTTACTTTGCTGTTTTAGCGTTTCCTATGACGGAGGAATCAAACTTGTTTTTTGTAGTGTTCCTGGGTCATTTATTTTCAAATTGCGTATTCTAAACTTTGTTAGTTCTGGATATCTTTGTATATATCGAGGTTTTTATTGCACAGCTGGATAAATAAAATTTCATACTTTTCACATTTATATTCATTCTAAGATATTTTTTGTAGCACGACAACACATATTTTTCGAAAGAGAATTTCATTGTAAAAAACTTGGCATGCTGCATTGCGTGCTGCAGTACTTTTCAGACTGAGAAAAATTATTTTTCCGAGACATGCAAAATAACCATTTTCGCGCGGTAACGAAAGGGACCTTTCAGGCAAGTGTGCTCGAGCTGTTTTGATTGTTTCTTTTACGTCTCCTACCACTGAAACAGTGCCCTCAGCGGTGCACCATGTCGTAGGCGGCATCACGAGATCACACACAATATCTCAAGATCTCTCTTTTTCTCTCGCTCTTATTCTTGCGTGCGAACGAACTATGCACACAAATTTTTCTTCCCACCATTTGCCGCATGGATTCAGTTGCGTCCGAGGCGAAACAATGAACATATTGCAGAGGTGGCAAAGCTGAAGAGCGGCGTCTCGCTTATGCTACATATCCCGACGTGAGTCCATAAATCTAGTAAACGCGTAAGAGGCGCTGCGTTCTCTTCACTGAAGCACGCTTCGAAAGCCAACAAAGCGCGAAGAACAAAACGACGAAAGCGGCACGAATAAAACGCACGCCACCTGTCTCGTGCTTCAGATATAACGCCCGCAATGATCAGCGCAGGTATGCCATTATGCCACTGTTAATGCAACCGGTCTGGTTAAGACGATTTACGTTGGCCGCGGGCGTAACTATACTACACACGCAACAGCCGTCGTAGACTGAACGAGCCGCCGTGCACGTGCGTGGATGCGTAGGCCTCCTGCCTTTAGTGCACGAAAAAAAAAATACGACAAGAGGTTGTACCTAAAGTGACAAAGCGCGTGGCACGCAATCGTAGGTGGTTAACGGCGTACGTTAGAAACTGTCGTAATTTCGCGGTTTATTAGACGCCGCCGTCTACGAAAGCCTGCTACGTCGACCAACCGATGCTTTCAGGCAAGTAGACGAGAACTTGTTTAGGTTTTTTACTTTTCCCGCGTGTATGGGTCTTCAGTATGAGGATAATCGACAATTTTCGGGGGGGGGGGGGGATGTTTTGGGAGCCCATGGCATCCCAGCTCGACAGCGCAGAAAGCCGTAAAAGCCCTTCTGTCCTAATTAAAGATATCTGATTTAAATTCTCGCCTGTAAGTTGTACTTTGTACTGTGTGTGCGACTTGTGAATCATCTGTGTCATGTTCTCTCTTTCTTTCTTATCCCCTAGTTTCAATTCCCAGACGAACACTAACAGATAAGACAAAGCTTAATTGAATACTCGGCCTTTCTTTCACTAAGTCAATTTCCTCACCCCTCTCTCTTTGTGTCTGTCTCCGTACGGTTTTCGCTGTCTTCACAGGTGCCTTTAGACACAGCCATGTCGGACTGTTAATGCTGCCTATTCGCATCTGTTGCAGCTAAGTTAAGAGTAGTGTACAATAAATTAGTAGGCGTGAGAGCAGCTGCGCGAATGCACTGGACGCTGGTCTTGTTAACTTCACGTCGTGACCCACTAACCTGAGAAGTCATTTATACAAAAAAAAACGCAATACTGCGGCGCTCAAAAATCTACCATTAAACCACGTGAGGCCCGGCATGTGGATACGCGAGAGGCCAGTGCCACACTTCAAGCTTTTCTGAGGGGCCCCACCCCTCATCCTGGCACAAACCGTCGCTGCCAGACCACGCTTCAAGTAAACATTCATCCAGATTATCCCATCATTGCCACCAATAATTGCCGAAAAGTTCCTGCCTTAAGTTGCAGTCTTGCTGCGGACGCAGCTACCGCAAGATCTCTTGTGCACTGCACACTCGATATGTGCCGCGTGTAATGCGTATATACAACGTTTATGTTATCGATAGCCAAAGACACACCTAGCGAGTAGTAATGCAACTACCCCGATCAACCCTACTCGAGTGCCATGATTGGAGGCACGCGACCGCGTTCTTCCGAGAGCACAGCTACACGTTGACGTGCTTTTGGAGGGCGGATGAACAATGCGATCCAGCAAATTAGTTTGGATCGCTGGCCGACTGTCATCCCACCTGGAACGCCATGGTGGTCGTGGCACAAGTGCATCTCGTAACATCCCACCTCACGTGAGCATCGGCAGCTTTATACCGGCCGCTCCAATTACTGATCCTTCGGATGACCGAATGGTGCACCGGCGCTGCCGATGGTCATTGTAACGGTCGTGGCGCATTGCCGTAATCACTGAGAAGCGATGCAGTGCATGTGCTTCGTTAGAATGGCAGCATATCCACGGAGTGAATGATAAATAGTGGGGCCAAGCATCCGTCCGTCCTTTCATTCTTGCTTCCGTCCATCCATGCGTGCGTCTGTGTGGCCACCCGTGCATCCATCCACCCATCCGTGCGTGCGTCTGTTCGTGCGTCCGCACGTTCATCTGTGCGTCCATCCCTGCTTTCGTCCATGCATCCACTCCTGCGTCTGTCCATGCGTCCATTCGTCCGTGCATCCGTTCATGCATCTGTGTGTGTGTGCCCGTTCGTCCACCTATTCAACACTTCAAGTACCACCATCTCGCATCTTTTCATCATATATTCCTCATGTAGAAGCACCGCCATCCAGCGGACATTCCAAGGACTGATCGAGAGGAGGCACACGCACACTTTCTTACGGCTTTCGCTTCGTGTCTACTTCCCACCTTTAGCAACCTCGAGTTCATGGTATATACTAGTTCACTGTATTCATGGCACTGCGGCCCAACGCTCGCTAAACCTTTCTAAAACTAAGGAGGTTACGCCCAGCGCGAGTATAACGTAGCAACCTTTTTTTTTTGTCAGAAAGTGCTCAATGTACGTGCCAAGGGCGAATGAGAGACAGGAGAATTCGGCTTTTAGTTAACGCGAACGCTGCAAATTTTTCATTGTTCAACGCACAGAATAAATCTCCCACCGGCACCACCTTGAAGGTCAAAATGTATGACTGGTTACACACTACGACTACTACTACGACTACGATGGACAAAGGGGTGCCGCTTTAAGGAGCTTTGCTCCTATAACGCGAGCAAGATTGCTTCGTTACAATCGCTGTTTCGTCTAAGCGGTGCACGTTGAAAACAGTAGTTAGTATCACTGCCAGGCACGCACGCGAGATTCCTTACCGAGCAAGACGCAGTAAGCGGCATATGAGAGAAAACATAGGAAAAGAACTAGATAGATAACTCCGTCACCGGTTTGATAATGAACAAAAACAGTGCAGCTGTTTCAAGTTGCAACACTGACGAACAATTTTCGACATTTATCATGATTTCGACAACACTACATAAGCAATATTAGTCACTCTTTAGGAAACAGTATAGTGCTGATAACTAGTGCTGATAGTATGCGAGTAAATGCAGTATTCGAATTCAACCACAAACATTGATGACATCTCATTACATAACATTGGCCTAACAGGCTCTGGATGACATTCTTTCCAATGATTTATTACGTATTTGACAAAGTGACCCGGTCAAAAAGCAGCTGCGATTCATATAGATAAAGTGCGCATTTCCCGTGTGATCGAGTACACCCTTAGAAGCGCTGGTATATGCTACAGATGTGCACGAAACCAACGAGGGCATGCAATGACGAAGGAAGAAGTTAACCAAATTGTGGGCCGTTTTCTACCATGACGAGGCGTCACGCCGGAAAACGGGCTACGAAACAGAGAGAAACCAGTCAATATGACAAAGCATGGGAGGAGAAACGAGCACCGCATCACGTCTAAACCATTCAAGCCCACAAAAGTATTACAATGCAGTCAGAAAACCAGGTAACGAGGCGAGAATCGTGCAAAGCTAGTAGTACTAAGCAGCTCACAGTTGACGCTGCAACGACAAGCCCACAATGCAGTGGCGTGCGCATTCTACACCAGGCCCGCTTTATATTCAACCGTCCCCTAAACTATACACACACTCGAAGAGTAAAAACATACACGACGGGAGGTTCTCGCCTCGTGACAAACTCATCCGCGATTCAATGTGCGACTCTCCTCTCGGTCAGCAGGTAGGCATCCCTAGTCGGAGGAGCAGCAGGGGGCACGCAACATCGACTCGCTCAGATGAGACGGAAAACAATGGAGCAAAACAAAAATTGTGTATACGGACGGTCTTTTGTAACGCAGTCCTTCACCGCAAAACCACGTGCTTTTGATTTAGATGCGCCGACTCTGCGAAAAGGAGTGGAACAAGCGACACGTATACTGAGAGGCGGTCATCGATATTCCAACGTGCATGCATTACATATGCACTAACGATTGTCTTCTAGCACGGCGCGCACCTTCCTCATTGTTATCGCTGTCGTGTGCCGCGATCTTCAAGTGAGCGCTCGTAGTTATGTGACCCACTTGGTTTCGCCATCAGAAGACTACACGAAACGGAATTGGGAAAAGGGTATAAGTGCATGTTCGCTGGGTTGCACGCCGCATGACTCGCCCGATTGTCAAATATTTTTTTTCGTACGCGTCATTTTCGAAGTACTTACCGACAGGGGACATTAAATGGAAGTCTATTGTATACGCTTGGAGCACCCCTCCCCCTCCCCCTCCTTCCCAACATGATGTCCAGGGCAAACTTCCTTCCATTAGGCAAACAACTGCATTCCAGCGATACGGACATGATTGTCTGTTGAAAGCGCAGGAACGTTCAATTTGATTCGAAATATATTTAAGTGTGAAATTATATCTCCTCCCCCACCCCCTTGTTTTCTCTGCGTGGGTGCAATGTGGATAACCAAATGATCGGCATTCATGCCATCACTTCGATGCCCATTACCCCGACTGTGCTGAAAGGCCGTCGATTGAATCGGATACGACATTCCCTGAGTACCCCAGCATGTGATCGATTTGGAGCACCACCACAATATCTTAATCAAATCGAAATTGCAGTGGCCCTCTAGAATAAATAATGCATTATCTTCAAACGAACCTACGCATATATTCGTCTAGCTAGAGGCGCTGGCAAAGCGCAATGTAGAGGGAAAGGAGTTGGCTGTTCCATTGAGAGGTGCTCTGCGCTACGTATAGTCAATTTGTCACTTTCTGAAGGTTCAATTTGTTGCAGCCCAGCACTCGTCATGTCCATTTCTTCACCAAGTATTTCGTCTTTTCGTGCGCTATTTAGTTATCTCTGATGTCACCACGTGCCAACCATTGGGGTAGTTCGTATACTGCCTTATACTGGGCTGCCACTGGCCTCTGGATTTGCAAGCATGCGTGCGCCTGACATTTTGGCTTCTGTTATGCGATTTCCTGTAGGTCAAGTGGGCTATAGTCAATAGAGTATTCTTTTGCTTTCAAGCCTGTGTTTATGATAGGGAAGCGTTCTTAACCTCACTCACAGCGACCATTTGCTGGCGCGAGGTATGAGGCTGACGACAGAACCGTGATACAGCGATCGAAGTAGCCAATAAATGCAGACACTGCTTAGAAGCGCGTGATAAGAGCAGCGCAATCTCTCAGTACTGCGTTCCACCAATTTTCTTTATGCCGGCACTAAGAGAGATGATGGTCTGCTTGTTATACCAGATACAAATTAAGTCATATTCTCTGGAAGAAGCAGATCTCATTCATTAACGTGTGGCGTGCCTTTTGTACTTCGTTGTGAACTATGTTATGCCCGAGCCGAAATTGAGGAATAAAAAGAAGTTGAAATCTTTGGTCACACAGATAGCTCCGTCGTACGACCACCACTAAGTGACTACCACTCTTCTGTTCAATATGCACTATAGATACTATCCTACTATAGAAGAAAGAACTTCAGGGAAAGACAGAGGGTTGAAGAGATTAAGAAGCCACGCAACAAGGAATATTGGTGGATCAAACGTTTCGACAAGCCCATTTGTTGAAGCTTTGGCTCTACCTGGTTGGGCTTCCATAAGACCTCTCATGCCGTCAAATCCCTAATCCCTTCCCCCACACCCCCATTCCCTCCTTCTTCCCACCCCCTTCCACCTCAAACCTATGCCTTGATTAGTATTCTACAAAACAGTGTCGGACTCAATGATGTGTTCTAGAAGATAAGCTCCGTCACCCTGATACAAGACCACTATGAGACAGCAAGATCCTTTGACATTAGCGCACAGTTTCGTGCATGCACAAGGTAACGAAAGCCCGCCCAATAATGCTATTTGAAGACGACGGGACTTCAAGAACGTTTGTGAACTGTCAACGCGAATTCGTGTTGTGTGTGTTCACACTCGCTGTTCATATCTTGTTTTCTTACTCTTGTTCTTTATTTTCTATATTATCTGTTATTTTCCCCTCCACGCCCACGAGTAGCGTGGTCAGCCCAGCGAAAACTTGGTTAACCACACTGCCTACCCTCATCGCCCCCCTCACTCTCTTATAAAACCAGTGTACTTCGTTACACAGTGTTACAAGTGATGCAAAGGTGACGCCGTCATAAGCATGTCCTCTTAATTAAGCGTTCAAAAATGAGTAACCACATTCCATTCACGCCCTTCGCGAACACAACTTACGTCACGCGCAAGCGTGAAATGGCACACGCATTTAAGAGGAGCTTCACAAAACAAAACAAAACAAAACAAAACAAAACAAAAAGCATTCGCGATGTTTTGTGCAACGTACATGACGATGTCGCTGCTGCGCAGCTTATTGTGCGAAACTCCAACGAAGACGAGACGTCTTACTAGCGTTGTAAGGCATTCAGATGCTTCCACGGGTGGGCTTGAGCGACGCACGATTAGACAGAATCGCGCGCGCGTCTGTATACATTTTCATCCAAGGTGAAGTACCGTATACGAGATAGCTCGGCGCTTAAGAGGGGCTGATGCAGGGATGAAGGAGACACATCGGTTGGCGCATTATTCAACGCCAGGCCGGCGTGCCCTCCGTAATTGCCGCAGTAGCAGCGCACAATGTCTTCGTCTCAAGGTGGCTCCTGCGATACGAGGAGGCGGGCTGCCGGGCTTCGTTGGCACATTCATCTTCTATTCACTGTGGTTGTCTTTCTTTCTTTTTGACTCAATGATTTTTCGCAAGGCACGCTGACGAAAAAGAAAGAAGACTCACACGGTCCCTTACGCTTTCGCGTAAGGCGATTCGAACATGAAAGCCATCTTTTTCGTCTCAGTCGATCCCCCCCCCCCACCCCCACTCGCCACATTCCAAAACTTTCTGCGCCTAACGTGGTTTCGCATTGCCTCCAAGATCGGAAACATTGCAAACTCTCGACTCCTCAGGCTCGTTTTGCCTAGCCTCTGTGATCGACTTACTCTTGACCTAGCGACGATGCCACACGTGATCTTGTCATAGCGCAACGTCATGATTTATGATTACGTCATAGTGGTCATAGGTGTGCGCATTAGGGGGGGGGGGGCACCTCTCCCAATCCCCTAAGATGGTCAGAGGGCGCAACGTCTACCTCATCCATTGCCTTATAAGGGAAGGCAGCGTTGCAATGAACCTTCGCCCCCTTCCCCCCTCGTGAGGGAGAACCCTATACTATTAGTAGTATAAATGCGTCACAGTTTTTGTCAATCTGTGTCGTTATACAGACGTCTTAATTGTGTCACAAATTTTGGCAACCTGTGACGTCATGATAACACCATTCGGTAATAGCACGTGATGATCGTCTGCATCAGTAGTGCCGACGCCACCGACAGTCAGTTTTTGCGTTTGAAGGGGCCATATAAGGCCTTAAATCAAGCGTTGAACCAGAAATTATCTGCTGGGGAAATGTCGCGTAGTTCATTGGCATCAAAAGGAATGGCCCAATTTAAGCAGCATAATGTTAAACTGCTAGATGTCCGTGATAATTAGCCATCAGTTTTGTTAAAGTTAATCCTCGTCAGTAGTTATTTAACCAGCAACCACCAATATACTTACAGACATGTCTCGGCATATATGCCTTGGTTCAGCACGCATCGCGTCACCGTATTATATCATTGATTGTTGGAGGCTAAAAAGCAGCTCCTACCACCTATGCAGAATACGCCAATATACACGTGCGCATATATCGGCGAACGACCATACGATGTGTGAACATTGAAAGGTTGTGTGCATACTAACCGCATTTACTCGCACGCTCTTAGCTCTTCTCAGCGCTGGCTCACGTTGGCTATAGTGCGCTAGTACGTTGGCTAAACGATGACTATATTGCTGGTGGGTGATCGCAAAGCTTTCGCTGTACTGCTCGCTGGAAGTGTCTATTTGGTGTTATAAACGCGACATAATCTCTGCTCAACCTCAATCATTAAATTAAAAAATCAATCATTCTGTCATTAAAGAAATTACTTGGACCATGGCCTATAGGATGCATCTTCATAAAAAGGCGAATATCTTCCTGAAAGACGTCTTAGTGGAGACCAGACTGGATAAGCACTTGTGATATAGAGCTAGGGGTTGATATATTTAGAATGATACGTTGGTACGTATCCTGTGAGTAGAAATAGAAAGGTGTGCTTGCACGTGAATGTTCTATGACAGTTTGAACTGCTTCCAGCAAACTCTCCATTGACATATTATTTCAACTGATCTCGGTGTGCTATTATGTTTCTTGCTGATTTTTGCTGTTCATTTTAGGTACTATGCATTATTTTTTTTTCGTTACAGAACTTATTGGTATGAAGTATCCGAGGTAATATGGACCTCAACTTTTCCACAGCAAAACAGATAGAAGAGAAAAGAACCTCAATCCACTGATGTGACGGTATATACGTAGATAATAGTCCGAGCTCGTTCTGTCTGAGTCACGACAGACGTGTACTACGAGTACTAGTTAAAAGGGTGACTAACCAGCACGCGTATCAGGCGCTACGTGGCTCTGTCTTCGTCGATGCGAACAACTATAGGCGCTACATTTCAACCAAGCTACCCTTCTAGCATGATTCACGTATAAGGAACGCAGAGTGCAAAAGATGAACGCCGTCTCACCCTGTGTATCAATCAAGCGTGCCAATCATTCAAGTATTCCATCTAGACCAACTTTCCATTCTGTTATTCCTTAAGGCCACGTTCCAGGCTAGCTTTCATACAGCACATGAGAAAAGCCCCACGTGGCGTTTCAGTGGCTTCCAAGTTATTGCGGCGTCATGGGAACCAAACCCGCCGATGATTTGAAGAGACACGGGAAAATGCAGTACCATTGACGATACCAGCAGGCTTCGAAGGCTTGCACAAGAGATCACGCTCTCTCTATGGTGCCCACCAAGCAGCCTGACCAAAGAAGCCAATCGTCCACACCGCCAGTTTTTTGATATATGTATATATTCCAACTGAACTCCGCCGAAGCGATGCCATACTGCTTTATTGTTTGCGGTTCAGTGTGTCATTCACCAGATCTTTCCCATTGGGACGGCCAGCAACGCTCTCTGCAATGCCTGTCATTTTGAGAAGACGCTGCGCCACATACTGTGTGACTGCCCGGTAAATCACATTGCGAGACAGTCACTGGCGTCCGTTCTGGAGCACAGTAACAATAGAATGTCTGTTAAATCTATCATATGTCGCTCACAGATGATGGCGCAGCTGGAAGCGACCAAGAAACTCCTGAAGTTTCTAAGAAAAAACTAACTTGGACCAGAGGTTGTGACAGTGATGTCTCGTAAAACGCCAGCGTTATTGACATGTCGCCGACCGCTTGCTTGTTATTAAACTACTCAGCGCAAACTTTTAGGCAACGGACACAAGATACGAGTATCAGCACATACTTTCAACTAATTTATTATTACTAAGACACGCACATTTATACGTTATAAGATCACATGCTTATCCAAGGACACAGGCCAAATAAATAACAGAAGGAAGAGGATGAGAGAAACCACGTGATCATCCTGGAACACCCGCGAGCCGAAGAATCCAAATACGCCAATTATTTTTCTGATAAAGCCGTGGGCGGCTTACTGATGCAGCTACCTCGAGCTATTGTTTCAGCTTCAATTGTGAGTCTAGTGCTTAGGCTGTGACACGAGAACCGTAGCCTTTTCAAACAGTGGCTGGCACCCACATTCAGAACAATGAGAGACAGAAAAAAGATGGCGTATTTAAACTTTTCGGCACGTGGTCTTTCAGGGTGATCACGTGGTTTCTTGCACCATCTTTTTTGTTTTTTTTTCTTATGTTATTGAATAAGCATGTGATCTTACATTTTTCTATAACCTTCATATATGAACGTCTTAGTAATGATAAATCAGCTGAATGTCTTCGTTGGTCCTCGTTTCTTGAGTTCGTTGTCTAAATCTCAGCGTTGGGCAATTTAGTAATGCAATAAAAACCAGCCCAATCACAAACTTTACGTCAGTGCATTTTTGCGTGTGTGATGAGCTTTATTTCACTCTCTTCTCACTCTTTTCTCTCCCTCTTTCACTCTTCTTTTCCCCGTCCCCACATGTAGGGTAGCAATTCAGCCTTCCTGGAATGGTAAAGCTCCCTGCCTTTCCATCTCTGTCATTTCTTCTCTCTTCTATAATTTTACATTCATCCCTGTGAAAAAAGAATTAGCCGCTGACAACGCACGCGCAGTCACCATATTATCGCTTCAGCAGAACAGTATGGAGAGAGACTGAGAGAGATGTCTTTGCTGTTCAAAAGGATCTTGACGTTGTGGTCAAAATTTATTTAGTCCACTACATGCACCACCGGCGTTTGAAAACCTAAAGCGAACCGCACTAATCTTTCAGCGGTAAAGCCCTCAAGCGGAACTCAAACGGAACGGGCCCATTCACACACAAGCGGTCTGACCAGCGCGAAATATTCGTCAAATGTATTGACCAGCGCGTCATATTCGTCAAACCAGCTTACCCTCCCATACTTATTTTGGTTCACGCTGAGTTAAAGGGGTGATCACGAGAGAACCCAGCCGCAAGCGGCTAGATAGATACGCAGATAGACGCCCAACTTTCTTGCAGTTTGCAAATAAATGCTTCGCATTTAGTAAGAGGGGCCCCTTTACTCTGAAAGATACACTCTGCAAACAATAAAGGCGTGCATCTCGTACACAGCACGTCAAAACAATGTGCGAAAGCAAACACACTGAAGTGGTCCCATACCTAGACCAGCATAAGAACGATAGACAACACAGCGAAAGAATGCAAATTACCTTTTTACCACAGCGAGCGCCCCATTTCTCGCATGCGCAGCCGCAGCGCGCGTCTGTAAATGTCGCAAGTCACAACTTCTCCGGCAAGCAGAGCGAACGTGCGGCGAAGCAAGCAGAACGGGAATAAGCAGCTTTATTGGGCTCGCAAATTGAAGGAAAATAGACGACCCACGCGTTACTATGCAAGCCACCACGACCGTGTCACCGCACCACGGTGCCTCACACTTTCACATCTGCAACGATTCTCAGTCGTAAAACACGTGAAGAAACTACGTACAGCGCGCATTTGCCGTTTTATTAGTGTGTTTAGAAAAGGCTGTTAACGATAGCTACAGTTGTTGTTGTACGATTGCTAAAATAGTTTTCTGTGTTGAGAAAAAGTTGATAACGATTTAGAGCACTCGGTACTCTACTATGGGAGAGCTGAAAGCCGTCCCACATTCATATTTCGAAGTCCGACCACTTGATGTTTCCTTTAGTTTATTATAAACGTAACACACATACTCCGGCGTCATAAACTAAAAACTCGGCGCCAGGTTGAGCACAGAAATACATCCAGTAAACATGCGTTGGTCACGTGCGTATATGTTGGCGCGGCATTCTCATAATCGATGATCTGCCCATAGTGAACTTGTAGGCATTGAGCTGTTCCTGATACGCCACTAGGATCTTTTATCGAGGGCAACATTACCGTCACTGTTGACCGTAGTAAACACATTATTGCACTACTAAGCACATGGATGAAAGTCCGATTCACAGCATGGCGGAAAGGAGCATTTCACAAGGCCATGGAAACAAAGAAAGAAAGAAAGGATGAAAGAAAGAAAGAAAGAAAGGAAAAAAGAAAGAAAGAAAGAAAGAAAGAAAGAAAGAAAGAAAGAAAGAAAGAAGAAGAAATCAGGCCCGCAGCCACCAAGCGTCGCTTGCCCCCAAACTCCCGTTAGGGCCAAGGCTCCTAAACTCAAAACTGCAGAGCGCAAACATGATACAGAACACAGAGGAGCCCAGATAGCACAAGACAAGCACTTGTCCTGTGCTGTCAGCTATGTCCAACATCCTGTAGCATCTTTCCACCCTACAGATTATCCTTAAAAACCAACAATCCGAGCAACAAATCATCTTAATCTTGATTTTTTTTATTGCGCAGCATTTCTTAGCGAACTTCAGTGACCTTAAGCGTATCTATCTATCTATCTATCTATCTATCTATCCGGCGGTGACTTTTAGCTTACCTGGCCGTTTCAAAAATGGTATCAATACTAAAACTTGGTGTGGCATAACATGACTGTATGAAGAACATATTTGACAAGTCATAACATGAAAATCATGACACGTACGTCATGGATGTCATGATATAGATTTGATGACATAGATTTGATGTCATGATATAGATAGCTCTTGTGGTGGCTTCGTTCACAAGGCATGTTACAAAACTGGTATGGTATGGCATGATTGCATGGCGAACACAAACGACAGACCCCAACATGAAAATCATGACGTGCGTGTCATGTAACAACGTGACTACATGCCACGCTCATGATGCGCTCTCGGCCGTTTCGCTAGCGTCACATATACCAAAGTCGGTATTACAGTACGTGAATGGATGACGAAGGTATGATACTTGTGCAAACATGATAGACATGAGATGCGTGTTATGTAAAAACATGACTACATGCTACGCTCATGATGCGCTCGTTGTCGTTTCGCTAGCTTCACATGTACGATACTCTGTATTACGTGACGTGAACGCACGTCATAGGTAAATGACACATTCAAACATGACAATAACGACATGAGTGTCATGCAACAAGATTACTACATGCCACAATCATGATGCGCTCGCGGCTGTTTCGCTAGCTTCACATATGCCAAATTTGGCATTACGTGACGCCAATGGATGACGAAGGTATGTGACTGGTGCAAACATGATAATCATGAGGTGCGTGTCATGTGAGAATATGACTATATTACACAGTCAAGGCACCAATACATTTCGACGTGACGCGGTGCGCGTGCTCGTCAGCGTTCATTTGGTCACGTCACACCGGCATTGTCACGCCAGGCGCCGGTCCTGCCATATACTCGCAGGCGCGCGCCGCGCCGCGTTGCTTTGATGCATGCGCGTTTTAGCGCGTCCGGCGTTCATCCGTCACGAAAAGAGGGAGACGCTGTGTTGTCTAGGTAACGCATCGGCGCGAAATGCAGCATGTCGCATTTCGCGCCGGTTGCCGTTGGGCCGCGGCGATGGACGCTGGTCGCGCCGGTTGCGCTTGGCGTCAGACAACAGAGTGCTCGCATTTTGCTAACGTAGCGTCGCTGTGCCCAGCGTGCGCGCGCGTCCACGCTACATTGGAGTATATTGGGCCCTTCATGATGCACTCGCGGCCGTTTTTCTAGCTCCGCATATACCAAATTTGGTGTTGCGTAACGTCAATAGATGACGAAATATATGACTGGCGCAAACATGATAATCCTTACACGCGCGTCATGTAAGAACATAGCAACATACCACGCTCATAGCGTGCTCGCGGCCGTTTTGCAAGATCCACATATACTTAATTTGGTATCACGTAACGTGAATAGATGAAGGTAAACGACACATCCGAAAATGATAATATTGCTACGGAAGTCATGTACGGCATCATTTACCTCCAACCCATAACTTTGTGCTGATTTTAAAGTGGCATGTCAATCTTTCTCATTCGTGCTTCGCATATCATCGATTTCCAAAGTATGTGAGATCTGCCAATTTTTTACAAGGGCGTGTGCATCAGTGCTAGGGTGTGGTTGTCTTCTCATTTTTTTTCTTTTCGTCTGCCCATCGTATGCTTTGGCAGCGTCTCAGTAAAGTATGAAATGTGAACAAGCTCGTTCGGAAAGCGGAATTAGGAGCCAGAATTTTAGCGCGTTCGTCAAAGATAATGTCAGCAGAAACCATGGACAAACACAGTGAAGTAACAAAAGAAAACCCACAGGATCTCTTACGCATTCGCCTCAGACGACTCATAAGGGAAAGTCATTTTCTTCTGCTTCAAATTCAATTAATTTATCCTCACAGAATCTCTGCCCCTAAAGTGGTTTGGTACTGCCTTTGGGATCGGAGGAGGGATTGCAAGTTTTCTGCACCTCACCTGGCTTCGCACGGCCTCTTTGATCAGCCTGCCTTTGACCATGCGACGATTCAATTCGATGACGTCACAGTGACGAAATATTTTGGCAATCAATGACGTCCTAACGTGATGATGATTGATGAAGAATTTTTGCCCTTGATGAAGAATTTAAGGCTCTAACCTTAAGAAGGCGTTTCAACACTGGAAAGAAGAAGCGTGCGCAAACCTCGGTGAGGGTCTACATGGAGGAAGAAAAAGAAAGGAGGAAGCATTACGTCACACGAGTGAAGCCCACCGTGTCGGCCCAACACGTGATCGAAACGTCAGAGCGTGAGTTAGGTTTTAGTGTTATCGGTGGTGTTCCGTCTTTAAACCACATAGCTTCCTAAAATTAAATAGAGGGCACTCTGTTGCTGCGATCGTTCAGCGACCATGGGAATGATGGGTGTAGTACACACATTTGCCTAGTCTTCGTACTTGAGGGCGGCGAATCGTACTTGCGGGTTCGTTTATTGCTGTTTCGGTTTTTTCTTGAAAGAAAGATTCAACCCTTTTGAACTTCGTTACCCGATTTGGAAAGGTAAGTCTAAAAGAATAAGATGGTGAAGCGCAACCGCTGAGCATTCGCTAATATTTGTTTCGTAAGAAAACAGCTCCAAGCCACACGAACACACACGGAGCCATAAGCTGGCCAGAAGCTCGAATATTAGACAAATGTGTGTACTACCCATCATTCCCATGCTCGCTGTAGCGCCGTGCGCTGCAGCTCCTATAGACACTAGCGCCAGAGTTCCCTCTAGTGTATATTAGAAAACTCTATGCTTTGAACCACCAGCGTGAGCCGACTGATCTGCGTAGAACTAGCATGTTTTGATTAAAAGCTACCGAACACCGTACTCCGAAGCATCGGTAAGTCTCGTTGCTGGCGTGATCTTGCGTGAAAGGTCACGTGTTGAGCCGACAATGCTGGCTCCTCCTTGTGCTGGCTTCGAAACGGCACTGCTTGCCAAGACTGCCCGAGTGACGTCACGTTGCCTTCTTTTTTTTTCCCCTCCTCTATGAGTAAACGCGCGACATAGACTACGTAGTAGCAACCTTCGAAACTAGACGATGAGTTGCGTGTCGCCCAGCGCTGGCAGCTGACCCACGGCAGGTCTTCTCATCGCATCGACGGAGATGGCCGCGGGCGCCAGAAATACGGCCGCACCGCAGCTTCCCAGAGTCGGTCTAACTACGCCTCGAGCATTCAAGAGCGGCCCCGGCATTCGTTCCGCCACGCAAATTGCGCGCGAGCACAGCGAAAGGAGCGCTGTGGCGTCGTTATGTACACACGGCACCTCGCACAATCTCCTTAGTTCCATTCAGTGCCGTCAAAGCTACGAAAGCGCGGACGAGACTTGGCTGGTGCGTTGCGGGGCGCGGAAGAGTCCCAGTTTGCAGCGCAATAATGCGCCGCACACTAGTTCTCAAGTTCTATTAAGTGCCGCGAAAGCTATGTAAGCGGGACTTCCCCGACGCGTTGTGGGGGGCGGAAAAATCAAGTATGCTGCAGCAGTGGTGAAAGGGTTACTGCATAACTCGACGCCGCAGCACAAATTACAGTGCTACAAGAGACCGGCGCAATTGTGTCATTTAACCCGGCAATTGTTTCAAGCATGAGGTACATAAACCAGAGCGCGAAGTGTACAAATTCGAGGCTTAACCATCATGCGTAATCGACGATTGAAACCAAGCGCTTACATGAAGCAGTTCACTGTCGAGAATGCTAGCGTTCTGCCAATTTCAATGTACCCATGATATTATCGAAGCACAGAGTACGGTACGCGCGAGACATTTTCGAAGTCTTTTACATCCGATGAAAAGGGGATGGTTGCGTCAGCCAGGCGTCAATCCGTAAAATGAAGGCAATATAGGCGAAGAATAGTAATGGTAAACTTTTTATTCTGAAATATACCAGCGAGTTCCTGTGAGCCTGAGTGGCATTCCCTAGTCCAGGACACCATTGAAGATGACCGCTGGCCGGGTGCGCGCCACCAAAGAGCGTCGCGCATCCAAGGTAGAGCAGCCGAGCAGGCACTCCTCCCAAGCCTCTCTACTCGGGATGGGGAAGGGGGGTGATAAAGGTAGTGGACTGGCCGGACAGGAAGCCACAACGTGAAAGGTGCCGGCTAACACCTGAAAAGCTGGACAAGTGCCAGATATTTCCGGTATGAAGTTCCGGGCGACCGCTGGACTACGGAGAGTACTCGTCTGAAGGCGGCGTAGCAGTCATTTGTCCGCTTTCGCCAGAGCACGTGCGGGGTCATGGTAAAGGCGGCGCGAACTGCGATAATAATCTAGAATATCGCGGCAGCGTGTGAGACTGGAGTTCTCGGGATCAGACTCATGACATGAAAGGGCAGCGGAATTTACCGTTTCGTTGCCGGGAAGACCTGCGTGGCCTGGAGTCCAGGAGCATGCATCTCTATCCCGTAAAAGGTTTGAAGAAAAAATGCTGAAAAAGACGCTATCGCATTTTTTGAGAAGCAAGAGCGAAGTCAGCATTAGCCTGTTGTATACTTAAGAGCATTTTGTAGTTATGCCCGACAAGAGATAGAGCGTTTCTGTTCTGCTAATGTAAACATCGGGTTGATACTATAAAATAAAAGGCCACTGTTCTCGACAAAAGTACGTCATCTGGATGGGTATTGCTAACACGTTTTCCACAAAAAAGATTTCAAGATTTTGGAGTTTCTTTGAGAAACCAGTAACACAAAGGAACACGTTGAGCATGTTTGAATCACCGGTGGCCCAGTCATTTCAGGAGCATACCCATACAGATGCATCAAATATTTTCGGCTGTAATTAATGTCATCATGACAACAGGCCCATGGCACGGCTTTATGCACTCCCATAGTGGAATACCCAGAACTCTTAATCGTTAACCACACTATCTGAACACACGCATTTCTAGTTTATTTCTAGGGACGGCTGTCTGCTCTCCAATAGTAGAGAACTACGTTTTCTAAATCGCTAAATACTTTTTTTATTTTTAAACACAATTAATTCTGAACGCAAGAACATGCGTACCCTGCAGGGACGACTTTAGGCTCTCCCATAATAAACTACTCAGTACTCCGAGTCGTCAATCATTTTGCTAGCACAACAAGCAGAATTGTGCTTCGGCAACTGAAAATACATGATTGACACCTCCATCATATGAAGCAGTATAACGTGAAAGCGAAAGTTCCTTGAATTAGTGATATAATGTTCAATGTAAGTACATTGATATAGCATAGCTTGCACGGTGTGTATCTTGATGTTTGACAGCTATGACACGGTTTAACGTGAACACACCCACGTTGACGCTTGACAATATATATCCACTCCGACGACTATAACGTCCATGATCAATGATTAAACCAATCCTTGTGGTCACAGATAATTGTGGCAGCTGTAGTAATTAACGGTGAGAGCGAAATCAGGGAAGGCGATGTAACAGCCAGGAGAACCGTCACTGAATGGGGCGCCTAACTTGGGCTAAGGTGGCGCACTAGAGTATT
Organism: Rhipicephalus microplus; assembly: GCF_043290135.1. Taxonomy (NCBI): domain Eukaryota; kingdom Metazoa; phylum Arthropoda; class Arachnida; order Ixodida; family Ixodidae; genus Rhipicephalus; species Rhipicephalus microplus. Next base: position 46,429,216 of record NC_134704.1, on the reverse strand, counting down.
GAACGCCACTGCCCGATTATAGTCGGCGACAACTTTTCTTGGCAATAAGGGAAAACTACGGGAGTAGAATTTCTGCACATGTGGCACTACGCGATGTAGTCCGACTTGCCACGCGTGTCACAAAGCTATGGAAAGTGACAATGGCGCACCATCAGCGTTTAATGTAGAAGCAGACGCCGCTTAGCGTTTTCGATACACGTAAAAAGGCGGCACTTTCTCGCGCGTTCAAAAACTCGAAGTCGCAACGAATAAATTAAAAAAAATACGACTATCCTACTTGTGTAAGCTGCGTCCTGTCTCATATAGCTGCACGTAGAAAATAAAGGAGGAACTTTTATAATTCATATTGAAAATATGTGTGCTATTGTGGAACTACATTCACTGGCGGTAGGATGTACGCAATTTGGCTCTCGCTCCAATGCCAAGAAAAGTTGTCGCCGAGAGAAACGCAGCGCGCACCGTGCTGTTTCGGCCGGCCAACGCTGTTCGTATAGTTCTCCGCTACTCTTCGCAGAGCGAGGGTAGAGTGTACTAGAAGCTTCACTCTAGCGAGGGTAAGTGGGAAAACGCGGAGTTACAGCCAGGCGACGCAGAGTGGACGCTATGAGCGAAGCCAACGCTAGGGGTAGATGTCACCATCTGGCGTTGTGTGAATGCATCGAAAAAATTGCGCTTCTTCCATTGGAAACGCGCCAAATGTGATGTACGCGTAGAAATCATGCGTTGAAGAAATAACCGCGAATGTCAAGCTCATGATGCATTGCTTCATAGAGTTTTCCTTAAATTAACTAGGGGGGACCCTGACAGTGCGATCGCTCAGTGACCACGGGAATGATCGGTATAGTACACATATTTGCCTAGTCTTTGCACTTATGGGCAGCGAATCGCACTTGCAGCTTCGTTTATTGCTGTGTTTCGGTTTTGTCTCAAAGGAAAGAACGAACCCTTTTGAGCTTAGTGACCCAATTCGAAAAGGTGAGCCTAAAAGAATAAGGTGGTGAAGCATAACCTCTGAACATTTGCTGATTTTCGTTTCGTGAGAAAACATCTTCAAGCCACACGAACACACACGGAGCCAGAAGCAGGCCAGAAGTACGAACATTAGACAAATCTGTGTACTAACCACCATTCCCATGCTCGCTGAAACGCCGAGCGTTGCAGCTCCAATAGACGCTAGCGCCAGAGTTCCCTCTAGTGTACATTAAGAAACTCTATTCATTACTTCACTTCACCAGGAGCACTGTGAAAGGATCGCGATAGATATAAAAGGCACGTTTGTATAGCAACCACAAGATGAGGCTGAGGCACGGTGCGTAGCATGCCCGTCCTCTTCGACGCTGTCCGATATATTGTGAATTCTAGTACCCATGACGGAATTTTTTGTATCTGCTTTCTGAGCATGTCTATTTTTTTCGACGTCATTTCTGTCATGAAAATACATCCCCTAAGTCTTAGTGAACCCCGAAATGAAACACTTTCGTGTTAAAAAAAATTTCTGGGGCCATTTGGGGCAGGCAAGCCCACGTATGGGAACACTTACACATAAAATATATGCGTTGCGGCGAAGCGAAAATGAAAATAAAAGCATGAGATGTGGTTTGGGGGAGTGACAAGTGTCAAAGATTAATTTTTTCCAGGCTTCCTACGAGGGATAATCTTCCTGAACTTATCATCGCCAATTTGTCAGCAGGGGCATTGAGCTCCCGCACTATGGCCAAATCGTCTCTAACGGAGGCAACACACGCATATATTAGTTAGGCCAATTAGATAACGATGAAAAGCGCATAGGTGAAAAACGAAAAAGAAAAAAAAGGCTCCTGTGGCAATCATAAAAAATGGGTGGTGCCTTTGGGCCTGCCCAAGTATTTTAGGCCAACTAGTAGTAAACGAATTTATTAAGGCAGCTGACGGTTTCCTAAGTGGCGAGGGCTGTCAGGTCATGCCTGGTCGCCACCTCGTCGGCGCGCTTGATGGCGCGGAGCTGGGTGTCCAGGCTTGTAGTCGTGAGGATTCTCTCCCAGGCCTCACTTGAAGGTGACTGTCCTAGGATGTTTGGTGGGGGAGGGACCTTGCTGCATCCCCAGAAGATGTGGTCCAAGGTTGCGGCCTGTGTCTTGCAAAGGGTACACGTGGATGTGAATAAGGCGGGGTATATGTGTCTGTATATGTACGGGGAAGGGAATGAGCTCGTTTGAAGCCGCCGCCAAGTGATTTGTTGAGCTTTGTTTAGTTGCGGGTGCGGAGGTGGTCTGGTTTGCCTTGATGGCCAAGAACTCTCTACTGAAGTGCAAGTGAAACCGCGAGATTTGGCCCACTTGGTGCAAGCCACGCTTGAATAAGCGCAGCAAGGCACCGAGAGACAGGATTGTGCGAAATCGACGAAAATGGCACCTTCGGACTGTACCACCACTGATATAGCATATGTCCTGAGCAATTTACCATCCTAAGCCCAAAGAACGTATGAGCGTAATCGCTGCGCCTTTATTATCTGCAAACTATAGCGTCTTATCATGCCTATTCTAGGATGACGGAGGTCTGGCGTCACTTTCAGGACGGAATTTCCACTACAACACATTTTTTAAAAAGAATCCTCGATCCCGTCAGCACAGTGGAGAGTTCACTATTTAGAAATCTGAGCCCGTGTCTGCACGTCGCCGCGACAAATATAACATTGAAACACACCGACGAACATGCTTTTGATCCATTCCAACCATAGCCGTACTTTCTCACGCACCAGATTCATCTCAAGGGCTGTCGTTTCAAGACTTCATAAGACACAATTATTCTCTCATCTAAATTTATTGAGCGAGTATCCAGTGCACAAATGATTGCAGCGATCAGCTGCAGACCCGAAATACACAAGTTCGATACCGTCCGCGCCAGTCGCATCTCGGTGAAGTCGGAATTCTGGAGACCCTTGTACTGTGCGACGTCAGGGGACGTTAAAGCGCAGGTGGTCGAAATCATACGTAGCCGGCTTCTGAGGTGTACCTTATAGTCCGAGTCACTTTGGAACGTTTAACTCTATTAACCCGCCTATCTATCCGTCTATCTTTCGCTAGTCAAGAAGACACTGAGAAGACCAGCAAGACTACCGACAAGCGGGCGCACGAACCCACATCTGCAGGGGCTCACGTTTCCTGATCGGCCGAGGTTACCGGTACGGCGGCACCCTTCAACGCACTGAAGGGAACTACGCTAGAGATGGATGATCGCGGGCCGCACGAAGCGTCGTCTGCTCCGAAAGCCGCGGTAAAAGCAGCTCGGCACGGCCGCGAGAAGAAAAGGCCGAGGGAGGAGCAGCCGCTCTTCCCTTTCGTTCGCCACGGCAAGCCGTGCACGCACGCACGCAAGGATTTTTCGGGGGAGAAGATGGCGGCGAAGGCTTGCCTTGGAGGCTTCCCACGCCATCGGAAAACGCCAAAGTAGAGTGGCGCGCGGAATGCGCGCGCCTTTCGGTTCGGCCCACTCGCCACCGTCGCTGAAGTTGCGTGGAAGAAACTGTGCGATGCGCTGACGAAACAGCAAAGGGCCGTCGGGGCGTTCGCCAATGCTTGGAGCTTCTGCTCGCACAACAGTGCTGCCCCGCTGCTACACTGACTTCCGTTTTAATTCTGGTGTCACCCTTTAGTGGTGCCCGGAAGGATCAAAGTCATTCAGAGTACTTAACCCCCTGCACTTAGAACAAAGAGACAATAATTCTCCTCTTCCGCGAAGTGTGAGTGGGATTTCCACGATGTAATTATGAGACACGCCGTAAGTTGAAGGCTGCGGTTTAATATAGACCCTTGGAGGTTCTTTAACGTGGGCTGAATGCACGTGGGCTTAATCAAAGTATTATTTTTTTTTTGCATTCAGCTCATTTCGAAATGAAGACCTACACCGCCGCCGGGAATCGAACCCGCATCCTCGAGCTCAGCAGCGCAGCATCTTAGACGCAAAGCTACCGTGGCGGACCTTTTGAATTGAACGAAAAAAGAGGCTGAAAAAAAAAGATGTTGGCAACTCTTAAAGACACATCGACTAAGCACTCCACTTACATTTAAGCTTAAAATTGAATAAAGTCGTTACACATGCTATCAGCCACCGCTATAGCACTGCCCTTTCCAAGTTCCCAACTTCCATTTTCGAAGCAAAGAAGACATTGTGTCGCCCCGCCGCGGTGGTTTAGTGGCTAAGGTACTGTACTCGACTGCTGACCCGCAGGCCGCGCTATCGAATCCTGGCTGCGGCGGCTGTATTTTCCATCGAGGCGAAAATGCTGGAGGCCCGTGTGCTCAGATTTGGGTGCACGTTAGAGAACCCCAGGTTTTCAAAATTTCTGGAGCCCTCCACTACGGCGTCTCCTATAATCTTATGGTGGTTTTGGGATGCTTAACCCCATATACCATATATAAACCAAATCAAGACATTGTGTTCCTTTTACTTGAGAGTGTACTTCAGGGCCTCCTATACTAAGCTTTAAACAAGAATTAAAAGTGTTTATACTGTCGAATGATGTGCAGTCACAGACTGAAACACTTCTTGGACAATATGGTGCGTTTGCAAAGAACAGTATTACCTTACTGCTTAAGTATATGTACAGGGCACTTTCAATATTTTCGCGTTTTCAGGGTGATTTCTCTATGTCGACCGAGTTAATTTGCTCTGTTACAATGCTTATTACCAACCTTGCCCTTCTCGTCTCTCTGTTACTTATCTTCTTGATTTGATGATTGACATGTGGGATTTAACGTCCCCAAACCACCATATTATTATGAGGCGCGATAGTTGAGGGCCCCGGAAATTTAGACCACCTGGGGTTCTTTAACGCGAACCCAAATTCGAGCACACGGACCTACGACATTTCCGCCTCCATCAGAAGTGCAGCCGCCACAGCCGGGATTCGATCCCGCGACCTGCGGGTCAGCAGCCGAGTACCTTATCTACTAGACCACCGCGGCAGAGCTACTCATCTTCTTCATTCTGCGCCAACCTTGCCCCCGTGTTCGACACTTTTAAGTGATATTTTCTTTGGCTTAGACTAATTTCGCGACAAAAAAAAAAGATCTTCAAGTGACATAACGGTTGTTGAGGCTTTTAATTTAGCTTCGCAGTTTCGTCTCCCTCGTTGACACGCCAGCTCTGTAAGCTCAGTCGACTGCAACCAAACCGGCCGTGCTGGTCTGAGAAACACCATTGATGACGAGCTGATGGACTCAGTCGATTACAACTCAATCGACCATACTGACCTGAGAAACAGAGAACGCTGATGCATAGTTGATGTGTTATCATCATCATCATCGTCGTCGTCATCATCATTTCAAGTATCGATAGTTTGTTTTCATTATTTCTTTATCCAGTCCTTCTCCTGGTCTCATTACCTGCGTGACTACTACTACTACTACTACTACTACTACTACTACTACTACTACGACGACGACTATACTACTACTACTACGACTACTACTACTACTACTTCGAGGACGATGATAATGGCGCAGTGTAAATTATGCTGTTTTGTTGTAAAACTGTTGACCGCGCGAACGATTATTCTGCGTACAACATTCCAGCTGTCACTGACAAACGAGCGTGAACAGGCGCAATCAAGAAATCGTTCGGCAGCAGGAAGTATTTCGCAGACTCGTCTTTAACCCACGATGGAGAGAAAATTAACGCGTCGCCGCCGCTATCGAGCGATAAGACGGAGCCGGCGCCGTTTAGCGTGCCATTGTCGGCCACCGCGAAAAAGGGACTTCGACTTGCTTACACAACGCGCCGTAAATTACCCGCGGCTATTCACAAGACTCGCGCTCTTCTCTGTCCGTCTCGATGTTAATGACTGCACACGCGTGCTCCTTCTTCTTCCGCTCTCGGCGGATATAATCACGTGGCGCGTCTCGTTCGTTACGTGACTCCCGCGTAATGAGCGTCGGCCTCGATAGCACCCGCCACGCTCATTGGTACGTGGGCGCCTATAAGCCAAGCCAGGACAAGCCGCAGTCGGAGCCATCACGCGACAACATCTGCCGTTGCGCCTCATCGGGTGGAATCGAGTGGTCATTGAAGACAACAAAGGAACGAACAAAAGTTTGGTGGTGAAACGTTCTTTCGAAGAGTGCGATAGAAACATGGCGACCGCCACGCCCCGCTCGAAAAGCGGTCGAAAACAAAGGAGACGCCGCTGGATCAGTGATGTTCGTGCATCAGCCCCCCCCCTTACCCCCTTACCCCTTTTAATGTGCTTCTTTATTTCTGTAATCGCTCCGCACGTGGTAGGCGATGTAGGTCGGTCGGTTGGTCTCTCGGCCGACCACGTTGAAAAGCGGGGAGCATCGTCGTCGCTTGCTGTTCTTGCCTGCTTGCCTGGCTCGAGCCGCTTCGCATGTGCGTTTTCTCTTCGTCCCGGCCTGGTTATGCAAACAGAGCCCGCCTCGATTCGTCAGCAGTCGCCGGTCACTTCCTTGTTTTGCTGACTAGCGCATAGTCACTTGTAACGTCCCGTCTGCGCACGATAACCCCTTCCCTTTTGTCCCTGGGCGAATCGATTGGTCTGAAGGCTAGGGCAAAATGTTTTACAGAAAGCAAGAAAAAAATTCGATGGGCAACAAGAAACAACTATATGCAACAACATTGGCGCACGGCCAGGCCGAAACTTTCGTGAGTGCGTAGCTTGGAAATAATGTCACATCTGCGAAGAGGAAAGGATATGTTGTCAGTGGCGGGAAGGGTCACACACTCAGATCTGTGGGGTGAATATTATGGGTGAATTAATATGTCACATCTGCTAAATGAATGTGCCTCCAGGGGGCGGGGAGGAGCTGGTGGTTGGTTCAAACTTTGCGAGAAGTTTCAATTTCGCGTATGCGTATATTCAAGCAAACATACAAACACACACACGAACATGTCTAAAAATGGCTGACCCCTCTTCCCCCTCACCCCCCAGAAGAACTTTTGAACACATACGAGTATGGATTGTGGTCGATTTCATTAAAAGTAGCCCTTAGTTGATTTAACTTTGATTCCAGCCTTGTGTCATTACTCCGTTTCACTCCAGAAAGAAGAAATGTTGATGCATCCTCTCTTTAGGCTCCTGATAGTAACAACTGACGTTTTATGACCCGAAACCACGACATGATCATGAGAGACGCCATATAGTGGAGGGCTCCGCAAACTACGACATCATCATGAGAGACACCGTATATTGGAGGGCTCCCTGAAATTTCGACCATCTGGTGTTCTCTAACGTGCACTGACATCACACAATACACGTACCTCTAGCGTTTCGCCCACATATAAATGCGACCGGCACGGTTGGATCGAACCGGCGACCTTCGGTTCAGCTACAGAGCAGCGTAACCACTGCTCCACCAGGGCAGACTCTTCAAGCTAGACCACTGCTAAACTTTACCAACCACATCCTGATTAATTATGCTCAAGCGACGCGTGAACTCAAGCGTGGTAATTAAGGCTGGATGGGATTCGTCCTTTTTCTTCCCACCGCGCCACACTTGGTTGTCACACACTCCGTCGGAGCATGTCGAGAACGCGAAAGCCTCGTCGTTCCATGTTGGTCGCAATAGCAGGTCTATTCTTTATGAACCCTCCATCAAAAAAAAAAAATCGGGGGGAAGGAGACGGAGGGGACACTTCGTAATGACTCGCATATAAGGTCACTACGGTGAATGGCCAGTTCCGTTCCAAAATGGCCACGTTATAGCGACATATTTCTTTAGTGGACGCCAACCTTGATCGCGGACACGAATGCTATTATCCCATTGTGCCGCTTCAAAAGCGGCCTCGGAGCAGTTATCTGAGGAGTCGCAAGCGCTTAAAAGACACGCTCAATAGCGTCCTTATTTTTTCGCCATTGTCCGCATAGAGTGACTGAACAATTTAAACACGGATTCTAGGGCATGTGAAAGTATCCTCTATACGCATTACATTCGAGCTCCTCTGCGAACTTATTCGAAATAACTGCGGCAGTGTGATGTGTGGTGCGCGTTTAAAGTGCGCGCCTTCGAAAAGTGCGCGTCACGGAAAAAAAAAGGAAAAAAAAAAAAGGAGAAATACCAGAGTGCACGTGCGGTGCTGCTTAAACAAGAATGACGACGTTAAAGAGCGTCAAGCACGAGGATGCGTGGCAGGACGTGAAGTAAACAAAAAGGTAAAACATCCAATGGGCAGCGAACACGGAGATTTCAAGGCCCAATGACTTGACACCACGAAACAGCAGTATCTCCAATGAGAAGGAGACAAGTGGGCCAGAGCTGAAGCAGGAGCCTGAGCAGACCAGAGCAAGAGGAGTTCGAGGCAGGCAGTGCAAGCGGAAGGTCGTCACCGGACCGGGCGCTGAAGATGAGCCGTTGGGTTCCGGACCCGAGCCTACAGGACTTCAACCGGCCGGGGCCTCCTGCTGTCGGGTTCCCGCTCCAAAGGACCGTGGCCATCCGGTCCTGAACTCCTTTCCAGGGCCTGCGGACTTTGGTTCCGGCAGGCGAGCTACAGCCGTCGGGCTCCGGGCCCGAGCTGTGCGCCCAGCTGCTTGACTAGGTCGACCCTAGTTCCCTGACGCGTCGCCACCAGCCTGCGTTCTCCCGTCTCCGACGTGTACACGCTCCTCAAGCCGAAACCATCACGATTTGGTAGGGCTTTCCGACGTGTCGCCAGCAGCCAGCGTTCCCTCGTCCTCGTCCAGCCCACGCACTGACGCCGGAGTCACGGCGTTCCGGTTTCTCATCACCGCCGAAAACCAACTTGTGGGTGAGACTGCACCGATACTCTTGCGCTACTCTCATCACTCAGCCCCTTTCGAGCGTTAGGTTTAGTTACTGACTTTGAACGTTCTTGTTGGGTGTTTACAGATGTGTTTCGTCATGTCCAGTCAACTGTTTATTAAGTGTTTTGTTTCGTGAGGAATTTTCGCCTTTTTTTTCTTTTCAATTAAACTTTTTGTGTGTTTCTTGGAAACCGAACGGCTTTGTCCTTATTAACAAAACTCTCTGAGGCTCAGCCCAGGAGGAAAACAAATCAGCAACAAGAACCTTGCATCACAGGCAGAAAGCACTTAACGACGATTGCCACAGTACATGCGCGTTAAGCGTTGTCGATGAGGTGTTCCTTAAAGCACTTATCCGCCCCCGCGTACGATTGAACTGCCACTCGATGACGCGCCGACAGCTTTCTGAAAACACCCAGGTCTCACATAGAGAGGCCCTGACGAAGAGGTTAAGCCCTGTGTCTTTTTTTTTTCAGACGCATCAATCTATCATACAGACGAGGTTCCCAGCGTAATAATATTGAAAACTGGGCTCTCGGTTAAGAACTGCTAGAAGATGGTGCGAATGTTGGTAGGATAGCAGTAGATAACGTTATAGTAGATAAAATACAAGCTGAGCACCACTGAGAATTCACTGCCGCGCTTCCGTCACGGAAATGCAACTATCCCAATCGTCAATTTTATCGACGCCATTACCATCACGGAAATGACGTCAGCAAATGTGTTCGCGGCAAGATATGATAGCTTGTCGTAGCATCGACTCCAGCGAAATTCTCTGTTAAATAGTTTATCACTTCAATCATTTCCAGCACGGAGCCACAAAGGAAATCCGGTTAAGCGTTTCATGCAGAAACAAATATTCCCATAGGCAATACGAAAAAAATTCGTTCTGGTCCAGCTAAGCTCATTTGTGCAGCATTGTGTACAAACGGGTGGTTTACAAAAATAAACTGCTACGGCGTATTAAATGCGAAGCATTTCTTAGCGAACTTCAGAGACTTTGAGCGTATCTATCTATCTATCTATCTATCTATCTATCTATCTATCTATCTATCTATCTATCTATCTATCTATCTATCTATCTATCTATCTATCTATCTATCTATCTATCTATCTATCTATCTATCTATCTATCTATCTATCTATCTAGCCGCTTACGTTTGGGTGCTCTCGTGGTCCCCCCATTTACTTGGTGTGAACCAAAATTAGCATGAGAGAGTAAGATGATTTGACCAATACAACGCACTTGTCAAGACATGCATAATGTCAAAAATCCCGTCGCGTACGTATATAGTCAAATACTTCCCGCCAGACAGGGGCACATACCCACGGGCGGGTATGTGCCGCTGGTATGCGGGTATGTGCCACAGGTGATTCACATTTGGTATCTGCTCAGGAACGATGAGAACACACAGGGGTAATTGTAACGTGCGATTGTTGTGAAATACCCAACGTTGGTAGCGTCGACCCGACGAGTCCCAGCTGGAATCTAACCCAAGCATTCTGGGTGCCAATGAAGCATTTTACCACAGAGCTATGCCAGGTGTCGGAACTACTTTTTAAATAGACGCTAATCTTCGTGAAATGGTAATGGTGGTTGCAGTTGTGCCTTCCTAATTTTATAAACATTACACATGTACTATTTCAGATTTGGGTGCAGGGTAAAGAACCCCAGGTGGTCGAAATTTCCGGAGCCCTTCACTACGGTGTCTCTCATAATCATGTGGTAGTTTTGGGACGTTAAACCCCACATATCAATCAATAATCAACCAATTTGATACAGCCGTCACGTTGGTTAACGTCAGATGTAATTAGTTGTTATGCGCTGAAGTTGATTTATGAAACAGTGTCCAGGGCAAGCATCTTCGCGAGCATCAACTTTTCAAATCAGCTTCTTGTGTTGCTAATACGCATGTCCCAGTTGGCATTTTTTGCGCAAGTGCAAAGAACCGGCTATATAAACATCTGAAACTCTTCAACATATGTCTCTGTGTTGCGACATTTGTGCATTAATTCAGCGTCATTTCATGACGTGTCGCTCAATAAAAAAATTTCAACACGGTCACGTTTCTTCCGCATGCTTCGCATAACGCGGATTTCCAGGTACTTGGGATCTGCCGAATTTTTTAATCTTCCTTGCTTGGGACAGACACGAGATCACAGTGGTTTTTCTTATCGGTGAGATTGGCAAACATGGCGCATTCGGGTTGGGCAAGCTGCACACTCCTTCTTCGACGTTTGAGGCAGCTCGAATTCTGGCGTTCTTCTGGTATGGTTCCAGGCTGCTTGTTCAGAAAAAAGTGGTTGACGATTTAGAGTGCTTGGTACTCCACTATGGGAGAGCATAACGCCGCCCCGTTGGCAAAGAGCAGAAGGTGTGTTTAGAAAAAGTTGTTAACGATTTAGATTACGAGGCACTCTATTACGGGAGAGCATAAAAACCGTCCCGTTTAAAATAAATTATTTTCACAAACGTCAATACCACTCACCAGTACATTAGACATACTCTAACGATGATGACAAAACAGACGTCATTTCCTTGTTTAGAAAAAAAAATTATTTACAGCATGTACAGAACACAAAGACTTCATACCATTCCAGTAACAGGGCATATACACCTCGGCACATTTATATTTCCCCACTAACATCACTACGTTACAGTGAAGACATTTGCTCGATATACATAACAATGTTGATATATGTGTACACAAGAACTCAATGCGATATCATGATACAATGGTATAACGATACAATAGATGCGATGAAACACGATATGTAACAAATGAAATCATATAAAACAACTCAACGGGCGCTGCTTAGCACAAAGTCGGTCGAAAAATGAGTTGTATCCTTTAGTGTTCCACCTTGACGAAAGGGCACGACCAATGCCGCAGAAACTCTTGCTCCCCGAGGAAGAAAAGCTCCTCGGAGAGGAACGCGAGGATCTCTCGTCTCATTCTCCCCAGTATCGGCCACAAAGCACGCCGGCGGCAATTGGCAGCTACGACCTCACATCGGTTTCTCCAAAGGCTGAACAGCCCCGCAACTATTAACAGAGCGGAGAAGCGGCTACGCGGAAATCGGCCCTTGGACACGAAAGTTCGCACACCCTGTCCCCGAAAACCAGCATTAACCGCACGCCAAAAAAAGGCGGGAAACCACACATTCAAACGTCGCATGTCGATTGGTCTCTACCATGACGCAGTTAGGGCAAGTGGAAGTGCGAACCACCTGCCATCACTGCAACCGATCTCACGTGGGGAGCAAGCCCCAGCCCAACCTCCAGACAGTCTATGAGATGCCCTGGCAACACTGCGGCAGTTATTGGTTTCCAAGCATGGTTCATTACAGATTGACGATGCTGGGGCACCAGGGGCCGTAGAAGGGCGGCCATTGTGTCCACCACTTTAGAATCGGCCACCTCTATCTCTGGGCACGTAGCTTCCAAACGTCGGTGAAATGCCAGAAGGGCTCGATACAAAGAAGGTAATTCAGTTGATTGGGGACCTTGGTTTATTTGGCTATCCGGCAAGAAGACACGTAGTGATGGCCCCAGATGGTAGCGAGCCAGTGTCTGAGCGGGCATGCCATCATTGCTTAGTATTCGCAATAGAGTGTGGAGGCACAATGTAGAAACCGTGACGGAAACGTCGGGGAATGCGAAACCGCCTTGATCTCGCGGTTGAGCTAACGCAGGACGCGATAACAATTCTGTGCCACCAGACCAAAAAAAGGAACTGATGCAGCTTTGCCCTTTCCTGCAGACGTGGAGCGGTGGTTTAACAGAATGGAAAAGGTACCAAAATTTTCCTAGGTACACCGTTTGAGTTAAGTATCGGCGTTCCAAGAGGGGGAATTCGAAGTACCTGGCTGCTTTGATATCACTTAGAAGAGTTTGTACAACGAATGACCAGATGCTATCCTGTATACCAAATACAGTGAAAGTAACTCCGAGTATTGAAATCTCAGGAGACCACTGTAAAGGCGACGTGATGTTGATACGACCCCTGGGGTTGCCAATGAAAAAATACTGGCTTTTAGAAAAGTTTAACCGTCAGGCTCTGGGGCCGATCCCTTTTTCATTGCGTCTAATGCGCCCTTGATTTCGTCATCAGATGGCGGTGATAGCAGGACGTCATTTGACATGTTGGAATCATGAGGTAAATCTTTTAGCAGAGGATGCGAAGAAACGGATCCTGGGTAACAGACATTAGCACCAGATTGAGCTATTGACTGAAAGTGTTGAGTGAATTCCTGAAGTCGCGCGTACCAGCAGCAGCTGGGGCGGGAGAGTTCAGCGAGTGGGCAGGCGAGCCTGGTGGACGAAGCAGAGCTTTGCGTGCATACCTTAGCACCTCAGGGTGTGCACACGGTGCACGTAGTACAGCGCCAAGCTGCAGCCGAGAGTGAAAAAGCGCGCATAATACGTTGGTACCGTTCAACGAGCTCCTCTTGCCATGCCCGCATTACAGTGGAAGGACTGGGATCTCGATTGGCAATGCGTATCTTCTTGATTAACAATGACGCATCTTTGGACATACGGGTGCAAATTCCTCTGCCCGACGCACTGCAATGATGGCGCCACTGTTCTTTGAGGTGATCCCAATCAGCTACATTCGCCCCAATGAGCGATGTGCGTAACGCTCGGGACAATTTCTCCGTAGCCTGAGAGTCCTAGAAGGCGCGGCAATTGAGACGCCATGGTCTGTGAATCGTTGGCGTCCCCGCTGGCAGGCGGAGAGAGAACATAACCGGCCGATGGTCGCTAATGTACACTGGTGTCAGTGGCAATGACATTACCCCGGTGTCGTGAACGTAGGTAATGAGACTGGGGTATGCATACATGCGATCAATTCGACTGCTCGACACCAAGTATAGGCATAATTACCGCCATGCACACTTTGATCAATGTCACTCAATGCCACTTGCTGCACTAGACGTTCGAGTTCTCTGGCATTCCAGTCTGACCGGCTGCGACCCGGACCTCGGACGTCTGCGTGTGAAATTTGTTTCCCCTTTTATTTGTGTTTAGAAAAGGGGTTAACGATTTTGAGTACGGCGTACTCGACTATGGGAGAGCCTGAGGCCATCCCGTTTCCTGAGCTTGAAGAAGCAGAAAGTCAGACTAGCTGAAGAGTGTGTTTGGAAAAACTTGTCAACGATTTAGAGTACCTGGTACTCTACTGTGGGAGAGCTTAAAGCCGTCCCCAGACACATCGCAGGGCAGGAGTGGGGGGGGGTTAGAAAAAAGGGGGTAACGATTTAGAGCACAGGGTACTCTACTATGGGAGAGCTTAAAGCCGTCCCGAGCTCTAGAGCAGGGCAGGAATAAAGGTCAGGAATTTCATGGCTAGTAAAGGCGATTGTAGAGTGGGACGCTTTCTGCATGTCAAAATAAACAACCGCCGCGGTTACTCTACGCACTTCAACGGGTGTGTGTTCAACTACGTCACGATTATCAGAAAATAAGAACCGGTTGCAAAACGATAAAAGAGAACTTTGTTTCTGGCACAAGCTCTTTAATTTGATTTTTGCAATAAAAGCTTGCTATGTGAGAGAGAGACAAAAAGTCTTTTTTTTTTTCACTGCGCGCCACCACGGAGGTCCCATGGATATGGTAGTAGAGTGCTGCCACGAAGGTCGCGGAAATCGAATACCGGCCGCACTTTCGGTAGAGGGGAATATGCTTGAAGCTCGTGTACTTAAATTTCGGCGCACGTTGAAGAATCCCAGGTGGTCTCCACTACTGCGTATTTGATATTTATATCAAGGTTCTTAAATGCGAAGCGTTTCTTAGCGAAATTCGGCGACCTTGAGCATTATCTATCTATCTATCTATCTATCTATCTATCTATCCGCCTACGACTTTTAGCTCTCCTGGTCGTTTCGATAATGGTATCGATACCAAACTTGGTAGGGCATAACATGACTCTATGAAGAACATATATGACTAGTCCTAACATGAAAATCATGACATGTATGTCATGGATGTCATGATTTTACATCTCATGGTCCTGCAGCTCTGGCGGTGGTTTCGTTCACATGGTATGCTGCAAAACTGGCATGGTATGAGATGATTGCATGGCGAACACAAGTGACAGACCCTAAAATGAAAATCATGAGATGCGTGTCATGAAACAACATGACTACATGCCATGCTCATGATGCGCTCTTGAACGTTTCGCTAGCGTCACATAAATTCCGAATTCGGTATTACGGTACGGGAATGAATAATGAAGGTATGTGACTGGTGCAAACATGATAATCATGAGATGCGTGTCGTGTAACAACATGACTACATGAAACGCTCATGAAGCGCCGCCGGCCGTTTCCCTAGCTTCACTTATATCAAACTTGGTAATACGGGACGTGAATGGATGACGAAAATATGATACTGGTGCAAACATAATAAACATGAGATGCGTGTCATGTAACAACATGACTACATGCCACGCTCATCATTCGCTCACGGCCGTTTCGCTAGCGTCACATATACCGAATTCGGTATTATGGCACGTGAATGGATAACGAAGGTATGGGAGTGGTGCGAACATGATAATCATGAGATGCGTTTCATGTAGCAACATGACTACATGGCACGCCCATGATGCGCTGGCGGCCGTTTCGCTAGCTTCACCTATACCAAATTTGTTAATACGGGAAGTGAATGGATGACGAAGGTATGACACTGGTGCAAAGCTGTTAAACATGAGATGCGTGTCATGTAACAGCATGAGTACATGCTACGCTCATGATGCGCTCGCGGTCATTTCACTAGCTTCACATGTACCAAACTCGATATTAGGCGACGCGAACGGACGAAATAGGTAAATGACACATCCAAACATGATCATCATGACATCCTTGTCATGTAAAAACATGACTACATGCCACACTCATAATGCGCTCGCGGGCATTTCGCTAGCTTCCCACATGCCGGATTCGGTATTACGTGACGCCTATGCATGTCGAAGGTGTGTGACAGTGTGCAAACATAATAATCATGACATGCGCATCATGTGAAAACATGACTACATGCCACAGTCAAGGCGTCAATACATTTCGACATGATGCGGTGCACGTGCCTGCCGGCGTTCATTTCGTCGAGTCACGGTGGCATTGCCACGCCAGGCGCCGGTTCTGCCATGTATACTCGCAGGCACGCGCCGCGTCACGTTGCTTTGACGCATGCGCGTTTCAGTGCGTCCGGCGTCCCTCCGTCACGAAAAGAGGGAGACGCAGTGTTGTCTGGGTAACGCATCGGCGTAAAGTTACTTCATGGCACTGGCGCGAAATGCGGCATGTCGCATTTTGCGCCGATTTGCCGCCGAGCCGCGCCGACGGACGCTGGTCACGCCTGGTCTCAGACTATGCTCGCGTTTTGCTAACGTAGCATCGCTGTGCCCAGCAGGTGCACGCGTCAACGCTACATTGTAGTATATTGGGCCCTTCTTGATGCGCTCGCGGCCATTTTGCTAGCTCGACATATATCAAATTTTGTGTTACGTGACGTCAGTGCATGACGAAATATATGACTGGTGCAAACATGATAATCCTGACACGCGTGTCATTTAAGAACATGACAACATGACTTCCACCTCGTAACGCTGTGCTGATTTTAAAGTGATATATCAACATTTCTGATTCGTGCTTCGCATATCATCGATTCCCACTGTACGTGGAATCTGCCAAATTTTTGTCTACACGTGTAATATGCCTCTGTTGTTTTTTTTTATATGCACTCATTCGCAAGGATACTTCTGATCAAAAATATTGTGTGGCACGTTGCTTGTGAAATATCGCTGTTTTTCTGCTCTTGTTCCCTTTTATTTTTTGCTAACTACTGTATAACGTAAATGATTACCGTTTGTATGCCCTTTGCTTCTGATCTAATGTGCGTGTTCTTATGTCTTATATCTCCATTTATTGCTTTCTGCCTGCCAGGCTCTGCCTCTCAAGTTTCCATTGGGCTTTGGCAGGCTTAGCCATATTTACTGCTTTTTTTGAACAAATAAAGGTTGATTATTATTATTATTATTATTATTATTATTATTATTATTATTATTATTATTATTATTATTATTATTATTATTATTATTATTATTATTATTATTATTATTATTATTATTATTATTATTTCACTATAGGCACAACGAAAAAAATGTAATCATTGTTGAGGTTTTACGTCTTAAAACCACGACGTGACTATGGGAGATGTTGTAGTGGAGAAATCAATAAATTTCTATCTGGCGTTCTTTAACGCACACCTCAATCTAAAGCACACGGCGCTCAAGTATTTCTATCAAAATGGGGCTGCCACGGCCGGAATTCACTCTTGCAACTTCCGGATCACCAGCCGAGTGCCATATATTCACTAAATCATTGCGACAGGCCGCATTCGCTAAATGGCATCACAAAATAGGTGTATTCTGTTAAAAACAAATTATCATACGTTCTAAATTACTGTTGCTCTGTTTTGCGTCACTCCCATTCGTGCACTGTGGTTCGTGAGAGCTTGTTTAAACTGCATCGAGTTACTGAACCCTACCGCGGTGGTCTAGTGGCGTACTCGGCTGCTGACCCGCAGGTCGCGGGATCGAATCCCGGCTGCGGCGGCTGCATTTTCGATGGAGGCGGAAATGCTGTAGGCCCGTGTGCTCAGATTTGGGTGCACGTTAAAGAACCCCAGGAGGTCGAAATTTCCGGAGCCCTCCACTATACTGTGTCTCTCGTAATCATATTCTGGTTTTGGGACGTTAAACCCCGCAAATGAATCAATCAATCAATTGAGCGACTGAGACGGAGCTGTTCGCGTCTCTTGGACGATAAACCGGGCGAGTGATTAAACAGCCTGGGAAGAGAATGCAGGAATCTTACGCAAGGAAATATGGGAAACGCGCAACACGTGTCAAGCACGGTTAAAACACTTATAAACAAGAGCACGGAAGTTACCTTTCGCTTTACAAGTTAGTGCGGACGATTCAGTTGTCCGGGTCCCCTGCGGCGATTCAAGCAATTCTTGCATAGTACATTCCTTTTGAAAGACATCTTCCTGCATTTGAGAAAAAAAATGATAATGGCTTCGATAAATATACATGACGTTTGGCAACGTGTGCGTAACTCATTTCCTTAACTAACGCTCTATAGTTCCTTGACTGTGTGTTTTGCTTCGGTTGCATCTGGGTCAATAGATGCCCACACTGTGACGAGATGGCGCTGTGCACACATGGTTGACTGACACGACAATCATCGATCCACTATTGAAACATGATGTTCCAAGCTATCTCTATTTTTTTTTTTATTTCTCACAGAAGCACAGGTCTACGTTTTTCAGGTTTTTGAGGTCGGCGTCTGCTACTGACGTTCAGTCTGCGCGGCTGCATTGGTTGTTTTAGTCTCTATTTGTCTGTCCTCGTTAATTTTACCGTTGACGTTTTCGGATTTCTGCAGATGCGTTGCGACCATGTGACAAATAAATGCGTCCGCTTAGCGTTCTGATTATTTATTTCCTTGGAGTGACACATGGGCGCAAATATGGCGTATAGTTCGCCGAGTGATCTTTCGAAGCGAATGTCTTGAAATGGGCAGATTTTCATTTTAGACATAACACCTGGACTGTCGTTTCAACGAAGCGGAAGTTAACAAAGTCATTTAATCTGGGATCGTTAAACTTACTGGTGATTCGTCTCATAGCGTGCATAAAGCATTCATCCTGGACGTGCTACGCTATTGGCTGTTATGGAAGTTACTGAGAGCCAAAACGGAATGTAAGACGAAATGGAAGTCAATGTTACCATACAAACTTCGCTTTGAAGTTCCTGCACGCAGGGGCGTTGGCAGACATTTTCTCTGGGATGAGGGCAACTCCTTGATTTCAGAGAAGGGGGGGAGGGCATTTTCAGCTTCGTGTACTGTGGCGAAAAAAAGTGTCGGGGGGGGGGGGGGATGGACCCGGTGTGCCTCTTCCTGGCTACGCCACGGCTTGCACATGGATTTTCGCGTAACAGCGCGGCTTGTAAAGTGATCTTTCCGTATTTTGGCAAGAACAACTCTACAAAAACTTGCTGTACAAAAACTTTGTACGTCAACTCTACGCCCCCTTGGATCAGTTTTTATCGACTAAGGACTCTGTAAGGTTATAGCCAACGCTCCTCAAAGAGAGAGAGAGAGAAAATTTAATGCGGAAAGGCAGGGAGGTTAACCAGAAAACATATCCGGTTTGCTACCCTGCACTGGGGAAGGGGTAAGGGGAGACAGAAAAGTAAGAAAAAGAAATGGGAAAGGGAGGAAGAGAAGCACAAACACACACACACACACGCGCACACAGTAGTGTCACAATCGTTCAACGAGGCGGGTCGCTCGCAGAAACTTCATCAGCGCCTTCGTTGCTTTCTGGCGTGAAGCTCGATCTTTCCGACATTCCAAGATTGACTGCTCAGAAAGTGGCTGGTCGTCGAGGCGAGCAAACACTGCTGAGAGGGACTGTCGCTGAGAGCTGTACTGGGGGCACTGACATAAAATATGTTCAATTGTTTCGTCATTGTCGCAATAGTCGCATGCAGCGCTGTCTCTCATTCCGATGCGGCAGGCAAAGGCGTTCGTGAAAGACACCCCAAGCCACATGCGGCAGAGAAGGGTCGTCTCGGATCGGGGTAGGCCAGATGGAATAGTAAGTCGTAGGCATGGGTCCAGGCGGTGAAGGCGGGTGTGGAGAAAACCGGGCGTATTCCGCATAGACCTTGCGACATCCTGCGCAAGCGTATTAATCTTTGCTGCTGCGTCGCTTCTTGATAGTGGAATAGGTTCCATCACTCCATTTTCGTGAGCATTCTTAGCTGCATCGTCGGCATGCTCGTTACCGATGATGCCGCAATGGCCTGGTAACCACTGAAAAGATACGCTCCTCAAGATCTGTGACGCCGCAGTGGGCTGCTGAATGAACGTCCAGGTGGGGCCCCCGCCTACGTTTCCTCTTTGTGCATCCTTTCGCTTCGAAAGTTGTGCTTTCGGTACTGCGTAATAATAGTCCACTAAAACGAGAAAGAATAGCTTTTCTCTTCGGGGTTACTTTGAAGAACTCCCTAATGAATATTGATCGCTACTGGCGTTCAATAACTCGCGGTGCCACCAGAATTAAGCGGGTAACAACTGGAGAGGGCTTAACAAGGACAATTGTTGAAACCTCCCACGTTACATTCTCTGAATGCAGCATAACTTAGATTATAATTGTATCAAATTTCATGGCATTCTTTTTCAGAGTTATGCAGTAAGATACACTCGTCCTAGGAACACACAACGTATGAGAAAGAGTTTTGCTCGTTCATACGGATTTATGATAAAATCTTGCTTGCATACGCGGACACAAGAGAAGCGATTGATAGAACACAGTTGTTTATCTCTGCCTCTCTCTTTCTTTTTTTTTAGTCAACTAGCCAGGGTGATCTGGTGACTATGGGACTCGACTGCTGACCCAATGGCCAGAGGTCAACCTTTCGATAGAGACGAAACGCTAGACAATCACGTACACAGGTTTAAATGCGTGTCATGGCACCCCAGGGTGGTCCAAATTTCCGGGGCTCTTGACTACGGCGTTCGTCGTAATGATGTTGTAATTTTGGGACGTAAAGCTCCAACAATTATTATTTACGTCTCTGCTAGCCTTACTTCTTTCATCATGAACATTGCGTACACACAGCACTACAGGCCTGCTCTTGATGGAAAGCAATGAGTTCGACGAAACACGGCTTCTCAGTCTCAACGAAATACCCGGGCAGACCGCAAACCAAACTACCGCTTTCAGCGGTCTCAGCAAAGAGTGCGCGCGTGCCACGGCTGTAATTGGTGGTTCCACTGCACAAGCATACTCGTTAGAGCAAAGACCGCATAGAAAGATGGAGAGAGAAGCCGGGTGATCGAGATGGCACAAAACTCAGGGTATAAGGCGTGGCGTAAGTTCGTAATTACACGACGATTAACCACACAGGACACTGGGTCAGGACAGACCATCTTCATCGTCCCAAGTCTGCGCCTCCCCCCCCCCCCTTCATTACACTGCTGTCGCAACAAAGATGGCATGAAGCACTGTAGTTGTAATTCCGCTGTCTCTCTTAGCGTGTTTGATCGACTGGGCACGAGTCCCATTCATTTCCTCCTCATTTTGATGTTTATAGAGATGTGCACAACTGTTTTTTTTTCTTTTAGGTTGTTCTTATACCCTGCACTTGCTTGTGTCTTAATGCGTCTTGCGCTTAACTGGATACTACCCTGCCGTGTACCATTTGTTTGTGCTTACACGTTTTTGTTTACAATGCATATGTCGTTATTTCCGCGATGTGTCGCTCCGACACTCTCGGCATAAATTGCGAAAACAGTGAGGCTTAACCTGCATTGAAGTCATAAGTTGTTTGCTGTTACACGTGTGCTATAAGTGACAAGAAGAGAGCAGAATAGCTCAAAGAGCAAACGGGTGTCACGAACATAGTCTAAATTAAGAAGGACATGGACAGGCCATGCGGTGCGTAGGCAAGATAACCGCTGGTCGTTAAGAGTAAAAGTCTGGATTCCAATGGAAGGCAAACGCGCGAGGGAAAGACGGGACAGATCAGATTCATAAGTTCGCGGGTATAACGCGAGGGAAAGACGGGACAGATCAGATTCATAAGTTCGCGGGTATAACGCGGCTAAAGCAAGCGGAGAGCAGAGCTGATCTGCGCAACATGGAAGATGCCTTTATCCAGCAGTGAACCTAGTCAGGTTGATTGTGATGATGATGATGATGATGATAATAATTATGACGCCATTTATAATTAAAAAAACACAGGATGAACAAAACAGCGCACGTGCTACGGCACAGTCGTATAAAATCCTAAAATCAATTTATTGATATCGATTGACATTTTGATCTGTCAGTGTTAGAAGCAATTTTAAAGCTTCTTCATGCATATCATTTGGTTAAGAGCATCCATTCTCTGAACCTTGACTTGATAGCTGCAGGACTGTCCGTTGTTTAAAAAAGTTCTCTCAACGCAGACCAAATTCATGAAGTACTCAAAACTTGGCTTTAGATAGCAGCCTCAAAGAGGTATAAACAGCGGAATCATCGTGTTCCTCAGCAAGATCACAATTTGACGTATATAGTTTAATTTCTGAATAATCTAACAACGTGAATCTTCATTAATACACACAAAATAACGTAATTTATTCGCACTCGTTCATACTGCACGCTGGTAGTCGGTACCAAAAAATCAGTCCTCACTTGCATCTTTCCTTTGAAACATTGTTTAAAACAATTTTTTCAGGCCAGAGAGAGAGAGAGAGAGAGAGAAATAAACAAAATGAAGAGGCAGGGAGGTTAACTTAGAATAACTGGTTTGCTACCCTGTACAGGGGTGGGGAAATAATGGTCGGAAAAAGGATAGACATAGAGAGATATAAAATAAGGAAAAAAATGCGCATGCACACACATTCAGGGAGTTCCGATCACAGTCGTTTGGAGAGGCCGGTTGAACGCAACAGGCGCATGAGCGCCTTCACAGCCTTCTTCTGCGACATAAAGTCCCGTCGGTAACGCAGGATTCTTTCTTAAGCATGCAGTAGTATACAGTACGGTTAGATTTCAAACGCAACACACGAACGTCGCCATTGGCCACTAACGTTTGTCACGCGCTTTCACTAGCACAGTATACGTAACTCGCACGGCGTAACTCGCACGGCGCGACGCCTGTCGGAATGCGGCGTCTCGCTGCAGCCATCAAATCAGCGGGCCGACGCCCGCAAGCCGGAAAGGACCGAGTTTGCATTCAGAAGGCGTCAGCAGCGTCCCGCCAGGACCCGTGCACGAAGTGAAAGGGCCCACGCCTCAGCGACGCGACAACATCGCGTCCCGCACAGGAAGGAGCTGCAGGAGCTGGTACGACACGTTACTTGTGACCCACGTAACACTCCGAGCGTGGATGACGCGCACGTGCACGTTCAGCCGCGGAGCCGGGACACACTTTTTCCACCGCCGTAACGTATACTTCCTACCGGCAGGCAGCAACCAAGTCGTCGTTTCCATACACGACAGATCATCTTTCTAGCACGGCGCTTGGAGTCCTCAGCGCCAATTTGCATACATCCAGGCGTGATCGATGGCGTCGTATCAGGCCGAGGCAGTGATTGAAGTCGCAATTAGAGACACGAACGACCGACTGACCGGCCGCCCATGCGTGCGTGAGGATACGAGAAACGGAAACGAGAGTTATACGAACAAGTAGGAAATAGGAGCGATCTCAGAGCGCATTCATTTCTAAAACACTGGTCTGATCGTCTTAAGTTCATTTCTCTCGCTCCCGGCATTTCGAAAAGCCCATCGCTTGATTATCTGTGCGTGAGGCAAATAAAGAGGAAAAAAAACGAGACGCGAATCTTTATTCAAACACGACAATGTATCTTATTATCCTATATATCGATGTGGCGCAAGATCGGTCGTAATCTCAAGACACGATTCTTGCTTTACCGAGAAATCACTACACCCCGCCCCACTTCCACCTTCATTTAATCCCCGCTCCGGTATTCAAAGAAATAAAACACTCCGAGCAACTACACAACTGCGGTTTCGTTGCGTGCTGACCGTGTAGGACGCATCCGCGCTCCGCGAAGCGCTATAATCCGCGTGCTTAACGACCTGTGAAGAAAAAAGTGTTCTGTTTTCTCAGCGCGCGGCTATCTCACAACGTGTGAAAGAAAGAGAAACAAAAACGAGAAATAAGGGGAGGTCCATGTGCTCCAGTGACCCGAACAACGCGCACGTGAGACTGCATTGCCCACAACGTTCGCAACAAATGAAGGCGCGCTTTCTTTCTTCCCGGAGGACATATCATCCGAGAAGCACTCGGTGGTTCGTGCGTGCAGCCTTTTTATTCTCGGGAAACGGTTACGATCGCTTGTTTCGGTAGTAGGCGAGCACGGTGGATCGAGGAATAACGGAAGCGTCCGGTAGTGGTGATTCGATATTGCCCTCCCATTCACACCCATACGAGACTTTCAACTTTCTTACACTGGCTGTCTCTTTTTCTCTGCGTGTGTGACACACCACAGGGTCCATTGACCCAACCTCCCCAGCCTGCCCATTCACGCAATACTCAATCAATAAGAGAAAGTTGAAAGGCGAAGAGCGGCAACGTTGGTGTCCGCAGGTGTAATAACAATCAAGCATACTCAAAGGCGGGCGTTTCCACATCATCGCGCTGCGCGCCACAAAAGGCGACAAGCTCATACCACGAGCAAGCCTCGCAAGATGGCGTTCGTTCCAGCAAGCTCGGTCAAAGTTGTGCCAAAGATCGCGTGACGCGTAGCTCCGGCTAGTTTCATTGTTGTAACACACTAGAAGCCGCCTCACGCCTTTGTGGTATGCGCATAGAGTAATATAAAAGGTAGTACGCGGGACGGAAATCCGCGCTGCGCAGTCTAAACGGGTTCTATTGCGCGAAGCGAGCGAAAGCATGGGAGACTCGCGCACACAATAGCGGTTTCGCCTCTCTTACGGATCTTAACACGAAAGAAGACCTTAACCCGAAACTCGGCGCTGACCCGCTCGTGTGTACGCGCCGCGAAGGTCAAGCACACCTGGACGCAACGTTTAGCTTACCCCCCCCGCTGCTGCTGCCTGCCGCTGTGCTTTTCATCGCGCCGCTGAAGTTGTGTGATCATGCGGCGTGTGGTTTTCTTCCGACGCTGGGAAGCGGAACGCGCGCCACGGATTCGGATCTGTGAGGACACTTTTCGGGACGATTCACGCGTCTTGTCGGAACCAGGAGCCCGTGGAAGAAGTGACTATAAAGTTCTTCCAAAAGGGCAAAGGCCCCGGAGATCTTGGAGTATACAGTAATAGCAGGATGAGAAGCAGGAGGTGGAACAGTCGTAGCACGACTATAGTAGCTGTGTCAGTACCCGTCCGTTCGTGCATCTGTCTGTTCGCCCGTCCATCTGACGGTGCACATCCGTGCTTCCGTCCGCCTGTCCGTCCGTCAGGTCAATCGTCCAACGGTCCATCCTTCATACTAGTCAGCGACTTCAACATAGACATTATGGACCTGAGGTTCTTAACAATGTCATCCGTCACTTTGTGGAGATGCGTGATTTTTTTTTCATGTCGGTTTAGGAGAGAGCCTGAAGCTGCAAAGTGAACACTTACATTGCTGCTTATTAACGCGAACACTCCTTATCTTATGAATTAGACACCTTCGTCAAGTGGACAAGATGGTGATGAGGGCACAACTATCGTGTGCATTCGCTGCATTTTAGCCTGCATGCGTTAACTCTAATATGCTGTCATTGGATGCACTCGAATTTTGGTTAGTCAAACACGGACTTCAACATGTTTGGTGTGGTCATGCGGTGGGGTTTGTTACATGCTGTTCCTACGGATGCCTTCGGAACGCGTTGACTTCAGATCGCTGTCAAGCATATTGGGGTACCACTGCGGCAGCGTTAAGCATGTCCTATTGTCAGTGCTCAATATAAAAACACAAAGCAGGGGTTGCATTTAAAGACCGCTCATAAGGAGGTGACGTTGACGACGTAGCGCTGTCAATAGCCATCGGTGGACCATTCATCAATCCGTCTTGCGAATTCAATTCTGGGCCACGGCCACGGGGTATCGATGATAACTCACCGTGGTATAAGGGCTTTTACTTACTTCATCGCTGCCTTAACTACACACTCGTAAGCGACCACGCTTACGGGACATTGCAATCACAATACGCGTGCATCCCCGCTTACCGCCGGAACGTGAGCAAAACCAGATAATAGCAAAGCCGGTTCAAGCTGACTAGATACGCGCGTAATCGAATCAATGATCAGAGCGGGCAAAGTGAATCAAATTACACGAACGCTTAGAAGCTGCATGCAGCTGTCCTGCTGAAGGTCGATCGGGACGTCCCGGGACCATCGAGGCGTTAAAATGAGCTCACACTGCAGCGGGCCTGTCATGTAGGATTAATAATACGAGCAGCGCGCGGCGTGTGTGCGGTGATGAAAGAGAAGCGCCGCGCAAGTCCGATTTCAATGCGCATTACGCGACAGGCGCACGAGCCCCATCGTTTCCTGCCAAGGACAGCGGCAGGGCCGGCCATTTTAATCCGTCCACCCTTTCGAGCACCCCTCGGCGTCTCCGGACGTCATGCACGGCTGTGTGCTAGTTGTAACGCGCTGCGTAACATTGCGCAGGCAAAATGTGGCCCCGCTGCTAACCGCAGCCGTCACAATAGATGGCACGCATTCCTCGCGGAGACGCAGAAATGCAAAGTTCTCTCTCTTCTCTTCCTTCCTTCCTTCCTTCCTTCCTTCCTTCCTTCCTCCCTCCCTCCCTCCCTCCCTCCCTTCCTCCCTTCCTCCCCTCCCCTCCCTCCCTTCCTTCCTCCCTTCCTCCCTTCCTCCCCTCCCCCCTTCCTCCCCTCCCCTCCCTCCCTTCCCCCCTCCCCTCCCTCCCTTCCTCCCTCCCTCCCTTCCTCCCTCCCTCCCTCCCTCCCTTCCTCCCTTCCTCCCTCCCTTCCTTCCTCCCTTCCTTCCTCCCTTCCTCCCTCCCTTCCTTCCTTCCTTCCTTCCTTCCTTCCTTCCTTCCTTCCTTCCTTCCTTCCTTCCTTCCTTTCACACTATACCTCTATGCCAGCGATGCGAAAAGGAAGTGCCGATGCTGTGTAGCTCGTTTTGCAAATATTCGCTTGAAAACGGCCGACACGTCTGCCCCAATTAAGAGTCTTCCGGCGTACCCTTCAAACTCGCTCATTAGTGGGAGATAAGCGCCTCCAAAATTCGCGAGGACAAGCGGGCGGATCGCGGAAGATCGTTAACGAGTGAGGGATTCCCCGCGAAAAGGCCGCGCAGAACCGTGTGATCCGCAGCCGCGCCGCAGACTGCAAGGTGATGTCGGCGGCGGCGCAATTAAAAGGAGCCATACTTCACCGACGACGTAGCAGTTCCGCGCCTCTCGAGAGAGTGTGACTTTACATTTATACTTTATTACATGTAGGATGTATAGAAGTAAACGGACGCAAGCAGACAGGCAAGCTGGTTGCAAGGCCATCTCAGATCCCCCTTCTTCTTCGAGGGAGTGTTTCAGACGGACGCCTTCGGCGTGGCTGCGATTCCTTTGTTGCCGGCTCCTTGCGTAGTGGCGCGAACCTTTTGCAAGTGTGCACGAACTCACAATACGCATACCGCGCGCATCGCAGTCGTTAGATTCCACGTGCCCGGTGGCACGGCTAGACGCTGCCGTCGGCGTGTCGTGTTTGCGCGATTACAAGCCGCCCACCCTGTGGGCGGACATTAAGGCGTACGCGCGAAAAATGTGAAGTGGGAGTCGATTGGCGTTTAAGTGGCGGGGCATGGCACGAGCGTTCATTTCGAAACAAAGCACAGAAGTCGCTATGTATGAGCACTTTTGACACGTGCGCTTGCACGTAATGTGTTTCTATTTTTTTTTTCTTTCGCGGTTATAGCGGTTGCATTTGGGTGCTGCCAAAGTAGTGTCTTGGGAAATGCTTCTATTGATGCGCGCGCCGTTCGGGGCCCCGGTACAACGCGTGTCCTTACGACACGACGAAACATCCTGGCAAGGTTACGCGGTGGTGTTTTTGTTTCTCCGCAAAGCGAGTGCGTTATCAAAACTGACACGAATTGCTCGCTCACTGGTCGCAATCGTGGGGCAAGCTTCCTGACCCTCGCTGGGAAAAGAAGTTAGCTCGAGCAACACGCGTGTCCTATTGAGGACACAAAAAGAAAGAAAGAAAGAAAGAAAGAAAGAAAGAATGAAAGAAAGAAAGAAAAGAAAGGAAGGACAGAAAAGAAAAGAAAGACAAATTTCGTAAACCCAAGGTGTCTTAAAATAGCGCTTCAGCGTTTAGCACGAATAGCTTTGTAATGGATCTTTAATCGATGGTAGTTGCACGAGTGTGAGTAGTTTTCAGGCGCTGTTGCGACCGGGGTTTCCAGACACCGGAGGTCCGGGATGAAGTTGTCGAGGCAGGAGGAAGAGAGACTTGAAGAGGGTTTATTTACAATATATACATTGCGAACTCCCTACACGGTGAGCTCTCAAACGTGGCAAGCCTCTACATGACTCCTAACATAGCGCTACATGGTGCCTGGTTCTACATGGTTCTGCTCGGTTCTGCTCTGTTCTCTTCTCGAAAAAAAGCACACCGAATGAGCCGTGGGGGCTCATTATAAAGGGTCTGTCCTCCCCAGATCCCTAGATCGGGGACCGCGTACAGAGGGCACCGTCCAATCACTGATCACACATTACCCGCGAGGGTGACGAGCACGCACGGTCCACGTGAACGTTCAAAATTGAAGCGTGATCACTGCACTCAAAGGTGGTGCCAGCAGGGCTCTTCCTCGTCGTGTGTGTCGCTGGTCGAGAGGTCCCACGCTCAGGACGGCATCCATCAAAGGGTTCGCCGAACTGTTTGCTCAATGAGCGGGGTGATTTGCGGGGGCCGCCGCGACCTCTTGTTCCCAGGAAGATGTCGCATTTGCTGTCGTCCCCCGAACGGCCCACTCCGTCGTGGCGACAGGACGTCTCACCCTCCTGCTAGGACGGACAATACAGGGCCGGCGTAGGCAGCCGGTCGTTCGGTTATTTGTTTGAAGACCAAAGGAGCGCCGCTCCCCCGCCAGCCCTGGAGTTGTTGCGACCGGGGTTTCCAGACACCGGAGGTCCGGGATGAAGTTGTCGAGGCAGGAGGAAGAGAGACTTGAAGAGGGTTTATTTACAATATATACATTGCGAACTCCCTACACGGTGAGCTCTCAAACGTGGCAAGCCTCTACATGACTCCTAACATAGCGCTACATGGTGCCTGGTTCTACATGGTTCTGCTCGGTTCTGCTCTGTTCTCTTCTCGAAAAAAAGCACACCGAATGAGCCGTGGGGGCTCATTATAAAGGGTCTGTCCTCCCCAGATCCCTAGATCGGGGACCGCGTACAGAGGGCACCGTCCAATCACTGATCACACATTACCCGCGAGGGTGACGAGCACGCACGGTCCACGTGAACGTTCAAAATTGAAGCGTGATCACTGCACTCAAAGGTGGTGCCAGCAGGGCTCTTCCTCGTCGTGTGTGTCGCTGGTCGAGAGGTCCCACGCTCAGGACGGCATCCATCAAAGGGTTCGCCGAACTGTTTGCTCAATGAGCGGGGTGATTTGCGGGGGCCGCCGCGACCTCTTGTTCCCAGGAAGATGTCGCATTTGCTGTCGTCCCCCGAACGGCCCACTCCGTCGTGGCGACAGGACGTCTCACCCTCCTGCTAGGACGGACAATACAGGGCCGGCGTAGGCAGCCGGTCGTTCGGTTATTTGTTTGAAGACCAAAGGAGCGCCGCTCCCCCGCCAGCCCTGGCGCCGGCCATGACTGCATCCATTGAAAAGGCCGCCGTAAACAAGCTTCAAATGGTCGCCGAACGACTCGTTTAATTAGCGGGACGATTCCCGGCCGCCGCCGCCGCCGTCATCTTCCAAAGAAGAAGCTGCACTTGTGGTCTCCCGAACTGCTCACGGTGCCGTGGCGGCAAGACGCCGCACCCCCCCGGCCAGGTGGGAACAATACATGGCGGACACAGGCCGCCAACCCGTTTGGCGACCAAAAGGAACAACAAAAGGAACGCCGCTCCCTCGTCAGCTCTGGCGCCGGGCACAACAGCTCGTCCGCCAGCGGGAGAAGCGACCTGAGGGTGACCAGCTGCACAGGTTGCCCGAAGTGTCGCTGTGTAGTGCTGTCTTCCAGGCCACTGCTGATGACGCTCAGCCAAGGACTCTTTCCCTCTCGTTCCCTGTGGCTCCCCTCTGGGAAAAGCATTCATACACACCACCACAGGCACGGGAGAGCACCCTGCCCGCACTGAGACACGTCGAGTCCGACAAATTATCCAAAAGCAACCTTACTTAAGCAGTATTACCAAACACAAAGCAGCAATCGGGACGTTTCTCTGAGGTTTCACCAAAACTCCTAATCCCGATCCGATAATAATCTTTCCATCAAACGGCTTTCAAGAAAACTAACTGTCAAGTGATGCGCTCACCGTGGCATACCCGAGTGCTTGCGTGAGTAATCCGCCGTAACCCACCAGGTATCATACTCATAAAATAAAGCATTTTACTTCACGCTATCTTTTAGTTCCCGAAATTTAGTGCCGCCAAAGCCAGTCGTCAATTCCTTTTGAGAAGACGAAAGCATAACTGCCGTGCTGTACCTGCATCAGGAACATCTTTATTATACATCCGCAAACGCACATCACAGTGCTCCTGCCTGGATGAGATACCACCTAACCGTTCCCTTGCTGTTGCCACTTTCACAAAGCATACATATAAACTCACGAGCTAGCTTTTCTTACACACCGGACACATGCGAACAAAACATTAAATGAACAACAAAAAAAGTTTCGCATGAATCCTGAAAACCTCGCAAGAATATCCTTGCGTCCGTGCGCTCACTCAAAATTCGTCTCTAACGTCGGTCCTACTTGACAAACGCCCCTAACGTGTCGTTATACGGCCGCAAAACGGTTACCTTTAAAACCAATACATACAAAGCTTAAAAAATAAACAGCATGGTACCTGCTACGTAAACGCTATCTAGTAGCAGAAGTACAGAACACATTCCAAAAGGAAAACTGACCTAAACAGTCAAAACAGATATTCAAAACTAAAAAATACAAATCCGCGGGAGAGCCTTCCGAAACGCTTACCGCTGTCACTTAATTTTGAGACGAACGCGCGGCGTCGCGTCCTGTGGGTCTTTCTAGGCGAACGGGAATGGAACAATGGCAAAACCCATTCGCTTCGCCTCCGACCCCCGCAAAGCTCTGCGCTGACAACCTGCGTTCTTACTATCGCTCAGTATCTCGCACTCCCGCAGTCCATCAAACATGCCGTCGATAGAGCGACGAAAGGGTTTGCCTTTTTACTCAACGTGCTTTATTTCTTTTCTTTTCGTTTTGTCCGGCGGCTCGGACGCATACAAACCAACTCCGGTGCCGATGACAAACGCCTAATTCTGTACGCTCTAATGCGTGTCACTATCCTTCCAATAGATCTATACAACGCATATAGGCTACCAAAATGATAGAGCGCTAACGAAAACAAAGTACAAACGAGTTATTTACAAAATCACTAAAACAAACAAAATGTTCCTTTCAACAGTCCCGAGTCGACGTTTTCTGAGAGGCTAACAGCTGTTCGCAACAACTCTGAGTCGAACTCGCGGTGGTCGCGCCCGGAACGATTTTCTCGAGAAGCGGGGTCTACAACACGCGTCAATCGCCCTGCTACCGAACCCCGCGACGTTCCTCGAAGCCGACTTGCTGTCGCTTCCTGCCCCTCGAAAACCACCGACTCTTTTGCCCCGCACCCCGTCCAATGCACCGCGAGAACAACGGAAGGGTCTCTTGCCCTTCGACCACTTACGCACACAATGCGCTTCTCTTTTCTTTGTTCTCTGGCCGCTTGGACGCTTGCGATACGGCAACTTTCTTGAAATTTCGCTCCGCCATTTGAATACATTCCTCAAACGCGTCGCGATTTTTGCCTCGTCTTTACGGCGCTTTCTCCGTTTGTCACGCTTCTTCGTGCCGTCTACGGAGCCTTTCGCCAACCTCTGATGCTCGTCAGCACCCACTTGCTTGTTAGCTTTCCCGCGCGCACTGTCTGAATGATTGCCTAGCAATTCATCCTTCCAACACTGCCGCGTACGATGCGCTTTTCTTTTCCGGCGGTTCGGACGCATACGATACAGACCCGTCAGAGAAGACAACGGCACTTTTCTCGCGATGTCACTCCGCCGTTTGAAAACCTTACTCGAACGCGTTGTGCTCATCGCGAGCTTTGCCTTACTGTTGCCCTTCGGACGCTTTCTCCCCTGTGCACGCTTCTTTGCGCGGACCTGGGAGCCTTTCGTCCTACTCTGACGTTCTTCATCACCGATATGCTCCTCCGCCGTCTCGCGCGCCCAGTCCTGATGATCACTTATCAGTTCATCGCTAGACCGCGGCCGCGTAGATTGCGCTTTTCTTTTCCTCACTCTCCGGCCGCTTAGACGCATGCGATTCGAGCCAGTCAGAGAAGACAACGGGCCTTTTCTCGCGAATCCGCCACGCCGTTTGAAGGTCCTCGTCAAACGCGCCGCGCTGATCGCGAGCCTTGCCGCGCTTCTGTTTTTCGGACGCTTTCTCCGTTTGGCACATTCCTTGGTGCCAAACCTGGAGCCTTTCGTCCGCCTCTGATGCTCATCAACATGGTCTACAGGGCTGCAAGGTTCGATGGAACACTCTGTTAATCTTAACTCCGTTTCCACCACCACGGAACCCTCACACCCTGCTGCGACCGCGAGCTCTTTTCTCTCAGAATGGGTTAAAACCTGTTCCATTCCCTTACAGGCACTAGCCTTTTCTTCGGCCTCAAACGGCACCGCCGCTATATCTACAGATATCAGACATGTAGCCTCCGCTTCAGTTGTAAACGGCACCGCCGTTACATCGCACCGTTCGTGCGCTACATCTACAACTTTCTGACCTGTAGCCTTCTCTTCAACCTTAAACGGCACCGCCGCTACCTTGCACCGCTCGTGCGCTACATCTACGGATTGACCACTCTGCTGCAATGCCACCCCTCTACGCCGAATCCTATCTATCTCTTCGTCTAATTCCTGCATCCTTTTCATATGTTCTTCATGCCTGCGCTCAGCTTCCAATTCCTCCTGGCGCCATCTTTCCTTTCTTTGCGCCCTTTGTACTTCCATATGTTCTTCATGCCTGCGCTCAGCTTCCAATTCCTCCTGGCGCCATCTTTCCTTTCTTTGCGCCCTTTTTACTTCCTCCTCCTGGTCCAATAAGTACATATTCCCGAAGTGCTCGATTTCCTCATTGTCACTATTGCTTTCGAGAATCACTTCGCGGAGTTTAGAAGCAGGCATATCATCATTAAAATCTAGCTCCAGATCCCAACACAGGTTCAGCAGGTTCTCTCTCGTCAATCTCGTAAGATCCATGGCGACTACTTTGCTTTGGCTCAGCTGTGACAAAACACAAACCCACCAGCGTTTCAATTCTGGGTCTAGAGAAATTGAAGCCTGGCAAATCTCACAGCGGAGACCACAAGCTTAAGCACCCAAGTAGCACTACGTGGCCAACATCCCTCTCTACTTGTTTCCTGTTAATTTTCACTCCTGCTTTTTACAACATCCTAAAATTTAACCCGCAACGTACCCTTAGAAATTTTGAAACATTACCACTTGTTCCTATTGAATCATCTAAGCTTTCCTGCTTTAGCGTACTTGCTCAGATAATCATCCAGTGCTGCCTTGTGCTGAGATAACAACCACAGTGGCCAGGCAGTTGTTGGTTATATCTATCTTTTAACGAATCTAGGCTAAAAGACTCGATATATCTCAAGCACAAAGCCAGGCACTCACCCCATTACGTGCGGTGGTGGTACGCTGCTTCGATCCCGCCGAGTTCCAGGGCTTTCGGCTGGCCTCCGGTACATGTCGCTCTCCGTCGCAGACTCGTATCCCACCGCTGCCAACCAGTTGTTGCGACCGGGGTTTCCAGACACCGGAGGTCCGGGATGAAGTTGTCGAGGCAGGAGGAAGAGAGACTTGAAGAGGGTTTATTTACAATATATACATTGCGAACTCCCTACACGGTGAGCTCTCAAACGTGGCAAGCCTCTACATGACTCCTAACATAGCGCTACATGGTGCCTGGTTCTACATGGTTCTGCTCGGTTCTGCTCTGTTCTCTTCTCGAAAAAAAGCACACCGAATGAGCCGTGGGGGCTCATTATAAAGGGTCTGTCCTCCCCAGATCCCTAGATCGGGGACCGCGTACAGAGGGCACCGTCCAATCACTGATCACACATTACCCGCGAGGGTGACGAGCACGCACGGTCCACGTGAACGTTCAAAATTGAAGCGTGATCACTGCACTCAAAGGTGGTGCCAGCAGGGCTCTTCCTCGTCGTGTGTGTCGCTGGTCGAGAGGTCCCACGCTCAGGACGGCATCCATCAAAGGGTTCGCCGAACTGTTTGCTCAATGAGCGGGGTGATTTGCGGGGGCCGCCGCGACCTCTTGTTCCCAGGAAGATGTCGCATTTGCTGTCGTCCCCCGAACGGCCCACTCCGTCGTGGCGACAGGACGTCT
Organism: Rhipicephalus microplus; assembly: GCF_043290135.1. Lineage (NCBI taxonomy): Eukaryota > Metazoa > Arthropoda > Arachnida > Ixodida > Ixodidae > Rhipicephalus > Rhipicephalus microplus. The sequence goes on along the minus strand of NC_134704.1, from coordinate 46,395,281 downwards.
CACCCTCCTGCTAGGACGGACAATACAGGGCCGGCGTAGGCAGCCGGTCGTTCGGTTATTTGTTTGAAGACCAAAGGAGCGCCGCTCCCCCGCCAGCCCTGGCGCCGGCCATGACTGCATCCATTGAAAAGGCCGCCGTAAACAAGCTTCAAATGGTCGCCGAACGACTCGTTTAATTAGCGGGACGATTCCCGGCCGCCGCCGCCGCCGTCATCTTCCAAAGAAGAAGCTGCACTTGTGGTCTCCCGAACTGCTCACGGTGCCGTGGCGGCAAGACGCCGCACCCCCCCGGCCAGGTGGGAACAATACATGGCGGACACAGGCCGCCAACCCGTTTGGCGACCAAAAGGAACAACAAAAGGAACGCCGCTCCCTCGTCAGCTCTGGCGCCGGGCACAACAGCGCGTGAAATCCGTGAAAACACAAATGCTTCCTTCTCGACACGCTTCGAGAAGGCCAACAAGAGTGCGTCAAAAGCAGCGTGATTGGAATAGTGTGTATATACATGCAGCGTCATCATATGGCGTTAGTGAGCACATCGAGATAGGCAGATTATAGGCTTCTGAAGCTCAGAAGACTTGCACTGACTATAGGCCGAAGTTTGGTGGGCGCAGAAAAGTAATTTATCGGCTTGCATATTTGAGAAGATCGGTAATTCACAAATAGCCGGGGAGAAGAAAATGAGCGCCATGTAATGAGGAGATGTCAAGGAGGTCGAGAGCATGAACGCAGCTTGTGCCAACAAGAAGAGAGCGTCGTGAGGCTTTCCCTTATCATCACGCCAGCGTTGCCGACACCAGCCGCTCAAGGATACGAAGAACGTGAGGTGTTACAACGAAGAATACACGCCTGCGCGTCTGCACGTCTAAATGTATTACACAACGAGCTTTGCCAAGCTCCCGCTCACGAGTGTGACCTTGATTACGTGCTTTTATAGCGATAAAGACATTTACAGGCATTAAGACAAGAGCACTAAGATATTCTCGCACCTTGAACACACCTTTTCAGTCATGTCCTATCTGAAGTGTACGTGTACGTTCTTCTCGTCAACACTTGTTCACAGGCTGATTAGGCAATCGGCCCAGTCATGCAGCGCACTCGGCTATACCTCAACCCATCGTTCCTCCGGAGAAACTGCACTGCCCATCTCGGACCCGTCCACTGCACATGATATGACTTGCCCCATGCAGTACATTGCGCGCCTCGCAAGGGCACTGGTATGCTCCATAAGAGTGCCTTATCCTAAATTAGTGTGATAAGTGTTTCTGTCTCGCTCTCTCTCAGCAGGACTTGAGAATCCTAGCACCGATGGGTCGTGGTTAATGGGTCATGGTTGATGTTCGCGCATTCTGTCACACTTGCGACTGTCACACTTGTCACACTTATGGCACGAATGAGTACACAATGTATACTTCCTCGCAAACTACCCTTGTAGCTTTTCGCTCCACACCCATTTCCCTTTTCTTTAGAAATACTTGTTCATTAATTCACATAAAAGTAAGAGTTAAGAGTCTGTTTAACTCTCCTCGTTGCGTTTTCTCCGCGATTTGATCTACGAGTACGAGCTGAGAAAAACAAAACAGTGTGCCTGTAGACTTGTAACTGTGTAACTGTGACTTGAACGTGTGACTTGTAACTTTGACTTGTAACGTTAACTTGGAAGTTGTGTATAGAAAAAAGTGCTTACCGGTTCAAAGTACTCGGTACTCTATGGGAGAGCAGAAAGCCGTTCCATTTACGTGAAAAGAACTCCGCCGGTGGTGTGTATAGGAAAAGTGCTTTAGACAATTTAGAGTAGTTGGTACTCTACTACGGGAGAGCATAAAACCGTCCCGTGGGCCTCACACTAGATGAGGCCATGTAGACAAAAATTACGCCATTAAGAGGTGCACAATATAGACGATTGCCAACAGGTACGGGAGTAGCGCACTTGAACGTCTACACAGGCAATGCGACTGCGACTTGAAACTCTGACTCGTAGCTGTGTAAACAATGGAACTGGGGAGTTGTGGAAACAAAAAAAAATGCACCAGTGGACGTGCCCAGGTACACTGCGTCATTCATTTAGCTTAACAAGACTGATTGTTGGCCTAGTTAGTACTTGCTGAATGGCATACTTCGGCCGAAAATATCACAAATATTACAAAATTTCTTGCTCTGTGTTTGTGATACTTGCGGCCAAAGTATGATATTTGTTTATTTGTTCCTTGTTAGCGTTAGCGCTGTTTGTTTTGAAATGTTTTCATAATGTAAGCGATCCACCTGAACTCTAACATCTCTCTCCCGCTCTTTTATTTCATATCTACCCATGAGCAGAGTAGATAAGATAACAATGTTAGTCTCATTTGGGCGCACGTTAAAGAACCCCAGGTGATCGAAATTTCCAGAGCCCTCCACTACGGCGTCTCTCATAATCAAATGGTGGTTTTGGGACGTTAAACCCCACAAATCAATCAATCAATGTTAGTCTCACCTCTATGCCTTTCTATACAACTCCTATTCACCCATAGTCCTTTGTTTTGTATTTTCGCAGGCTCACCGAACATATACAGAGCTTGAGAAAAAACTGGGGCAAGAGCGATCGGATCCCAGCCTTTCAGTGTACACTCTGTACAGCCCATACACGTCCAGTGCAATGTAGTGCAGTATTACGCATTACGCGCTACCCCAGCAACGTTCAGCTTCTACGGCCGGTCGATACAGGCACGATGCCATCGTAACGACCGTGCAAGGTCGCACGAGGGCGTACACTCGCACGGGCTACAAACAATAAGCGAACCGCATCTCCTGCTTCCTTCCTTCTTCGAGCCTCGTACTGAAAAGGGGGCCCACAGCGACACCCAACGCTGGCGTTGGTGGTCGAGCCACGCTGCACGCCTACGGGCCATCCAGGAGCAGTGGCGTTGGTTTGTTTACAGAAAGGAATGTGGGGGTGTTGTATCTCGAGTCTATCTCGTTGACAGAGGGCGGCGGAAGAAGCACCCAGGCGCGGTGATGTCACCGTTGGCCAAAGAAAAGAGTGAGTCAAGGTATCTAGGCTAACAGCCGAACACTTTCTTGAACATCATATGGAAACCACGTCATACGCGGTGGGCGGCTATGGCGAATCACTAATTATTTCCGGCTAATTACGCGCCAAACGTAGGATATCATTACGAGGCGTGCCGTAGTGAGAGGAGGGGGGGGGGGGGACTCCGGATGAATTGTGACTACCTATGTACTTATAACGTACGCCTAAATCTAACTAGATTGCTGTTCTTGCCTCACCTAAATGCGACTAGCTGCCGTGGGCGGGAGTCAAATGTGTTCTTCTCGAGCTCAGTAGAGCTTGGAAACCTGATCGTGGTCATATTCATCATCCCCACTGCCACCACGTGACTAAACCCGCGCAAAGAGCCTCTACCATGTTCCGCCAATTAAACAAGTCCCGTGCTTGCTGCGCCCACGTTATACCTGCGTACTTTTTAACCTCATCTGTACGAAAATAAAGTAATAGTTCAAGGGGCTTCTTTTCTGTATTGTACACTAATGAAGCCGACAGACACTTAAGCCATGAAAATCACAGGGGACATTATTTGCATGCGGTTTCTTAACTTCATTGCAACGATTCTCTTTCAAACCGAAAGAAAGAAAGTAGGCACACAATCACCCATTTCATCAGTGAAAAAGGTGGAAAGTGAGTTTACGTCGACTTTACGTTATTTCAGTTTAAAATAGAATCATTGCAATAGAGTTAGGAAAACAACAAATAATACCCCTTGTGCTTTCCTAAGCTGAATCAACTTCGTTTGCCCACTTGACATTCTGCTTATCCCTCGCGTGCTTGCCTTCTCTCCGAATCCAGTATATGCCATATAGTTTTTTTTTTATAAATACACTACAGGAAACTCTGGCATTAGTGTTTATGGGAGCTGTAACGCATGATGCTTCCGCGAGCATAGGAATGATGGGTAGTACAAGGATTTGTCTAATTTTTGTACTTTCGGCTCCGATTGGCTTCGCGTGGATTGAAGGTACTTTGCAATGAAACGACAACCAGTAAAAACTCAGCAGTTACACTTCGCTACTTTAACATTTTGGGCTCACCATTTCGCATCAGCTCAAGTAGTTTACAGCCATTCGTTCTTCCATTCAAAACGCAACCGAAACACGGCAATTAACGAAGCGACAAGTGTGTTCGATGCCCGCAAGTACGAAGAGTATAGGCAAATCCGTCTACTACCAATCACTTCCATGGTGACTTAACGACCACAGCGCCAGAGTCACCTCTGATTGATTTTAGGAAACTCTGTGCAGTATGCTACTCTTAACCCTTTCAGACGCCATCTATGAAGAACTGTTTGTAAACCTGTCAAATCGGTACAACGTTATTTCAAGGTACTCAATGTTCAACTGCAACGAAAATAATATCACAATTTGTTACTCTGTGTGGGCTATAGTAAAAAATTCTAATTAACCTGTAATTGATTATCTATTCACACCGAAGTCAATCGTGCTTTGTTCTGACACAAATACAATAAAGTTTCAGGGTAGAAATATAGCGCAAGTTCATTTTTGGTTACGCCCGTCTTGAGGAAAAAAAAATTATACTTTTACCATGCCTCGAAAAGAGTGGCACGTCGAACGTGGTAGGGCCTTGAGCAAAACGATTATCTGCACAAGCAAATCGCAAGATAAAACGTAATTAACTATTTATTATATAATTAGCTTTATTTAGGATAGTCAAGCTGCAACTTCCGGGTGGTGTGGGGGAAGAGAAAATGAAATTCCGTCACCTCCCCCCTTTCGTCAATGGTGATGCAGACAAATGTATTAGCCAGGAGGTCCAATTCAAGCAAAGCTCTACATATATTGTTGGTTCTTACATATGTAGCTTTTCAAAATAGCAAAAATCAGTGGTGTACATAATTATGTACACGGCGTGTCAATCAGCGGTTATCTTTTCTACGAGCTGCAAGTCCTGCCCATGTCCATTTCTTCTTCTTCCTAATTTCGATTAAGACGTACTTTAACAGCCGTTTGCTCCCTGGCCAACTTTGCTCTCTTCTAGTTCCTTACACTTATCATTTTCTTTTCATGACTCGCTGAGTCGTTCTTGATTTACCTTGAGCCCACTTTTTAAGCTTCTACATTTCCTGCTCCGTAGGTAAGTCTTGTGTTTAGAAAAAAAATGGTAACGATTGAGAGTACTTGGTACTCTACTATGGGAGAGCATAAAGCCGTCCCGTGGGCCTCAAACTTTATAAGTGTGAGGCATCCCTCGTGCACCACCAGCCCTTCTACTAACGTGAGGGTATACGACCTCCTTGGTGGTTTAAAAGCCGGCTGCGTTATGGAGGCTTCGTCACGGGATTGAGCTTACCCCAGCGGCGACCACCCTCTGGTGCATCCAGGGGGTGGTCGTATATAGTCATCGTATGACGCCACTATTTCCGATGTTACAGTATAGGATGTTATAGCAGTAACAGTAATACCGCCCACCTAAGTACGGAAATCACCCACCATTGTCGTCCGCACGTAGATTAGCCATTCGGATATACCGTACGCAATACGCCACTCGAGCGGCCAAAAAGCTTTCAAAAAGCTGCGAGGTGACCCTGACAGTACGAAATGTCCGTAGCTACCATGCAGCTCACCTGCCATACGGAAACACTCTGATTACACAGTTGCTGTCTTGCCCAGCTAGTTCCAGCAGTGAACCCACCTTCGCCACATTTATGCACGTGTAAGCCATCAGGCTAATTAAACAACCTTGGATTCACGATTCATGGACCACTTCGTCGTTTGCTACTAAACATTCTACAGGAATCAAGTTTGTTCGCGTATCTCAGACACGACATTTTACTGTTCTTATAGTAAACAACAGACATAAAAAAACAGTGAGATACTGTTCACAAGAGCGCCAGCAGATCGCTTACATAAAAATAAAACTACAAACTCAGGTGATACTTTAGAGCAGCTCATTTTAGCCCGCGTGATATTTCAGCCCTTGACCACGGCCAACTGCTACCGAGTTTTGGTTAACGTCGACTTTCAACGCCCTTTTTACCACGAAAGTCTTATGTCTGCTTCAAGGCCAGGTTTTGAGATACAGAAACCATAACGTGAGCGCGCGAGCTATGCATCCACTACTTTTTTGCAGCATATGCGTGACAAAAAAAATGTGGCGAAGTGGCATGTGGAGGAGCGTGTTTCAGCTCCACTGACACGCAACCTTGCGAAGGGCTAAAGATGCAATGTGCGCCGGTGTTGCCTACAGCTAAATCTTTACTCCTTGCTGCTTTACTCGCATTTAGAAAAAAAATATTCTATTGTGGGGCGCTGCAAGCCAATGAAAGTAGTGTTCTTACAACAAGCAAAACAACAAACAAACAAAAATGTCCAAGTCCGTAGGGTATTTATATATACACTCTATATATACAGTAGTCACAACATACTTGGCGTACATAATGATATATGTACAGACGTTACGGTACTTGATGAAAATGTTAGCAAATATATACAAGTGGCATCAAGATGCGATGATTTGATTGATATGTGGAGTTTAATGTCCCAAAACAACCATATGATTATGAGAGACGCCGTAGTGGAGGAATCCGCAAAAATTTCGACTACCTGGTGTTGCGTCCCGCTGCCAGTGACGTCTTCGAGACGAGCGTGATGTCGCCGCCACTCAGTTCCGCGAACGCAGCGACTGTTGAGGCTGACCATTGTGTCGCGGGACGGTGCGCTGGCGCCACGGCTGGGCCCTGCGGAATGCGGCGGCGGTTTCGGGGAACGAAAGATTCGTCGCTGCTTCTTGGAGTGGATGGGTCCACCCGGAACAACTGAGCATAGAGCTGAGGGGAAGTCGGGCTCCGGGTGGACGATTCACCCCCTTGATCCCCCCCTCTTACTGCGGGCCGCCCCTGCCTTTCGTGAAGTGGACTGATGTACCGAGATAGAGGGAGAGGGGCGGCAACGAGAGGGATAAAAAGGACGGAGGAGACGGCGGGCGCAAGAAGGGGGAACAACGATGACCAGTTAACTTTTCTTTGAATGCAAATAAATCCCTTTTTTTTCAAGTTTCCTAAATGGACGTCCTGCTTTCATGACCTGCCTGATCTTGGTCATCCCACCCAATCTACCCCGACGACGCTACAAACTGGATGGCAGCGGTGGAATCAAGAAAAGGCATGCAGAAAACTGCGGACGGAAGATCGACTTCTGTGGATCCGGGATCAGCAGAACGAGACTTCGTGGCTCCGGGAGGCACAACCGTCGCAGTAACGGCATGAAGTTTTGGACGACTCCAGGAAACTAAGGACGAGCAGCAGAAGGCAGACCAGACGATCTGGGATCGGCGGTCCTGTGAACGTGGCTCTGGGAGACACGTCCTTCGCCAGCTCGAGGTTGGAAGTAGCTGCGGACGGAAGATCGACTTCTGCGGATCCGGGATCGGCAGAGCGAGACTTCGTGGCTCCGGGAGGCACAACCGTCGCAGTAACGACTACCGGAAACTAAGGACGAGCAGCAGAAGGCAGACCCGACGATCTGGGATCGGCGGACCTGGGAACGTGGCTCCGGGAGACACGACCTTCGGCAGCTCGAGGTTAGGTGAGTGCTTGAGCGATCACGTTTTGCCGGACGATAAGAACAGGGTTCTATCGGGCAATTGGCTCTGAAGGGCCGCCACAAGTGTGCGGTGAATATTGCAGAAGTATTGGTTGGCTCTTGTGAAGATATGGATATCGGAGTGTTAAAGAAAGAAGAGCTGTTGCTGTTAGCAGCAGAGCTCAGCTTGGATATCAATAGCAGGTTAAGGAAGCCCGAAATTCGCAGTGCGATAATCGAAGTGGGGTTCGAGGAGGACGAGCTCAGCGAGGCCTGGGAAAAGATATGTGAGGAGAAGAAACAAAGGGAGGAAGAAAAGAGGGAAAGAGCGGAAGAGAAGGAAAGGCAGGAAAGGAGAGAACAAAGACAGGCCGAAATTGAGCTCGAGAGAATAAAGCTAGAGCAGGCGAGATTAGCACGCAATGCAGATGCGGCGCCGCCGCATACTGAGAACCTGAAGATGACGAGTTTGCTTCAGCCGTACAAAACAGGCGAGGACATTGGTCTCTACCTGATTAATTTTGAACGGATCTGTGAGAAACATTCATTTCACCAGGACACATGGCCAGAGCGGTTGCTTGCGTTGTTACCGGGTGAGGCCTCGCAGGTCGTGGCCAGACTGAGCGCAGCCGAGGCAGGCGTATACAGTTCAGTGAAGTCGACATTACTCGCAAAATACAGGCTCTCCACAGAGGAATTTCGGAGGAGATTTAGACGGGAAAGAAAGAAGCCTGGGGAAAGCTTTGTTGAGTTTGCGTGTAGCCTGAGTGATAATTTTTCAGAGTGGGTGAAAGGAGCAGGTGCGGATAACTTAAGTAAACTGAGGGATCTAATTTGTTTGGAGCAGTTTTATGACACCCTGCCGGATAACGTGCGCCTGTGGGTCAAGGATAGGCAGGAAGGTGTGTCTGTTAGGAGGGCAGCACAGCTTGCCGACGAGTACGTGGCCAGTCGAGGCTTCAGGACACCGATCAACAGCGCACATCACTATCAAAGGCCTGCACCACGGCCCCAAGCTTACACTCGAGGACCGCAAAGCGCAACAAAAGAGCGAGAGGAAACTAATCAAAATTCGGCGCGTGCTGAAGGCAAGCCGAAAGAGCAGGAAAAGAACAGAAAGGAGGTCAGAAATCATTTAGAAGAGTTAGAGTCGCGAGCTAAGGCGCTATGTTTCAAGTGCAACGAAACAGGTCACTTTGCCCGAAACTGCTCAAAAGGTAGGCCAGTGTTTGCTTGCGTAAGCGATCACCCGAGTAACCTAGATCTTTTGAAACCTTACACGACAGATTTAATGGTTAATGACAAAAGGTGTAGGGTACTCAGAGACTCCGCGGCCAGTATGGACGTAGTCCATCCGAACTACGTAAAAAGTGAAGACTACTTATCCGAATGCGCGTGGATAAGACAGGCCGTCAGCGAAGATTCAGTGTGTTTACCTATGGCAAAGGTACACATTCGGGGTCCTTTTGGAGCGATCGAGACAGTAGCAGCAGTCTCCCGTGGGCTACCAGAGGGCTACCCGTACCTTTTCTCGAACAGCTCGGAGTCACTACTCAACGACAGGGGGTGCACTTTTGCTGATGCCCAGGTCATGGCTTTGACGAGATCGAAAGCACGCGTATTGGCTCAGCAGCTGCGTTACGGGGAAGGGGAAGGTGCCAAAGCGAAAGAGTTAACAACTGAATCCGAAGAAGTTAAGCCCGACGAGGCACTTATCCCTATTCCTCCGACCGAAAATCCGGAAAAGGGTCAGATTAAGAAGCCGATAATTGAGAAAAGAAAGAAACCTTCGAAAGGAAAAGATCATAGTTTGCAGGGGTCCGTGTTGGCCCCAATCTCGCACAGCTACGAGCGCATGCTAGGGGTTGACAGGGAAGCGTTACGGCTGTCTCAGAAAACTGACCCTAGTATAGCGGTTATGAACAACGGAAACAGTGAAGGTGTTTCGTCAAGAAACATCTCTTTCGAAGTGAGGAACGGTATCCTATATCGTAAATACCGAGATAGGCGAGGGCAGTGCTACGATCAATTGGTGGTGCCATCACCATACCGCAGGGACCTACTCAGTCTTTGTCACGATCACTCATGGGCAGGACACCTGGGCATAAATAAAACCAAGAAAAGATTGCTACAGGAATTTTATTGGCCGGGGTGTTTCAGGGACGTGCAGAATTTCGTGAAGACTTGTGACGCTTGCCAGAGAGCCGGTAGGTCTAACGACAAATGGAAGGCCCCGATGGTAAAAGTGCCCATTATTTCTGAGCCCTTCCGCAGAGTTGTTGTAGATTTGGTGGGGCCGTTGCCGAAAACAAGTGCGGGGAACAGATACATTCTCACACTGTTGTGTCCTGCAACGAAGTTCCCCGAGGCGGTGCCCTTACAGGAGGCAACTTCGGTCGAGGTAGTCGATGCGTTGCTTTCTATATTTTCGCGCCTCGGTTTCCCTGCCGAAATGCAATCGGATCAGGGAACCGTTTTCACGAGTGCTCTCACGACCATGTTTCTCGAGAAATGTGGCGTTAAAATTTTGCATAGCTCGGTTTACCACCCACAAAGCAACAGTGTGGAGAGATGGCATGCTACCCTAAAAAAAGTATTGAGAGCTGTTTGCCATGAAAGGAAGTGTGATTGGGATGGTTGTTTACCGGGCACGCTATTTGCGTTGCGCACAGTGCCACACGAGGGAACCGGGTTCGCACCGGCAGAGCTGGTGTATGGCCGGAATCTTCGAGGTCCGCTGAGGCTAGTCCGCGAACTGTGGGAGGATGATCGGGGGCCTAAATGTGTGATCGAGTATGTGTTGAACCTAATGCAAAGGTTACATAAGTGTCGTGAGATCGTGAAGGGCAACCTAGAGGCGAGGCGAGACGCTTCAAAGCGCTACTATGATAGAAATGCCAGGACGCGATCATTCAACCCGGGCGACAAAGTGATGATATTGAGGCCTAATCGCCAGAATAAACTGGAAGTCCACTGGGATGGACCTGCCGAGGTTATCAGTCGCCTTTCGGAAGTAAACTACACCGTGAGATTACCTGGAAGAAAACGCGAGGACAGGGTCTACCACGTAAACCTAATGAAGCCATTTTTAGAGCGAGCAGCAATTGTTAGCATCGCCATGAATGTTTCAGAAGAGGTTTCTCTAGAGGTACCTTGTTTTCCTGGGAACACGGGCCCTAGTGTAGAAGAGATAATCGCGTGTGCAGTTAACAAAGACGAGTTGGGTACAGATAAAGTCGAGGATCTGAAGAGCCTTATTCAGGAATATCTGGAATGTTTTGGGGAAAGGCTCGGAAGGACTCATTTGGTACAACATGATATCGAGCTGACTACAGAGGTCCCTTTTTGCTCGAAGGCGTACCGCGTGTCTCCGCGACAGCTGGACTTAATGAAGGCGGAAGTTAAAAGGATGCTTCGCCTTGGCGTGATCAAAGAAGCATATAGTGACTATTGCTCCCCTTTGATGTTGGTCGAGGTGCCGGGGAAAGAACCACGGCCATGCGTCGATTATCGCAGGTTGAATGCGATCACAAAAGACCAGGTGTACCCGTTGCCTAACATAGAGGAAAGGGTGGAGCTGGTAAGCCGGGCTACCTTCATTTCAACCCTAGATTTAGTGAGGGGATATTGGCAGGTGCCCTTAACTGAACGAGCAAGTCGGTATGCAGCATTTGTAACACCCTTTGGCGTTTATCAGCCCGTCACCATGGCCTTTGGTTTGAAAAACGCACCCTTCTGTTTTTCAAGGTTAATGGATCGGGTGCTAGAAGGACTAGAAGAATTTGCGGTGCCATATCTAGACGACGTGGCCGTATTTTCTAATGATTGGGAGTCTCATTTGCAGCACACACGAACGGTGCTTGAAAGAATCAAAGGGGCGGGCCTGACTATTAAAGCCGAGAAGTGTCAGTTCGGCCAAGCCCGTGTCACGTATTTGGGACACGACATAGGGCAGGGAAAACGGGAACCAATGAAAGCCAAAGTAGCTGCGATAGTCAACTTCCCAAGACCCGTAAACAAAAGGGAGGTGCGAACATTTCTAGGAATGACAGGCTATTACCAGCACTACATTCCAAATTATTCGGAGCTCGCCAGCACGCTAACCGACAGCCTGCGAAAACCTGAACCGGAAGTGGTAACTTGGAGCACCGAGAGGGAGGAGGCCTTCCAAAACTTGAAGAAAGCTTTGTCTTCTCGGCCTGTGCTTGTCGCGCCAGACTTTAGCCGAGAATTCATTCTCCAATGCGACGCCAGCAACCGAGGTCTAGGTGTCGTCCTGGCCCAACTTAACGAGGGAGGTGAAGAGCATCCGGTGCTCTATCTCAGTCGGAAGCTGACTCCCCGAGAAGAGGCTTTCAGTGCCTCGGAGAAAGAATGTTTGTCCATTGTGTGGGCCATTCAAAAACTAGGATGCTATATTCAAGGCACAAAATTCACGGTCGAGACTGACCACTGCCCGCTTTCATGGCTGAAGCAAATGTCCAATAAAAACGGGAGGCTGTTGAGATGGAGCCTCATACTACAGGAGTATAACTTCGAGGTCAAATATAGAAAGGGGAACCAGAATAAGAACGCCGATGGACTGAGCCGTGGATTTTAGAGTCGAACACTGATTTTCTTGTTGCTGTTTTTTTTTACTGATGTGTTTCTATCGCGGCTGGGGTCACGGCATTTAGATTTTTTTTCCCAAGGGCTGACCACCACAAAAAAAAAAAAGAAAGAAAGAGAGGGCAATCATGGGGTAAAATTATGGCAGTTTTGGCGTCCGGTGGGCGTGTCGCTCGGGCACGCCGACCAGAGTGTGTGTGCTTGTGTTGTGTACCCCTGGAACAGGGTTATTGGTGATGCGAGTGCTGAGGCCCAGAGAGGCCGAGTGTTTTCACATGTCGTCTCGACGCTTCAGGTGACCCGACAGTTGGCCACCCTCGGGTCGAGTCTTTCGGCGGCGGAGGAGTCTGTTGCGTCCCGCTGCCAGTGACGTCTTCGAGACGAGCGTGATGTCGCCGCCACTCAGTTCCGCGAACGCAGCGACTGTTGAGGCTGACCATTGTGTCGCGGGACGGTGCGCTGGCGCCACGGCTGGGCCCTGCGGAATGCGGCGGCGGTTTCGGGGAACGAAAGATTCGTCGCTGCTTCTTGGAGTGGATGGGTCCACCCGGAACAACTGAGCATAGAGCTGAGGGGAAGTCGGGCTCCGGGTGGACGATTCACCCCCTTGATCCCCCCCTCTTACTGCGGGCCGCCCCTGCCTTTCGTGAAGTGGACTGATGTACCGAGATAGAGGGAGAGGGGCGGCAACGAGAGGGATAAAAAGGACGGAGGAGACGGCGGGCGCAAGAAGGGGGAACAACGATGACCAGTTAACTTTTCTTTGAATGCAAATAAATCCCTTTTTTTTTCAAGTTTCCTAAATGGACGTCCTGCTTTCATGACCTGCCTGATCTTGGTCATCCCACCCAATCTACCCCGACGACGCTACACTGGGGTTCTTTAACGTGCACCCAATCGGTATCAAGAAGCATATAATTTACAACATTTACAGCGTTTGAATGAGGTGCTTATGTACGAAACCCCACACGTGTACGGGGCATACACAAATACATAGAAATAGCCAACACATACAGATTACATGCACTAATCAGACACTGACAGGTGACCTGGCTATAGGAACCAGGCCAGGTGGAAAACTAACCGGACAATTCTTCCTCCTCAAGGAAAAAAATTCCTCCTGAAAAAACGATAGAAGTCACCGTATAAGCGTTCCAGAATCTGAAAGAGAGCACGACAACGATGACCCACCGCAACAGCTTCGAACATATTACGCCACAAACAAGAAGCTCCCGCAGCTATTAGAAGGCGTGCAAAGCGACTAAGCGAGCAGCGACCAGATGTGACAAAGCGAATAACACCTACGCCACGTAAACCACTGTTAACGGCCTTCCAAAAGACCTTTGCTATGACACATTACAGTAGCATATGCTGCTTGGAATCATGTTACGGGCAGGTGGAAGATGGGACCATGCCCCACTACTCCAGTCTGTCCCGTGTTGGGAATACTCTCCATCCAAGACGCCACATGAAGTCACGGAGATGACCAGGTCAACACAGTGCCGTTACCATGCTCCATGAGACATGTCTCGATCGTCCTAGACAGGCTGGAGGAACCAGCCACCGCCGTATCTCACCACCGGGACGGTAGAACGCCATCACATTGTACAGACATGTTCTAAGAAGTGGTCTTTCAAATAGATGACCTTACCGTAGAGATACTAGCTCGTGTCTCTGGTTTTACATAAGAAGTTTGAGCTCCTTTGTAAATTTCGTCGGGGATTCTGACACCGCTTCCAATCGAAACACCGTGCTTTAGACAGCAGAGACGAACCTTTTGCTCATAATATGCATAGTATATGGACATGGCGAGTGGCAGAATTTGTTTGATTTTTGTGGCGTGCACCTGTTTACCACTACGACAACATGACACGCCGACCAACAAGCCATGGTATTAAGACACTTTGCCCCCCCCCCCCCTCCAAGAAATGGTTCTTAAACAAAGATGCGTTAGCATAATATAGAGTTGCCTCTAATGTATACGTATTCATATTTGCGGTTTTAAATAATCTGAGCCCGTTCCATACCTAGCGAAGGCTATACCGCGAGCAACCGTAGCTGTGTGAACTGCGGAGCAGCGTTTCGCCTGGGTTCTCCCTTGTGTTAGTTTGCCTTTTTTAGGGGCGAAGCTCCTTAAAGCGGCACCCGTTCATCTCTCGTCGTAGTCGTAGTGCGTAACCAGTCTTACGCTTTGACTTGCAAGGCGGTGCAAGGAGGACTAGATATGTGTGTATCTTTTTTTTAAATGCAAATAATGAGCGGCTCTCTTGCACTATGGTGGTAATTGCGGGATGTGCATTTAATAGTTTGGAAATCATATGTGCTAGCTTTTGCGAGCCGTAGTTAGCCCTTATTCTTTCGCTGCAGTATGTTATGCGTCTAAAGCTGTATGTATGTTGTCTTTGCGAATATGCATCATGATAAGCGACTGGGTCAGATTTCAATTTATTCCATATGATCATGGCTATTTTTTATTTAGGATGTTCTCAAATTTTAATATGTCGTGCTTGTTGAAAAGTGGAGTGCAATGTGTTCTAGGTCGAACCCCTTCAATTATACGAACTATTCTTTTCTGTAGTTTATAAACACATTCTTTGTTTGTGTTTGTAGTGTTACCCCATAACAATAAACAGTAATTTATACGCGAGTAAACTAAAAAATAGTACAGTTGCTTCGTTACCCAAATTGGCAAAAGACATCTGATTTTCCCAATTACACCAACTGAGCGCGAAAGAGAGAGAGAGAGAGAGAAATAAATAAAAGGAAGAGACAGGAAGGTTAACCTAGACGAACTGGTTTGAAATATCGGTGCAAACTTTGCTTATGTGAGATGTCCAGTCGAGTGTTTCATGAAAAATGATACCGAGAAATTTTTGGGATGTGACCTGCTCAATCGATTCCCCTCGAAACTTCACTTGGATATCACGGGGTACAGTTTTATTTTTTGGCGAAAAAGAACATATTTTGTTTTTGTTTTTGTTTTGGTGTTTAGCTCAATTTTATTTGCTATCAACCATATTGATAAGTGCTTAAGCCATTTGTTTGCTTGTTCCTCTAAGCTGTTGATGTCTTTGCCAGAGAAAAAAACTCTCTGTGTTTGGGAGTCGACGGCGTTGTAGATGATGCCACGGAGGGCGTTGTCTGGTGCTGCCATGTAGGCACGTAGGGTGTAAGAGATGGTACCCAGGTGGAGTTCAGATGCACGTCGATGTTGGCGAGACTGCAGAGAGTTTGCAGCAGGACACCGTTAGTTGTAGTGCGGAGGTCAAGTCCTCCTCCCGGTCTGAAGACGATTTTGAAGTCCTCTGCAGAGAGTTGAGGGAGGGGAGCATGACGACGAAGAGTGGGAGCACCAGGGTAGTGTTCGGTGGTCGAGAAGTCTCCTGCGACGGGGTCGAGGAAGGTGGCGTCGAAGTGATGGGCTGGTGGGCCGTGGCTACACGGTGTGCTTTCACTGCACAGATCCAGCGCGAGTCAGCTTCGAATCCAGCTGGAGTGATGGATTTACCGTCGACCTGATACTCCATGTCGGCGGCTTGAATATCCAGGAACACTTTCGGTGAAGGCGGCGAAACGCGAGTGGCGTCAGCCGCTGTTATGACTCAGAACGCGGCTGTGCGTTCCGCAGGGGCGCATAGTCGAGCGGTGCAAGATAGAGCGCATCGTCGACGTGGCAAAGCACAAAAGTGGCTCAGAAGTGTGAAAAACCGGCGTGGTTCGGCTCCGAAGGTGTTAAAATTATCCGCTCGCCTTCACAGATGCACTGGGGAAGTTTCACGAAGAAAGTGCGAAGAGTTGCGGTGAAACAGGCCAAGAAGTATGGAGCTCATGCGACGCACGTCCGTCCCCTCCGCTGGCTGGGCACTTTCACCTAGCGAGCGTTCGGCCGCAGTGCCATGAATACAGTGAGCTAGTATATACCATGAACTCGAGGTGGTTAAAGGTGGGAAGTAGACACGAAGCGCAAGCCGTAAGAAAGTGCGTGTGCCACCTCTCGTTTAGTCCTTGGAATGTCCGCTGTATGGCGGTGCTTCTATATGGGGAATATATGATGAAGAGATGCGAGATGGTGGTACTTGGAGTGTTGATTATATGGACGAACGGACACACAGACAGATGCATGGAAGAACGCAGGGAAGGACGCACGAACAGACGCACGCACGGACGGGCGGATAGACGCATGGACGGTCACACAGACGGACGCATGGACGGGCGGAAGCAAGAACGAATGGATGGACGGATGCTTCACCCCACTCTCCATCATTCACTCCGTGGATATGCTGCCATTTTTTATGTATCAAATGTGGGAATCGAGGCTAGGCAAAACATAAATGGTCGCTGGCTGGTCATCGTCTTTCAACATTTTCAGTGAGAATACACGGCCACTTGATAACTATTACAAAATAAGCTTTTATTTTCATGATTTTCTATAATTAGCACCAGAGGGCATGTTGAAATGTGGAAACACATTGAGATGCTTTAATGTCATAAATATACTTGATGTTGATAAAATAATATGTTGAAAAAAACTCCGCGTGCAGCTTGCGCTATAATGTGGGTGCTGAAACGTGTGGTACAAGCTAAACTAAACCATTATAGCGCTACGGTAACATTTACACATGCACTCTATACATGATATTGCCACTTTTTCTAATCTAACAATGTATTACAAGTTTTTCGCACTGAGCTTCACGGGACGGCTTTAGGCTCTCCCATTGTCAAGTACTAAGTATTTGAAATCGTTAACTACATTGTCTAAACACACATGAGCACCGGCTGCGGGACGGCTTTCAGCACTCCCATGTAGAGTACTGAATACTCTGCATCGCTAACCACTTTTTAAATGCGAACCATCCTTAGCGAACTTCGGCGACTTTGAGAGTATCTATCTATATAGCTGCCTACAACTTTAAGCTCGCCTGGCCGTTTCGATAATGGTATCGATACTAAACTTAGTACGGCATAACATGATTGTATGAACATTATATCTGACTAGTCGTAACATGAAGATCATGATATGTATGCCGTTAATCTCATGATTTACATCTCATGGTCCTGATGCTCTTGAGGTCGTTTCGCTCACATGTCATGTTGCAAAAGTGGTATGGTGTGGCATGATGGCATGGCGAACACAAGCGACTTA
The DNA here is from genome assembly GCF_043290135.1 of Rhipicephalus microplus. Lineage (NCBI taxonomy): Eukaryota > Metazoa > Arthropoda > Arachnida > Ixodida > Ixodidae > Rhipicephalus > Rhipicephalus microplus. The sequence goes on along the minus strand of NC_134704.1, from coordinate 46,377,937 downwards.
CCCTAAGATGAAAATCATGACATGCGTGTCATGTAACAACATGGCTACATGCCACGCTCATGATGCACTCGCGGTGGTTTCGCTATCGTCACATATACTAAATTTGGTATCACGTGACGTGAATAGATGACGAAGATAATTGACACGTCCAAATGTGATAATCAAGACATGCGTATCATGTAACAACATGACTACATGCCACGCTAGTGATGAGCTCACGGAGGTTCTGCTAGCGTCACATATACCAAATTTGGTATTACGGCACGGGAATGGATGACGAAGGTATGTGACTGGTGCAAACATTATAATCATGAGATGCGTGTCATGTAACAACATGGCTACATGCCATGCGAATGATGCGCTGGCGGCCGTGTTGCTAGCTTCACTTATACCAAATTTGGTATTACGGTACGGGAATGTATGACGAAAGTATGTGACTGGTGAAAACATGATAAACATGAGATGCGTGTCATGTAACAACATGACTACATTCTACGCTCATGATGCGCTCGTTGTCGTTTCGCAAGCTTCACATGTACGATACTCTGTATTACGTGACGTGAACGCACGTCATAGGTAAATGACACATTCAAACATGATAATAACGACATGAGTGTCATGTAACAACATTACTACATGCCACACTCATGATGCGCTCGCGGCTGTTTTGCTAGCTTCACATATGCCAAATTTGGTATTACGTGACGCCAACGGATGAGACGAAGGTATGTGACTGGTGCAAACGTGATAATCATGAGGTGCGTGTCATGTGAGAATATGACTATATTACACAGTCAAGGCAAAACTACATTTCGACGTGACGCGGTGCGCGTGCTCGCCAGCGTTCATTTGGTTACGTCACACCGGCGTTGCCACGCCAGGCGCCGGTCCTGCCATATAATCCCAGGCGCGTGCCGCGCTGCGTTGCCTTGAAGCATGCACGTTTCAGAGCGTCCGGCGTCCCTACGTCCAGAAAAGAGGGAGACGCAGTGTTGTCTGGGTAACGCATCGGCGCGAAATGCAGCATGTCGCATTTCGCGCGGGTTGCTGTCGGGTCGCGCCATCGGACGCTGGTCGCACCTGGCGTCATACTATAGAGTGCTCGCTTATTGCTAACGTATAGCGTCGCTGTGTCCAGCGTGCGTGCGTGTCAATGCTACATTGGAGTATATTGGGCCCTTCACGATGCCCTCGCGGCTGTTTTTCTAGCTTCACATATAACAAATTTGGTGTTACGTGACGTCAACGGATGACGAAATATATGACTGGTGCAAATATGATAATCCTGTCGCGCATGTCATATAAGAACACGACAACATACCACGCTAATGGCGTGCTCGCGGCCGTTTCGCTAGCTGCACATATACTAAATTTGGTATCACGTGACGTGAATAGATGACGAAGGTAAACGACTCATCCAAATATGATAACAATGACACGGAAGTCATGGACGGCATGATTTACCTCCACCTCGTAACGATGTGCTCATTTTAAAGTGACATATCAAAATTACTTTCATGCTTCGCACATCATCGATTCCCACTGTACGTGGGATCTGCCAATTTTTCAAAACATATTTCAATACATTCGTGCTTTTTAGGAAGATGTTCTAAGCGATGCCCCAATGTAAGGGACGGCTTTATGCTCTCCCGCAGTCGAGTACTAAGCACTCGCAATCGTTAATCACTTTTAGATGCGGAGCATCTAACACTCGAGGCTTGTAGTGCGGCGCCGTCCGCAAGCTTCCTCCTCCTTCTTCCACCATCTGTGCATCCCTTCCTCTTCTACACACCGCGCGCGCTTCACTCCTCCACCATCTGTGCACCCTTCCTCCTCTACACACCGCGTGCGCTTCTCCTCTTCACGAACATTCGCTAGCTGTATAATGTAGCGCGCATGCGCCGTCACGCTTCGAGAACATCGGCAGCTGACGCGCGCGCATGCGCCGTCACGCTTCGAGAACATCGGCAGCTGACGCGCGCGCATGCGCCGTTGCGCTTCTCCCCCTTCTCGAACACTCGACAGCTGACAGTGCATGCGCCGTCGCGCTGTATATATACTCAAGGTCTGCGCTCGCTCGCTCAGTTGCCGCTCGTCGGTTGGTTTGTACGGCGCGTCGACGTCCAAGGTCGCGGTGAAATGAATTCCAACGAATCCACAAACACAATGATCGACGTCCCTTCGACCAGCGCCGCCCTTTCGCATACGTGTTTACGTGTTCACTCATTTAACACCCCCTCCTACAACCACGCTAACCAATTTAGCCATCGACCCAAGTAAGTCGCAATTTAACACCCCATTTCACAACCACGTTAACCAATTTAGCCATCGACCCAAGTAAGTCGCACTTTAACACCCCGTTAACCAATTATATGCTCCGCATCCTCCTCAGTGTTCCCCCGAGGGAAGCTGCGGGCAATTTTTTTTCTAAACACACGTAGTGTATGACCTCCCTTGTTTGTTCATATAGCATTACTGTTTATATAGGTCTAATCATCTCGATGTTCATGAATGTCCTGCCCTTGTATAATTTTCGCTTTGTATATCACTGAATACGCAAACAAGTTATTTTCGCTATATATAACGGCTTGCACTGTACATACCCATCATCATTGTCCATCGTTCTGTGTGCACATATTTTATGTAAGATATATCTGGAAATAAAATTATCTTAAACCAGTGATGTCCTTGTGCGAATGTCCGCTCACGGGACGGCTTTATGCTCTCCCATAGTAGAGTACCAAGTACTCTAAATCGTGAACTACTTTTTCTGAACACACGTAGCGATGTTGGTCGTGGTACATAGATCTGCCGAAGTGTATATGCCCATTACTGGAATGTTATGAAGGAAGGAAGGAAGGAAAACAGGGGGAAAAGAACGGCAGGGAGGTTAACCAGCCTATAGGCATCCGGTTTGCTACCCTGCGCATGGGAGAGGGATGGGGAAGATGAAAAATAGAGAGCAGAGAGGGAAGAGAGAAACAAAGCACATTCGGCAGCACACGCGCGCGCACTCAGTCATAGTCCAGTCTTGTCTTTCACGGTGTGTGACGTTGCTATTACAGTCGCTTGTTCAAGTCCGTGTCGCGTAGGAATTTCAACAGAGCTTTCGTCGCCTTCTGTTGCAATGTCTTTTCTCGGGCACTTGACAGAATAGTGTCCACAGACATTTGGCTGTTGTCGATGCGCGCAAAAGCGGACGCCAGTGACTGTCTCTGGATTTCATACAACGGACAGTCAAATAGGATGTGGTGTAGCGTCTCTTCGCAATGACAGGCATCGCAGAGAGCGTTGTCGGCTATTCCTATGACAAAGGAATGAGATTTTGTAAATGCCACTCCTAGCCATAAGCGAAGAATGTTATGAAAGTTTTGTTTTCTGTACATAGTGTAAATAAGCTTTTTCTAAACAGGCGACACGCGCAGCAGGTTTGTCCTGATGTGGACATTCTCGAAAGCCGCATTGTAGATACAACGGTGGCTATTCTGCATCCTCTGGTTCCTACAGCCCGTCTAGCACGATCGAGACATGTCTCGTGGAGCGCGATAAGGGCATCGTTTTTAGATGCGGAGCATCTAATACTCGAGGCTTGTAGTGCGGCGCCGTCCGCAAGCTTCCTCCTCCTTCTTCCACCATCTGTGCAGCCCTTCCTCCTCTACACACCGCGTGCGCTTCTCCTCTTCACGAACATTCGCTAGCTGTATAATGTAGCGCGCATGCGCCGTCACGCTTCGAGAACATCGGCAGCTGACGCGCGCGCATGCGCCGTCGCGCTTCTCCCCCTTCTCGAACATTCGACAGCTGACAGTGCATGCGCCGTCGCGCTGTATATATACTCAAGGTCGGCGCTCGCTCACTCAGTTGCCGCTCGTCGGTTGGTTTGTACGGCGCGTCGACGTCCAAGGTCGCGGTGAAATGAATTCCAACGAATCCACAAACACAATGATCGACGTCTCTTCGACCAGCGCCGCCCTTTCGCATACATGTGTACGTGTTCACTCATTTAACACCCCCTCCTACAACCACGTTAACCAATTTAGCCATCGACCCAAGTAAGTCGCAATTTAGCACCCCATTTCACAACCACGTTAACCAATTTAGCCATCGACCCAAGTAAGTCGCACTTTAACACCCCGTTAACCAATTATATGCTCCGCATCCTCCTCAGTGTTCCCCCGAGGGAAGCTGCGGGCATTTTTTTTGCCTGGTCACCTCCTGGACTTCATGTGGCGCCTTGGATGGAGAGTACTCCCAACACGGGACAGACTGGAGAAGTGGGGCATGGTCCTATCTTCCACTTGTCCTAACTGAGCGTTACAGGTGTCTAACCAGCATATGCTGCAGCAATGTGACATTGCAAAGGTGTTTTAGAAGTTCCTTTAACACAAGTTTTCGTGGCATAGGTGTTAATCACTTTGTCACATCTGGTCACTGCTCGCGTAGTCACTTTGCACGCCTTCTAATAGCTGCGGGAGCTTTTTGTTTGTGGCGTTAAAGGTGCGAGGCTGTTGCCGCAGGTCATCGTCGTCGTGCTCTCTTTCCGATTCTGGAACGCTTAAACTCTTAACTTCTATCGTTTCTGTCGGAGGAATTGTTCTTCCTTGGGGAGGAATAATTTCTACGACAATGGTCGTGCAGCTTTCTGTCCGTAGTTGACAGACGTATTCGATTAGTCTACCACCTGGCCTTGTTCCTATAACCAGGTCACATGTCAGTGTCTGATTAGTGCATGCAATCTGTATGTGTTTACGATTTCTTTGTGTTTGCGAGTGCCTCGTATGGGTGTGAGTTCTTGTGCACATTCCCTTCATTCTAACGCTGTAAATTATGTAAATTGTACGAATCTTGATACCTGTTATATATATTTGCTATCATCTTCTCTAAGTGTTGTAAATTCTGTACGTATATCATCATCTACATTGTCCATATTGTGATTAGTGTACATATCTAGTGTATGTAATCATTAGTAAAGTGTGTAAGGGCCACCCTACGGACCTGGACATTTTTGTTTAAATGTGTCATGTGTGTTGTGCTTTGTCATTAGTTTGTTATTGTGCTTGTTGTATAGACACTCGTTTCCGTAGGTTTGTTGCGTCCCACGAGAGAATAAACTTTTTTCTGAACAAATAGTAGGGGAAAAAAGAAACGGGATGACTTCATGCTCTCCCATAGCAGAGTACCTGGTGCTCTAAATCATTCACAACTTTTTTTAGAAGAACACAGCTCGTCGTATCAGACAGCTCTTTTAGGGGCAGCATCTTGCCCTCCTGTAGGGGAGTACGTCGTACTCTATGTTTTCGAATATTTGTTCTAAACACTCTGCCACCCAAAATTTCGAACTCCTAACAAGCTTCGTTTCAAAAACTGTTGCGCGAGAATGTCACCAAAACGATCCCTTCGTTAGGAAGCCTCACTTCTCTGATTGATTTGTGGGGTTAAACGTCCCAAACCCACCATATGATTATGAGAGACGCCGTAGTAGAGGGCTCCGGAAATTTTGACCACCTGGGGTTCTTTAACGTGCACCCAAATCTGAGCACACGGGCCTACGACATTTTCGCCTCCATCGGAAATAAGCCTCACTTCTCTGAATGCCCGCTGGGAAAGTACAGACAGCTGTGCGGTTCGGTCAAACCCGTTGACAATCAATTGCAAGCGACGAGTTTAAAAATGAGAAGAGAAAGAGAGTCTACCACGCCTGCTCGAAGGTGTCGAGTAGTTCAACGATCCAACCTGCCTTGTTAAGAAGGTCGTTGAATATGCCACACTAGAGTTGACCAGCACACGCGCGCGCACTCAGTCAGAGTCCAGTCTTGTCTTTCACGGTGTGTGACGTTGCTATTACAGTCGCTTGTTCAAGTCCGTGTCGCGTAGGAATTTCAACAGAGCTTTCGTCGCCTTCTGTTGCAATGTCTTTTCTCGGGCACTTGACAGAATAGTGTCCACAGACATTTGGCTGTTGTCGATGCGCGCAAAAGCGGACGCCAGTGACTGTCTCTGGATTTCATACAACGGACAGTCAAATAGGATGTGGTGTAGCGTCTCTTCGCAATGACAGGCATCGCAGAGAGCGTTGTCGGCTATTCCTATGACAAAGGAATGAGATTTTGTAAATGCCACTCCTAGCCATAAGCGAAGAATGTTATGAAAGTTTTGTTTTCTGTACATAGTGTAAATAAGCTTTTTCTAAACAGGCGACACGCGCAGCAGGTTTGTCCTGATGTGGATATTCTCGAAAGCCGCATTGTAGATACAACGGTGGCTATTCTGCATCCTCTGGTTCCTACAGCCCGTCTAGCACGATCGAGACATGTCTCGTGGAGCGCGATAAGGGCATCGTTTTTAGATGCGGAGCATCTAATACTCGAGGCTTGTAGTGCGGCGCCGTCCGCAAGCTTCCTCCTCCTTCTTCCACCATCTGTGCAGCCCTTCCTCCTCTACACACCGCGTGCGCTTCACTCCACCATCTGTGCACCCTTCCTCCTCTACACACCGCGTGCGCTTCTCCTCTTCACGAACATTCGCTAGCTGTATAATGTAGCGCGCATGCGCCGTCACGCTTCGAGAACATCGGCAGCTGACGCGCGCGCATGCGCCGTCGCGCTTCTCCCCCTTCTCGAACATTCGACAGCTGACAGTGCATGCGCCGTCGCGCTGTATATATACTCAAGGTCGGCGCTCGCTCACTCAGTTGCCGCTCGTCGGTTGGTTTGTACGGCGCGTCGACGTCCAAGGTCGCGGTGAAATGAATTCCAACGAATCCACAAACACAATGATCGACGTCTCTTCGACCAGCGCCGCCCTTTCGCATACGTGTGTACGTGTTCACTCATTTAACACCCCCTCCTACAACCACGTTAACCAATTTAGCCATCGACCCAAGTAAGTCGCAATTTAGCACCCCATTTCACAACCACGTTAACCAATTTAGCCATCGACCCAAGTAAGTCGCACTTTAACACCCCGTTAACCAATTATATGCTCCGCATCCTCCTCAGTGTTCCCCCGAGGGAAGCTGCGGGCATTTTTTTTGCCTGGTCACCTCCTGGACTTCATGTGGCGCCTTGGATGGAGAGTACTCCCAACACGGGACAGACTGGAGAAGTGGGGCATGGTCCTATCTTCCACTTGTCCTAACTGAGCGTTACAGGTGTCTAACCAGCATATGCTGCAGCAATGTGACATTGCAAAGGTGTTTTAGAAGTTCCTTTAACACAAGTTTTCGTGGCATAGGTGTTAATCACTTTGTCACATCTGGTCACTGCTCGCGTAGTCACTTTGCACGCCTTCTAATAGCTGCGGGAGCTTTTTGTTTGTGGCGTTAAAGGTGCGAGGCTGTTGCCGCAGGTCATCGTCGTCGTGCTCTCTTTCCGATTCTGGAACGCTTAAACTCTTAACTTCTATCGTTTCTGTCGGAGGAATTGTTCTTCCTTGGGGAGGAATAATTTCTACGACAATGGTCGTGCAGCTTTCTGTCCGTAGTTGACAGACGTATTCGATTAGTCTACCACCTGGCCTTGTTCCTATAACCAGGTCACATGTCAGTGTCTGATTAGTGCATGCAATCTGTATGTGTTTACGATTTCTTTGTGTTTGCGAGTGCCTCGTATGGGTGTGAGTTCTTGTGCACATTCCCTTCATTCTAACGCTGTAAATTATGTAAATTGTACGAATCTTGATACCTGTTATATATATTTGCTATCATCTTCTCTAAGTGTTGTAAATTCTGTACGTATATCATCATCTACATTGTCCATATTGTGATTAGTGTACATATCTAGTGTATGTAATCATTAGTAAAGTGTGTAAGGGCCACCCTACGGACCTGGACATTTTTGTTTAAATGTGTCATGTGTGTTGTGCTTTGTCATTAGTTTGTTATTGTGCTTGTTGTATAGACACTCGTTTCCGTAGGTTTGTTGCGTCCCACGAGAGAATAAACTTTTTTCTGAACAAATAGTAGGGGAAAAAGAAACGGGATGACTTCATGCTCTCCCATAGCAGAGTACCTGGTGCTCTAAATCATTCACAACTTTTTTAGAAGAACACAGCTCGTCGTATCAGACAGCTCTTTTAGGGGCAGCATCTTGCCCTCCTGTAGGGGAGTACGTCGTACTCTATGTTTTCGAATATTTGTTCTAAACACTCTGCCACCCAAAATTTCGAACTCCTAACAAGCTTCGTTTCAAAAACTGTTGCGCGAGAATGTCACCAAAACGATCCCTTCGTTAGGAAGCCTCACTTCTCTGATTGATTTGTGGGGTTAAACGTCCCAAAACCACCATATGATTATGAGAGACGCCGTAGTAGAGGGCTCCGGAAATTTTGACCACCTGGGGTTCTTTAACGTGCACCCAAATCTGAGCACACGGGCCTACGACATTTTCGCCTCCATCGGAAATAAGCCTCACTTCTCTGAATGCCCGCTGGGAAAGTACAGACAGCTGTGCGGTTCGGTCAAACCCGTTGACAATCAATTGCAAGCGACGAGTTTAAAAATGAGAAGAGAAGGAGAGTCTACCGTCTCCTGCTCGAAGGTGTCGAGTAGTTCAACGATCCAACCTGCCTTGTTAAGAAGGTCATTGAATATGCCACACTAGAGTTGACCTGCACGGTCCGTGTGACCACTGCTTACGCCCGCCCGGCGGCCCAGCGAGTCTTCGAGACGAAAAACCGGTGGCAGCGAAACGCCGATTGGCATGTCCATACTGTCCATACAGTTCGGGCCGCGTACACGAAAACGCTGACATTCATCGTACAGAATTCAGGACGCCACCGCGGCACAGCGTCCCCGTTTTTTCTTTTATCTTTGTTTTTTTTCTTGCCTTCTCGTCACCTGTCTTGGTGAGAGTTCATCGCGCGTCACATTCGCTCTCAATGGCACGTTACGTACATACAGACAGACGCGCGCGGTGCGTTACAGCCGATTCTCGTCGATGAGTGACGCGAGAGACAGCCGTACGGCCTGCAGCCAGCCATACGATGACCACTGTCATGCGGTCGACCGGGGCAAGATTGGACGGGTTCGGAAGCTACTGCAGGCTGCGGGAGGAAGTTCTCGGCGTTGGTAGGTCGGTCGGTCGCGCCTGGGGTAATGGCTGTATGCTTGTGTCCGTGTGTCTCCTTGTTCTCGTAGTCGTAGTAGTGCGGTAGATCACGCAGTTACTACGGTGCGCAGATATTTCCCACGCGTCCATCTCGCGACCGTGCGCCAGCGGAGCGCGAGAAACTGTCGTCCGCGTGTAATTACACTGCGCTGCTCGCATACACTTCTGAGACTACACTGGTACGTACAATGCCAACCCGAGAGGACGGGGACAACAGTGTTTCGAGCCTACGACGAAGTTCAAAATGGATGGATGCGAGGCTATGGTGATGCCGCCGTTGAGTACACAAAGTTGCTCGAGCAACACAAACCGCGCTTGTTCGACAACACGGAAGCGGAGTATACGTGAGCGCACTTCGAGTGTCATTTAGAAGACTAATGAATGGCATACCGAAGAAAAGGTCTCGGCGACGCTGCTGGAGAGGGCTCTGTGTGACCAATCGTTTGCCTAATTGCGAATGCTTGAGCAACGAGCGAGTGATAAATGAAGCACGGGCTTATTGGTTCGACGCGTTTGTTTCGGAGCGATGAAAGCGCGAGAGTGGAAATTTCCAGCTGCATCGGTGCTTTCGCGCACTTGCAGAAAGAAACTTTCGAAGTATTCAGTGCGATACAATATACCAACGCACGTCTTGTACATGATGCTCGAGAAATAATGTAAAGGTTCAGCTGGATATTCGTTCGCACGCATTGCATTTGTTTTTAGTTAACAGTTATTGTAGTGACAGTGTCAAGAAGTACCGCAAGTGCAGTTATAGCTGTCCTATACTGTACAGGACCGGACCCGATACTGTATAGAAATCAATATGTTATGCGGTTACTGTATACACGGATCACTTCATCTCCTTGTCACCTCCTTTCATCGACCATTCTAACCCTTTCCTTTTCCCCTGTGCAGAGTAGCAGGCCAGAGCTTACTACCTCTAGCCGACCTCTACGTCTTCTAATCAATTCTTTCACTCAATCGTTAGTGAACAGTTCAGTAGATGGGTGTTTGCCTTTAAATTACCACGAAAACAATAATGCTTTCGTAGGGTTGCTTCGAGCCGACTTGAGCTTCTTTGGGATGCGATGAAGTCTATAGACAAAAGAGTTTTTGCATTACGTCACTGGAGTGTACTACAACCACCATGGTTGGACATGAAACCAGCACTGGCCCACTTTGCAGCAGGGAATACAGAAAATCACAAAGACCGAGTCGAACCAAAGAGAGTCACTGCGATTGTGCTGACAGGCGCTTATGAAGCAGTCATTGCGAGTCATGGCCTCGTGCAACCGAAGCCAATTTCTTCTAAGCGCGTTGAAAGAATGTAATGCTTCTGACTGAATAGCAAAGAGTGAACTCATAAACAGCATCCGTACATGTTGCTTGAAATACGTTTAGTCGCCACTGTGTTATTGCATAACACCAGTAAACGTATCATGCAAATATGCTATCTTGAAAGGGATTGTGTGTTCTCCCATTCGTCTGCACGTGCCTAGCAGTTGCCTCTAAATGTTGCTTTTCCTCAATAAGAGCCTTTATGCGAGGAAGCCTACCTTAGTTGCTGACAACGTTATACAAGTTATCATCATTTACCATCATCGTCATTCTCAGCCTCATTCAGTCCACTTCAGGACGGGGGACTCTTCTAATTATTTTACCCTTTCTTGTGCTCGAGAAAGAGAGAGAGAGACTTTTTATTAAAGAGACAGATTATTTTTGCCGGCACCTATACAGGGTGCCCCACATAACTTTAACCAAGAATTTGAAAATGAAAGACACTTCAGTGGCGAATTGAACCAAACGCGTACTGCTCGCTCTAGCTTGTATGTACTCAGGCTATTTTTTATTTTCCCCATACTAATAATTAATCATTCTTAATTGCCTATCTTTTTTACTTATGGGCTGGAAACCCAAAATATGAACACCGAGATGCAGAGCACTTTCAGAAACCACCGATTAAATTGTTTCCTGTACGATACTTCTATCACTGTCATTTCTTCTGCGTCGTAAAGAAAGCCTTTGGCAGCGCTATAGCAATGCGCTCGTGGTCCGTCACACGGCTTATTTACACACTTCACGGGCTTTCTCAGTTTCTCTGAAACTTTGGGACCTCCTGCTGTAATAACGCTAACCATGTAACTCAACTGAACTATTTCATAAACTTGACTTGACTTGACTTGACTTGACTTCTTTACAACGTGAAAAAAATAACAGCGCGAGACGTATCGTACAGGAAACAATTTAGTCGGTAGCTTCTGAAAACACTCTACATCTCAGCGTTCATATTTTGTGTTTACAGCCCATAATTTAAAAAGTTGGGCAATTAAAAGTATATGAATTAATTAGTACGGGGAGAAATAAAAAAATAGCTTGAGTACATACAGGCTAGTGCGAGTAGTTTGCGTTGGGTTCGATTTGCCTCCTAAGTGCCTTTCACTTTCAAATTCTTGGCTCAAGTTATGTGGGACAACCTGTATACCGCAGTGCTAAGTGGTTTCACTTTATTCCGACGAACGTCTTAATTTCTTCACTGCATATAACTCCCTGCCTTCCTCAACTGCGTGTAAAACTAATCAATTGGCAACTATTATTTCGCTCACTGTACACCTGGTTGTCACGCATCACGTGGTCAGTCCCAGTCACAAGTCAATGTGCTTAAACTTGAACGTGACATAAGTGCGATCATAGGTAAATGATTACCTACAGCCCCGCAATAAGTTTAGGCCTTGCTTGAGCTATATTTATGGTTCAAACCACGTTTGAACCACAGTCGACCTCGAAAGCGGGACGATGCTTAACTACACACGACAAAGGAATTGAACATGACGCTATGCTTTGTAAGCCTATCATTCAGGCACAAGACAGTGAATTCTGGGGATGGCAGTGCTGTGAAAAACAGTCCGTTTCGAAGCCATCAAAGGTGTAGCCAACGGCTGTGAAGTAGCGATACAATTGATTGAGGAGAAAAATAAGATGATGTTAGAAGCAAATTTTCTTTTAGTCAAACCTTGTCCCATGTCAGGTGTAACCGACCGCATTTCCCAAACAGTATAATAGATGGCACTGTCTCATTGAAGTACATAGAGTTACTGCGCACACAAATTGCAGATGAGTGAGGATATTCTAGATGGCGCTGTATCGCAACTCTCCGATAGGCTGCTGCTCGGGCTGTGCCTGGGTGCGCGGGAAGTGAGTGCCTCTCTGTCTCCTAGATCGTCACCGTACATGTGGGATCGTTGGTGTGGCATGGACGAAGTGGAGTGGTGGGGGCGAAGGGCATTCTAGCCACCCTAGAAGGGCCGCGGCGGCTCGTACTCATCGCCAGACAGACAAACAGACGGATGTACGGACGGACGGAAACATTGACGGAAGCACGGACGGGCAGTCGGACGGACGGATGGATGGACGCCCTGATTTACGGGCGGACGCACGGACGCTTCGCTCCGCTCATCATAATTCACTCCGTGGATATGCCGCGAATTTTTTACCTTTTGGTTGTATTGGGCAAATAACAGACCACGTGACTTTTTTATCCCGTTGACATTAGCGAAGAAAGTCAAGATTATAGTTTACAGTAACCATTAACAACCAACAGACTGCCAGCAGTAGGCATGACTTGCATTATATAAGTAAATACAAGCCTCTTTTCAAACACTACATGTTAATAGATTAGTTAATGTTAAAATTAAACTGTAATCTGACAGGCCAGCTTGCACATCGTCTCTAAGCTCATTAGAGGTTTTATTTCAAATGTTTTTTCTCGAGAAAAGTTTTCCTTTCATGCTGATCTAAAAAAAAGTGCTTCTGAAAGCCGACTTTATTTTCTACATGAAATGATTCGCGATGGAAAATAAGCCAGCGAGTATTAGTATACGTTGTATAGACATTGAATTTTGTTAAGCGATGACGACATAACCTGAATACATTACAGTGCCTGCATATTCACGCCATCCTTTGATTATTCAATTAAAGCTCGCGTCCCGCAAGTAAGCGGAGGAACTAGCCTGTCGCTAATTACTCGAGCACAATGCAGCACCGGGCGTACTTAGAGAGCCGACACGAATTTGAACAAACAACAATGCCAGCGTTAAAAGCGCAAACGTCGAGAGGAAACCAGCTGGATTTTCTAAAAGCTACCAAGCAAGCTACAGCACTGATCTAAGACAGAGTATCCAAGAATACGATCATGTTTTTTAACGTCAAGTTTAAATGAATAATAATAGAACGGTAGTTATCATAGTTTAAGTTCCCTTCAACTAGCGTTTTAACACATTAAGTTGTACGAGAGATGAAATTTGGGCTATCCTGTAGGCATTCATGCTTGAGCGGGTAGTGCAAAACAGGTAGCACTCATCTAGAACTTCTTTAAGTATAAACTGTAAAGCTTGATGACACACTCGGCTACAGAGGCGCCAACATTTCATCAGTTGGTGCGCGCATCTGCCATCCACATATATTTTAAGTCAACTGCTTTATGTTCACCGATCACAGCAACGTGTTAAGTTCTCTAGGAGAAAAAAAATTCAGAGCCCTTTCGCTATTGCGAAGATGAAAGCAAACAAAGCTGTGACGATGGTGGTCTGGTATTGCGAGTATTACTATACTGAATTTATATGCTATCGTAACTGACTAAATTGAGCGAATAAAATGCATACAGTCAAAGATACCGGTATGTTCCTGTCGTATGACGCACATGACCTCAGCAAAGGTGGCCAACGGTGCTGCCAAAATGAAAAGACGACCAACGGCGCTCTCCAATGTACAAATATGGCATGGCGTTCGTGTCTTTTGCCAGACAAAAATTTTCACGTCCGCTAGGTCGGCAAAACATACACCTCTATGTCTGCCTTCATTTATGTCACGTTCATTTTTTTTACGTTGAAAAATGCAGGAGTGGTCGAATTATTAGTTACACGTTAGCGCTGTGTATGTGTGCGTCTCTCTTTTTGTGTCCTTGTTGTGGTGCGCTATACTCTTATAAATGAGTTAATCAGTTCAGCGAAAATTTTGTTCTATAAGCATTTGTTGCCGCCGCTAACGTGATCCTACAGATTATATATATATATATATATATATATATATATATATATATATATATATATATATATATATAATCTTCATCAGTCTGATGAAGATTGTGAAGATTGGTCTCCGATCAAAACGTCACAAATAATGTTTTTTTTTTGCAGCGTATAATAACTTTTCGCGAACCTCATGTGGAGTACATAGGGGATGCACAGCCCTACGCCGACAATACAGCGCAGAAAACGACCCACACATACCTCAGTTACTAAGTGCGGCATCGTTACGCACTCTCGGATAAGGCAGCACCCTTCGTATTGCTTCCTTTTCTTCTTTTCAACCTCTGTTTTCCTTCTCTCCGCGCAGGGTAGCAAATCGAGCGCTGATCTGGTTGACCTCTCTGCCTTCCATCTCCCTCTTCCTCTCTCTCCCTCCTTTATGAACAACACATGTAAGGGGATAAACAAATACAGAAATATAGCTTTCTACCACGTTAGTTCAACAGCTCGAAATCAAGCGTATTCTTCCCTTTTTCTTTGTTAGCTTTAACGCACAGATTCATTTTCGTCCCCATATTTATTTTTTTTGCGCTAAACACACAGCTACTATTTACTTTGATTAGGCGCCACGAGTCTGTATTTAAGGCCACCGGCGGGAGTGGGCAATACATTTCAAAATTTTGCTTGCTGTAGTGTATAGGACTGCCATAAGAGAGTATACGTCAGAGACCTCACTATCGAGTACACTGTGAGGAATGCGCACACGGAAAAGATGGATATGAACACAAGCGATATAACACCTACGAAGTATGAAAACAAGTAATACAAGTACACATTGAAGAAACGGTATAAAACATAATACTCAAAATCAACTTCGGAATCAATTATAGAAAGTGGCATCAAAAGTTCATTTGGTTCGCTTCAATAAAAGTTCATTCGTGTACAGGTAGGAGGTGGTCGTCCTATCGTTTCTCGCCTTCGTGCACACTCGTCGCACAGAGCACAAATTCTTGAATCATGCTACCACACCATCACGACTCGCTTTCCGTCCGTTCGCTAGAACACAAAGAACGCCTTGGATCGCGAGCATCCACTAGTTAACGAGACGCCTCTCCGCATTCCTCGAAAGCGCGGGTATCAACGCGAAGGCGCGCCTCGAAAGGGGGGCCTGCTTTGGCGGTTCAACATCTTGATTCCTCGCAATGCGAGCGGCTTCGGCGTGCGTGTGCGTACACACACACGAGATTCCGAGCTCTCAGTGAGGCGTGTTTCGTTTGGCCGAGAATGCATGGCACCGCGTGCGCGTGTCTGATGAGTCAAAGTGACGACACAGAGAAGGACGCCCGAGCAGCTGGCGTGCTTGTTGCGCTACGAACACGCGCGTCCAGCTGGATTAGGCACGACCGAGCCAAAGACAAGGCAAGGCCCTTCCTTCCATACTCCCGCGTCCCTGCTCGGTATAAAGGCTGTAGGTACAACCCTCCCCCCACCCTCTTCCTATTCGTATGAGCGACATCCTCCCCAACTTAGAAATTCACGGCACGATGCCTCGCGCGTGGATATACGGCGGTGCTCCCACGCGAGGCGTACGACCAATGCACAATGCACTCGACGAAGGACTCTTGTTACGGGGTCGACGGGAGGCGCGAGACCTGTGGCCCCCTTTTCGACGTAATGCGCGTCATCTGGACGACGAAAAACAAAGAAAGACTGTGAGAAGAGAGCGATGGTTGAGTAGAGTCTCAATAGGTAATTGCTTGTGATTACAACTGTGCTGCCCTTTGAATACGAGGGCCTTATTTCTGCGGCAGCCCAGCAAAGACTACGAAGCCCAAGCACTCATTTTTTTTTTACTACGCATCTGCATGTAGTCCACGAACACTAACTTGTATATACTGCGTGCCATAAAGAAAAATATAAAAACAAAATACACAAATATTATGTTCAAGATCGTTCGCATTGTTATTAGGAAGCTGACACCACGGAGGATTTTCGTCCTTTGCCGTTTCTCGTTTTCTGGTGTACTGGTGTGTTTTCGCCATTTTCATGGCCCGGTAAACAACGGTTAGGGTGGCTAGAATACCTACAACGCTGGCGTCGCTCGATTGCAGTAAGTAGACGTCGAAGCTTGTCAGCAAACATGAGTGCGCGTTCGTCAACTCATCTGAATATTCAACGAGCAGGGGCAAAACGAAGACAGTGGTGCATCATGGAATTTTAGTTTCCCACACATGATATCACCAAGAAGTTGTGTGCGAGGAATACCATCGGCCGAAGTGGGACTCTCATCGTGATAGCCGCCTTGAAAGTGACATCGGAGACATGCCAGTCTTCAGCAAGACCAGGCGCTTGAAAGCAATAGTGCGATTGGATACTGTATGTAAAAGCAACGATTCTTTTCCTGAATTGCGTTGCATACGTGGTGGGTATTTCCGCTGCCTAATATTGTTGATACGATCACGCTGAAGATCGAGTACTGTATAGCACCGTATACCCGTCGGTGTCTACGGAGGAAATGGATCGTCGCGCGCTCTCTGCTATGACCGAGCGATTCACCAGGATAATAGAGAGTTTTAGTACTGCGTACGCTGCGTACGTGGCGGCGTTGCGTACGTAAGGACGCCACGTTCTGCGTAGTGCGCATGCGCAGACCGCAACGCGCACGTATCGTGTTACGTACGCAGCCGCTACGTACGCACGCATGAGATGCGTGCGTGCGTACGTATGAGGTGATGGCGCCACTCTCGAACAAGTTCGCGACAGCGCGAGACTTCATTTTACAAAACGGCGACATCGAAGGCAAGCACCGACCGGCTCTGTGGCTTAAAATGTGGCCATTATCTGGCTCTAACAATTGGATCGGCTCACATTGGCTGTCAACAACACGTGCTTCTATTTTGATCTACCAGATGGCGCAGCGCGCTTCACGCTCGTTACGTACGCGGGCACTGCGGCGTACTAAAAGCCGATTAGTGGCAAACGACGCCTCGTAACGCAAGGCGCTTGCGTGATGCGTACGTAGCACCATTCCGCACTACTAAAACTCTCTAATATTACCAGTGCAAAGCTTCGCCTGGGAAACAGACGCGTTCGTGTATCTTATGTTGCTTATTGCGTAAAAACAGACACCTCCTCATTACCGGTCATGGCGAGGATTTCTGCTACCCGTCGATGCCCTCGCGTCACCTGAAAAACTAACGTGAGTGTCTTCAAAAAGCTTTTGCGTCTTCAAAAGAAGAAAAACAATGATGGCGACCCAGTATTCACTGAAACACAAGAAATAGTTTCTTGCAATTGCGTTGGTTTTCCAATCGCCCAGTTGCTGCTCAACCATGCCTTTTCTTTTTTCGAAATAAATTTGAGCGTTTCCATAAATCTTCTTGTTCATTCCTTTGAAAAATGAACATTTTATTGATTTACTCCCCAAAAATGTAACATTCATTGTGCTGTTAATTTTATTAACTGACATGTGGGGTTTAACGTCTCAAGACCACCATATGATTATGAGACACGCTGTAGTGGAGGGCTGCGGAAATTTCGACCACCGGGGGTTCTTTAACATGCACCCACATCTGAGCACACGTGCTTACAGCATATTCGCCTCTATCTGCTTATTGCATGGTGCTTGCAACGAAAACGTACGTGTTCGATCCGCTTCTGAAACCAAAACCGAAATCGCATAAAAACAGACCACTTCGCGTAGTAACACATTTGCAGAAACTCTGATCACGTAGTCTCAGCTTTGCTGCCCCAAAAAGTTGTCGCTGGGTACAGATGCATCATCAAGCACAAAAATTGATCGTGGGCGTCTGCGTGAACACGAGTGATGCCAGGAAATCCCGTTATGTCGTCGCCATATGATACCACATATCGCGAAAATGTTTGACGTCATCATGACGACACATTACGCTACCTGATGGCGTCATCACATGACTTCGGCGTATGGTCAACGGTTGGCAGACCACGGAGGCAGCGCAAAAACAGGTGGGGTGCTGAGAGCTTCCAGAAATGGGCCCGGTGGATCAGTACATCGACTGAAAAGAAAAATAAGATAGCTTTCGTCATCGAGCCGTCTTCGAACTTCCTATCCCTCTCTATTCCACATTAACGTACACTTAGCAATATTATGAACAGGGCTTGGTTTAATAAATAATTATTATAAATCATTAATGGTGACATCTGGCCAGCAGGGGAAACGAGAACTTTCGTGGGCGTAAGTTATAGCCCACGAGGGTATAGTGCAGGGCTCTAACGCAAGATAACCGAACATTGACAGCCGAACACTCCACTGTACACACCATTTGTGTTCTGTAATGCTTTTTCCGCCTTTTTTTTTTTCCTTTGAATAAGCGACTTTTCTTTTCTTTAGATAACCGAACGTTATAGGCTAGCTTACAAGGAAAAGGAGGAGGAAGAAATAGAAGGCAAGACAGGGACGTTAGTGACGCTGACCTACCCCTCCGTAAGGAATGCAGATTAAGTAAATACATTAGTATACTGTTCACATACTCGATCCGAAATGAAGGCTTAATCAATAAGATTGATTTATTTTCAAAATTATTTTGTTTGGGCAAACGACTTTTTTCTTTCTTGTTCACTGAATGACGGAGCTGGAAATTCGGGGAAGCTGTCGCACTGCATTCACCACTCACCTGATGAGCCACTTCAGTCTTTGTGTTCAAACCACGTGCTACAGCTCCCGCATAATATTGCCTTTAAATAAACTTGGAATGGGGTACCTCACATCTGAATGTTCATTCACAGTGTGAGTAACCAGTAGATGTGTTGAACACGAGCCTCGTGTTCGTTTCGTACTTTCGAGGTTAAAGAGGAACCGCAGGAAGTGTGTTCCACGCAGTGTGTGACAGGAAAACGTCGTTTATCCTCTAATTACGCCACGTTTAACGAGCAGAAATGAAATTTCCTCCGACTTCTCTATGGCTTCGGCAAACAGTCAGTGAAATATTTCGCGATAACCTCTGCTATTTATCCCATTTGCTAAACGATGTATCCTACTTTATCGGGCTACATATGAGCAGATGAGAAATCGAGAATGAATCGTTGTCGTACACACTCCAAAAATTAAAAAAAAATATTAGCGCAGCTGGCACTAAGTCGTGCAAGACTGGGTCACAGCAGAATTGCTGGGTACGGCTCAGCTTCTCTTGTTAGACATCTGTACAGAGTGCTTAGGCGGTGACTGAGCGGTTGCTGAATCAAAGTGATAATTTTATATATACAGCATAAACCGACCATGCCACCTCTGTTGTAAAAGAAACTAAAATAACACCGGGATTCACTGGCATTCACTTCTTAACCTGCAGACAACAGGAACATAATCGATAGCACAGCTATCGGAAACCATCGTAAATCCTAGATCTAAACGGAGCGCTTCTGTATATTCGCGAGTTGATTTTTTTCTGAGATTAGGGTTATATAGTCTTGCTGCCAAGATAAAAAGAAAAACGGGAAAACCCTCGCTCCCACCAGCACTGTAGGCTTTTTAGCGCAGCTGCGTGGGCTTACAAGGGCTTGGGGTTGTGCACTGCGTATCTTTTCGCGGCTCTTCGAAGAAGCAACAGAGCAGACGCGTTGTTCGAAGCGCGGAATCGGCGAGCGTAGCCCGGTCTAGCGTTTACGAGCCTCCTGCTCCCGAAACCTCCCATCTCGGATGCCTCGGTTTCGTCGTACCCTCTTCGTCTTTACAGCCCACGTTGTTACGTCTCCTACACAACAATGAGCGTCGCGTGCGCCACAACGAGAACAGCGGTCACGTGTTACGAAGCACGATCTCGGTAGTTACACCCGCAGTGCCTCGGAAAGGGCGGGCCAAGGTCCAGCGCACTAGAAGAACCCGCTCTAACTGGGGTACGATGCTATAGAGGAAGAGAGCTAGAACAGACAGGGTACACCAGGTTCTCAAGGACGAGCATTATACTATGTATACATTGCTGGTGTAGCCAGGAGTTGGGGGCTGGGCTGCTTCAACCCCACTCCGAATCTCTTTTCAATAATGTACGCGTTGCATACGCACGCTGGGGCGTAGGAATTTTTTTTTTTTTTGGGGGGGGGCACTTCTTGATATCAGGGGGGGGACTCCTTAAAATGGTCATTTTTCACTCTCCATGGCGAAAAAAATTAGGGGGGGGGGGGCACGGGCCCATTGTGCCATCCTCTAGCTACGTCACTGTACACATACAAGTGAACGCACGCATGAACATACGTATACACACATGCACATACATATTCAGACACACCGGCAGCGACTTGAATAGGATCTCCATTCGCTGGACTCACCGCGAAGCTTAACAAAAAAAAAAGTGGCCCGAGTACGGAACCGTTTCTACGGTTCCGTACGATTGAAAGTACGGAACCGTTTCTACGGTTCCGTACTTTCAATCATCTAACGCGTATGCCGTAATTATTATTATTAGCTTATTATTGCCACTTCTTAGACATGCAAGCCTAAATTTGAGATTTCCGGCCCGTTCTGAAACGCGCTCACAACATGTCAGCGCACTTGAATGGGCTAGTTGGCACTGTATGTCTACGATGCGGATGCGCTTTGAAGACGCGGACAGAGATGAGACGGGACACACACGATAGCGCAACTTTCAAGTTGTGCATTCGGAAAAGAGAAGAGCATCACATATATGCTAAAGGACGTGACACAGGGCCTGCGCATTAAATATTACTGACCACTGAAAAGCTGTATTTCTTTATTGCGCAATGACTACAAAGCAACGACAACACGTGATTCCGCGCATTCCCAAATCGATTTGGCTTCTAATACGAGTCTCGGTGATTGACTATAGGTCACTGAATATGACGGTGCACTGATCAAATTTTTGAATAATGATATTGTGGCAAGAATGTTCCAGCGGTCACCTAACAACTCATTACCCGAAGTTCTCGCGCACTCCGAAATTGGATCAGGACAGTGTCCCTTTCTTAGATAATGACTTCGCTTCATTGTCATTATTTAGGAAAGACACAATGTTTTTGAGTGCTCAGTAATTTGCTATGCGCAGACCGCGTGTCACGTGCTTCGACGTATATATGTGACGCTCTCGTTTTTTTTTCTAATAAATAAGTTGAAAGTTGCGCTGTGTGTGTTCCTTCTCCTCTGCAACCGCGTCTTCAAAGCGTGTCCACATCATCGACATCGCAACATGTACTTGGCAGTTCGACTGAACACCGTTTTAAATAGCTCAAATGAAATTTTCTCAGATTCAATGACCTCCAAAATTTTTTGCACCGCCTCTACATGCTTGCGTATACACTTATTAGACTCCCCTGCTGAGGCATAGAATGGGGAGGGTGGTTGCATGATTTCACCCCTGAACCCGAAAGTGTCCAAGACAAAAAAAAAAAATGCCCCACCTCGTGCTACACCTCATTGGTGCTGCATGCCCTATCAGCTCTAATCGGCGCTGGTTTTCATTTATTTATACCGGAAAAGTGTGAACTGCTAGAATGAAAATTGTGACAACCAAGTTTCAAATTCCGATCACAATGACATATTTTTATTTTGTGTTCTTCACGCAATGCACGGTCGGTTTACCTCTAATATCCGACGAAGGAACCCCTGTGCGTCGAGACCATTACGGTGTGCGACCTTTACAACGAAGCAACACCTATAAGGAAATAATGGGGAGACCCCAATCACATAGCTTGGATGGCGTTATACTGCATGCGGACACGCGGGCGATTTAATTAGCTCACGATCAACGCTTCTTTCGGTTACATTGTCATGCACGTGCTACGACAAACAATTACATTCGCACCTCATGGCGAGGCTGAGCGGTGTTTAGGTAAATATAAAATGGTTCATAAATGACGGGCTTTTACGTCCCAGAACCACGATACAATTATAACGGGCGCCGTAGTGGAGGGCTCCGAAAATTTCGACCCCTTGCAGTTTTTAACGTGCACCTAAATCACAGATACACGGGTCTTTAGCACTTTCCTACATTGAAGTACGTCCGTCGAAGCAAGGATTCGATCCCGCCGCCATCGGGTCAGCAGTCAAGAACCCATAACCACGAAGCCAGTACGGTGGAAGAAATATCAAGTAAGTCATTAAAAAAAAAATGCACATTCCGATGTGAGAGTCGCCCACTGCGCGCTAGGGCGCGTCCGGCAGGATCTGAATAAAGTTGTTCCAACCAACCAACCAACCAACCAACCAACGTATTCCGTGAACTCGAAGCAGCGACGAAACAGCGACCAAACGACGGCGAACCTCCGAGCAGCGCATCTAACAGCAGCAAAACAAAACGCAACAAAGCTCGGAGCGAAAGGCTTCGCGATGCACGTGGGTGCACACGTACTCTTCACACCCGGCCCTCCGAAACTGCGGGCCTTTCACGGATTCCACGCACGCGCGCCGCTGCAGCGCCCGGGTCGTAGCGAGCGGCGTCTTCTCCGCTGGCCCGAAGCCGAGCCGGGCGGTGCACAATTAACAGTTTCGCAATGCCGCCGACCACAGCACGCTCACTCCGGCCCAAGGTAAGCGCTGTGTAGTAAGGCGGACGGAGGAAGAGAGGGTCCAGCCTCGTCTACGGAGAGTGAGAGTTGTGATGCTTGCGGACGCGGAAAGGGGTTGCGTGTAAGAGGATCCTACCCCCCTCCTGATGGGGCCGAGAAGAGCACCCCCCCGAACCCCCCCCCCCCCCCCCGCCAACCTAACGTCCGCTCGGGCATCACATCGCCGGCGTTGCGTTTTCTTTTCCCTCACTTTCGACGGACGAAAGGCAGCCTTGAAGGCATCGATGACCACTGAGCGGCGTCGTGTTTGATGAACGAGTCCGGAGCACCCTCTCTTGACTCGACTTCGCCCTTGCCGACGACGCCGACGTTGTCCGGCGGGGGGTACCGCTACGCGGAAGAGTCCGTTGCGGTGAGAGAGGATGGGAAGAGTTTAAGGCATGCACGGCCGGAAATGAGAGTGGGAAAGAAAAGAAAGCGCGCACAACAAGAAGGAGAGTGATCACTGCATCTGGATCGTCCCCGCCTTTTTGCATGCATCGCCCGGCCAACACGCGGCCGCATCGGCGCGGCCCGTATAAAAGGGTCCGCCGGCTCTCGGTCTGGACACAAGCGGTCTCACCACCGCAGCAGCAGCAGCACCCAGTGTTATAAGCTCTCAAGCGGCGGCAAGCAGCAGCAGCGTTACAAAGCCATGTGGAAGGTGAGCCGCAGCCACCCTCGGCGTCCCGCACAAGCTCGGCGGACTCGTATGGCAGGTCCCCTCCAGGAGTGAAACCCCAGGACTATCGGATGCATACACGGGGGCCTGCCTACCTGCCTGCCGTTTTGCGGGTCGGGAGACAGTGCAGCGATGCGACAACGCAACGATGAGGGAGGGATAGATAGCTATACAACTTTCGCTGACTAACGTCACAAGCAGCTATAGTCCCATAGTATGCAGAGTAACTGTCGTCAGCAAGAAAATTATCTTATGGATAGAACCATACGACCAAGTATTGTATCGCAGTCAACCACGCAGAGTAGCTTTGTGTGCTATAGCTTAAAAAACTTTCGGTTACGAACGTCACAAAACAGCTAGTAGCATAGTATGAAGAATAGCTGTCTTCAGCAACAAGTGTATGTAATAGATAAAGTCTATAGTGCAGAATACTGCAACTTAGTCAACTATGTAAATGAGATAATAATGTTATATTGATAAAAGGCTTCCGGTTGCGAAAGTCACAAGCAGCTATTGCTGTTTAGTAATTGCAGCCCTAAATGAGGAACTAGCTGATGATGAGAACCTATGCTGCCGACTACTCAGTTTAGTTAACGATTCGCAGAACAGCTAAATGATGCTACAATAAGATGTGGCTCAGTAACAACCTAAATTCTACTGAAGGTGTGTTCAAGAGTAATTTTTATGTCAAACAAGCTTATTGCCCAGCCGCTGGTGTAATGTTAAACACTCTCACAATTCCATGCAGTTCAACCATGAAGATCTACTTGTATTAGACACGCCAAATTTTACCAGCAGTTACATCTTAGTTGCAAGCGCCGTTGCTAATGCTCTTAATGGAAAGCTGCAGAACAGTTGTACGAACTGATGCATACAATGATACTTTTATGAGTTATACTAACGAAGAGCCCTCAATATCGTTTTACTGTTTGAGTTGCCATGAGGAACTCTTGAAACCTACTCGATAGCAAAGAAGGCACTGTCTAATATGGTGGCGGCTGTTTTTCACCCAGGCTCTCAGTAACAAGCTTGTAATGAGTTTGAAAGTAGCTGAAATCCGTAGATGATCTACACCAACCAGCTTCAAACGTATACGGCTTCTGGATAACCACTACGTATAATTGGTAGCTAACAGCCCTTCCTCTGCCACCATAGATACATTGGCAAGTCCAATCTAGAATATGCCCAACAGAATTATTCTGAACAGGCAGTTCATGGTTGAATACGGATACATCGAATTTTACAAATATGCGAATGACAAAGGGCAGACGTCATAACTTTTTTTGGGGGGGGGGAGCGGGAGGGGAGTACACAACGCGTGTACATGTTTAGACAGAGTTGTCGGTGGTGACAAGTCCATATGGTGGCTATGGAGCTCGTTCAGAATAGTGAAAACGATCGTAATCCCAGCTATAGTTACCATCCAGCCTAGATACGTTAACATGCCCGTTGGCGGACAACCAAGCCAATTTGAAAGCTACCCTATCAAATGCAAATATAAGTGATATATTTCGTACCCGTTCAAGTTTGCGACAAGAGCTTTCCATGAGCTAAGCCATGGCAAAGAAAGGCAACGGGCAGACTTAGGTATAAGCGTGATATTCGGGGTTACGCGTCAACTATGCGTGGTTACGCCCGCTAATAAGTACGAGGACATTAAATGGACGAA
Source organism: Rhipicephalus microplus (assembly GCF_043290135.1). Lineage (NCBI taxonomy): Eukaryota > Metazoa > Arthropoda > Arachnida > Ixodida > Ixodidae > Rhipicephalus > Rhipicephalus microplus. The sequence continues at coordinate 46,352,944 of NC_134704.1, read as the reverse complement.
AATTTCTAGTATGACGTTTTATAAGTTGTAAGATGCAATAAAGCCTATAGGGCACCTTCAAAAAGGAGTTCTTAAGATGCATCAAGGCATCAAAGTGCGTAGAAGCCCTTGCACGTACGCATGTTTGACGAAAACAGGTTGCTGATCAATGCTTCACTCGCAGATCGCGGTTTCCGCAATGTGTTTCGCCGTCCTGGCGAACGCCGGTAACATTGGAGGTGGATTTGGCGGCGGTGGCTTCGGTGGTGCTGGTTTCGGTAGAGGCGGTGCCGGTTTCGGCGGACACCACGGTGGCGGCGGCTTCGGTGGTCACCACGGCGGTGGTGGCTACGGCGGAGGCTTGGGTGGTGCTGGACTTGGTGGTGGGCTCGGCGGCGCTGGACTCGGTGGCGGACTTGGCAGCGGTGGCCTCAGAGGAACGAGCTTCACCGTCAACCACGGCGGTCACCATGGCGGTGGCGCCGGCGCCGGCTACGGAGGTGGATATGGCGGTGCAGGCGGACTTGGTGGAGGATATCGCGGAGGTCTCGGCGCTGGCCTCGGTGGAGGTCTCGGCGGTGGACTCGGCGGAGGTCTCGGCGTAGGTCTCGGCAAAGGTCTCGGCGGAGGTCTCGGCGGAGGTCTCGGCGGAGGTCTTGGCGGAGGTCTTGGCGGAGCTCTAGGAGGAGCTGGCGGCCGTGGATACTACGGAAGCGGTGGTGCAGGCGGAGTAAGTGGTCGAGATCAAATGTGCTACATCTTGTGTCATTTCGACGCATGGAATACTGTAGAAACGCATGGCAACAATCGTGGTCATTGGTTGCTATAGCTTCAGCATCTGCAGCTTCCGACAGAAGCAACTACAGGCACATTTGTCTCTACTTGGCACAAACACTGTTTTAGAGCAATTGTCAGACATGTGTCTAGAACGGACAATTACTGAATGATGCCATTTTTTTTGTCAATGGCACACCTTGAAAAATGAAACACTTGGGCAGATTTTATTATTTGAGTGAGCGCGTGTAAACGGTGTGCAACTGGCGTGCTGTGTGATTTTTATCATATACTGATTTCATTTGGGTGCACACGCAGGGATACAGGGGCGGCTACGTTGACGAAACTCCCAAGCCGTACAACTTCGGCTACGAGGCTCAGGGCCCCGATGGTTCCAGCTCGCGACAGGAAGCGGGTGACGGCAGCGGCCGCGTCCAGGGAGTCTACACCATCAGCACGGAGGGCGGACAGAGGAAAGTCAAGTACTCTGCTGACGCCGGTGGATTCCGCGCCATCGTCGAGACCAACGAGCCCGGAACTGAGAGTGACAGCCCCGCCGATGTGAACCTCGTTTCGTCGCAGCCACCTGCTTCCCAGCTGGCGGCTAAGTACGGACCTACCGGACCTTCTGCCTATGGTGGAGGCCGCGGTGGATACGGCGGTGGAGCTGGCGGATATGGTGGCGGCGCCTACGGCGGTGGAGCCGGTGGATACAGAGGTGGTGCTGGCGGCTATGGTGCCGGAGGATACGGTCTCGGTGGAGGTCTTGGCGGAGGTCTCGGAGCTGGCTTCGGCAAGGGAGGATTCGGTCGTGGCGCCGGAGGTTTCGGTGGTGGTCTCGGAGGCCTGGGAGGAGGCTCTGGCGCTGGCGCTTTCGGTGGTCATCACGGCGGTGCCGGTGGTCTCGGGGGATTCGGAGGTGCTGGTGGCTATGGAGGTGCCGGCGGCTACGGTGGTGCCGGCGGCTACGGTGGTGCCGGCGGCTACAGAGGAGGCGCCGGTGGGTTCTTGGGCGGAGCCGGCGGATACCGCGGCGCCGGGGGTGCCGGGAAGTACGGCGGTGGCGCCGGCGGTGCTGGCGGCGGCTGGCAATGGTGAAAATGAAGAAGCCCGTATGTGTCTGTGCTAGACTTTGTGTGCGCGTGCCTGAGGACGTGCTTGCAGTCGTCGTCGACGTTGTGTTTTTGTCCCCTTTCTGTAGGTGTACTGTGCTTCGTTCGTGTGCGTGGGACCAGGGTCAGAGCTTTCGGAGAGCCCCGCAAACAGGGTGCTTCACCTCGTGGTGCATGGATAAATGTGGTGTGGCCCTTTTGTTATGTTTGTTATGTTCACTGCGTTTAGGAAATAAACGTTACTTGTTGACAAAAACATCAAATGTCTTTGCCTTTGCTTCTTTTATTATTCATAAATTCACACGATTCATCTAACACAAGAAAGCGCAAGCTTTTCAGGGCCACGATCGATATTGGCCTAATTTACTACGTTGTGAGAAACAATGTCTGGGAGATAGGCAAGTGATCATTTAAGCTATAAGAAATAGTGCCACGATTAACTATAGTTCTCTCGTGACTAGTAATGAAGAAGTCAAGGCGTGTCAATGTGTCACACTAAACTCTTGTTGGTATAATAACAACATTGAAGCAACAATATGTCTTTAAAAACAGATTGAAATTACGTGTTGAATTACAATCAGTAAACATGTTCAGATTGAAATCACTAGCGCGAGTTCATTTGTACTTAGATTGAACAACTTGCTTTAAAGATTTCTCAAAATTGCAAAAAAGACCTGCAGATGACCTCGTGGAGGTCTGTAGACAACAGAATAAACTGTGAGCGCATGTAAAACTGAAAGCATCTGGTAGTCCTCAACAACACAGGAAAATTCTTTAACAAAATTTGCATTAAAATCACACACAAGCAAGCTGACCCCGCCACCACGCGAGTTTTTTCGGGATTTCGTGAAGTACCGATAGTTTGGTGGACACCAGGGTATCGAACAGTCATCGCACAAAGTTTGAGAAAGCACAACGAACTCAGCGTGAAAGTTCACGCTGCTGAATAGGGCGTCAAGTTCATCATTTTTATATTTGGCAGATTGGCGATTTATATGCACGCAGCTTAGAACGCCACTGCTTTGCGCGCGCACATTATTGGGATGGTTCCGTGAGAACGATGTATTAGGGTATTACAAAGTAGTCATATTAACAGCAGTAATCATTTTCACTCCCAAGAAAGAATCTTAGCCACATCAGCGGCCGACCTTATGTGCGCACGCTCACCTTCGCCCTTCCGAAGAGATACTTTTCCAGCACGGTGCCATGCAAAACGAAAATTGTTTAGTCGCACCCACTCTTTCGTAGCTTTTAGAAGCATCCCTATTCGCACAGTGAAAAATTTCAGTCATGAAAAGCCCTCTGTGGCTTTCAGGCAAAGTTTTCTTCTTCTGAAGCCATGCATGTGCTTCTTATTGCCTGGTTAGAAAAACGTACGTTTATTCTTGGTGGCTTCTCCCTTTTTCGCTGAAGTCTTTGAATCGAGGTGACAGTTTGCTCAGTCTAGGGGACTATCAGCAGTTTGTACGCAGTTTCGTTCATTTTGTCGATCAGGCTCTCATTTATGTCGTGTTCAATTCCATAAACTCAATATCCAGTTTTCTGTTATGATATTCAAGTTCATTTACTGAAGCACGAATATAGCCGTTATTTCTGCGCTCATGCTCGATGCCTCTCGGACGCGAACTCTGTTTTTTTAGCAACTTTACATCATTTTCATGCTTCTCAATCGTCTCATGTATCCAGTCATAATTGACCGACAAAAAACCAACCGATTGCTCAATGGTCTGCACGGTCTGCTTTAGGGGTAATTCGTCAAGCTTCCTGTTCATTTCGGCTACAGCACCATCAGATTTTTTATATCAAAAGGCTGCCCCTAGGCATAATATTTTAAAAAAACACTCACACATACAAGTAGTCTTCATAGATGAAGTCTAGTAGAGAACGGTGGTGTGGTCCACGAAGCCAGCGGTCAAAGTCGAGTGGTCGGCCAGGCCTGAGACCCAATTGTGCCCTGCCCTGATTTTGCTCTTACGACATGACGAGCAACGACATGTCTTCTTGTAGTCATCTCCCTTAAACCGATAATTGCTCTCTGAAACCCCAGAGAAGATAGTATCAATATTGTCACGTGCTAAGAGCTCGAAGGAACGTATAAAAGGACGCGACTGTCAAAAATCTCAGAGACCAAGAAGGACGTCTCCGCTGGCACGGGTTGCTCGTCTTCGTCTACCTCGTTCACCGGCACAGAACTGACCCACTGTTCACTGGCACAGAACACCAGGTGGCATTACTCCTCCTCCCAAGAGAGCATCGACCCGATGCTCAAACAAACGTGTGCACTGCCGTGGGTCGAAGTAGGTGATACAAAAAAAAACATTAAACAAATTAGTGCACGAGAGAAAATGCGTCCTGAGCCCGGCAATCGGAAATAAACGGCATTCACTGTTCACATGAAGAGTTCACTGGCACAAGAAGAAAATTCGCATCACCGCGTAAAGTATGGTTTTAGGCGGACTACGTGTACAGTCTCTGGACGTGGTAACCTGCGCTGGGATGATGGTGAGCCTCCGTCTGGAACCACTTCGTAGTTCACGTCGCTCACACGTCTGAGAACTTTGTAAGGTCCAAAGTACTTCCTCAAGAGTTTCTCACTGAGACCTCGCCGCCTAATGGGTGTCCAAACCCAAACTTGGTCACCAGGTTCATAATTAACTTCTCGATGGTGGATGTTGTACCGCCGTGCATCTGCGCACTGTTGAGTTCGGATGTGCACACGGGCCAGTTGACGTGCTTCCTCAGCGCGCTGAATGTACTCATTGATGTCGGGGGCTAATTGGTCGAGCTTGTCGATGTCCTCATATGGAATCATGGCGTCCAGCATAGTTCTAACATCTCGACCATAAACGAGTCGGAATGGCGTGAAGCGTGTGGTTTCCTGCGTTGCAGTGTTATACGCAAATGTTACGTACGGCAGGATGTCGTCCCACGTTTTGTGCTGCACATCCACGTACATAGAGATCATGTCGGCTAGCGTTTTGTTTAGCCTTTCGGTTAAACCATTAGTCTGAGGGTGATACGCAGTGGTCTTTCGATGGGTTGTGTAACTCAACCTGAAGATATCATCCAAAAGTTTCGCTGTGAACGATGTCCCTCGATCAGTGATGACATATGACGGGGCGCCATGCCGTAACACAATTTGATGCATAAAAAAACTGGCAACTTCAGATGCGGTCCCTCGTGGCAACGCTTTCGTCTCAGCGTAACGCGTCAAATAATCTGTTGCGACAATAATCCATTTGTGGCCAGAAGAAGACAAAGGAAACGGGCCTAGGAGGTCCATCCCCACTTGTTCAAACGGTGTACGTGGTGGATCGATCGGTTGTAGATGACCTGCCGGCTTTAAATGTGGTGTCTTGCGACGCTGGCATTCACGGCATCCCTTCACGTAGCGTTTGACACAGGCAGACATTTTAGGCCAGTAGTACAGTTGTCGCACCCGATCCATAGTTCTCGAGTAGCCCAGATGGCCGGATGTGGGCTCGTCGTGGCAAGCTAATAAGACGTCATCGCGGAGGGCTTTGGGAACGACGAGAAGATGAGATCTGTCACCAGCACCGGCGTTCCTTTTGTATAAGACGCCATTTCGTAGGCAAAATGATGGCAACGTTCGCGACATTGGACGAGGAATGGGCGCGGTGCCACCTTCTAAATGATCTATAATCACTCTTAGATCGGCGTCATTTCGTTGATGAGACATCAGATCCGGTCCGCTGACAGTAGCCACGAAGGCGCCGTCATCTTCTGCGCTATTACTGGCGGATTGAAGAGGTGCTCGTGATAGCGTGTCGGCGTCTTCGTGCTTTTTGCCTGACTTGTACACGATGGTGACATCAAATTCCTGTAGTCGCAGACTCCATCGTGCTAATCTTCCAGAAGGGTCTCGTAGATTGGTCAACCAGCACAAAGCATGATGGTCAGTCACCACTTTAAATGGTCTTCCATAGAGATATGGCCTAAACTTTGTTATTGCCCAAATGACCGCGAGACATTCTTTTTCTGACGTGGAATAGTTGGATTCCGCGCGAGACAGTGTGCGACTTGCGTAGGCTATTACCCGTTCAATGCCATCTTGTCTTTGTACCAAAACAGCTCCAAGGCCGATATTGCTGGCATCAGTGTGTACTTCAGTGTCAGCATCTTCATCGAAGTGGCCGAGCACGGGAGGGGAAGAGAGCCGGTGCTGTAGTTCCGCAAAGGCAGTCTGCTGGTCGTCAGCCCAGACAAATTGTGTATCATCACGCGTGAGGCGTAATAGTGGCTCCGCTATGTTAGAGAAATTTTCAATAAAGCGCCGGTAATACGCACACAGACCCAGAAACCGTCGAAGACTTTTCTTGTCTGTTGGAGGTGGAAAAGCGGTGACGGCATCAGTTTTGTCAGGATCAGGCCGAACACCAACGGCGCTCACGACGTGACCAAGAAACTTCAATTCTTCGTAGCCGAAATGACATTTCTCAGGCTTGAGTGTGAGATCGGCCGATCTAATGGCTTCGAGCACATTCCGAAGGCGACGAAGATGTTCGTCAAACGTTTCTGAAAACACAACGACATCATCAAGGTAGACGAGACAGCTTTTCCACTTGAGGTCTGCCAGGACGGTGTCCATCATTCGCTGGAATGTGGCTGGAGCGGAACAGAGGCCGAAAGGGAGCACTTTGAATTCATAAAGTCCGTCCGGCGTTACAAAAGCGGTCTTTTCCCGGTCACGTTCATCGACCTCTATTTGCCAATAACCGCTTTTCAAGTCGACGGACGAAAAATACTTCGCACGTCGCAGCTTGTCCAGAGAATCATCGACTCTGGGCAACGGGTACACGTCTTTCTTTGTGACATTGTTCAACTTTCTGTAGTCGACACAAAAGCGAAGCGTGCCATCTTTCTTTTTCACAAGAACGACTGGTGATGACCAAGGGCTGCTTGAAGGCTGTATCACGCCATCCTGAAGCATTTCCTTAACCTGCGTTTGAATCGCGTGCCGTTCGGTTGGCGAAACACGATAAGGCTGCTGCCGTATGGGATGCGCGTCGTCGTAGGTGATAATACGGTGTTTCGTTATCGGTGTTTGACGTATCTTCGAAGAACGTGCAAAGCATGTGTGGAACTCCAGCAACAGCTCGCTCAAACGCCGCTTCTTCCCTTCAGAAAGCGTTGGATTGATGTCGACGCCGCGGAGAGGCGTTTCAGCAGTGCCGATGGCCTCGGAAGCAAAACACTCGGTAACATTGGCGACTGGGTCGGCGTAGGCGATGACAGTTCCAGGAAAAAGGTGCCGGTGCTCGTAGCTGAAGTTTGTGACAAAAACGTTGCAGTGATCATCACGAAGGTCAACAAGGCTTCTCGCTACGCAGACACCCTGAGACAGCAAAAGCAAGTGATTGCTTTCTACGACTGCTTCACCGTGCATCACTCCGTCCAACGCCACCTGAACCACAACAGTTGCACGGGGTGGTAACGTGACAGCGTCGTCGACGACGCGAAGAGACACTCGGGAGTGGCTGGGGTCGGCGTAAGCTGTTGTGGCGTTTGTGGTCGCGAAAGTGACTAGACGTCGTCGAATGTCAATTATAGCACCATGCTCCCTGAGAAAATCCATGCCGATGATCAGGTCTCGAGAACACTGCCGTAGAACGCTTAAACTAGCAACAAATGTACAACCGCGGACTTGCAGTCTTGCCGTGCACATACCGAGTGGCGTGACGATATGCCCGCCAGCTGTACGAATTGGCGTTCGATTCCAAGGCGTCGTTACTTTCTTGAGTAGGGCGGCCAGCTTTTCGCTAATTATGGAATAGTCCGCACCAGTGTCCACTAAAGCACTGACTTCGCGACCATCTAGCAGAACAGGAATATCTAAGGACACTCTTCCGCAATCAGCCGGTGGTGTCGTTGTCGATGTATCGTCGTTATCTTCAGTCCGCGTCGATAGGGGGCCTTGAGCATGACCAGTGTGAGCGGCCTTGCCCCTGAAGGTCGCTGAGGCTAGTTTTCCCGACGTGGGCTAGGTGACCGGCCCTGCGCCACGCCCGCATAGGTGCGATGATTCGGCGAGAACCGCCGCGGTGATGGAGAGCGTGAGTGGTGCCGAGATGTCGATCCGCGCTGCTGAGCAACGTAGTCAGCGATTTCCGGAGGCCGCTGGCCGAACCTAGGAGGTGGGGAGTTGGCCGAAAAACCACGAAGTCCCAGCTGTCGATAAGTGCACTGTCGGTAGATGTGCCCAGGTTCACCACAGTGATAGCAAAGCGGACGTCGATCGGGGGCCCGCCACACGTCTGATTTTCGCGGAATTGGTCGGCGGTCACTGAGGTACGGGCCCGCTTGGACTGCCTGAAGCATGGCTGGGGCTGTGGTATAAGGCGGAGTGAAATGTTGTGCAGGTTGGCGCAGAGTTTGGTCTGCCGGAAGCATAGCAGGGGCCGCGGTGGGGAGCGGAGCCAAAGGTGGTGCTGGCTGGAGGAGAGTTTGCGCATACGACATGCGAGGGAAGTCATTTAGGGGCCGCGGTTCTGTCTGACAGGACGGTTCTCGTAGTGCCTGCTGAACTTCATCTCGGACGATGCCGGACAAAGAACTGACAGTGGGCGCTGAGGGTGTAGATAACTTCTGCAGTTCTTCGCGAATTACGGAGCGTATGAGCTCTCGGAAGAAGTCGACGTGGGCCCCAAGACCACCCATGTAGTCCGTAGCAGAAGTAAAGTTCACTTGTCGCTCGTACGTCTGGGTCCGTTGCCGAAGCGTGCTTTCAATCAGGACGGCTTCAGCAAGAAACTCTGACGTAGTCTTGGGAGGGCTGCGTACAAGACCACCGAACAACTGCTCCTTCACTCCACGCATCAGGTAACGCACCTTCTTCTCTTCCGGCATGTGAGGGTCGGCTCGTCGAAAAAGACGTGTCATATCCTCAACATACATTGCTACGCCTTCATTTGGCATTTGCATACGGCACTGGAGCTCACGTTCAGCTCGCTCTCGGCGATCGGGACTTGCATACGTTTCAAGAAGCCGGCGTTTGAAGTCCACCCATGACGTGAACACACCTGCCCGGTTTTCGTACCAAACCCGTGCCCCGTCATTCAAACTGAAGTAGACATGTCGGAGCTTGTCTGTGTCATCCCACATGTTATGAGCGGCAACGAAGTCATAGTGGAGTAGCCAATCTTCGACATCCTCATGGACAGCACCATGAAAGGGATTCGGCGTTTTTGGTTTGAATAGTGTATATTGCGATGGCGTTGCGCCTTCCATACCGGCTTGGTTGGAGCCGCTTGGGACGGCGCTGCCTGGAATAGTTGGGGCCGTCATCTCTTCTGAGAGAAGTCCGAACTCAGGGTCCAGTCCACGGATCCTGCGGCTAGCACGGTGAACAGGCGTAACCACCGGTATGGGGCTGGAGCTTCTTGTACTAGGAGGGGTTCGGTGCATAGGGTACCCAGCACCTCCACCAGTTGTCACGTGCTAAGAGCTCGAAGGAACGTATAAAAGGACGCGACTGTCAAAAATCTCAGAGACCAAGAAGGACGTCTCCGCTGGCACGGGTTGCTCGTCTTCGTCTACCTCGTTCACCGGCACAGAACTGACCCACTGTTCACTGGCACAGAACACCAGGTGGCATTATGATAATGATTGGGCAATCAGAATATCCCATCGATTGGTCAGTGCCTTTGATGGTGCTACCAAATTTACCACAGTCAGGTTTACGACAGACAGGTTCCTACAAGGTTAAAGGCAGCAAGTACACAAATCGTGGCGGCGGCGGCGGCGGCGGCGGTAGCAGCAGCAGCAAGCAACGTCGAACAACATAGAAAGATAATAGAAGTGAAAGGCGCAACAAAGCTGCAAAAAGTTGAATGTCCAGTTAGCTGTCCGTCTCTACACCACCACCGCTGCTGCCAAATGACCGGGAAACCGCAACAGATTTCGTTTTTGTAGCAGTGGGCGGACACTTATGGCTTGGCTGCGCAGTTCACGTCACCACGAAGGCTAAGCGTACAGTGTCGAATCGATAAAATCATCATTCACCAAGAGAAAGCAGCTAATCTTGCACATGCGCATTTCATTCAGCTGGTGCAGCAGTCCTGTCTCCAGTGCTTGAAGATGGTCTAGTTACCCTTTTCACGATTGATTGATACCTGGGGTCTACCGTTTCAAAACCACCATATGATTATGAGAGTGATGAATGGATGAAATTCGGGCGCTAAATGCATGCGCGTGTGAACTTAGGTGGCATACGGAAATGTTTGCGCGGGCGTCCGGGGTAAAAAAGGCCGCTCGGGCGAAAGCCGAGCAATTATTTAACTTGAGGCGTCACAGTCAGCATTGACAGGAGAGGTTAAAATTCGGCAGATCCCATGTACCTGGGAATTGACGTTATGCGAAGCATGCGGAGGGAAAGTGACTATGTTGCAATTTTTTATTGAGTCACACGTCATGAAATGATGGTAAACATATGTACAAATGTTGCACGCACAGACACATGTAGAGTTTCAGGCGTTCATATAACCAGTTATTTGCACTTGCGCAACCATGCCAACTGGAACATCTGTATAGCAACACCAGAAGCTGATATGAAGCGCCGATGCTCGCGAGGGTGCTGGCCTTGTACACTGCCACATAAATAAACTTCAGCGCATGGCAACTAAACACAATGGACGTTAACCCAAGGTGATGGCTGTATCAAAGGAGTACATATGTAATGTTTATAATGTTACATATGTAATGTTTATGTTATATATGGGTAGGCAGCACTCCAACCACTATTGATGTTTCACGAAGATTAGCGTCTATTCGAAAAGTAATTCCTAGACTTGGCATAGCTCTGTGGTAAAATGTTTCATTGCCACGCAGAATGCTTGGGTTTGATTCCAGCTGGGACCTTGACATTTATGCTTTGCGTTTGTCGGGTCGATGCTACCGATGTTGGGTATTTCTTAAGGCTCGAAGGTTAATTATGCCCATGCGTGTTTTCGTCGTTCTTAAGTAGATACTATGTGTCAATCACCTGTGGCGCATACCCGCATACCACCGGCACATACCCGCCCGTGGGTATGTGCCACTGTCTGGCGGGAAGTGTTTGACGACATACGTGACGGGATTATCACATTATTCATGTCTTGACCAGCGTGTCATATTCGTCAAACCATCTTACCCTCCCCTGCTAAATTTTGTTCACGCCAAATTAAGGGGGTTACCACGAGAGCACCCAAACGTAAGCAGATAGATAGATAGATAGATAGATAGATAGATAGATAGATAGATAGATAGATAGATAGATAGATAGATAGATAGATAGATAGATAGATAGATAGATAGATAGATAGATAGACAGATAGATAGATAGATAGATAGATAGATAGATAGATAGATAGATAGATAGATAGATAGATAGATAGATAGATAGATAGATAGATAGATAGATAGATAGATAGATAGATAGATAGATAGATAGATAGATAGATATGCTCAACGTCGCCAAAGTTCGCTAAGAAATGCTTCGCATTTATAAGAATGACGAGGACAAGAAGCCGAGACAGCGACAGGTGGCGACATGTGGCAGAAGAAGAAGAAAAGAGAAAGAAGTGAAGCGCGTTTTTAAGAGGGAGAGAATATTTTTTTCTTTAAGAATGGGTCCTCTTGGAATATATATAAGCAGACACGTGGCGTACCACAGGAGGTTGTCCTGTCACCAGTTTTATTTAACATTTTTTTAAGCTCCATTCCATGAACTAAGGATATTCAGTTATATGTGTACACAGACTATATTGCTTTCTTTGCTAGTAATACCGATCTTCAATCCCTATACCCGAGTCTACAAAATTATCTCAATATGATAGAAGTATGGCTCAAAACATTCATATGACGCTGAACGTAAAGGAAAGTGCGCTTCTTGCATTCTCTTTTCTGCAGCCTATCAACATCTAGTTAATATATAGTAATGAGCTCATTCTACAGGCAAATTCCCTTAAATATTTGGGCATCGTATATAATGATACATTAAATTGGAGAAGCCACATTGATGATGTGTACTCCAAGGCAACACGGACCATGGGGTGGGTACGGAAGCTCGCAAACCGTGAAGCGGGTTTAAGAAGAGATGCGCTAATAATGATATATAAACTTTACGTGCGGCCTATCATGGAATTCGCATGTGTTTTTTGGCAGTGCAGCTTATAAAATGAGACCTGTAATACTGCTGGAAAGAGAAGTGTTGCGTTTGTGTCTGGGTCTCCCAAAGTTTGTTGCAAACAACGTGTTGTATATGAAAGCCCGCCTACCTTCTCTGCTAAATAGGTTTAAAATTCTTACTATGCATTAAAGACATGCAGTTCACAGCAAAGGCGCTCATTTTACGCTTTAATTCAAGAACCAAGTTTATTCTTCGAAACACATTGGTCGCTACTACACACCCCGCAAATCATATTTGTACAAGCGATGCTACATCACCTGAATATAAAAATTAAAGATATTGGTAAATAGACAACCTAAAGTAAATGTTTACCATACAATTTGATGATATATTTCCTCATAACGCAAAACAATTGGACCATAGGTACTTAAATGACCAGTTAGCAGATTATCTATCTCACCTGGAGATAAGCAATATCATTGCGACTGACGCATCTGTGTGAAAAGAAAAGGCTGGGGGTTGGCATCTTCTCTCCTTCTTTTGACAGGTCCTTTTCGATTCGACTCCCATATTATGCCCCTGTATTCATTGCAGAATTATTGGATATTGTTCATGCTCTACCCAAATTGCCCTCAAGCGAATCATCAGCAAAGATCATTAGAGGTTCGTTATCAGTTTGTAATGCACTTTCTGCGGCAGCAAATGCAGAGCTGATAAATAAGTTTTGTTATTTAATACTGAAAATGTAAAAAACTACATTTGCTATGGGTACAAGGCAACCACAGATTATATTTGAACGAAATGTCGGACTCTTTAGCAGCAGTATCCCTGAGTGGGCCCACCATCCCATTTTTGCCAGATACAGCTTATGTGACAGCGCTAAGGTTCTGAAATGCTTGTTTGCAATGGGGAATAGGTAATTTGGATAAATATAAATATTTAGAGCATTTAATGTAATTCCTGGAATAAACAGTGGTGTGTATCTCGCCAGTTAGAAGTCACTTATACCAGATAGCGCTGTGCAGTTCCACAACTAAATCAGTACCTTAACAAAGCTCGACTCAAGGCGTCACCGCTGTGCATTTTTTGCAACGAAATTGAAACAATTGAACATTTCTTTTTATTCTGTCGTCGTTACTTTTATCACAGGCAAATATTTTTAGAAGCCCCATTTCAGAAGTTAGGAATACAAGTAAATATACCAGTACTTTTATCACTTGGCGGCACTTCATTTGGTTACGGCGACGAGGATATATGCTCCACTGTGTTTGACTACATCCATGCCACTAAAAGATTGCCATGCTAGTGAACCGTAACTTTTTCAGATCTTTAGTTTATAATTCATAGCTATGTCTGTCAGAAAAAAAAGAGATGGTTTGACCGCTTGCTCAGCAACCATTTTTGTTTATTGGCAGTTTTATCTCTAAACCAATTTTTTAGATTGGATTTAGTTTCATTTTAGTTTCATTTAAGTATCCTGCCGCCCGCTTCTTGGCCCATCCTCCTCTGTGTGTGAGCACCATCCATCCGAGGTCATCCGCGTCAGCATCATCAGAAGCGCGTGTTTCCGGAACGCGCAGAGAGCCGAGCAAGACCTAGCCGTATAGGGCACGACAGACCAGGGCGCTGTCATTGGAGGTTTCGTGGCCGTGTGTACAGAGGGCCTGGTGCTCGCCTGGTGGTCCTCACGGTGGCTCCAGCTGGGGCACGTCGGACCAGGGCGCAGTCCATGGAACTCCTCCTGTCTGTTCCCTGGGTATCGAGGTCCGGGAGCAGAGGTACCTGTCCGGGACTACCGACACCAGGTGCGGCTCTTGCTACGTCGGCGTGCGTGACAGGGACGGCAGGTTCCGGATCACCGCCGCCACCTGAGACGGCTGAAATCCGTCTACGAACGTGAAGTCTGACGGAGGCCTTGTCTCCTGCTGCGACCGCACGCGCCACCTGCGTGCCTGAGCTCGCAACGGACAAGGGGCATCGCCGTGCGTGGACTTCCACCTCCTCGGGACGCCGGTTCAACAAACTGTGGGCTATTGTGTAGCCACGTAGATTAGACAGTATAGACGCTCGGACTTTAGGCACTTTAAGTGTGTACTTCTCTGCTTGTCTTTGTGATATTCGATCGAGTCCCTTGTTCTTATAAATGTTGTTCAAGATATACTCCGGCGTCATCTCATGTCGTTCATTTCATTGACCACGCACGGGCAACCGTGACGAACCACCCCTGTCGTTACAATGAGAGACGCCGTAGTGGAGGGCTCCGGAAATTTCCACTACCTGGGTTCTTTAACGTGCACCCAAATCTGAGCACACGGGCCTACAGTATTTTCACCTCCATCAAAAATGCAACCGCCGCATCCGGGATTCGATCCTGCGAGCTGCGGGTCAGCAGCCGAGTACCTTAGCCACTAAACCATCGCAGCGGGCGACCCTCTTTACGAGCAGGAGATCAGACTAACATATGCAATAAAAGTTGAATATCCAATAGATGCAGGTGTCTGTACAGCGCTTGCTGCCAATTATACAGTCCCATCTAAACCACTACTGTACCTTGGTACCTCTATAGCTTTTGTTGAAACGGGGATCAGCTTTTCTATGCTAAAGGAACCAGGGAACAGCGCAAAGATAGGACAACAGACAAACAAAGCGCCGAGCATGGAATTTGTAGTCATATAAGGCTAAGTTAACCCTTCATTGTAGCTCTCAATGCGACAGAATAGGCTTTTTCACGCGGGCCTTATATGGATCCCAATCGAAAGCGTAAGTGGTTATCGCCAGTCGTCTCTTTTTTTTTTCACATACACATGCGCAAACGAAGTTGGAGTGACGGTGGCATGGCCTCGAGGGTGTTTCGGTCACAGGGGGTTGGTTCACGTATATAGGCGTACAGGAGTAATTTAGAGGGGCGTGTATGTGCACGCGCATAGGTAATGAATAGGAAAACGGTGGGAATGTTCTAACCTCAGGCGATGAGCCCCGTTCAACCACTGACTTCTACTCCTGAGGACAGCACCAATGTAGGCGTTTATACGCTTGTTAGGCAACATGAACAGTACGCGGTTCATTGTGCGCTAGTCATTACTGCAGTTGGGCTGCACTAGAGGCCCGAGTTCTAACCCGGAACCGGGAAAGTGTCGGAAAAAGTTGAAAATATAAGAAACGGGAGAAGAAAAGTTATTATGAGCCAATAGAGGGGGTCAATGACGCCATGACCTGTTGTAGCATTCTGACATTAAATCAAAGGCGAATAAGTATGAGCACAAACGCGACTAACTTCTCAGAGAGAGAGAGAGAGAGAGAGAGAGAGAGAGAGAGAGAGAGAAATTATTTTTATGGGGAGCTTGAGAGGTTTGGCTGGTTTTTCACCTGACAGGCTGCTCCAGGTGCCGGGTTTGATTGATTGATATGTGGTGTTTAACGTCCCAAAACCACCATATGATTATGAGAGACGCCGTAGTGGAGGGCTAGGGAAATTTCGACCACCTGGGGTTCTTTAACGTGCGCCCAAATCTTAGCACACGGGCCTACAACATTTCCGCCTCCATCGAAAATGCAGCCGCCGCAGTCGGGATTCGAGCCCGCGACCTGCGGGTTAGCAGCCGAGTACCTTAGCCACTAGACCACTGCGGCGGCGGTCCAGGTTCCGGGTGATGACTATAATATATACAATTATAAACACACAACGCATGCAGTCACTCACACGCACTGCATTATTTACAACGTTTTGTTCAAGCCTGTGACCCGTAAGAATGTCAGCAGCACTTTTGTGGAGTCTAATGCACCGGAGATGTTCTGCCATGCACCCAGAATATATTTAATCTCCAAGTTTCTGTCCTGTTGTATATCTAAGGCCATCTTGAAAGATTCTCTCTTTCTGATGCGTATATCGTGCACTCATAGAATACAAGATTGATGACTTCAACGACGTTACTTTGTGCCCAAAATGGTGAGTCTAACACTCCAATGTTGTTCCTGAAGTAATTCGTATATGCAAGAGAGCAATAAACATCTATTCGCGAAGCAGTGTTACAAGCAATGCCCGGTGTCACCGTGAAGTTGGTGGGCTCCTATAGTCCCAGAGTCATATAGCTTCAGCCTTGGCCCCCAGTTGTCACTAATCTTCCAGGTCCTCGAGGGCAAGCAATAGTTGGAACCCAAATAAGGCAGACATTCAGGGAAACAAAGAAGCTTGAGGACATGAAACATTCTTGAACACAGTTTTGGTTAGAGGAGAGGGTACTAAGCACACACATGCGTACTATATAGTGTATGCAGTTATATATATAGCTATATAGTGCCTTGAATTAAACAAGACCACCGCGGTCTTGCATTGACAAGTTGTCATAACATTAGCTCTAGCGACACTTCGTGTTTGTTTCTTTAATTTTTCGTTACGCCGTAGAAGGAGGTGGACTGCAGGTTCATTTTGGCCACCTTTGGTTTTTCTACGGACGCCTGCAATCTCTGCGCACGGGTGTTTTTGCATTCGTAACTCATGCGGCTTGCAGTGTCCGGGAAACAAACCCCCGTCCTCGAGCTTCGCCGCGCGACACCTTCGAAGCTGTAAGATATGCCACGATGCGTTGCCGCTTCGACGACCATTGAAGCGGACCACCAAGTTGACGCTCGGCTACGTGGTGTGACGGCTGGATGACCGCATCCAACCGATTTCGTCGGTGTGAGGTTCCGCGTAAGCGCGCACTCTCAAACGGCGGGCTGTATAGACTGTTAGGTAGGAAGATCGGTTGACTGTGTCTGGCTGCAAAAGCTCGGTCACAGATTGACAGATGGCGGATGGTGCTGCACGCAAGCGACCGCAATGAGGGCCACATATTGAAAGGACGTTCCGCACGCATTCGCCATCGGAAGCGCTCATCGCCAACGAGGGCGCCGGTATGCATGTCAAGTAATTGTCCACAGCGCCTGCAACACTGAAATGGCACGCTAATTTTCTTTAGACCACGCGCCACCTAACAATCTTCGTCAGTATCGAAAACGATGTCTGAGATGAATACGCTTATTAAGAAGAATCAAGTTATTGCTAAGTATTGTGGTTTTACATGCGAGAACCACGACATAATTATGAGCCACGCAGTTGCGGAGGCCTCCGAAAAGTACGACCACCTGGGGTTCTTTAACGTGAACCTAAAGCTAAGTATACACACACGGGCCTCTAACATTTGCGCCCTCATCCAAATTGATTGATATGTGAAGTTTAACGTCCCAAAACCACCATATGATTACGAGAGACGCCGTAGTGGAGGGCTCCGGAAATTTCGACCACATGGGGTTTTTTAACGTGCACCCAATTCTGAGCAAACGGGCCTACAACATTTCCGCCTCCATCGGAAATGCAGCCGCCGCAGCCGGTATTTGATCCCGCGACCTGTGGATCAGCAGCCGAGTACCTTAGCCACTAGTGAAGACCACCACGGCGGGGCCTCATCTAAATTGTGACCGTCATGGCCGGTGTCGAACCCGCGGGCCTCGGGTCTACCACCGCCGAGCGAGTAACCATGCACTTTACCACAGTGGCGGTGAGAGGGAGAATTTAAGTGCGCCTCAACAGCTCTCAGTTCAGAAGGAATGGTTATGTGCAGACAGTAGTGCTATAATACAGGACGAAACTAATGGACACAGGCCACTTCGCTCAGCAACAACCAAGCGTTTAGTATTTGCATATGCTCAATCATTTTGCGAACAACTAAAAAGAATGGAACCAGGATGCGCAGAAGCAATCTGTAGTCAGTGTGATAGAAAAGGTTTCTCCTTCTAAAGAATTGAAATTGATAGGAGGCTTACACACGTGTTACCACCGTTGCTGATAAGAGAGAGCACTCTTCATTGAAATGCAGATAATTTAGCCTGCATATATAAATCACTGACTAGCTACACTGCGTGGGGGGGGGGGGGATTTGAGATTGAAAGTAGGGCAATAGGGAGAGAGAGAGAGAAATAAAAAGACAGGGTGTTAATATGGAAGACAGAATGAAAAATAAAGCAAAAAAAATGGCCACGTCTTCGACCATTGGACGATGACGTGTGTTAATAGCTTTTTCGTGGTGTCAAACTGCAGCTAAAGTTACAGCTAGAGCTAGGAATGCTTCAGGCATGAGACGTGTGCGCTTATCGCGATGATTCGAAGTTATAGTAGAATATGTAAAATGCAGCCGGTAGCCTCATTCACTTCGGTGCCGACATTTTAAAGCTAGTAGTCACGTGACCCGAACCGAAACGCAACGAATGACGTCATACAATAGAGTTTCCTTAATCTAACCAGAGGGGACTCTGGCGCTGTGATCGTTCAGCGGCCATGGTAATGATGGGTAGTACACTGATTTGCCTAGTCTTCGTACCTGCTGGCGGCGAATCATTCTTGTGGCTTCGTTTATTGCTGTGTTTTCGCTTTGTTTTGAAGGAGAAAAATGAAACCTTTTGAACTTCGGGACCCGAATTAAAAAGGTAACCCTAAAAGAAGAAGGTGGTGGTGAAGCGCGACCGCCGAACACTTGAAGTTTTTTTTTTTTTGTGAGAAAACAGCTCCTAGCCACACGAGCACACATGGAGTCAAAAGTACAAAGATTAGATAAATACGTGTACTACCCATCATTCCCATGCTCACCGTGTGTTGCAACTCACGTAGACGCTAGCGCCAGAGTTCCGTCTAGTGTATATTTACGAA
This sequence comes from Rhipicephalus microplus, assembly GCF_043290135.1. Classification (NCBI taxonomy): domain Eukaryota; kingdom Metazoa; phylum Arthropoda; class Arachnida; order Ixodida; family Ixodidae; genus Rhipicephalus; species Rhipicephalus microplus. Next base: position 46,334,271 of record NC_134704.1, on the reverse strand, counting down.
ACTCAATGCGTCATACCACCCCCATGCAGTTTGAATAAAACAAAAGCTTCTGCCTGTACTACATAAGTATTGGTGTTCCTCTTGTTAGTGATTGGCCCTTGTCACAGAGGGGGCAGTAACTTACGCCATGCCGTTTTCCGATTTCTACTATTTCAGCGTTACTGCTACCAGTACCGGAGCCGACAGCGACGTGCCAATATACCAATAATTTCATATAAAGCGTTTCTGCTCCCTTCACGCGGCTCCAAGCTTCTGAGGTGCAAATGGGCTCCCGCTGTCTCAGATGAACTCTAGCGGTAGTCGGTTAGTTGTGACAGCTTATGGAAGTGCATCGGAAACACGGACAGGGAAGGGGAAAAAAACCTCACAGGTTCCCTTAAGCATTTGTCTAAGAAGACTCAAAGGTGAAAGTCACATGGTGCATTGGGAATTTGCCCATAAGGCTACTGGAAAGTGCAATCCATCATGTTTCAACTCCCTCTTTTTCACGTGAGTATACTCTATTCATTCCGAAAATTGTGCCGATTTGTGACTTTACGACGACGTCCTACCTCATATTACATTTATGTCATGTTACTTTTGGTACACCGACTGCACGTACTCTCTTAAGTACCACGTGACTTTCAACAGACCTTTTCTATTTGCGTTTTTTTAGGTGAAGTAGCTTATGGCGGTGTTCATTCCTGTAGTATGCGACGGGACCATTGCTGCGCATGCGCAACAGCTTGCCCAACTTTGCTCACGTGCTCACGCGCTAGCACGTTCAAGCCTGTTGAAGGGGCTTGGTAAGACGCTGTGGTCCCTCCCCAGCTTCAGCCCTAGTTGACACTGAAGCAACCGCATTCTACAGTCGAAACACAGCGTCCTTCGGACTGGACGCGCCCGGCGCCGCCGAATATGCCGTCTACGATGGGGCGGACGTCAGATGAATACGCTGTCACCCGGTTGTTGCCGCGGCTCGTAAACGCCACTACGCTACCCGGTAATCAATACTTTATCGTACGCAGGAAGCAAGAAGAAGCAGTACTGCTTACTTTACTGGCAAGTCGCTGTCTTTTAATGCATGAAGAGCAGAAAAAAAAAAAACCGCCGACGCCAGCGGCGTTGGTGGGTTCGTCTTGCTCTGCAAAACCGCGACAAGCTCGGTCACGCCAACGAAGAGCTCGGTCACCTCTTCCACGAAATAGGGACGTGAAGTAGGCACAAAGTGGGTTAAACTCCCGTTGGTTACCGCATTCAATTACGTGCACTGCGCATCACATGTGAGTAGGGCTTGGCCGCCGTTCTTCTTAATTCCTTGACTAGCTCTTCTGTTAGCTCGCGGTGACCGATTCGGCGGCAGGTGCCGCGAAAATCGGTCCGAGAGCGATGGGCGCGGCGAGGGCCTTTTCGGCGGATCTCACCGCCACCGAATCGGATTAGGCACACTTTCGGCGGCCGGAATGCTCCGTGCGAACTCGCCATTACACATGCACTCTCAGCAATCATGAGATGGCGTCGGCGGCGAACGAGATTCTGCAGATGCTTGATTAGTGCTCCGGTGTGGCGTGGCGATGAGCCCACGCGTAGTAGGGGGGGGGGCGCTGAGGAGGTGCACCCTCCCCCCCCCTCCGACACCCCTCAACTTAACATCCACTCGGGCTTCACACTGCCAGCATTGCGTTTTCTTCTCTCTTACTTTCGACGGGTGAAAGGCAGCCTTGAAGGCATCGATGACCACTAAGCGGCGTCGTGTTTGATGAACGAGTCCGGAGCACCCTCTCTTGACTCGACTTCGCTCTTGCCGCCGACGTCGACGTTGTCCGGCGGGGGTGCCGCTACGCGGAAGAGCCCGTTGCGGTGAGAGAGGACGGGAAGAGTTTAAGGCATGCACGGTCGGAAATGAGAGTGGGAAAGAAAAGAAAGCGCGTACAACAAGAAGGAGAGTGATCACTGCATCTAGATCGTCCCCGCCTTTTTGCATGCATCGCCCGGCCAACACGCGGCCGCATCGGCGCGGCCCGTATAAAAGGGTCCGCCGGCTCTCGGTCTGGACACAAGCGGTCTCACCACCGCAGCAGCAGCACCCAGTGTTATAAGCTCTCAAGCGGCGGCAAGCAGCAGCAGCGTTACAAAGCCATGTGGAAGGTGAGCCGCCGCCCCCCTCGGCGCCACGCACAAGCTCGGTGGACTCGTACGGCAGGTCCCCTCCCGGAGCAATACCCCAGGACTATCGGATGCATACACGGGGGCCTGCCTACGTGTCGGCCGTTTTGCGGGTCGGGGGACAGTGCAGCGATGCGACAACGCAACGCCGAGGGAGGGATAGATAGCTATACAACTTTCGGTGACTAACGTCACAAACAGCTATAGTCCCATAGTATGCAGGGTAACTGTCTTCAGCAAGACAACTATCTTATGGATAGAACGTACTACCGAATATTGTATCGCAGTTAACCATGCAGAGTAGTTTGGTATGCTACTCAGCTAAAAAGCTTTCGGTTACGAACGTTAAAAGCAGCTATAGCGGCATAGTATGAACATTATATGCCTTCAACAACAAGTTTGTATTATGGATAGAGTGTTGTGCAGAGTATTGTATTTTAGTCAAGTGTGTAGAAGAGCATGATATGCTACATGACTACGACGCCTCGGGTTGCGAAAGTCACAAGCGGCTAGTGCTGTAGTGCACAGTAAAATCACTAAACGAGGAACTAGCTGACTTTGAGAGCCCTCACTTCCGGCTACTCAAGTTAGGTTAACGAATGCGCGGAACAGCTACAGATGCTACAATAATATGTGACCCAGTAACAACCTACATCCTCCGAAGGTGCCTTATATAGTCAAAGTTATGGTAAAGAAGCTTATAGCTCAGCCGCTAGTGTGATGTCAAGATCTCTCACATTTTCCCTAAAGTTCAACAATGAAAATCTGCTTGCATTAGAGACACCTAATTTGACCAGCAGCTACATTTTAGTTGGTTGCAAGCGTCGTAGTTAAAGATACTAATGCAAAACGGAAGGACAGCTGCTAGAAATGATTCTAGTCAAGAACTCTCAATATCGTTTCACAGTTTGGAGTAGCCATGAGGAACTCGCGATGGTTACTCGTTAGCAGTGAAGACACTGCCATTCATGGTATGGGCCGTTTTTTTCCCATGCTCTCAGTAGCCAGCTTGCAGTGAGCAGTAACCAACATATGGATGATGTGCAACAACCAGATTCAAACGTATAGGCTTCTGGATAATCACTACAAATAATTGGTAGCTAACAGCCTTCCCCGACAGCCGTGGATACATTGGCAAGCCCAATCTCGAACATGTCTAATGGAAATAGTCTGAACAGGCAGCGTTAGGTTGAATAGGGATGCATTTAATTTCACATGTATGCGAACGAAAGAGGCAGACGTCATATATTTTGTGGGAAAGTACACAACGCATGTCTACGTTTAGGCAGAATTGTCGTTGGTGAAAAGCCCACATGCTGGCTGTGGAGTGCGTTGAGAATAGGGACAACGATCATGATCTCAGCTTGTTACAGTCCAGCATAGATACGTCAACATGCCTACAGACGACCAAGCAAATTCAAAAGTTACCCCAACGAACGCAATGAAAAGTTATATGTTTCATACCCGTTTAAAGCTACGACAAGCACTTTATATGAGCTAAGCCATGCCAAGGAAAAGCAACAGCCAGACATCGACTTCACGTGGTATTTAGGGTTATTTGTCATAACTATGCGTGGCTTATGCCCGATGTTATACAATTTATTGTTTGATATGTGGCGTTTAACGACCCAAAATCACAATGTGAATATGAGAGCCACCATAGTGGAGGGCTCCGGAAATTTCGACCACCTGTGGTTCTTTAACGTGCACCCAAATCTGAGCACACGGGCCTACAGAATTTTCGTCTGGATCGAAAATGCAGCCCCGAAGCCAGGAGTCGCTCCCGTGACATTGATGTCAACGGCAGAGTGTCTTAGCCACTATAGACCACCGCGAAGGGCCCGATATCAGATGTGAGGGCATTAAATTGATAAAGGGTGTCAGTATGACGCTTTAAAGGTTGTGTGCGATGCGATACCACCTCCAGGGTACCTTCCTCAAAGAGTGTGAGTGCTGAAGAGGCGTCAATGAGTTTAAAGCGCATAGGAGCCAATGCAACTACACGAGTTCAACGGGGGTCAATGTTGAATAGCAGTACAGGTTACTGATCAACGGTTTACTCGCAGGTCGCGGTTTCCGCAATATGTTTCGCCGTCCTGGCGAATGCCGGTAACATTGGAGGTGGATTTGGCGGCAGCGGCATCGGGGGTGCCGGTTTCGGCGGACACCACGGTGGCGGCGGCTTCGGTGGTCACCACGGCGATGGTGGCGTCGGCGGAAGCCTGGGCAGTGCTGGACTTGGTGGTGGACTTAGCGGCGCTGGACTCGGAGGCGGACTCGGAGGAACGAGTTTCACCGTCCACCACGGCGGTCACCATGGAGCTGGCGCTGGCGCCGGCTACGGAGGTGGACATGGTGGTGCAGGCGGACTTGGTGGAGGATATGGCGGAGGTCTCGGTGGAGGTCTCAGCGGTGGTCTTGGTGGAGGTCTCGGTGGAGCTGGTGGCCGTGGATACTACGGAGGCGGTGGCGCAGGCGGAGTAAGTGGTTTAGATCGAAGTCGCAATATGTTCTGCCATTTCGATGCATCAAATGCTCTATAAACATCATGGCGACAACTATGGTCATTGGTCGCTATAGATTCAACGCCTGCAGCATACGACAGAAGCGACTACCAGCACATTTGTCTCCACTTGGCACAAACACTGTCTTTGAGCAATTGTCAGACGTGCATATACAACGGACAATTACTGAATGAGTCCATCTTTGTCAGTGACACGCCATGAAAAATTAGACCCGGCCAGATGTTTTTCATTTGAGTGTGCACGTGTAAACTGTGTGCAACTGACGTGCTGTGTGATTGTTATCATATACTGATCTCATTCGGGCGTACATGCAGGCCTACAGGGGCGACTACGTCGACGAGACTCCCAAACCTTACAACTTTGGCTACGAAGCTCAGGGCCCCGACGGTTCCAGCTCGCGCCAGGAAGCGGGTGACGGTAGCGGCCGCGTTGAGGGAGTCTACACCATCAGCACGGAGGGTGGGCAGAGGAAAGTCAAGTACTCTGCCGACGCCGGTGGATTCCGCGCCATCGTTGAGACCAACGAGCCCGGAACTGAGAGCAACAGCCCCGCCGACGTGAACTTCATTTCGTCGCAGCCACCTGCGTCTCAGCTGGCTGCTAAGTACGGACCTACCGGACCTTCTGCCTACGGTGGAGGCCGCGGTGGATACGGTGGCGGAGCCGGTGGATACAGAGGAGGTGCTGGAGGTTACGGTGCTGGAGGATACGGCTTCGGTGGAGGTCTTGGCGGAGGTCTTGGAGCTGGCTTGGGCAAGGGAGGCTTCGGTCGTGGCGTCGGAGGTGTCGGAGGCGGTCTCAGAGGCCTTGGCGGTGGTGCTGGAGCTTTGGGTGGTCATCACGGCGGTGCCGGTGGTCTCGGAGGATTCGCTGGTGCCGGCGGCTACAAAGGAGGTGCTGGTGGGATCTTGGGAGGAGCCGGAAGCGCCGGAAAGTACGGCGGTGGTGCCGGCGGTGCTGGCGGTGGCTGGCAATGGTGAAAATGAAGAAGCCCGTATGTGTTTGTGCTCGACTTTGTGTGCGCGTGCATGAGGACGTGCTTGCAGTCGCCGTCAACGTTGTGTCTTTGTCCCCTTTCTGTACGTGTACTGTGCTTTGTTCGTGTGCGTGGGACCGGGTTCAGAGCTTTCGGAGAGCCCCACAAGCAGGGTGCTTCACCTCGTGGTGCATGTATAAATGTGGTGTGGCCCTTTTGTTATGTTCACCGCGTTTAGGAAATAAACGTTACTTTTTGACGAAAACATGAAATATGTTTGATTTTGCTTCTTTTATAATAATAAATTTCTACGATTAAGACAAAACAAGAAAGCGCAAGCTTTTCAGGGCCCTAATTAATATTGACCCGATTGACAACGGCGTCAGGAACGTCTGAAAACCGGCCGCAGCCACTGAACGATGCACGCTATGACACTATTAAACTACTGCATCATTGGCAAGAGGGCTTGAATAAGATAAACATGTACATGATAGGTAAGTTGAATGGGACTCGTAGAACACTGCATAAACCTGCTTTTCCTAATGGCGAGACACAACTCCTCAAGCCAGAGAGTAAGCTCAAACCTGCTGCACAGAACATGAAAACGATGGAAAAGGAACACAGCGCTTTCTCTTCTAAGCCTCGTTCTACGCAGTGCTTGACAACATTGTAATTATACAGTCCCACCTAACCAACCACTCGACCTTGGTACCTCTATATCTTTCGTTAAAACGGGGATCAGCTTCCCAATGCTAGAGAAATTCCGGAACAGCGAAGGATCGGACAAATAGACAAACAAAGCGCTGACTACGTAACAACAAGGCAAAGTTAGCACTTGGTTGTAGTTATCGATGTGGCGGAACAGGTTTTCTCACGCCAGCATTATATGAATCCCAATCAAAACCGTCAGTGGTCATCGCCAGTTATATCCATGTTCTTTTTAACAAAAAATGGGTAAAGTGAGAGTTTTTCAAGGGTGTCACAGTCACGGAGTATGCTTCACAATTATTCACGTATCGGTGTTTTTGAATATATTAAAGGTAGATGAGAAGAACTAGTTAATAAGAGCCCTTATAGGGTGTAAATGACACCAGCATCCCGTCTACTTCGAAAAATTAAGAAGCAGACACACAAGGCGTTAGTCAAAATGATAGTAGCGTCATTGCGACTTGAAATCTTCGATGACGAGATTGTCAAGAATAAGACAATGCCTTCTAAAACTTCCTTTTCACAACATACACGGGTATAAGTATGAGTAAAGGCGTGGCTGACTTCTCCGAGGTAGAAAGAGAGAGAGAGAAATAAACATTTATTCTGGAAGCAGTATTACGAGCAATGCCCGGTATCACACTGAGGTGGGAGTTAGGGCTCCCTAATCAGGGAGCCATCTGGCTTCGACTGTTTTTTTTCCACCTTGGAGACCAGTTGTCGGAGGTCTTCGAGGTCCTCGAGGGTAAGCAATATAGGGGGAACCGAAATAAGACAGACATTGCGGGGAAAAAAGTCTTCAAGAAATGAAACATTCTTGAAAATTGTTCTTGGTTGGAGAAGAGGGATACGAAACGCACGCGCGATAAGGTATGCAGTTATGGCCTTGTAGAAAACAATACCACGATTCCAAACATTGGCTCCAATGATGTCCCGTGTTTTTGAATAATTTTGCATTGCATCGCAAAAAGAGGAGCACTGGAGATACATTTTGGCCACCTGTGGTTCCTTTAACGGACACCTGCAAATCTCTGCGCACGGGTGTTTTTGCATTCGTAACTGATGCGGCAGCAGTGTCGTCCGGGAATGGAACCCCTATCCTCGAGCATCGCCGCTCGACACCTTCGAAGCTGTAAGATATGCCACGATGCGTTGCCGCTTCGACGACCATTGAAGCGGACCACCAAGTTGACGCTCGGCTACGTGGTGTGACGGCCGGATGACCGCATCCAACCGATTTCGCCAGTGTGATGTTCCGCGTAAGCGCGCACTCCCAAGCGGCGGGCTGTATAGACTGGCATGTAGGAAGATCGGTTGACGGTGTCTGGCTGCAAAAGCTCGGTCACAGAAGGACAGCTGACGGATGGTGCTGCACTCAAGCGACCGCAGTGAGCGCCACATATTGAAAGGACGTTCCGCACGCATTTGCCATCGGAAGCGCTCATCGCCAGAGGGCGCTGGTATGCATGTCGAGAAATTGTTCACGGCGTCTACAACACTTAAATGGCACGCTAATTTTCTCTAGATCGCGCGCCGCCTAGCAATTTTCGTCTGTATCGAAAACAATGTCTGAAATGAATACGCTTATTAGGAAGAATCAAATTATTGCTAATTACTGTGGTTTTGCATGCCAGAACCACGATATGATTATGAGCCACGCAGTTTCAGTGGGCTCCGAAAAGTTCTTTAACGTGCACCTAAAGCTAAGTATTCACACACGGGCCTCAAACATTCTCGCTTCTATCAGAATTGTGACAACTGCGGCCGGCATCGAACCCACGACCGTCAGCAGCCACGCGCAGCACGCACTGTACAACCATGGCGGCGAGGGGGAGAACATACATATGTGCACCTCAACAGCTTTTTATTCAGAAGGGTACGCATTTGGACTATAGTTGGTTCATCACTAAAAGCAGGAAACAGCGCTGAAAGACAGGACGAAACTAATTCTCAGAAAATTACTGCACTGAGAAATAACAAACTGCTTAGTATTTTAGGCAGCATATACATATAATCAACCAGTTTTGCGACAGCAACAGCAAAAGAATGAACCCAGGAGGCTCAGAAGCAATACTGTAATCAATGTGATAGAAGCTGATGGTGACACCTCTTGCTGGGACAACTACTGCGCCTGACGAACACTGGTGGTTAAAGTTTCTCCTTCTAAAGGAGTGAGATTGATGGGACGCTTACAAATGCGTCACCACTGTTGCACATGTGCGTAGAAGGCTTCAGACTTGAGACACTTGATATTTTGGGATTACAGAGGAATACTTAAAATGCGGCTGGTAGCTGCATTCACTTCAACGCCGACTATCGAAAGCTAGGAGTCCCGTGATCCAAGCATAAACGAAACGTATGACGTCATACCGCAACAGTTTGAATGAAACAAAATGTTCTGCCTGTACTGCATAAGTACTGCACTTCACCTAGAGTCAACGGTTGGCCTGTTTCGCAGGGAAGCCAGTAACCTACGCTATGCCACTTCGCGGTATCCACTATTTTGATAGCATCACTACCACTATAGTGTCAGAGTCAGCAGCGACGTGCTCCTTTACCAATGACGTCATATGTGACATTTCTGCTCACGTCACGTTACTCTTAGTTGCTGAGATGCAAATAGGCTCTTCCTGTTTGAGACGCACTGGCGGGGTAGTCGGTTAGTCGTGGCAGCTTATGGAAGCGCATATAAAATATGGACGACAGGGAAGAAGAAAAAAACTGACAGGTTCCCCTACGCATTCGCCTAAGTAGACTTGAAGGTGAAAGTCACATAGTACACTAGGAATTGGCCTAGGGGATATACTGGAAAACGAAATTCATCATCTTTTCTCAGAGTCTTCTTTACCCGAGTATATAATATTTATTAAAAAATGTGTCGAAGTGAAGGTACACCTTTGCATTTGCAAGATGCTCGAAGCGAAGTCGACTTATTGCTCGGACGATCTGTCATCAGATTGCCGGAACAATGGTCTGCATATGTAAATTTCGTTGCTGGCACCAATTGTAATACCCGCGGAGATCGATCCACACGCTGCCGGAACCTTGTGAAGGAAAAATGAAGGTCAATTGCGTGTTGAAATTGGGGGCTCGCAGGTGGAGGTTAAACAGCGATGGTACATAAAAAAATGGCAGCATATCCACGGAGTGAATGATGGAGAGTGGGGCGAAGCATTCGTCCGCCCATTCGTTCTTGCTTCCTTCCGTCCATGCGTCTATCTGTGTGACCATCCATGCGTCCATCCACCCATCCGTGCGTGCGTGTGTTCGTGCGCCCGTCCCTGCGTTCGTCCATGCATCCGCCCCTGCGTCCTTTCATGCGTCCATCCATGCATTTGTCTGTGTGTCCGTTCGTCCATCTATTGAACACTCCAAGTACCACCATCTCGCAACTTCTCATCATATATTCCCCATATAGAAGCACCGCCATCCAGCGGACAGTCCAAGGACTAAACGAGAAGTGTCACACGCACACTTTCTTACGGCTTGCGCTGCCGGTCTACTTCCAACCTTTAACCACCTCGAGTTCATGGTATGTACTAGTTCATTGTATTTATGGCACTGCGGCTCAACGCTCGCTAAACCTTTCTAAAACTAAGGAAGTTACACCCAGCGATTATAACGTAGCAACCCTTTCTTGTGAGATAGTGCTCAATGTACATGGCTGCTAATGGAGATTGAAGCGTGCGCGTTAACTAAAAGCCGAATGCTCCTATCTCTCATTCCCCATTAGCAGCCATGGGCATGTACATTGAGCACTATTTTTTGTTGTTCAACAACGCACAGAAGAAATCTCGCACCAGCACCACCTTGTAGGACAAAATGTTATACTTGTTGCATACTACACCAGCGAGGGGCGAACGGGTGCCGCTATAAAGAGCTTCGCCCCTAAAGTTAATGCTGGTTTTCGGGGACAGGGTGTGCGAACTTTCGTGTCCAACGGCCGATTTCCGCTTAGCCGCTTCTCCGCTCTCTTAATAGTTGCGGGGCTGTTCAGCCTTTGGAGAAACCGATGTGAGGCCGTAGCTGCCAATTGCCGCCGGCGTGCCTTGTGGCCGATACTGGGGAGATTGAGACGAGAGATCCTCGCGTTCCTCTCCGAAGAGCTTTTCTTTCTCGGGGAGCAAGAGTTTCTGCGGCATTGGTCGTGCCCTTTCGTCAAAGTGGAACACGAAAGGATACAACTCATTTTTCGACCGACTTGGTGCTAAGCAGCGCCCGTTGAGTTGTTGTATATGATTTCATTTGTTACAAATTGTGTTTCATTTGGATCTATTGTATCGTTATACCCTTGTATCGTTATATCACATTGAATTTTTGTGTACATGTATGCCAACATAATCATGTATATTAGAGCAAATGTCTTCACTGTAACGTAGTGATGTTAGTCGTGAAATATAGATGTGCAGAAGTGTATGTGCCCTGTTACTGGAATGGTATGAAGCCTTTGTGTTCTGTACATGCTGTAAATAAACTTTTTCTAAACCAAAAAATCAATGATCAGGAGGCCTCATCTTACCGTGAAAATGTAGGCAAGGGAAGTTTTGAGTTTGCGTGCCCAACCTGCGCCTCGTCTATTGGTCCAACGTACTTTCTTTCTTATTGACCCAACTTACTTTCTCTTTCTCTCTTCATTTATTTCTTTCTTTCTTTCTCTTTCGCATTGTGCAATGCTCCTTCCATCCTTCCATGCCTCTAATCGGACCTTCGTTCACGTGCTTAGTAGCGCAACACTTTACTCGTAACAAGCAGCAACATCGATCGGGCGTTCATATCCAGGCAACAACAAAACGTGGCATTGTAATATGACAAAACTTTTGGATAAAAGATCAGATTGTTTCACTGAAAACAGTCGATCACTGATAAACCCACGTTCTGGTAAGCATTATTTATTGAAAAAACTGCGCAAACAAGTACGCTCATCACCGGGCCGCCTTTGACGGCCGCATGATTTGAGGCTCACCGACAAAAAACTCTTCCACTACTATCACGCGTCCTTTCGGACTAACCATTCACGTGGGGCATGAATTCAGTCTGACGCTGTTTGGAGGCCCACGGGACGGCTTTATGCTCTCCCATAGTAGAGTACCAAGTACTCAAAATCGTTAACCACTCTTTGTAAACACACGACGTACTGTTACAGTAATCGTCATCTGTGAATCAGATGCCCACGGGACGATAGTGCTCTCCCATGGTAGAGTACGAAGTACTCTATTTACATCGATCACCAGTTTTTTTGTTTCTGAACACAACAGCAATACTCCTTGATTGATTTGTGGGGTTTAACGTCCCAAAACCACCATATGATTATGAGAGACGCCGTAGTGGAGGGCTCCGGAAATTTTGACCACCTGGGGTTCTTTAACGTGCACCCAAATCTGAGTACACGGGCCTACAACATTTCCGCCTCCATCGGAAATGCAGCCGCCGCAGCCGGGAATCGAACCCGCGACCTGCGGGTCAGCAGCCGAGTACCTTAGCCACTAGACCACCGCGGCGGGGCCAACAGCAATACTTCGCAATTAACCTTAGGCCCAAGGGCCGGCTTTCAGCTTTCCCATAGTAGAGTACCGAGTACTCTAAATTGTTATTTACTTTTTCCTAAACTTCCCACGCAACGGCTTCATGCTCTCTCGCATTATAGTACCAACCAAGTACTCAAAACCGTTAGCCGCTTTTTCTAAACACATCATGTGTGGCGCACGGGTTGGTTTTATGCTCTCCCATAGTAGAGTACCAAGTACTCAAAATCATTCAACACTTTTTCTAAACATCTTTGTCCTCGTCTTCTTTATCATGGTCGTCATCTTTATCTTCTGCTTCGCTGCCCGAACACGTCCGCCCATTTCCCCAGCGCGGAATGCCATCATTTTTGCTCTATAGATGCCATAACCCTGGCTGGCGAGACGAGTACACGGATAGAAAGAGATAACAATAATATTTATAACTAATATTATTTTTGCGGTTTCACACCCCAAAACCGCGATATGATTATGAGGGACGCCGTAGTGGAGAGCTGCGGAAATATAGACCACCCGTTGTTGTTTAACCTGCTCTGACAGCGCTCAGTACACGGGCCTCTACTATTTCGCCTCGCCACGCCGCGGTAGTCTAGTGGCAGGTATACTCGGCTGCTGACGCGCAGGTCGCGCGATCGAATCCCAGCTGCGGCGGCTGCATTTCCGATGGAGGTGGAAATGTTGTGGGCCCTGTTATGCCTGCGAGTCCACAGCAAACGTCCATGCCTCTGAAAAAGGCAATCTGTGTCAAGGCCAGCACGCGAGCCCGCCTGACGCGAACAACTCAACGGCGTCATCACGCGGCAGTGCCTTTCTGCCGCGCACGCACAGTGAGTCACCTCAGCCAGCGAGCCTGTCGAAGCAATCGGCGCCTTCCTGTCTGGCGAGTCTGACGCAATGCGTGGTGACGTCACTCGTCCTTGGGTGCAGCCACGTGCAGCGCAGCGGCTCCAGATTCGATGAAAATGACGCGGCCCAGCGGCGACCCCAAGGGAGTATTCTGACCTCACGGCCAGCGGCGCTTCTGGTTGGACATTTGGTTACTGAAAGAATCCTGCCGGTGCATATAAAAAAAGCCCTGCGGCGCGTCGCGAGCAGTAGATCTATGTGTCAGAGAAGAGAGCTCGGCTCTTCGGGTCTCTAAGCTGTCGGCCCCAGTGCCGAATTTGTAACGACTCTGTATATATGATGTACATAAACCTTGTTTAATTCACCGTCGTCTCGTCCGCTCGTCTACCAGCTATGCGCAGAAGCAGTCGCCAGCTGAGAAACCTACGCTACAAAACGGCTGGTGACCTTCCCGGCGGAGTTCAAAGCAGTGGCGCCTTCGGGACCGTGTTGGCGTCGCCGTCTTTCGAAACAGTGGTTGCAGCGGTGAGATTCGTGGCGCCCTTCGTAACGTCGTCGGAGGCGCGCTTCGTAACTGTGGTTGGCAGCTGCGGGATCGGCCGGCGTCAGCGACATCGATGCGGTGAGTGCCTGATGTTTTCCCCTCAGCTCACCAGACTACTCTAGCACAGGTTATAGTAGTTTAGAGAAGTGCTGTGTGAAGCATTAGAGTGAGCTTTGATCGTTTCAAGCCAAGTCGAAGCGCTTTGAAACCAAAGTTAATGCGGAGGGTGTGAACACGGGAGTGTTAAAAATTGCTTGCACGTCTTGCTAGTTGGCTTATAGTGGGTACGGCAAGTAAATTGTTAACAGGGGCAAACAGCAAGAGGCTAGTGTGAACGATGGAGAACCTCAAAGTGAAGGAACTCATCGAAATTTGTGGGGAACTTGGCCTTACTTTGGGCCGTGCGAAACGATAGCAAGCGATCCTCGAGATCATGAAGAATGAAGGAGTGTCGGCTGAGGAAGTCGATGAGGCCTGGGCGGATATCAAAGAACGCCGCGAGGAGGCTGAAAGGCGAGAAGTTCGCGAACGTGAAGAAGCTCAAAAGCGAGAAGTTCGTGAACGTGAAGAAACTGAAAGGCGAGAACGCCGTGACGAGGCCTAGAGACGGAGCGGCTCGAGTTGAAACGAATAGAATTGGTAATCCTACAGTGTTCGCAGGCGCCTAGCGTAGCTTCTCCGACAGTTCAGGTCAGCGGTTATAGAATTCGGGGCCAACTGCCACCGTTCGTAGTAGGCGAGGACATGGCGAAGTATCTCGTCAAGTTTTAACACGTCTGTAAGCGAAATGCTTTAGAGCGGTCTTTTTGGGCGCAGAACCTGTTAGCTCTTCTTCCCGGCGAAGTGTCCGACGCGATAACTTGCTTGTCGAGGGAAGCGTTTGAGAGCTATGACGAGGTTAAGGGAGTGCTCTTGAGACGTTATAAGTTGTCACCCGAGGCTTTCAGGCAAAAGTTCTGGTATGCTAAAAAAGGGGAATGAGTCACACGTTGACTTCGCGTTTCGTCTTAAAGCCGATTTAATTGAATGGCTCAAGGGTGAAGGTGTTTATGACGACTGCGATAAAGGGGTGGAATGCGTTGCATTGGAGCAATTCTACCGCTGCATCGAGGAGGATGTCAATCTTTGGCTGCAGGACAAACTTGGTGAAGTACAGCTAAACAAGGCAGCAGAGTTAGCTGAGAAGTATTATACTCGCCGAAAGTTGCATAGCAGGGCAGTGCGCGTTGAAAAGGATGAAAAGAAAGAGGGCTTTTCAAAGAAACCTGATCAACGGAAACCCGCTCCGCACCGTAATTTCAAGAAAGATCCGTCTCTTACGAAGGACACTGTAGGGGAAAGGCATATGGAAGCGGAGAAATCGAGTGCGGTTCCTAAACAACGCACTGATACCACATGGGCGTTTGAATCACGGAAGCCGCGAATCTGCTACAACTGCAGAAAGGAAGGACACATCGCGATAAACTGTAAGCAGAAGTTTGCAACTATCCGAGAATCAGAAAAAAAAACGGAAGCCGCTAATCTGCTACAACTGCAAAAAGGAAGGGCACATCGCGATAAACTGTAAGCAAAAGTTTGCTTTCGCAACAATCCGAGAATCGGAAAAGAACATGCAGTTGTTAGAGCCGTATCTCCAAGAAATTAGTGTGAACGGGAAAACGTGTCGACCACTTCGAGACTCAGCGGCAACCAAGGACGTTGTCCATCCTTCATTGGTGTCTCCGGATGACTTTACAGGAGAATGCGCGTGGATCAGGCAAGTCGCCGAGGAGCAGAGTGCTTGCTTACCAATCGCTACAGTTGTCATTGAAGGCCCGTTCGGTAAGCTTCGCACCGAAGCGGCTGTGTCTGCCGCGCTTCCCGATCGTTTTCCTTATCTTTTCTCTAACAATTCGGAGCAGCTTCTCAAAGAGCACGGTAAATCGTTCTTTGTCAACTCAGCGTACATGGCCCTCACGCGATCGCAAGCGCGGAAACTTTCGCAGGAGCTTGATCTTGTTCAATGTGGTGAACGATCAAGAGACCTTGGCGGCGAGTCGACGGAACCTCAGAGAGGAAATTCTCCCTGTGAGTCATGTGAGCAGTCACTCAAGCGGCCCGTCGCCGAAGCAACAGGCGAGGTTTCCGTAGCAGGGGCAGACGACATGGCGCCATTGAGTCAGACCGAAAGGGGTGCAACCGCTCTAGCCTGTAGCGGAAAGTTGGAGTAAGCTGTCGAGGGTTGATCGAGAAACGCTCATTCGAGAGCAGCGTGAGGACCTCTCGATTAAAGCGCTAATGTAAAGCGTCAACTTGGGAAAAAAAGAAAAAGAATGTTTCTTTTTTGAGAAAACAAGGCTCCTGTATCGGAGCTCCGCAAATACGCAAGGTCGCAAGTATGAGCCGCTCTTGGTGCCACAAAAGTATCGTCGCCAACTATTGGAACTGGCGCATGAAAACGCGTGGGCAGGGCATCTCGGAATAAATAAGACCAAGGCTAGAGTTTCCTTCGAGGTTTATTGGCCGAAGTGCTGGATGGATATCGAAGACTTTGTACGCTCATGCGACACTTTTCAGAGAGCGGGGAAATTCGCGGACAAGTGGAAGGCATCCATGAAGCTTTCAGATACGAATTATGAAGTGAAATTAGGAAGGCGGCTGAACAAAATCTACCACAGTGACTTGATGAAACTATACGTTCAACGTCAAACGGTCGCAAATCTGCTGTTTTTTATTTTTTTTTTTATTTGAAACAAAACCCGCAGCGCCACTTAGGCATTATTGCGGGGGGCACAGAGCCTCATAAAATGAATCCGCAGTCTTGCGGCCAACTACATCGGCTGGTAACGTGTTCCATTCAACAATGGATTGCGGAAAAAAAGAATGCTTAAAAAGATCCGTTCTGGGGTTGTATGGCCGTACTTTAAATTTGTGATCATGACGGGAGGATTGATAATACGCTTTTTTTAAATAATCTGAAGCATTAATGCCCGTTTTATTGTTATATATCGAATAAAATAGTTTTAATCTTAGATTACGTCTTCGATCTTGTAAGTATTGCCAATTAAGTTCTCTTTTCATACAACGGGAGCTTTCAGTTCGGCCATATTTTCCCAGAACAAATCTTGCTGCCATCGACTGAATGCGTTCTAATTCATGAATATGTATTTTGTTAAACGGATCCCACACAGGACAGGCGTATTCTAGTATTGGTCTCACATAGGCATAATATGCGGCCTGTTTAACCTCCTTGGTTACATGTTTAAGATTTCTTTGTAAAAAGCCTAGGGCTTTTCCCGCTCTACTTACAACACTGCCAATGTGTTCAGACCATCCCCCATCCTCAGAAAGCGTGACACCCAAATACTTATATTTGTGTTCATACCTAATAACTTCATTGTTTAAGATGTACTGATTTGTAAATCTATTAACCTTTTTGGTGAAACTGACGTGAACACATTTATTCGTGTTTAATACCATGTCATTATTTTTACACCATGCCTCCACGTGATCAAGGTCATCCTGAAGCTGGGTGGAATCCGTTTGGTCGGTCAGTTCAGTATACAACACACAGTCGTCAGCAAACATTCTAATACGACACCTAATTGTATCCGAAATATCATTAATAAACACAAGGAAGAGAAGCGGACCGAGTACGGAACCCTGAGGTACCCCTGATGTCACCGAAACTAAACACGAACATGATCCACCAAGCACAACCTTTTGTTTTCTTGAAGTTAAATAGTCCGCAATCCAACGGCAAATGGTTTGATGAATGTTCAAGTTCTGCAGTTTTTGAATCAGAATGGAGTGTGATACCGTATCGAAAGCCTTTCTGAAGTCTAAAAATAAACAATCAATCTGTCCTCGATTATCTAAAACTGATGCTATATCATGATAGAATTCAATTAATTGGGTTGTGCATGAAAAACCCTGTCTAAATCCGTGTTGTTTAGGATTAAAAAAATTAATTGAAGTCAGGTGATTCATTAAAGCAGAAAAAAGAACATGTTCAAGTACTTTACAACAAATCGGCGTCAAAGAAATTGGTCTGTAATTTGATACGTCTGATTTAGAACCACTTTTGAAAACGGGCACAACATTAGCTATTTTCCAATCATCAGGAAGCTTGCCTTCATCGAGTGATTTTTTATAGATAACATAAAGGTAACGAGCTACTGCCTCAGAGCAAAGTTTTAAAACTCTTGGTGATATGCCATCTGGGCCAGTTGCTTTACCTTCGTCAATGCGCTGTAACAACTTCATTATGCCATTGAATGAAAGCTCTATCTCACCCATAGGCAAACATTGTTCTTTTTTATTCGTGACAATCACTTGTGTAGGTGGGCGGAAGACCGATTTAAAGAAGTCGTTAAAAAGTGTGGCTTTATCTCGATCCTCAGTTACAATCTCGCCACCGTAACGTAGGTTTGGTGGGCTAACCTTCTCAGTACCACATCGTCTCATATATTTCCAAAACCTTTTCTTATTAGAAAAGTCAGCGGCCAAACTCTTAAAATACTTTTTCTTGGCTTCTTTCAGTTCCATTTTATAAAGTGATGTCAAATCTTTCATTTTATTAAAATTTTCAGGGGATTTTTTTTGGCAGTATCGGGAAAAAGCCCTCTTGCGCTTTTTGATAAGCTGAATAAGATGCCCCTTAATCCAAGGTTTCTTTATTTTACTCAGTTTATCGCTTGAGACGCTCGGGACGTGACGCCGAATGAGCCCAGTAATGCGTTCCTTAAACACTTGCCATAGCTGCTCAACAGTTGCTTCGTCTGCACTGCATTCAAAAGACAGAAATTGTTGCTCAAGTCCAGCTGATATTTGCTGATAGTTTGCTTTACTATAAAAGAAGATTCTCCTAGATTCGCATTTCTCTGTATGTAATGCTTCAGAGGAAGAGGGAGCAGAAATTTTGAGTTCTAGTAATGTAATCGAAAGGGGATCGGAGGTAATCTTAGAGCAGTTTAACCTGGAGCCTAGGTTAAGTGAAGTACAGAAGGAGGACCTGAGAAGGATTGTTTCCCGAGTTTGAAGACGTGTTTTCGGACCGTCCCGGAAGCACAACGGTGATTGAACACGATATAGAGCTAACTGGTGAGGAGCCAATCCGTAGCAAGCCGTATCGTTGTTCCCCTGTGCAACGTCGCAAGTATGAGCAGCTGTTTGTACCGCATAGGTATCGTCGCCTAAAAGTGGCCGGTTACTGAGATGGAGCATGATTCTTCAACAGTACAACTTTGACGTTCGCAATAAACAAAATAGAAAAGCTAAACGCTAATGCAGACGCATGTAGCCGTGCGTTTAGTTAGTACCTTCTCCACCTTTCGGTTTATCGCTGGCGATTCGGGGCAAAATTTTGTCCTCATCACGGCCTTAGCTGAGCGCTCTCATCTAGAGTGATCTCAACGAGCCAACTTTATGTTGTATTTTATTGCGTTACGTTGTTGTACGTGTAAAAGTGTGAGTTCTCATTTTAAGAGTCTTGTGTCCCACATGTGCCTCTTGATATAGAGGGAACGGAATTCCGATAGACACGTAGCTAGATATATGTGTAATATACTTTGTCTGGTGTTCTGTCGGGTGACCGAGGGCACTTGCTTGTGTCGTGTGTTGTCTGTTGTCGAACCGTTCTTGACAAGTTGCAGAACCATCGACAAGTGCTGAAACCAAGAGACGAGCGAAGCTGGTCGACAAGTTGTGGCGACAAGCCAGTGGAGCAGGGATCCGTCCTCAAGAAAGGGATGTGTTCCCGGAACAGTCTGGTGCTGCATTCTCCCCATGGCCCTGGAGGCGAACCTGGAGGGACCTGGCGAACGAGCGCGCCTGACATCCGCGCCACATGGAAGCAGCTCGTCTTCCCGGCGCATTGTCTGGCGGCGAGGTTGCGGTTATGCCTGCGAGTCCACAGCGAACGTCCATGCCTCTGAAAAAGGCAATCTGTGTCAAGGCCAGCACGCGAGCCCGCCTGACGCGAACAACTCAACAGCGTCATCACGCGGCGGTGCCTTTCTGCCGCGCACGCACAGTGAGTCACCTCAGCCAGCGAGCCCGTCGAAGCAATCGGCGCCTTCCCGTCTGGCGAGTCTGACGCAATGCGTGGCGACGTCACTCGTCCTTGGGTGCAGCCACGTGCAGCGCAGCGGCTCCAGATTGGATGAAAATGACGCGGCCCAGCGGCGAACCCATTGGAGGATTCTGACCTCACGGCCAGCGGCGCTTCTGGTTGGACATTTGGTTACTCAAAGAATCCTCCCGGTATATATAAAAAAAAGGCAGCGTCTCGTGCGCAGCGCGGCGCCGCAGCCATCCCCACACAGGAATGGCTTCTGCGCCGCACGGAAGTGAAGTCACTTAAAAAATATTACTTAAAGCTAGTTAAACGTGTAAATTATTCGTGCGTAATGCGTTAAACCTACAAAATTTTTACTAGACTTGTGTTTAGCGAGTCAATTAGCTTACATTTGTTGTTTAAATACATATTACAAGTATTTTGTATACAGGGGGCGCCATGGGCACTGCGGCTGCGAAAGGTAAACACAGCGAGATGGTAGCCGCCTGCGATATGTTGATGGTGAAAACTCCGATAAAATCGTGGCCATGGCCTAGGCCACTCCCAAGGAGGACTGGAGTGTCGTCGCTGCTTCATGTGATTGCTGGATGCTTAGTAGAACCTGGTGGTTGGAGCTAGCGGGGCCATCCACCGCGCCGCAGCTTCATCTGAGTGTGTGCGCCATAAAGTTTCTCAGTATGAAGTGCGGATTATTGTTCTTGGACGTACTGCATTTTCTAGATTGCAATGCGAAGCATGGTGTTGTCAAAGGTGAAATTGTCCTTGCTACCGAGTTTTGCTGGTCGCGAAGGGCAAGATCGACGATGAAATAAATGCTTTTGCACAGTTCACGTGTGACTGACCGGACGCACATTCATGAAACCCCAGTGCGTCGGCGAAGTGTTCATACGATGAATGGAAACAACTTTATTGCAATGTTCTTACGAAGCATGTGATCTCCGAAGGCCTTTTTTGTGTTTTTTGCATCTCGCCGATTAAGAGCACTAATTCGCAAAACACTTTATCATAATATAGTCAATCCTGCAAAAGTCATCGAAGATCCAATAATAAAGGGCTTGTGGACGGGACCACCACCACCAGCAGCAAGTCGGACTAATGAGGAGGCGCAAATGTTAAAACAATACATGCGTGAACAAAAAAAAAGAAAAAGTATCGATAACTGCAATGGGACTTGAACCACCGACCTCACCAGTTCATGTGTTGCTTTAACCAACTACGCCACAACTGCCGATCGGCTTGCGATGACAAACAAGCCGGTTTTGTATTGTTGTCACGCTAAACCTAAATAACATTTTTGTTCACTTTTTTGTATGAACGTAATTTTAACGGCTTTTATCGTTATGTCTAGACGTACCGCTAGACACTCCCGACTATTCAAACAAAGCGCCTAACCGGAAAATGCACACGTCACTTCCGTGCGGCGCAGCAGCCGTTTCTGTGTGGGAATGGCTCGTGCGCCGCGCGGCGCAGCGCAGCAGTCTTTGCCATAAAAAAAGCCCTGCGGCGCGTCGCGGGCAGTAGATCTATGTGTCAGAGAAGAGAGCTCGGCTCTTCGGGTCTCTAAGCTGTAGGCCCCAGTGCCGAATTTGTAACGCCTCTGTATATATGCTGTACATAAACCTTGATTAACTCACCGTCGTCTCGTCCGCTCGTCTACCAGCTCTGCGCAGAAGCAGTCGCGAGCTGAGAAACCTACGCTACCAAACGGCTGGTGACCTTCCCGGTGGAGTTCGAAGCAGTGGCGCCTTCGGGACCGTGTTGGCGTCGCCGTCTTTCGAAACAGTGGTGGCAGCGGTGAGATTCGTGGCGCCCTTCGTAACGTCGTTGGAGGCGCCCTTCGTAACAGCCCGTGTGCTCATAATCATATGGTGGTTTTGGGACGTTAAACCCCACATATCACATCACTATTTCGCCTCCACCGACCTGCAAACACTGCGGCCGTGTCGAACCCGCGGCCTCCAGGTCAGCAGCCCAGCACCGAAGAGACTGCAGGGTAAAGCATAGCACGGAAAGGAAAAGAGAGAGAACGAGAGGCAGAAAAATAGAGGAAGAAGCAGAGAGCGAGAGAAAATACAGTAATAAATGGAAAGGAGAGCGAGAGAAATAAATACAGAAAAATTGAGAAAAGAAAGAAGTAGATAAGGGGGAAGAATTATAAATATGCGTAGACAAAGAAGACATCAATATGAAACTAAAACAAGTGAGAACAAGACAAAATAGCGAAAGAAAGGGGGGAAAAGAAAAGGAAACCTTTGGGAACCGTAGCAAAGCAGGAGCAACCAGGTGGCTATTAGCTCCGCTTTCTCTTCAGCATTTTGCATGCAGTGCAGGCTACGCCATTTTTTTTTCTCTCGCATACGGCAATGAAATCTGCAATTAATAAAAACTCCACCTAAGACTTTGTGGCTTGTCAAGCGAAGAATACCGCGTGTTCCTTCCTTAGCATTTGTCCTCATGCTTCCACGAGGCGATGTAAGCGGGGGTAAGCGGGAGTAAGCGGGGGTAATCGCATGAACGCAGAAAACGACGTGAACGAGCTTTTGGGCCGGATGTTCAGTGAAATCGACTCGAAATGTGAAACGTGCGGCGGCGAACGTGAAGAGCAATCTTTTTTTTCTTTTTTGACCAGATGGTGTGCAATAGTGCGTCGTGACGACACAAGCCGCTCCCACTCCACTTTAGTATACGAAACGCGTCCGGAGCATTTCGAATGCGCTCATTTAAAATTGCCGGCGTTTTTTAATGTGAAAATCCGTGTCAGCATCTGCGCAGGTACCTGAGCCCTCTCGATGATCGAACGCGTACTGAATGCATTAAGGAAACTCTCCGCATAACAGCATGCACACACTCTAACCTGTATGCATCCCTCTAAGCCAGCCAATATCACGACAGTTGCGGTGTCATCGTCTTAATCCACGTGTTTGTATATGCTTCGCTGTACTTGGGCTCAACTACACGCTATGCCAGCCGAGGGGTGATGCAATGTTTCGCGTCCGGCCTTCGCTCTACTGGACCGGTGTTCCCGTGTCCCCCGCAGAGCGAGCAGAGGAGAAAGGGGTCCGTCAACGACACGACCACGACGCGACAGAGCGACAGGCTGCAGGGCTCAAGAAGACCGCGCGGCCGCAAATACAATCGAACGGCGTCGAAGATAGGTCACGAGCACGGGCGTTCGGCTCGCGAAAGCACAGGGCGGCAGAGTGGGCGTATACAGCAAGACGACGCAATAAAACATTGAATCACCGCTGTTGTTATACACAAGGAAAGTACTTTTGTCGGTACATTTTACGCTATGATCTGTGGTCGTTTCCGGCTCGGCGAATGTCTGACATATTTGAGCCAACAGAAGCCAATGATACTTTCTAACGCCTCGATGAATCATGGTTGCACTAATTTTAACTCGAACCTATTTGCGGGAAGGTCCTGCTTGTAAAACGGTCGCATGTATACAAGGCGGACCAAATTTGCAAAGCTTTTAGTTCGAAAGTCAGCTTTTCTTTTAGCTGGCAACATTCGCTAAATATATTTCCTGCCCTTCACACAATCTGGTATTGTTTTTTTCTTTACTTTTTTGTGTGTCTGAGTACGGAACTAAATATACCTGCATGACTTTTGCCAGTTGCATTTCTTCGTCGGTTCATCGGTTCAAGCTATATTTGCAATTAAAGTCACCTTTTATATCGATCAGCACAAGAGTCCTTGAGCAAGCATATTGAAATTGGCAATTCTTCAAATGCTATCTTCACGTCAGGATCACCTTTCCGGTGCCCCAAAAGCATGCTGGGCTGCAAGAGTTTGAGTTAACCATGTGCAAAGTGAAAATTCCGTTAAGTCGAAGGAAAAGCGCAACGTAGTCTAAAGTTTTATTTTCTAGAATACGAATCTCGAACGCACATTTGCAACCTTGCTTAATAACAGCCGCCCCTATAACGAGACTTACATGCATAGGACCATCAGAAGTCAGCAACCAGAAGGCCCTTCCGCATGTCCTGTAGATAAATGCCACTACGATGACAAATCAACCGCACGGGCTACACTTCTTTCCTCAATTTCCGCAATAACTGTTAGAGCCATATCTTTTGCACATCCTCTACAAAACACAAAAAATGCACAGTTACAAATCGTGCACCGTATGGTTGGCTTGTATCTGGAATTCCGCGACTCAAAGCTAGTACGCCGTCCCAAGACAAGTTACCAGAAAAACAAAACTTCTGTTCCTGAAACTACCTGGTAAGATTGTGGTGTCAAACTTATACGTTTGCCAGCACAAGTTTCTTCGGCGTCGTTATTAAAAAAAAGCAATTGTCGCTAACAACGTCGAAACCTTAATAAGATAAAATGTTTTACATTTATGGCTGTCGCAACCTTCATATTCAGAATAACACAACCTCCCGTGACCAGTTTATTTTTTGTGTAAGCGACTTCCTGCACATAGATTGCAGCTGCTAAACTCAGGAGTGAGGTAGTTCTGAGGTAGAAGAGATGCAAAGAAACAGCTGGAAGTGAAAGTAATCGCACCTTGAAATTATCGGGGCTCTCCTCACTAAACAAGATGTTCAGGCGACGTCCACAATTTAGGTGCTGAAATAGATGGCACCGTTAACCACACCACGACAGCTCTGAGAGTTTCTTTTTTCAAATATATCTGGACTTTCTAGAAGACTATCCGTTCCCCCAGACGACGCCGGCTGACATCCACAGACCGTCCATAGCAAACGCCAAGACGCCACCGTCTGCTCAGATTGGCATTCGAAAAGCGGCGTTGAAAGTATCGATGAACAGCGAGCGTGTTCGATGAACGATATGATTCCAGGACAGCGTGAGAGGCGTCTCTCCTGACAGACTCGCCCTTGCCCAAGCCTGATCCCATTACGTGCGGGACAAGTGACAGCAAGGCAGGGCGCAGCGACGAGGCGGAGGCAGGCCGGAAATTAAACGAATTAAAAAGACAAGCGATTGAACACAGTGCATCTGGACCGACGTCTTTTGCATGTATCCCGGCCAAGCGCCGTGCGGTCTCACCGACGTGGACCGTATAAAAGAGCCGCCTGGCCGACGGTCTGGACACAAGCGATCTCACCACCGCAGCAGTCGTAGCACCGCAGCTCTCAACAGCAGCAGCAGAAGCAGCAGCATCGTGAAGCCATGTGGAAGGTGAGCCGATTAGTCTCGCAAGGCAGCCCGTACTTTGGAAAACGCGGCGAAATACCAGGACTATCGTCCGCTTGCTTTCCTTGAGTCGGGCGTTGCCTACTGCGAGCAGTGTTATCGCGACACTGTGGATCCTAATGACCACCACTTTGTGCTGCCTGTACAAGGCATAGACTGTAGTCATGAAAGGCTTTTCCGCTTAACACTGTTAAGATAACAAGTTCAGCCAGTCGCAACGTGCATTGGCGAATGCGGCCGCCGGTTCATTGAAGGAGAGCCCGAAAAGCCTTGTGGATTTGTTGACGCGGTAGCTAGCTGTATCACTGAGCGTAGATAACAGTTGCCTTGGGTTAGCGGCACCTGAGCATGTACAGGTATAGAGTTGGCATAATAGCAGAGCCTCATGCTACGACAGTGCCAACGTTCACTGGTGAAGTTGTCTCGCACTGATTAGAAAACGCAGCGACTGATAGTAGGAGCTCTGACCAGTATACGAAGCAATGGTTACGCGTACAACAGAAGAGCAGTGTCACGCTGCGGCAGTAATGGCCAAGTGCTTGCTAACGTATACGCGAGACGCCTTCTGACACGACACTGCGCAGTTCGTTGTGCGAATGCTGCATGCATGAAACGATAACCAAATCGAAGCTCGTGGCGTGATTACGCCCATAATGTATACGGGTGTCAGTGAGCACAACAGTAGTGCTACCTCATTCGGCTCTGTGCTACCTCCTTTTGCTCAGCGCTACCTCCGGTGGCTCCCAACAAATTTCGCTCTGTGGCTGCAGCGTGAAGCGCACGAAGTGGCGGGTTTGACACCTGCTCACGGTTATCGCTTTCCAATTGGGGCAGATGTCAAAATTTATGCTCACGCCATTGCAATACAAAATATCAAATTTTGAGCTGGAGCCCTCAATCGGCAGCACATATGGTCAGTCACGCATTTGTATTTCGGACGTTGTACACGATCGATTTGTCGATCAATCATTCGCTGAAATAACTACTCAATCTCGCGCTGAGTGTGTTTGTCATGAATGTCGCCAGGAAGGGAGCTGGTACGGGTGGACTAGTTGGTACACGATCTCGAGAAGAACAGCACGAAATTTGAGATGGACAAACTGAGATGTATGGCCTTGGAACAGCAGCGCAAATTACAATACCAAGAAAGAGAAGACACGACAATGTCACATGTGGGGTCCCTTTCTTGGTCTTCTTCGCTGTAGTTAAAGTCTATATTCAACAGTTTAAAAATATATATATGCTCAGCACAACGCCTGCTTTGTGTGTAGCATTGCTTGTCTGTCAATGTTTTATTAAATTTGCACTGTTGTTCTTGAGTGATAGAGAAATGACTGTGAATCGCAGGTATTGATCCCCGCTCTCTGCCTCGTCGTCCTGGCTAACGCCGGCGGCATTGGCGCACGTGGTATCAGTGGCGTTGGACTGGGTGGTCTCGGCGGTGTTGGACTCGGCGTTGGCCTCGGAGCTGGCGCCTATGGTGGAGCGTACAGAGGAGGCTACGGAGGGTACGGCGGCGGCTACGGTGGTGGCTACCGAGGCGGCTACGTTGGGGGATACGGGGGCCTCGTCGGAGGTGGACTCGGTGGCGTCGGCGGATACGGAGGTGGATACTACGGTGGAGGCGGCCGCGGATACTACGGGGGCGGAGTAAGTATATAGTGCAGCAGGAAAAAACGACGAATGTTAAGTCATACCTTGCAGTCATTTGCTGTACAAACATGTCCATGGCGGTGAAGGGCTGAGAACAACGAAGGCCCTATATAAAACTCCACACAGGGCGTTCTAAAGTATACGTTCTTTGTAGCGCTCTGCGTTCATGAACGTATGCCAAATGGCTGCCATCACTGCACGTGTTAATCGTATTCAGAACAATATTACGCATGGGATAGCTAAGCTTTTGGCGTTTTTCCAGTCGCTGGTTAGTCTACTGCAACGTGATAATGTTGGGCCTGTTTATAGTGGCATACCAGATAAGGAGTCCTCAGAGGCCCCACCCTCTACCGAAGCGTGGCCACCGAACGCTTCCATGATTACAGAAATATTCCCGGTCGCGCACTCGGCAAATGTTCTTCCGAGGAGGGATTTAGAAGCCGTCCATCTCATGGCATCTGCCTGAAGCGTGCGTCCCGAGGAGGCAGGCTTGCGTGCATCCGCCATTCAGGAGGAAATGTCGCGTGCTTCGAAAGTCGTGTTTGACTTACAGCTTTAATTTTCCACCACCTCCGCAGGGCTACAGGTCGTATGCTGACGAGACGCCCAAGCCGTACAACTTCGGCTACGTAGCCCAGGGCCCCGACGGTACCAGCTCCCGCCAGGAGGTCGCCGACGGCAACGGCAGCGTCCAGGGTGTCTACACCATCAACACCGCCGAGGGCGGCCAGAGGACGGTCAAGTACGCTGCTGACGCTGCTGGATTCCGCGCCAGTGTCGACACCAACGAGCCCGGCACTCAGAGCGAGAGCCCCGCTGACGTGGCTTTCCGGTCTGCTCAGCCACCCGCGTCCGAGCTGGCGGCCAAGTACGGCCCTGCCGGAGGAGCCGGTGGATACAGGGGCCGTGGATACGGAGGAGCCGGCTATGGCGGAGTGTACGGTGGCGCCTACGGCGGTTACGGAGGCGGATACGGTCTTGGTGGCCTCGGTGGTGTCGGCGGCGGCTACGGCGTTGGAGGATACGGCGTTGGCGTAGGGGGGCTGTATGGCGGAGCTGGCGTCTTCCGCGGCGTCGGAGGACACGGAAAGCACGGCCACGGCTGGCAGTGAACAAGGATTGTTGAATACCTCGTCATTCTTTGGTTCGGGATTCACTACGCTGAGCAAGAGACTGCCCCCACCCGTCTTTGGTCGAGTTATGTTCCCTCCTCTTCCGTTCTAGTGTCCTGTACAGGTGTTGGAGTGTATTGTCACGTGTTTTGTTGGAACCGCTGTCTGGACTTTCTTCAAGACGTCTGGCCACTCCCGGGGATCTGCAGCTCAAGGTGTAGGTACAAACGCACAGTGGTCTTCATTTTCGTTGTCTTTTGGGAAATAAACGAACTTTCAATGTCGAAAACATCTCGCTTTTCCTTTGCTTAAGACATCACGGAATGAAATGCACCAGCGGCTTTGTGGGCAATGCACAGTTACGGTATTCTTGGGGCCGACAAGGGCAACCAGTGTCGAAAGCAATCGTCTTACTAGACAGCCAGCCGCTCCTAGCACCTAGATGAAACACTGGGCTACAATCTTTTCCAACCATCAGCCTAGAACTCAGTGAAAGCACTTATTATGTTTTTCTTTAAATACAGTCGGCTTGTACGAGCGCTTGTGATTGGATCAAGACGTCCGTGCAAGTGCACACGTAATACGCTTACAGTGTCGTGCTCTCTCCTATTTATTGGCGTATTCGGTTGGCTGTTCTGGTCCTCTGGCTCAGAGTCACCAGATGCAGAGGAAGCTCGCAATCGGAGCGGGAGAGGCAGCGTACCAACCGAATACATCGGCGATCTCAGAGCGCTTAGAGCAGCGCGCCTGTAGTGCCACCGCGCAGCCAGCGCGGGAAGCTGCCGAGTAAACATTGGCTCTCGCTCTCTGGGTTTCGTGCCGACCGGTTGTGCTCCCGCGATCTCCGACGACAGCGCCGCTCTGGCCGATCGGCTAACCCTACGCAGTCTCCTGACACCAACAAGACCTCTCGCTGAGTGGTGCCCCGTCCTCGGGCTCCTGCTACCATGTCTATCTTTCCTACATTTTCCTTACTTCTGTATCTCACTGCCCCTGTGCCACGCTCTCTCGTTCCCCCCCTCTCTCTCTCTCTCACGCACGCATATTTCTACACATTTAATCCAATCCTTTTAATCCCTCCTTTTTCCCATCCCTCGTGAGGTATACTGTTGAGGTGCCGCACTGTGATGCAGACCGTTACGGGGCTCAATTTTACCTTCTTTTCTCTTCTAAGGCAAAGAAAAAAAGAAAAACATAAAAAAGAAAGAAATTGCTGCGCCACGTCAATAAAAGGTGCCGATCAGTTTAGTGGACGTCACTGGAATGTCTGACCTTTGTATTAATATCTCTCTCTCTCTCTGACATGTCTGTATGTAGCTGAAGTCTTCTGAGCTATAAATCTGGCGATCGTCCTCGTCCGAGCTACTATTTTCAAGGCAAATAACGAGGCTATCTGCAATCTGCTGAAACGACAGCGTTGACTTATCCTCCGCCTTCGCTAGCTGTCTTTTTGTTGACATGGTGCATTTATGGCTCTGTTACGCCTCGGAGACCAGACCGAACGTCATTGCCTCTGCAAAGGCAATCTGTGGCAAGGCCAGCGTGCGAGCCCGCCTGACGCCATCACCTCAACGACGTCACCTAACCCGGCGGCGCCGATGTGTCTTACGCAACGCAACGCAAGGCGAGCTCCCTCAACCCATGGACCTGATAGCAGCCCGATGATGCAATCGGCGCCATCCAGTCTGGCGAGTCTTACGCAATACGTGGCAACATCACTCGTTCATAGGCGACACTTAGCCGCGGTTCCTGACTGAATGATTCTGACATCACGGCCAGCGGCGGTTCCGATTGGACGTTGCTGACGTAAGGAATACCCGGGGCCTATAAAAAAAAGCCAAGCAGCACGTCGCCAAGCAGCCGACCTCGTCAGAGAGAAGAGCGTGCGAAAAGAGCTCGGCTCTTCTAGTACCTAAGCTGTCTGCCCCAGTGCGAAATATGTAACGCCTCTATTCTATGCTGTACATAAATCTTGCCGTAACTCACCGTCGTCTCTTGCGATGGTGTATCAGCTCTGCGCAGAAGCAGCCGCGAGCTGAGAAACGCGCTACTGAACAACCTTGGCGGCCCGTGACAGCGGCGCCCTGTGGAACCGTGGCGTCCCCGGAGTTTCGGAACACTTCAAAGATGTGCATTCGTCTCACACACACGCAAAAACGCCATTAACAACGCACGTGCGCGAAGTATTACCATACTCGGGGACAACTTTCTGTGACAGTGAAGGGAAGGCTACGGAACCAAAGTGGGCGTGTGCCGCACAGCTGAAGAATATAGTCCTACAAATGCGTCTGTGTTTCCCGCGTGAAGATAATAAAAAAAACATTACTTTATTTTCTACGGGATGCCGTTTTAAAGAGACCCTGCACGAACCAAGGATATATTATTACTTATTTTGTTTCTTGAATTGTCATTTCACGTTTTCGCACGTCTGAAAACGTCGCACGTTTTAGGTGCACTTCACAGTCAAAATGGCGTCTTCGTCTTTAGGTGAGTGCTCGTCACCCTCCTGCTATTCCGACGATTGGCCGAATAAGCTTGTGTCGAATTTAACTCACAAATAGCTGTGTAAGCAAATGTATCAAATTCTGGGCAGTGGTATTATTCAAACACGGCCAGCATTCGGAAAGTGAGGCTGGCCGGACTACTTCGCGGGGGAGTACATGTTGTTTCGAAGCGCGCCTCCGACGGCGTTACGAAGGGCGCTACGAATCTCACCGCTGCAACCACTGTTTCGAAAGACGGCGACGCCAACACGGTTCCGAAGGCGCCACTGCTTCGAATTCCACCGGGAAGGTCACCAGCCATTTGGTAGCGTAGGTTTCTCAGCTCGCGACTGCTTCTGCGCAGAGCTGATAGACGAGCGGACGAGACGACGGTGAGTTAAACAACGTTTATGTACAGCATATATACAGAGGCGTTACAAATTCGGCACTGGGGCCAACGAAGACGCGAAGAGCCGAGCTCTTTTCTCTAACCCATAGCTCTACTCTCAAATGGGTCTGCTAACACATAGCTCAAATCTCTATCACATAGCTCTCTTCTCTGGCACACAGCTCACCTAACACATAGCTCTCCTGCTCGCATAGCTCAACTGCGACACACATGTCTGCTCTCACATAGGACTGCTGCTCGCGACACGCCGCAGGGCTTCTTTTATATGCACCGGGTCCAACCCAAATGTCCAACCAGAAGCGCCGCTGGTCGTGAGGTCAGACTCCTCCAATGGGGGGGTCGCTGCTGGGCCGCGTCATTCTTTCTCATCGAATCTGGAGAGACTGCGCTTCAGGTGGCTGCACCCAAGGACGAGCGACGTCACCCGGCATTGCGTCAGACCCGCCAGACAGGAAGGCGCCGGTTGTTTACTCGACGGGCTCGCGGGCTGAGATGACTCACTGCACGTGCGCGCCGGAAAGGCACCGTCGCGTGTTTACGCCATTGAGTAGTTCGCGTCAGGCGGGCTCGCGGGCTGGCCTTGACACAGATTCCCTTTTTCCGAGGCATGGACGTTCGCTGCGGACTCGCAGGCATAACAATGTGCAGTAGCTCCGCTCCCTCAATCGCCACAGAAAGTTGTCCCCGAGTATAGTAGTATTACCCGCACGGCGACACCCCCTTCCGAAATGCACGCTCACGCTCCTCACCTCGTTCACGAGCCAGTAGCCACTTGATTGGCTCGCTTGTGCCACGCGATCCGACTTTCCGGTCAGATCATGCAACGCTCTCACTTCGAAATCAGAGCGGTCGGGAGCGCTCCGAGACAGACGCTGACGCTCTGAAGGAACCAACCGAAGGTAGTCCGAGCACTCGAATTCTACCAACCGAAGGCGCAGTCACATTTCAGAGCGCTCCAGAGCGCTCGAAAGTGCCCAACCGAAGACGCCATATATTTGATTGATTTGTGGGGTTTAACGTCCCAAAACCACCTTTGATTATGAGAGACGCCGTAGTGGAGGGCTCCGGAAATTTCGACCACCTGGGGTTCTTTAACGTGCACCCAAATCTGAGTACACGGGCCTACAACATTTCCGCCTCCATCGGAAATGCAGCCGCCGCAGCCGGGAATCGAACCCGCGACCTGCGGGTCAGCAGCCGAGTACCTTAGCCACTAGACCACCGCGGCGGGGCAGACGCCATATATTTCCGTTCCTCTTCTCTTAGCGTGGGATAGCAAACCAACCACTTTCATTTTCGTAACACATCCCATCTCATCTCGTATCATCCCATGGACTTGACTAATTCGTTAAAAGCGGTCCGTATAGTCACTTACAAGCGCACCAAAAGTATAAAACTTTGAAAGAGTTTGAGCATGTCTTACGACCAAGCCTGTTTATGTGCATAGGCCAAGAATTTCGGATTTGTTACATATCCTATTTTATAACAAAATTTGCTGTAAAAATCATTAAAAGAAACTTCTTAGCTATAGCAATCGGGTAAACAGGAATCGAATTCTGTACTTGCAGACTCCGATAGCCTGATGCCATCATACCAAATAAACATTAAGCTCGTCAAAAAAAAAGTTGGCAAATCCCACGTGCAGTGGCAATCGATGATATGCAAAGCACGAATGAGAAAGATTGATATGCCATTTTAGATATATAGAGAGATAAAGATGCAAGAAAAGGCAGGGAGGTTAACCAGACGCACATCCGGTTTGCTACCCTGCACTGGGGAAGGGATAAAGGGGAGAAAAGAGGTTGCAGAGATATGAGAAGGTACACACAATCACGAGCACACTCGGGGAGCACACACAGTCTACAGGCGGTCGCTCAGGTTTGTTGACTTTAGGTAAAGTAGCAGTGCTTTAGTTGCTTTCTGCGCAACTGAGGCAGATGGCCAAGGTCCTAGTATCTTCTGCACACAAAATGGTCCGGGGTCAAGTTGATTCAAAACCATCCGGAGCTGGCATCGCTGTGTGTCGTAGCAAGCGCAGCTGCACAGGACGTGTTCGATGGTCTCTTCAGCTCCGCAGTAGTCGCATGTAGGAGTGTCTGCCATACCAATGCAAAAGGAGTACACCTGTGTAAAAGCAACACCCAGCCAAAGGCGGCATAACAGTGTCGCATCGGAGCGGGAAAGGTGTGATGGTAGCTTTAGCTTGAGCGAAGGATCCAGTTCATAAAATTGACACATTTGGAAGCTGGTAGACGACCAGAACGTGCGTGTGAGATCTTGAGCCGGCAGGTAAAGTTGTCTTGCTGCATCATTCCTTGATAGAGGAATCGGGACTACACGGGTTCCTTCATGGGCTGAGCGGGCTGCATCATCGGCTAATTGATTTCCGGTAATACCAAGATGTCCAGGCAGCCATTGATATATAATATCATGCCCTCGTGCTAGAGCTTCATGATGGCAATGTCTTATTTCTTGTACCAATGGGTCATGACTCCTCCTACGCATGGCAGACTGCAAACTCTGAAGCGCTGCCTTCGAATCACAGAATATGACCCATTTTCCTGGACGTTCTTGAACGAGATACTGTAAAGCAGCCCTTATAGCAGCAAGCTCTGATGCCGTAGATGTAGTCATATGCGACAACTTAAACTTGATTGTCATTGCTGCAGCCGGAATTACAGCGGCACCTGATGAGCTGCTGGACGAGACGGACCCATCAGTGTATATCTGCGTTCGGTCTAAGTGCAACTCATGTAATAATAGCAGTGTTGCTTTCTTCAATGCTACTCTGGAGTGATTGCTTTTCTTTTTGATTCCCGGAATTTCTAGACGTACTTGCGGCTGGTCGAGGCACCACAAAGGACATGCCATTCTCGCAGCTGGCGTATATCCTGATGGAATGCTCTTTAGGTGCTTGGCTATGACGTCTGAAAACGTAGCACGTGGTCTTCCGGAGGGTAGGAGGACCAAGTGGTGGTCGGGGACACGGCTAGCATGTCGAATGTGCGCTCTGGGGCGATCCACAACTCTATATGTCCTGACGGGATGGTCTTTGGCAAGCATGATTGTGGCATAAGTAGAAGTGCATCGGGGCAGTCCTAGGCAGATACGCAGTGCCTGACCTTGCAAACTCTCCAATGAATGAGTAATGGATTTGCAAGTGTTAGTACCGGCAAGCTGTAGCGCAATAGACCCAGAAATAGGGCCCTGTACAGCTGTAGCATGGATGCCACAGAAGTTCCCCATGCTTTCCCGCACATGAATTTCATTATATGCACAATAGATAGCAGTCTCTTCTTCAAATACGCACAATGTGGGGTCACGAAAGACTTCTGTCGATTATTATGCCCAGGAAACGATGCGTACGTGCATATTTGACACTCTGCCCATTGATGTAAACAGGGTATGGCGTCATTGATTTGCGTG
Organism: Rhipicephalus microplus; assembly: GCF_043290135.1. Taxonomy (NCBI): domain Eukaryota; kingdom Metazoa; phylum Arthropoda; class Arachnida; order Ixodida; family Ixodidae; genus Rhipicephalus; species Rhipicephalus microplus. The sequence goes on along the minus strand of NC_134704.1, from coordinate 46,300,695 downwards.
TAAACGCCATCGACGCGCACTTCACAGTTGATATAGTTAGGCTTTGTTTCTGAAGGTAGGCTGTTGTGAGGGTTGCTGCCCGTTGTATTCGTGCATGCACCTGAGGGCGAGTAACTGCAGCACTCCAGAGGCAAATATCATCGGCGTATATCGATAGGCACACCGACTTTGGCAGAACCTTCACCAGACCAATGAGGGCAACATTGAACAACGTGGGGCTTAAAACACCTTCCTGAGGTACTCCGCAGCAGGTGTAATGTTCAGCAGTTGTACCCTCATATGTTTTCACAAAGAAACCCCTGCCAGTTATATAATCTTTTATCCATTGAAACATTCGTCCACCAATGCCCATTGCTGCGAGAGAAGTGAGGATGGCATCGTGAGCTACATTATCATATGCACCCTTCATTTCAAGAAAGAGTGCCACTGATATGCGGTTGCGACTTTGTTTCTTGTTGAACAAATGTCGATAAGTCAAGGACACAGTCGATGGAGGAGCGGCCCCGACGAAAGCCTGCCATGCAAGAAGGATATTTGGTGTATCGTTCCAAGTACCACTCGAGACGGAATAGAACCATACTTTCCATCACTTTTCCAAGGCAGCTTGCGAGGGCAATAGGGCGATACGCTGTCAAGTGCAATGGTGATTTTCCTGATTTCAAAAGTGGTATTAATCGACTTATTTTCCATTCTCGGGGAACACTGCCGCTGAAGCAGGAGTTGTTGAAGCATGTTCTTTTCTGGCTTTTTGTCCAAGGTGTCCCAACGCACTATAAGTAATACCATCAGGACCTGGCGATGACATGCGCTTAGCAGTGACTAACGCACCTTCCAGTTCTTCCATGGTGAACGGAATGTCCATTTCTGGTAATCGCGTCTCAGGAACGATCACGGCGTCGATGCTCTCGTTCATAATATTCCCGGCAACTCTCGTGCAAAATTCTTCAGCCACCTCGAGTTCTGTTTTTCCATGATGGAGTGCCAAAGCTTTAAAAGGGTGCCGTTGTTGTGAAGAGGAGCGAAGACCACGAACTGTTCTCCAGATATATGACAGAGGTTTATGAGGGTCTAGAGATTCGCAAAATGCTTTCCAGCGTTCGCTCTCCAGCTTGTAAATGCGTCGTTGAATCTTTTTCTGGAGCCGCCTTGCTTCTCTCAGATCGTAAATTGATCTTGTGCGTCTGTATCGTCGTTCAGCACGCCTTCGTATAGCTCGTAATCTTTCCAGTTCGATGTTAAACTGTGTTATTTTAGACAAAAACGGTAATTTACATTTGGACGCTTGCATAGCTTCCGCTATGGTATTTTCCAGACTGCAGGCAAGGCCTTCTTGGCAAGCGTCCTCAACACGCGATGTAAACATCGACCAGTCAGTGCCAATTACAGCACCGGAAGAGAAATTTTTTATGATACCATCGATCGTCACGTAGGTGGGTATGTGATCACTCCCATGAGTCTCAATATCGCAAAACCATTTAACTTTGTGAGAGAAGCACCGTGACACCAATGTCAGGTCAAGGCAACTGCCATACATGAGACCCCGCAGATGTGTGGGGGCACCATCGTTCATGATGGAAAGGTCGTAATCGGAAGCGATTGTAACAATGTTCCGACCCCTGCCATTCATCCTAGTGCTCCCCCAAAGCATGTGATATGTCATTTTAAAATCAGCACAACGTTAGGAGGTGGAGGTAAATGATACCATACATGACTTCCGTGTCATGATTATCATGTTTGGATGTGTCGTTTACCTTCGTAATCTATTCACGTCATGTGATACGAAATTTAATATATGTGGAGATAGCGAAACAGCCGCGAGCACGCTATGAGCGTGGTATGTTGTCATGTTATTACATGACACGCGTGTCAGGATTATCATGTCTGCACCAGTCATACACTTTCGTCACCCATAGGCGTCACCAAACACTAAATTTGGTATATGTGGAGCTAGGGAAACGGCCGCGAGTGTATCATGAAGGGCCCATTATACTCCAATGTAGCGTTGACGCGCGCGAACGCTGGCCACAGCGACGCTACGTTAGCGAAACGCGAGCACTCTATAGTCTGACGCCAGGCGCGACCAGTGTCCGTCGGCGCGGCCCGATTGCAACCGGCGCAAAATGCGGCACGCTGCATTTCCCGCCGATGCGTTACCCAGACAACACTGCGTCTCCCTCTTTTCATGACGGCGGAATGCTGAACGCGCTGAAACGCGCACGCGTCAGAGCAACGCAGCGCAGCATGCCGGCGAGTATATGGCAGGACCGGCGCCTGGCGTGGCAACGCTGGCGTGACGCGTCGAAATGAATGCCAGCGAGCACGCGCACCACGTCCCGTCGAAATGTATTAGCGCCTTGACTGTGGCATGCAGTCATGTTCTCACATGACACACATCTCATGATTATCATGTTTGCACCAGTCACATACCTTCGTCATTCATTGACGTCGCTTAATACCAAATTTGGCATGTGTGAAGCCAGCGAAACGGCGGCGAGCGCATTATGAGTGTGGCATGTAGTCATGTTGTTACATGACACGCATGTCGTGATTGTCATGTTTATATGTGCCATTTAATTATGTCGTCCGTTCGAATCCCGTAATACCGAGTTTGGTACATGCGAACCTAGCGAAACGGCCGTGAGCGCATCATGAGCGTAGCATGCAATCATGTTGTTACATGACACTCATCTCATGTTTATCACGTTTGCACCAGTACCATACCTTCGTCATCCATTGACGTCCCGTAATACCAAATATGGTATAAGTGAAGCTAGCGAAACGGCCGCCAGTGCATTATTAGCGTAGCATATAGTCATGTTGTTACATGACACGCATCTCATGATTGCTATGTTTGCACCAGTCACATAGTTTCGTCATCCATTCACGTACCGTAATGCCAAATTTCGTATAAGTGACGCTAGCGAAATAACCGCGAGTGCACCGCGAGCTTGGCATGTAGTCATGTTGGTACATGACACGCATGTCAAGATATTCAAGTTAGGGTCTGTCACTTGTGTTCATCATGCAATCATACCATACAAGTTTTGCAACATGCTATGTGAACGAAACCACCGCAAGAGCAGCAGGACCATGAAATGTAAATAATGACACTCATGACATCCATGTCATGATTTTCATGTCATCACTAGTCAAATATGTTTTTCATAAAGTCATGCTATGCCATACCAAGTTTGGTATCGATAACATTATCGAAACAGCTAGGAGAGCTAAAAGTCGTAGGCGGACGGACAGACAGACAGACAGACAGACAGACAGACAGACAGACAGACAGATAGATAGATAGATAGATAGATAGATAGATAGATAGATAGATAGATAGATAGATAGATAGATAGATAGATAGATAGATAGATAGATAGATAGATAGATAGACAGACAGACAGACAGACAGACAGACAGACAGACAGACAGACAGACAGACAGACAGATAGATAGACAGACAGATAGATAGATAGATAGATAGATAGATAGATAGATAGATAGATAGATAGATAGATAGATAGATAGATAGATAGATAGATAGATAGATAGATAGACAGACAGACAGACAGACAGACAGACAGACAGACAGACAGATAGATAGATAGATAGATAGATAGATAGATAGATAGATAGATAGATAGATAGATAGATAGATAGATAGATAGATAGATAGATAGATAAAAGTTTTATTTACTTCAAACAAGAGACGCATCACTACTGGTCAATAGCATTGCGCATACAAAAGTAGATCTAATTACAATTCAACACATACTACCTGACGAAACATGCTTATTTCCTTTAACACTGGAGCTCGTACAACAGACACGCTTTCCGTGCAACTTAACAATGATAGCTTGTGCCAAAGAGAAAAACGAAAAAGGAAGAAAACCAATTGATAGATACGCTCAAAGTCGCCGAAGTTCGCTAAAATGCTTCGCATTTTAAAAAAAATGCCGATTTACAAATCGTGCATCGTATGGTTGGCTTGTCACTGGAATTCCGCGACTCAAACCTAGTACGCTGTAAAAGAAAAGTTACTAGAAATTTCAAACATCAGTCCTTCAAACTACCGGGTAGACTTGTGCAGTCAAACTTATACCTTCAGAAGCACAAGTTTCTTTAGCGTCGTCATTTGAGAATAAAGCGCTCGTCGTGAACAACGTCGCACCCTTATCACGATGGAATGTTTCACATCCACACTTGTCGCAACCTTCGTAGGTTTATAACACGACCATGACCAGCTTTTTGTTTTTAAGTAAGCGACTTCCTTACTAGCTGCTAAACTCCCGTGTGACTGTAGTCCTGAGGTAGAAGAGATGCAAAGAAAACGCTGGATGTGAAAGTAGTCGGCTCTTTGAAAGCAGCAGTACTCTCCTGACTAAATAAGATGTCCAGGTGACGTCCACGCTTCAGATGCTGAAACAGCACATCATCATCATCATCATCATCATCATCATCATCATCAGCCTGACTACATCCACTGCAGGACAAAGGCCTCTCCCATGTTCCGCCAGTTAACCCGGTCCTGTGCTTGCTGCGGCCAATTTATACCCGCAAACTTCTTAATCTCATCTGCCCACCTAACCTTCTGTCTCCCCCTAACCCGCTTCCCTTCTCTGGGAATCCAGTCAGTTACCCTTAATGACCAGCGGTTATCCTGTCTACGCGCTACATGCCCTGCCCATGTCCATTTCTTCTTCTTGATTTCAGCTATGATATCCTTAACCCCCGTTTGTTCCCTAATCCACTCTGCTCTCTTCTTGTCTCTTAAGGTTACACCTACCATTTTTCTTTCCATTGCTCGCTGCGTCGTCCTCAATTTAAGCTGAACCCTCTTTGTAAGTCTCCAGGTATCTGCTCCGTAGCTAAGTACCGGCACGATACAGCTGTTATATACCTTCCTCTTGAGGGATATTGGCAATCTACCTGTCATAATTTGAGAGTGCTTGCCGAATGTGCTCCACCCCATTCTTATTCTTCTAGTTACTTCAATCTCGTGGTTCGGCTCTGCGGTTATTACCTGCCCTAAGTAGACATAGTCTTTTACAACTTCAAGTGCACTATTACCTATCTCGAAGCGCTGCTCCTTGCCGAGGTTGTTGTACATTACTTTCGTTTTCTGCAGATTAATTTTAAGACCCACCTTTCTGCTCTCCTTGTCTAACTCCGTAATCATGAGTTGCAATTCGTCCCCCGAGTTACTCAGCAATGCAATGTCATCAGCGAAGCGCAGGTTACTAAGGTATTCTCCATTGACTCTTATCCCTAACTGTTCTCATTCTAGGCTTCTGAAAGCCTCCTGTAAGCACGCGGTAAATAGCATTGGGGAAATTGTGTCCCCCTGCCTTACACCCTTCTTGATTGGTATTCTGTTGCTTTCTTTATAAAGCACTATGGTAGCAGTTGATCCCCTGTAGATTTCTTCCAGAATGTTTATATATACTTCATCTACGCCCTGATTCTGCAGTGTTTGCATGACGGCTGATATTTCTACTGAATCAAACGCCTTCTCGTAATCTATGAAGGCTATGTATAGTGGTTGGTTATACTCTGAGCATTTCTCTATTACCTGATTGATAGTATGAATTTGGTCAGTTGTTGAGTAGCCTGTTCGAAATCCTGCTTGTTCCTTTGGTTGATTGAATTCTAATGTTTTCTTTACTCTGTTAGCAATTACCTTTGTAAATAGCTTGTATACTACAGAGAGCAAGCTGATCGGCCTGTAATTCTTCAAGTCCTTGTCATCTCCTTTCTTATGTATTAAGATAATGTTAGCGTTCTTCTAAGACTCTGGTACTCTTCCCGTCAGGAGACACCTCGTAAACAGGGTGGCTAGTTTTTCTAACACAATCTGTCCTCCATCTTTCAGCAGATCTGATGTTACCTGATCCTCACCAGCAGCTTTGCCCCTTTGCATGCTCTCCAAAGCTTTTCTGACTTCTATCATTACTGGTGGGGTGTAATCTGGGTTACTGCTAGTTCTTATAGTATTAAGGCCGTGGTTGTCTCGGCTACTGTAAAGATCTCTGTAAAACTCCTCCGCTATTTTAACTATTCTATCCATATATGAAACAGCACACACAGCACTAAAGCCCCATCGCGGTGGTCTAGTGGCTAAGGTGCTCCGCTGCTCACCCGCAGGTCGTGGGATCGAATCCCAGCTGCGCTCGCTGCGTTTTCGATGGAGGCGAGAATGCTGTAGGCCTGTGTTCTCAGACTTGGGCGCACGTTAAAGAACCCCAAGTTGTCGAAATTTCCGGACCCCTCCATTACGAAGTCTTACATAATCATATGGTGGTGTTGGGACGTCAAACCCCACGTATCAATCAATCAATCAATGAATCAATCAATCAACCACAACTTTATATTACACACAGCTCTGCGAGTTTTTTTCTTTCAAATATCCCTGGACTTCATAGAAAGATAGCTCAGTAACGTATGCTGTCAGGCTAGTTGGTGTATTGCTTTGTAAAACATCCTTGGCGCAAAAGAACACAAAAGAAGAGACACGGAAAAGCGCACACTCGCAACTGACTTTTGTTAAACCGAAGCTCATCTTCAGAACCCCCCCCCCCACTTGCGTAGAACCACACGAAAAACCAGAACTATACATTACAACCTATCAGATAAGAAAGCAAACTCATAATGATGCATTGACAGGAACAAGACACTGATACATTGTTCACCAAATTGCTTAGTATAGTACATTGTCTCGAGATTTACGGGCAACTTTGCCTTTGCCCATACGCAAGATAAGTCTAGAAAGACTATGCGTTCCGCCCGACGACGCCGACCGACATCCACCGCGACCGTCCACAGCAAACGCCGAGACGCCACTGTCTGCTCAGATCGGCGCGTGCAGCCCACACGGCATTCGAAAAGCGCGTTGAAAGTATCGATGAACAGCGAGCGTGTTCGATGAACGATATGATTCCAGGACAGCGTGAGAGGCGTCTCTCCTGACAGACTCGCCCTTGCCCAAGCCTGATCCCATTACGTGCGGGACAAGTGACAGCAAGGCAGGGCGCAGCGACGTGGCGGAGGCAGGCCGGAAATGAAATGAATTAAAAAGGCAAAATAGTGGATCACAGTGCATCTGGACCGACGTCTTTTGCATGTATCCCGGCCAAGCAGCGTGTGGTCTCACTGACGTGGACCGTATAAAAGAGCCGTATGGCCGACGGTCTGGACACAAGCGATCTCACCACCGCAGCAGTCGTAGCACCGCAGCTCCCAACAGCAGCAGCAGCATCTTGAAGCCATGTGGAAGGTGAGCCGATTGGTCTCGCAAGGCAGCCCGCACTTTGGAAAACGCGGCGAAATACCAGGACTATCGTCCGCTTGCTTTCCTTGAGTCGGGCTTTGCCTACTGCGAGCAGTGTTATCGCGAAACTGTGCGGCCGGCACTTTGTGCAGCCTATACGAGGCAGAGACTGTAGCCGTGAAAGGCTCTTCCGCTTAACGCTGTTAAGATAAGTTCTGCCAATCACAGCGTGCATTGACGAATGCGGCCGCTGGTTCGTTGAAGGAGAGCACTTGGGACCGAAAAGCTTTGTGGATTAGTTGGCGCCCGCTCCATGACCGTGCAGTTGCTAGCAGTGTTACTAAGTGTAGATATATATCAATTGCGTTAGGTTAGCGGCACCTGAGCATGTACAGACATAGAGTTGGCATAATAGCAGATCCTCATACTACGAGAATGCCAATGTTCACTGATGAAGTTATCTTGCACTGATTAGAAAACGCAGCGAATGATAGTAGGAGCTCTGACCAGTATGAGAAGTAATAGTTACACGTACAATAGAAGAGCAGTGTCACGCTACAGCAGTAACGGCCCCGTGTCTGCTAACGTATACGCGAGACAACTCCTGACACGACACTGTGCAGCTAATTGTGCGAATGCTACATGAATGGATAACCAAATTGAAGCTCGTCGCGTGACCAAGCCCACAGTGTATACGGGTGTCAGTGAGCCCAACAGTAGTGAGTGAGTGAGTGAGTGGGTGAGTGAGTGAATGAGTGAAATACTTTATTAGGTCCACAATAGACGTGAGTTAACTCAGCGTCACCTGGCTAGGCCCACTTGGGGACAATCAGTTTATAGTTACTGTATATGCTACCTTTAGGTAAAGATAACATATGCAGTAACTCTAGGTCAGTTTAAACCTGACCACCCTCACGCGGGCCCTCTTGACATCCAGGATTTGAGAGGTGAGATCCTGGGCCTTAGTTAGTTTGTTAATTTTATCTTGTTGAAAAGGGGAACCAGCAAAGGCAAGCCCCGGGCTTGAGAATTATTCGGCGTATATAGTCTGCAGTGCCGCAAAGCTCGGGTAGGTTCCTCTTTGGAGCAGTCTGACCGTAACAGCTTAAGCCCCGCACAGCGAGGAGATACTGCGATGCAATCGGTTTTCAAGCTTTTTATTACTGGTGGCTGGCAACAGGTTTTGTTGACAACTGTCAATGACTGATGCTAATGAAGTGGAAACGATATGCAGCTTTAACACAGTTGATGTGTTACCATCAGTTATACTTTCCCTTCGTCAATAGTCAGTAAACTGTTTTGTAACCCCTTGCAATGCAGTAGCTAACTTTATTTAAGAGAATGGTCAGTTCAAGCACCCAATCTACTCCAAGCAACGAATTGTTCAAATGGTTCACATATGATTACCATGATCGTCGCCCGACAAACCAATCAATCCAATAACGTACATTACTGCTTCCATGGCCTCCCCGGTCATCCCCTAAATGCAATAAACTCGGAATGAGAAGCTGTATACCTGTATATATTAAGTATAATGCGCTGGTCACTTGCTCGACTGAATGAGTTACACAGGAATACACAAAGTTCATGTGTCTATTTTGTCAATCTTATGTTATTACATACTCCCAGTGACGCCAAGGACGATGAGCGAGTTAACCATTGATACCACAGGGATAACTTCATAAAGCACCCACTTCCTTTAGCTCTGTGGCTGCTGCTTGAGGCGCAGCACGAAGTGGTGAGTTTGATTAAATGTTACGGTTATCGCTTTCAATTGGGGAGATGTCAAAATTTATGCACACGCCATTTCAATACAAAATATTAAGTTTTTAGCTGGAGCCCTCCATCGGCAGAGCGCATGGTAAGTTACGTATTTGTCTTTCGGACATTGTACACGATCAATTGGTCGGTCAATCATTCTCTGAAACAACTACGCAATCTCGCACTGAGTGTGTTTGTCATGAATATCACCAGCGAGGGAGCTGGTACGGGTGGATATTTGGTACACGATTTTAAAAACAGCGCAAAATTTGAGATGGACAAACTGATATACATGGCGCTGAAACAGCAGCGCAAAAAACAGTAGCACGAAAGAGAAGACACGCCAGCGTCGCATGTGTGATCTCTTTCTTGGTAATCTTCGTTGTAGTTACTCTATATGCTATAGTTTAAATATATATACGCATACTAAAGCACCTGATTTGTGTGTATCTTTGCTTGTCTGTCAATGTTTTCTCAAGTTTGCACTGTTGTCCTCAAGTGATAAAGAAATGAGCGTGAATCGCAGGCATTGATCCCCGCTCTCTGCTTCGTCGTCCTGGCCAACGCCGGCGACATTGGCGCACGTGGTATCGGTGGCGTCGGACTGGGTGGTCTCGGCGGTGTTGGACTCGGCGTTGGCCTCGGAGCTGGCGCCTATGGTGGAGCGTACAGAGGAGGCTATGGAGGCTACGGTGGCGGCTACGGTGGTGCCTACCGAGGCGGCTATAGTGGCCTCGTCGGAGGTGGACTCGGTGGCGTCGGCGGATTCGGAGGTGGATACTACGCAGGAGGCAGTCGTGGATACTACGGAGGCGGAGTAAGTAAAACGAAGCAGGGGAAAACGACGAAAGTTAAGTCGTATCTTGCAGTCATTTGTTGTACAAACATGTCCATGGCGGTGAAGGGCTGAGAACAACGGAGGCCCTAGAACGGCACACAAGGCATTCCAAAGTATACGTTCTTTGTAGTGCTTCGCGTTCATGAACGTATGCCAATTGGCTGTCATTCCCCGAATGTGTTGATCGTATTCAGAACAATAATACGAAGGGGATAGCTAAGCTTTTAGCGTTTTCGAGTCGCTGGTTAGTCTGCTACCACGGGGTAAAGTTGAGCCTGTTTACTGTGGGATACCAGTAAGGAGTCCGCAGAGGTCCCACCCTCTACCGAAGCGTGACCAGCGATCGCTATACCACGATTAAACAAATATTCCCGGTAGCGCACTCGGCAAATGTTCTCCCGAGGTGGGGTTAGAAGCCGTCCCTCTCATGGCGTCTGCCTGAAGTGTGCGTCCCAAGGAGGCAGGCTTGCGTGCAACAGCTATTCAGGAGGAAATGTCGCGTGCATCTAAAGTGTCCGGCTTACAGTGTTAATTTTCCACCACCTCCACAGGGCTACAGGTCGTACGCTGACGAGACGCCCAAGCCGTACAACTTCGGCTACGTAGCCCAGGGCCCCGACGGTACCAGCTCCCGCCAGGAGGTCGCCGACGGCAACGGCAGCGTCCAGGGGGTCTACACCATCAACACAGCCGAGGGTGGCCAGAGGACGGTCAAGTACGCTGCTGACGCTGCCGGATTCCGCGCCAGTGTCGACACCAACGAGCCCGGCACTCAGAACGAGAGCCCCGCTGACGTGGCTCTCCGGTCTGCTCAGCCACCCGCGTCCGAGTTGGCGGCCAAGTACGGCCCTGCCGGAGGAGCCGGTGGATACAGGGCCCGTGGATACGGAGGAGCCGGCTATGGCGGAGTGTACGGTGGCGCCTACGGCGGTTACGGAGGCGGATACGGTCTCGGTGGCCTCGGTGGTGTCGGCGGCGGCTACGGTGTTGGAGGATACGGCGGTGCCGTAGGGGGACTGTATGGCGGAGCCGGCGTCTTCCGCGGCGTCGCAGGGCATGGGAAGCACGGCCACGGCTGGCAGTGAACAAGGACTGTTGAATATTTCGTCATTGTTTGGTTCGGGACTCGCTCCACTGAGCACTAGAGTAGGCCCACCCCTCTTTGGTAGAGTTATGCTCCCTCCCCTTCCGTTCTAGTGTCCTGTACAGGTGTTGGAATGTCTTGTCGCGTGTTTTGTTGGAACCGCTGTCTAGAATTTATTCAAGATGTCTGGCCGCTCCCGGGGATCTGCAGCTCAAGGTGTAGGTACAAACGCACAGTGGTCCTTATTTTCGTTGTCTTTTGGGAAATAAACGAACTTTCGATGTCGAAAACGTCTCACCTTCCCTTTTCTTAAGACTTCACGGAATGAAATGCACCAGCGGCTTTGTGGGCAATGCACAATTACGGTAATCTTGGCACCGACAAGGACAATCAGTGTCGAAAGCAACCACATGACTAGACAGCCAGCTGCTCCTAGCACTTGTAGATGAAATAATGGACTACAATCCTCTCCAACCATCGGGTCAGAACTCAGTGAAAGCACTTATGTTTTGTTTATCACAGTCGGCTTGTACGAGCGCCTTTGATTGCATCATGATGTCCGCGTAAGAACACACGTGCGTTAACGGTGTCGTGCTTTCCCTTATTTATATTTCCCTTTCTCTCTCTAAGCATGGAATAGAAAACCAACCACTCCATTCATCCATATATCCATCCCAACCAATTTCATCCCATGTTATCTCATCTAATCCCATCTCCTCTCGTCTCATCCCACAGACTGATTGATGTGTGGGGTTTAACGTCCCAAAACCATCATATGATTATGAGAGACGCCGTAATGGAGGGCTCCGGAAATTTCGATCACTTGGGGTTCTTTAACGTGCACCCAAATCTGAGCGCACGGGCCTACAACATTTCCGCCTCCAACGGAAGTGCAGCCGCCACAGCCGGGATTCGATCCCGCGACCTGCGGGTCAGCAGCCGAGTGCCTTACTAGACCACCGCGGCGGGGCTCATCCCACAGACTTGACCATTTCGTGAAAAGCGGTCCGTATAGTCACTTACAAGCGCGCCAAAAGTACAAAATGTTGAAAGCATTTGAGCATGTCTTGGGACCAAGGCTCTCTATGTGCATAGCCCAATAATTTCGGATTTGTTATATTTACCTTGTTCTATAACAAAATTCGCTCTAAAGAACATCAAAAGAAACTTTTTAGCTATAGCAGGCGAGTATACAGGAATCGACTGCGGTACCTGCAGATTTCGATAGCCTGATGCCGTCATACCAAATAAACAGTGAGCTCGTCAAAAAAAAAGAAAAAAAGGAGGGGGTGGGGGGGCTGGTGAAGCGAGAGCTAACGACGAACGGCCGAGTATCGAATGATTCTCCGCGCTTGTTGGGTATACCGCAGTGATTAGTGTTCAGGAAACCTGCCACTCCACGCACAATGGCCCGTGCATACGCAAGCACGCACACTCAGCCGCTTCTCAACACCGTTCTAAGCAAGACAGATTGTCTTAACGTCACAAGCCCGAGACACTCCAAGCGAGCACAACCCAGCGCGAGAATCTCAAGGACGCTGCGGCGTCACCGGAGCGGGCTAACTCGGTCAAGATATGATTACAGCGACGTTGATGCTATCAAGCCCCATGCGAACGGCTCCTCCCTCTTGGCAGGAATGTACGCCGCAAACCCTCGGCGCACCACTGCCCCAGACCCGGCGTGATGTCTCAAGGACGTGCTACAAGAGAAACGGAAGCGAAGTTGATGCACGTACGCACGAACAAACTACACCGTGAGGACAGATGCACAGACCTGTTGTCACGCACAAACAGGAAACAGACGCGGACATGCACGCACTACATACACGCCCGCCACGAAAAAAACTCCTCCGTGTCTGATTCCGTGAACAATGCGGGTCTTTTCGCCTCCAGTGTTGTGTGTAGTTTGTTTGGTTGACAGCGGCCCGCGCATCTCAGACGTAAGAGCGCGAAAGCGCTGTCGCTTCTTGGCGCGAGGGTTATGTGCGTGTGTGAGCGAACTCAGGTATGCATGCACGTTGACACAGTGCGTGCGTGAGCGTGCGCGTGAGTCAGAGCAATTCTTTCTCTCTTTTTTGACTTCCACGCTTGTCTCTTCTTCTTTCGATCTCGTAACATTCGGCCGCCAAAGGGCGTAGGAATGGCGTTTCTCCCACAGAACCAAGAAAAAAAAAAGAGAGAAAATCGCACGGAGGGGCGTCTTCTTTCTTTTGTCGTTTACTGTATAGCGTCTCCGTTCTTTCGGGGAGCACCGCCAAAGCAAGCAGACGTCGCCATGTCTTCCGCCCCAGCACATATCGTCGCATACGCTGCCTTTCCGGAGGAGTACTCTGCCCCCTCACCGCTCCTCAACAGACTTGGCGATGCACCTCCTATATAAGTTCGGGACGGAGACGCTAGTTTCGCAGTGCTCATCCTTGTATCGGAACGTTGCAGTTTGGTGCATATAGCCCGCGTCTTTACGTGTGCTTGGCGTTAGCGAAAAAGAAGGATCAAGCAGAATCATGTTAAAGGTGAGTTTCTCAGCGGCATGTCACCTAGTGCCACCTTTAGGACCCTGGATATCGTCGGTGTCATCGTCTGTTGGGAGATTGTCCTCACCGATCATCCCCTGTTGCCGCTGCGCTTTATTACTATCGTCTTCTTTTTCTTTTTTTTTCTTCCCGGCCAAGTGGCGTGTGGTTACCGGATGCGCGCTAATGATATCGAGCCATATAATGTTTATTACTGTGTGATGGAAGGAGCGACCAAAGAGAGTGTAATTTAGGTGCCCAGGTGATTTTGGCAGCGAAGTCTACATGAAGAACGTGAACCTTCATAACCAGCTAGCTTGAGGCTTCGCCCTATTTACGGGGAGAAAGCACTTAAGGTTTTTTCCGAGAGAAAAGCCTTTGTAAAGCAACGAATGGAAAGCTTGGTAAAATACATACTACAGAATTATGGCTTACTCCCTTGCTTTGGTTAAGTTCAGCTGGCGTTAAGAGGCGCCACGACATCTGCGCATGTTTTCTGTAAGTGTACAAAGTGCCTTCGAATTTCGTTAGTTACTTAGTTCACGCCAATTAATAGTCATACTGACCTCCTCTCGTCTCATTGCTTTATTTTAAAACATAGCCAGCTCATACCGCGGCAATAACGCCTTAAAGTGCGCTCTTTGAAGATAGAACTCGTATTGTTCTTCAATTGTGAGTGCATATGTCGACGCACTGTTTCAGATATGTTACAGCGCATCGCAGATGCTGCTGTTAACCTGGTATTAATTATTCTAATAAAAGTAAAAACGCGAACTGAATATACCGAATAGCAATGGCATTGGAGTGCCAACTGACCCGATTTTCCACCCTTCTGATATTCGTTCACCGCCATCGCTTCTAAATATTGGATTATATTTCGACGACCCCGAAAAAGAAAAAAAGTTAAGCACGCTTGGTCACCTCAGTCACCGAAGGCTCGTCGACAGTGTTCCCCCTTTTTGTGAAGTGCTGGTCATGTATTACAACATTAAGGTCCACCTTTCTCCGATTTTCTGGTCCCTATAGGACGCGTCCTATAAATTGTGACATGTTTTTTCTCCGTTCAAAACCTAAAAACGACTCATACAGCCTTCAAAGGGCACGCGAGGTCCATGAAGGTTTCGGAGCCACCACTCTCCTTGCTTGCATCTGGGCGATGCCATGAGCGTAGGATTGCAAAAGCGCAAAAATGCCTCTATGAATTAATAATAATATTTCAGGTGTAATGTCCCGAAACCACCGTATGATTGTGAGAGACGCCGTAGTGGAGGGCTCAGGAAATTTCGACCACATGGGGTTCTCTTGCGTGCACCTAAATTGAGCACTGGTGGGCCTCAAGCATCTTCGCCTCAATTGAAAATGCGCCCTCCGCGGCCGGCATTCGATCCCGCGACCTGCGGGCCAGCAGCCGAGTGCCTTGACCACTAGACCACCACGGCGGATCAGCTGTCTGAATTGAATGATTTATTTATTTATTTATTTATTTATTTATTTATTTATTTATTTATTTATTTATTTATTTACTTACTTATTAAAGTACCAGAGGCAGTACAACCTGATGCATCACAGGTCGCAGTTATTTGTGTGATAAAAATTACGTTGCAATGCCCTGTAATGCAAAAGCAATGTCATCCCACGCATTGCAAGAACTTTAAGAAGAGAGAGAGAGAGAGAGTATGAAGGTAGAATAAAGGCAGGTAGCGTATACCGGGGCAGAGCCCAACAGGTCACCCCGCTCTGGGAAAGAGGGGAATCTTAGTGGAAATTAAAGAAAACTGCAAAGCGAGAGAAGAGGAAAAGTACAGGACAGGTAGGACGCTGGAGTCCTGCCTGTTCTTTTTATACAATTATTCAAAGTTTTCTCAATCACCGGTAATGCATGAAAAAGCTATTTTAGAGCTTGCACAGCCTTCTGTTTCATGCTTTCAAGTCATATCCCCACACTATTCGTTGAATTCGCTACAGAAAAGAACAAAAAGGTGTGTTAAAGTACGATGAAATGTGTGATGTCACGGCTGTCCAACCACAAACTGCGCTGTTTCACTCGGGTGCAATGAAGACCGATATTCGGGACTTAAATAAGTGGTCAGTCGTTATACCGATTACACCAAGCATTTGCTTTATTTTTCATATAGTTTAGTTAATGTATGCTTAATACAAGATCGAATTATTGAGGTTGATTATCACTCATGCTGAGAAAACTAGCCGGCGGAGGGGGAGGAGGGCTTGTCGTAATAGCTAAGAACGTGGTGTCTTGCACTCGATTATTTATACTAAAATGAAGGACACATGCGTGTAACTTAGCGTTTTATACTGACCATGCAGTTTAAAGAAGCATTGAAAAGTTGGATAGAGTCACGTCGCGTTTGTGAACCTGGTTAGGCATCCTTTCCAGACTCGGTTGGTAATGTTTAGCCAAAAGATATTAATTGCTGTAACAGGACCTGATGAGACAAAATTCATCTTTAATTTCGCGCCCGAACGACATCCCCGTTAAGTCATGAGGACCACGCAGTTCCATGGTCTACGTTAAGAGTTCCACTTCAGAGTTCCGCATAATTTCGCGTACTTAAGGCATCTTTTGTTAAAAATTAATAATAAAGACGACAATAGAGGTATTCGAAACTTTCATGGACGGGGCGCACACGTCGCAATCCGGTCTTCCTGACGTTGACCCTATGCGCCCATTTCCGGAGCAGCAAGCCCTTCTACAGAAGGGTCGTTAGCTTACACGTTTGGAAGGCTACAATCGTCAACACAAGGGAATATTCGCCTGCTTGCGTACGCTGTGTGATTTCCGATGCTCGACTGTTTTTGAGGGTTACAGGGATTTATACCAGCCCACTCGCTTTACTCTGAACTGGCTAACCTCCCTGTCCTTCCTCTTTCAATCCTCCTTCATGGTAGAGCTTCGGGCTCTTTTATAATACAAACTAACGAACTCACGCATCAAAAGCTCGCAACCCCATGAGCATGTGGCACGGCAACTACAAGAGACGGCGTCGCCGCCCGTCTTTTTTGTCTTCACGCATTTTCGATTCCGATAACGGGCTCTTTCCATAATTCGCAAGTGCGCTTCTCTTCCCTGCATATTGAGCGTGCAATGGCGGCTCCTATCGTGCTTCAAGCGGAGACTTGGTCTCAGTTGAACGCACTGGGCCTTGTCTATTATAAGTGTTTGTATCAAGAGAGCCGACTCAACATTTTACACGTCATTGCGTAAGTAAACAGCGCTTGAACAGGCTATTCGAACTAAATGTCGAGCCGCCATTACGTGTTCCAACTGCATAGCAGGAAAGCTAACTTTACGATTTCGAAAAGGGTATATACATACACGACAACGCAGATATTTCTTGTTCATGCTTCATAAAATAGATGTGTATACGGCGATTCAATATCGTCCGTAATGCACGGGCACTGCACCCGTGAAGCGAGAGGGGAGCACTTACGAGACATGTATCCGATTGGTGGTGACTTCGCAAGCTGTCTATATAGCACTACAAAAAAATAGTGCACCGATATCCGTCACTGATGATCACGACGAAGTGGCGACGATTACGATAATTACGGCTGCGATGTTTAACGACGCAAGGCGCAACACGTGCTTTCAAAAACTCCTTAGCGCTGCCGATACATTTTGACTGACGGAAATTTACAAGTATGTTGAACGAACCCGTTTGCTTGCCGTCGCAAATACGACAAACATGTCGGCAATCACACTGATGACCTCTACCTCCAAATAATGCATCTAAGTGTCAGGCAAGTCCGTGTGTTACGCATATTGTAAGTTAAATTCTGAAACCCATCTCACAATATCTCGGTTATTCGTAATTCGCGTAAAGATTTTTGAGGTCTAAAATTTGGAGAAGAGCTCATTAAAACGTTAGCTATACACAGGTACGGGAAGTCAGGCACGGCCTTACTTTAGGACATTTCAGTATTGTATGTTGGGTGTTAAATGTTATACGTTTAATGTTGTAAAGTGTAGTGTACGACACAGTACAAATATTCGTTGACATTGTGCTCGTAACCGTGATGGACTGGTATCGATCGGAGCGGCGCTTCAATATTGCCTGCGTGTTGTTTGTGTCTCGCAGACGGCCGTCATTGCGTTGTGCTTCGTCCAGTGGGCCAGCTGCCAGTTCCCGCCATTCCCGCAGCGATTCGTGAGTATCGAAGAGGCCCACCTTCCACTTCCAGTTTCTTCACGGAAAGATAAGGGAAAGGGGAGCAGGGAGGCGTTCAGTAAACGCCTTCTCAAGTCTGTAAACGTCTTCTCAGGGCTGCAGCTAGAAATTAGGCGCATTCTTCCCCTTCTAACCACAATACTCGCGAGGACAACTTTCTGTGGCAATGAAGGGAAGGCTACTCCTCCGCGATGTAGTCCACTTCGGCTCGCATTACGAATGACAGCCGCGTTCATGTAATTCCACTGCACACAGTGTAATACGCCTGTTACACAGCCATTTGTGAGAGAAATTCGACACAAGTTAACCTTCGGCCGAGTCGTCGGAATAGCTGGAGATCGACACGCGCTCGCCTTAAGACGAGGACGCCATTTTGGTTTTGTACGACGTTTCTCAGACGCGCAAAAACGCGGAATGACTCTTCAGAGAGCAACAATAAATAATAGTATCTCCTCAGCGCGTGCAGCGTCTCTTTATAAACAGCATTTAGTACAAAATTGTGTTGTTCTTTTTTATTACTATCACGCGAAAAACGCGGATGCATTCGTGGCACGATATTCTAGAGTGGTGGCAAATGCCCACTTTGCCTCCGTAGCCTTCCCTTCATTGCCACAGAAAGTTGTCCCCGAGTGTACCACCAAGTCGGATGATTTCAACAGTAATCAATGTTAGATGAGCGTACAGAAGAAATAGAGCAGCCGACGCACAAAGAGCTGTGTGTGCGTCCCGTTGTCTGGCCTCTCGTTTTTTGCGCTGTTCTTTAAAGTATGTACAGAGTCAAGCTGACAAAAGTATTTCAAGCCAGCAAGACGACAAAAGTAGAAGGTTCATATAACTTTACGAGATAAATGTACGTTGTGTCACGTAAAATTGTGGTATCTTAAACACAAGAACTCAGAGAACCACTTATGACATTTGCCTAAGACGACCGGAAGGCGGAAGCCTTAGACGTCTTATCGACCGCGAAAATTCATCAGCGTCCCACGTCGGCAACGTCCCGCGGCATCGTCGCCAACATGAGTGACGCAAAAAATAGATAATCACGTGATAACGTCTCACATGACATCATCACGATGTCACCAATAGACAAATAATGTGACATGTTCATGACGACATGCCGTCATCACGTACATCGAGAGGTGCTCAAAGATGGGCGGGCCGATCACGGTGGAGTGCGAGACCAGGTGAGGTGCCTGGTCTACAAGAAGAAGAAGGTCGCTTCCAGCTTCGAGTTGTTTTATAGGTGAACGCATAAGAGACGCTGTGATTTGTCTTTTCAGTCAGTGTATTGCTTGACGCATTTAGAGTCACTTAAGGCTTTCGCCTTAACAACGAATTTTCGAGTTATGTGAACTTTTATGAGATACCCAATACCGACGAGAAGTTAAACCTGAATGTAGACGACCCTGCACAACCAACAAGATCAACTGTTCGCATATTTAAAAGAGTAATTGTTGAAGTGTAACGTCCCAAAACCACGATATGATTATGAGGGACGCCGTAGTGGAGGGATCCGGAAATTTCGGCCAGTTGAGGTTCTTTAACGTGTGCTTAATGGGGCCTCAAGCATTTTCGCCTCCATCGAAGGTGAGACCACTGAAGCCGGTATCCGATCCCGCGGCCATCGGATCAGCAGTCGAGCACCATACACGCTCGCCGTGGCGGGTGCGCGCTTTTCAAGTGCATTATAAAAAAAACTGGTCTATAGCCTATCACACTGAAGTGCATCCATCTGTTGTTGTTTTTTCTGCAGCTTCCGCAGACGTTGCCGAAGCCCGTGCTCGTGCCAGTGGTGCCCGGTGGTGGCGCCGGGAATCCCCTGGGCTGGTCACCGTACAGCTTCGCATACGACGCGCCGGGAGCGGACGGCTCTAGCAGCCGAAGCGAGTCCGGCGACGCGCAGGGCCGGGTCACGGGCTTCTACACCATCACCACGGCGGAGGGGTCGCGACGCCGCGTCAGCTACGTGGCCGACGAGAACGGATTCCGCGCCACCGTAGACACCAACGAGCACGGCACCGCCGACGAGTCGCCGGCCGACGTCGTCTGGAGGTGAGCGCCGCGTAAACGTGCGAACCTTTGCGATAGCAACAATACGGACACTTCCAGTGAATTTTGTCCGTCGCCGTCATGTCCCGTAAACGTCCAGATCGGTAACATCGCCTCACGCATCGCATGTTCGATGCGCGAGCAAAAGTGCGCGCGCATTGAGGTGTGGGAAAACGGTGGACGCGGCTGGTCGAAGCAGAGATGAAACGAGTCGCCAATCTCTGTCGCACGAAGGGCGCCTGGGACATCACTCCATGCGTGAGGTCTGCCGTCGATCGCTCCTCAAGCAGAGAGGAAACTACCCGCCCGTCTCTTGTCGAGCGAAGGAGCATGGAGGGTTGTCTGTAGACGGGAAGGGGGAGATATTCTGCGCTGCTCGAGCATCAACTTCGCGAGCTGCAATAGCAAAAGGGCGCAGTAGTGAGAGCCGGTGATCAACGGCGTGGCAGACATCAGAGACCTCGACAGGCATCAGTTGTGCATGCTGTACACTGACCGTTTACTCTACGTTGAAACGACAGACAGCATGAAGACCGCTTCGCTCGCTGAAGCGGCCGTATTCACTTAACGCGTTTTGTAGAATTGCGTGAGTTCGGATCAGTACTAACTTTTAGCTATCGCATTCAATGTTTCGGCTTTCCGGCGAAACTGTGATTTATATATATATATATATATATATATATATATATATATATATATATATATATATATATATATATATATTGTGGCAAAGCCTTCGAAGAGTGGGTCGTCCTCCTCTCGAGTGCCTTCTAGTGGGTCGCCCTTTTCATAAGAATAAGAGCAGCTCGTGCAGAGAGTCGGTCCCCGCATTGACTGTCGCTTTCGTGAATCATCAACGAGTGTCCGCCAATAAACGTCTTAACAATATATATATATATATATATATATATATATATAGATTGTGAAATCGTAGGCGTCAGTTTCAAATTTTACCGAGTTGAAAATTGGAGGTGGGGGGGGGGGGGGAGTGGAGTCCATTGTAACCTTACAGCCTTCAAAAAGATAAGTCCGCTTTTCGAAACGTCCGCTCCAGAACCGTGTACTCCCCGTTTTCGAATTTCACAATAGCCAGACGCGCATATGTAAGAGCCCCACTGTGATTCCGCCATCTTGTAAAATTCCGCAATGGCCGTTTAGCCTGCAGAGGCCGCCCCAGCCCTATAAACCAAGGAAAGTTTAAAAAATGGCTAATTTGACAACATCGCAGAATTAGAGTAAAAATAGCATACCTGCACGTTCTAGTTGTGTGAGAGCAACTTATAAGTTATACGCTCTTCCACAAACTATGTACTTCCGTTTTCGAACTAATTAAAGTTGCATCCCATACATTTACGCTTCTGAATTGCAGGCGCGACGTCTAGCCGAGACTGCAGCAAGGTTATGGTTATAAGTTGGTCAAGAGCTCCATTAGCGCACCTCTGGCGTGACGCATACGCCGTTGACCTATCTCTGTAGCGTACACCACACGATCCTTTTGTTTGCTAGAAAGGAGATGACTTGACTAATGGTGCTAACAGGTGAACGGAATACACGGTGGCTATAGAAAGTGCGACTATCGAGGGTGGCCGTCAAGCCTCGTACTCATATATCTCAGTTTTGCTATAACCTTGAGGCAGGCCGTATGAAAAAAAAAAAACTTTTGTGTTTATGTGTGTGTTATATGAGGGGGGAGGGGTATAACCAGCCTTGTATTTATGTTAGACTGCCTGCTTAATGATAATATTTGGAGTTTTACGTCCCATACCCACAATACGATTATGAGAGAACGCCGTAGTGGAGGGCTCGGCATTTTCAATTTGACTTATAGCACAGTACACGGGCTTCTACCGTTTCGCCTCCACTGAAATGAGACATAAGCGGTTGAGATTGGACCCATGACCTGTGGGTCAGGAGCCGAGCATCTGATCCACCGAAATGCACTCGTGTGGGTGCTTGTATGAACGCATGTGTATATATATATATATATATATATATATATATATATATATATATATATATATATATATATATATATATATATATATATATATATACATGCAAAATAGAAAATTTTCGGGAAGGGGTTGGCGCCCCGCCGTGGTGGTCCAGTGGCTAAGGTACTCGGCTGCTGACCCGCAGGTCGCGGGATCAAATCCCGGCTGCGGCGGCTGCATTTCCGATGGAGGCGGAAATGTTGTAGGCCCGTGTGCTCAGATTTGGGTGCACTTTAAAGAACCCCAGGTGGTGGAAATTTCCGGAGCCCTCCACTACGGCGTCTCTCATAATCATATGGTGGTTTTGGGACGTTAAACCCCCCATATCAATCAATCAATCAATCAGGGAAGGTGTTGGCGTAGGCTTTAAGTGAAAACTAAATTTTAATACTCGAACAATTTCCTCTGCGCACTTACATTTAAGCAACCAGTCACTGTTACAGCTGGGAACGTGCGCATTGCGACCCGCTTCGATGATTCTCGGTTAAGGCGGTCGATTGTGTTTTCGGATCCGGAGAGCTCCTCTCGCAAAGTGGTGCGTGATCTTCCGTCACGAGTCTTGCTGGTGTAAAGTATCGCAACTCGATCCTCGCTGCAACTCCATAGTTGAGGTATATCTCTTGGCGCCGTTTAGTATAACGGTGCCTGCAAAAGGCTCGTTCCGAGCGCCGACCGATCGGTGTGGTGTGCCACAGGGGGCATTGGCGCGGGCAAGGTTCTGCATTCAAGGTGGGAGATGGGAAGGGGGGTCAAGCTTTATTGCTGCCGCTCCCCTCTCTCGTTGGTTGAGTCCTATAGAAAGCAAGCTTCACAGTGGATGCAAGAATGAAGATTAGGCGATGATATGCTTCTTAAAACGACCGATGATCCGATGATATGCATCTTATAAGTGAGAGGGGGTATAGTGAAAAGTCTACCTCATGTATTCACTCAATAAAGCCCTCCCCCGAAGGGAAACACTACGCACACCTATGCCCCTTTGTTTGAATTGCTCTACTAGACGTCAATATATAATTATGCAACAGTGGTGTCCGAGAGCCACGTCCTCCACAGCAGACTGCCGGACAATAAATGTACTCGATACACATGGGTATACGCGCTCAATGGTAGAAAAAAAAATTACGCGTGCCTTCAGTGATTTTCGTCGTTATATTATACTACGAGGTTCAGAAAATTTCATGCGCCGTGCGGCAACCTAGACGAAACGTAAAACAGTTGGTTAAACTCGGCTACCCTTAGCACGCATATGTTCTCATGCTCCCCGCTTTTGCTGCAGGTCTACCGCGCCAAAGGTTCACGGCGGAGGCATAACGCGACCAGGGGGCGCTGCCGGAGCCCAGGCCGCCTTCTATCCTGCCGGAGGACAGCAGCAGCAAGCCTTCCAGTATCCCTTCTCCAAGGCGTGATGAGGCCCGGGCTACCGCTGTTAAAGCCACAAATCGAGACGAGAGCGTGGTGAGGAGAGTCCGAATGATGACCGACATGCGTCGCACGGGCTCGGAGACTCGCAGGCGGAGTCAGTAGCGCGAGCGCTTGCATGCGGTCATGCGACAGGAATGGTGCGAGAGGCGCTTAATAAAAATTCATCCAGAGACACCTGATCGTTTGCTCAAATCTGCCACTAGGGTATAGAATTGCTATCCTTTGTCCGCGCAATTGAGGTAACGGACACTGTAAGCGTCATGCGTATCTGTCCGACACGCCTCAATGCATATATGTTGGTGCGAGTGTTTTGTACATACACACACACAAAAATGCAAACATTTTCGGAGGGGGAGGCAGCCCGTGTGATCCTTATTCACACACTGGCTATGCCATTAAAGCAATTAATGGTAATATGAAGGTGGGACTATTTGAATATAGGTTCGTGCTTCTATTGTAACAGGTCAACACGTTAATGCTTCTGCAATGCGTACGTAGTCATTTTTCTAGCAGTTTTTTGGTAAAGTCACATTTTTCCTAACAATGGCGCAAGTAAGTCTACTGACCTCGCTGGAGCAGCGTTCTGTCATTACAGAGCTTTAACTACAGCATAGAGGAAACGAGTTCTACAATCGAGCAGCGGCGTGCACTTTACATAATGCTGTGGTTAACCACAACGTGCTACCCAGTTTTAATTGAGCCGTGTACTGTGGTTTAGCACACTCTCACGCCAGGCACAGTGCAATACACCGTAGTTCAGGGTGCTGTCAAATGACGTCATATTATGACGCTCGACCTGATGCCAGCTATATGATTGGTCCAGGGAGGTGCAACGGTTTCTGCGATTGGCTCAAGGTGGAATTCGACAGCCACGAGTTTTTTAATAGTATGGCAGTTGACCATTGCTAATGAAAAAAAAGGAATGAACGAATGAATGAATGTGTTTCTGAATTTATCTTTAAAAATAGATACATAATATGCATGATCAGCAGGTATAAGCGGAAAGCATTCGATTATTTCAATAAAAGCAATGTACGCTTTGGTTCGCCTCAGTGTCACAATAATTCGCCACCCAATCACTACACATATACTTGTACTCGTCGCATGCGCCCTTTATTACAGTGTACTTTACGCCTGCTAGCATGCGAAGTTGCTTCTTTACAAACACATTGACAATAGATGCTGCTGCTCAACACATAGGCATTGTGTTTCGTAGGCTCCTAAACCCTACAAAAAATAAAAACGACCACGAAGGCACAAGGACTGCCTGGCGATAACCCGCCGATAAATTGCGCTGGGGTACGGCGTGAGACTGAAGTTGTTACAGAATTAAAATTTGATAAACGATTGCGACTGAACATTTCTGAGGATAATAACCGAACCAAGCTAGAGTTATCTTCGGTATCACGTAATGACTATTAACACTGCTTTTTTGACCGTAATGACTTGCACTTATTCCTTGCATTTCTTTTTTCCATAGCAATTCGCCCCTGGAATAAATTTTCTCCTGCCCATGTGTCTGTCTGCTCGATTTTTAAACTGCGCACAATCATCTTTCCTTGCGAAGGCGGCCCCGTATCCGCAGGATCCAACAATAAACAAAAGGAAAGAAAGAAAGAAAGAAAGAAAGAAAGAAAGAAAGAAAGAAAGAAAGAAAGAAAGAAATAGGAACGATTAAGTGAGGGCAAGTGAATCTTTGCGTCTGACATACAGCTTTTCTTTCTTTTAGGAGTAGATTGCACTATGTCCCTCCGTCCACAAACCACCACCCGGCGTCTATCTGTGACTGTAGAAACGGGAACATCTAGCAAACACAAAATGTTAATGAAATGCTGTTAGCCAGAACAAACAAAATAAAAGGCCGCAACAACGAATAACGTCGACATTTGATCACCCACCAATGAAAGCATATGGCAGAACAAAAAAATTACCAAAAACAAAATAAAAGGCTCTTAACCAGAATAACATAGAAGGCCATAATTCGTGATACAGCGCACACTGCTTCGCTTCATCATCAGCATTCACTTTGTGAATATGCATGATGATGGGGATTAACGGCAGTTTCCGCAGATTATGCCTTTCATCAAGTGTAAGGCCCAAGGGACGGCTTCATGCTAGTACCTAGTACTCTAAAGCGTTACCCACTTTTTCTGAACACACGTAAAACCTCCTTGGTTTTATCAGGAACGGCTCACTGCTCTACCATAGTTGAGTATGAAGTAGTCGAAATCGTTAAACACTTTTTCTAAATACAAATGCCTGAGGCCCATGTGCTCGTTAAAACAACCCCAGGTGGTCGAAATTTCTGGAACCTTCCAATGCGGCGTATCTCGTAATCATATGATGGTTTCGCCATATGTTACTCTATGGTTTCAATTATAATTAATATGCGTGGATTACTTTCTTTACATCGCATCGCACCGCAGGTCACGGGTTCGAATCCCGGCTGCGGCGGCTGCATTTTCGATGGAGGCGGAAATGTTGTAGGCCCGTGTGCTCAGATTTGGGCGCACGTTAAAGAACCCCAGGCGGTCGAAATTTCCGGAGCCCTCCACTACGGCGTCTCTCATAATCATATGGTGGTTTTGGGACGTTAAACCCCACATATCAATCAATCAATTACATTGCATCGCATAATGCTCCATCCTAATTGTTTATATCCTTCATGCCGGGCTGTCATCCACGAGCTTAGGAACAAAACATTTGAGTTGCTACAGGCCACGACGACGGTCATGCGCTCACATCCAAGCAACAACAAAAAGCGGCAACGTGAAAATGACAAGCTGGCTCGATAAGTGGTCATATCGCCGTATTATAAATCGCATGATCACCGACGAGCCACGATCGAGAGAGAGAGCACAATTTATTGGACAACGGTGCATAGAAGTCATGGTGTAAAAATAATCAGGTGTTGACAATGAGCGCACCTTAGCGGCCAGATAATGTTCGGTCTCGCGAGCACACACTGCTGTTTGCGCCGCGGCCAACATACCCAACGAAGCGGTGCTGGCGCATCGCAATTACTCTGCCTGCTCAACGTTATCGTTTTAGTGGCGTGACTAACACACTCAAAGCGCGAAGATAATTTGTCGTTTTAAATTAAAAATAAAGCTTCACCAGGTGTAAAGATTCATTAACACGAAAATGCCTAGTGCAGGCTTTGAACGTCGTCAGCACGGATCGATCGGGGAGCACTCAAAGCTAAGTTCCACTCGCCTGCATTTGTATTTTTGTCTGTTCACAACATTCCTCAATGAAAAGAAAAACAATTTTAAAAAACAACGTCAGCCAGTGTGCTACTTCTCCATTAAAATATTGATATGTAGGGTTTAACGTCCTAAAACCACCATATGATCACGAGAGACGCAGTAAAGGAGAGCTCTGAAAATTTCGACCCACTGGGGTCGAAATTTTCCAAATCTGAGCACACTGACCTACAACATTTCTGCCTCCATCGGGAATGCAGCCGCCACAGCCGGGATTCGATCCCGCGACCTGCGGGTCAGCAGCCGAGTACCTTAACCACTAGACCCTTACGGCGGGGCCCACCAAAATATTTCCCCTGGGGAGAAAATGCAAGGAACTCCCACGTTCTTAGATGCATGTGCACGTTAAACCGCCCCGGGTGGTCAAAGTTAGTCAGGAGCTCTCTACTATGGCGGCCCTTGTGATAGAATCGTGATTTTGACACGTAAAACCCGAGGAATAATTATTAACCCTCTATCAAAGGAGGATATAGTTACTGCACGAGAAACGTATTTCATGCGCATCGCTGCTTCCATTTACACATGAAACGATTGAACCATAGTTGCGCTTGTTCCATGTGAACGCGATATAAATAAATATTTGAAACGCGCAATTATTCCTTATCAAGCACACAAGAGCAAGGGAGTTGTTCCATGAAATATGTAAATATTCGATTCGGGCAAGTGTTATATAAACAGCACACTAAAGCGATGCGGTTGTTCATGGCTAGATGTTACTAAGAAAGTTCACATATTTACCCCAACGATCACTTTCAGACGGCACTTAGAAGAGAGGCCCACGCTCCGCACAAGTCCGCTAGTCAGAACGGCAGTACAAAACACGTTATACGTACCCGTTGCGGGAACCTCTCCGCAATTTGACGTCACCTTCATCAAAAGAATAACAATTAACACACGCAAACAAACAAAAAAAGAAACCTGACTTCAAAACAGCGTGGTCACACATGCCAACAAAAAAATCGGCAGCGTGCATGAGCGTTTCTGCCGAGCGTGCTACCGAGATGGCTGATGGATGGATGGATGTGGCTGTACCCTTTAGATCGGGCGGCGGCTAACGCCACCTAGCCGTAATACTTAGTGAACTAATGATTAGATTTATTTTTTTCCCTTTAAATAGTGAGGTTGAGGATTCGTACTGACTCCGCTAGTCGCAGCGCCATCTAAGAAGGCACCGATAAAGCTGCTAGATAACTGATAACTGCCCGAACATTGTCTGGACGCACTGGGTTGCGTTTTTCAACGCGTTGCGGGGAGTGTGTCAGCTCCTATATTTTCTCATGCCGTGATAGAACTACACTGTACAATTTTAATGAAAGTGAACACGCTAGCGTGTGGCCCGCGTTGTGCCGCGGCCACGTACAGCACCATAAGCCGACAGATATGGCGTCTGCTTTTGGCGGCATCGCCCCTTGAGTGACCCTGCAGAGCGGGAGCACTATCTAGCGCTCGTCCAACGGCCATAACTCGTTGTTTTGTTTTTGTTAACAGGTGACGCGAAAAGCGGGCGCGTTTTTTTTTTTTTTAACTGTCGTTTGATGGTGCTGTAGGCAGCAGCGGCATAGAGTTACTTTTTATGCTAACTACCTTGAGGTAGCATATACAGTAACTGTATACAGCGGCAGAGCCCTTTCATGAAAATGAACACTGTATACCTGCGCGCATTGGTATTCGCAGGTATAATGTGGCAGCAGAAAGCACAGGACCGGGTTGATTGGCGGATCACGGAAGAGGCCTTTGCCCTACAGTAGGTGTAGTTAGTCTGGCGACGACGACGACGATGATGATGATGATGATGATGATGATGATGATGACGCATACAAATACGCATGTGAGCCCTTCGTGGGGCGCCTTTCTGTAACGTCACCGATTACGGTTTTTCTCACGTAGGACGCCACTCCCGAAATCCGTAGGCGGCAAGATCTTCGCTTAGAAAGATGCATGACGACGAAATGATTTGGTTTTTACGGTGCATAAGCAACTTGGGCCATCATGCACCAAACGCGTGGCATGATTCTCTTAATATGTTGTAACTTACATCACCGAGTCCTTGTCAAGAGCCCTGAGGATACAAACAGGTTTAAAGGCGTCGATTTTCTTCTCTATAGTGAGAAGGTGAACTAGGTGTTCCTGTATGAATTTGTGAATGAGTATAAATTTATAGTTTTTCTAGATTGGCTGCTTCTCTTAGGAAGCTAAAAACGTACGAGTTATGAACCAGCGCGTCTTCACTTCCAAGCAATAAAATAAGTTAAGGTAAAGTGTTTTTTCTTAGTTCTTCAAGTTTAGTGCATGAGTGTAAAATGTTAATCAATGATAACTCACATCCGCATCTCTCGCACAGATCTTTAATTGTGTAATTTTGCTAGTACTTCTCGCTCACGAACGCACAGCACCAATGTTTCGGCCTGGGAGGTCATCCTTCGCATTATCATCACTAACATATAAACTTCCACTCGGCAGCAAAACTGATCAATAATTTTCCTCTAACCAAAAATTAAACGTGCTACGATGTTTTGATAAAGATATCGCAATAATTTTTTGTCCGGCCATCAATAATCCATTTTTGTTGAGCAATAACGTAAATCCAGAAAAAGCAAAATGGGGGACCCACATCTTGCCATGGTGGCAATTTTTTATATGTTGGTTTTATTTGTAGTTATAAATCAAAATAATTCTTTCAAATATAATTTTAGAAATAAGAGCACGGGTTCTCAGCTCACGTAATTTAATCTTCCCTGAAACCGGTCGAGTGACAGTTGTGATTTAAATAGTCTTACACGGTTGGGGAAATCGACACAGGTATCAAAAGAAAAGTTTGAATGTTCTCATTTTAACTACATGTCAACCAATTCAAATATATGAAGGGGGTGCTTGCAAGGCGTGTCCCGCCTAGCCTGGGCACAAGGGGGGGGGGGGGGGGTTCAAGACCATTCCTCCTTCCATGATTTACACACGAGTGGTCTTGACTTAGCCCACAGTGTAACAACGAAAGAGATCGATTCGCATACAACTGCAGCTCCACGGGACAGTGTGCGCGCGTATGACCAAAAAGTTTGTTTTTTCAGAACAAACAAGGCGATGAAGCGAATTGCAAAATTGACATGGCATTAAACATACGTGACCCTTATGCAGAACTTAACAAGAGGACGAAGCAACGATAGGCGTGGATTCTTGTTTTGAATATCAAAAAACAAAATCACACAGGTGGTAAAATGCATTGCAAAACTTGCTAGCTCGCAGAGGGACGGCCTGTGACGGCTATAAATGTAAGCAGCTAGAACACCACTAACTGTCAAAAGGAAAGTATTTGAAAAAAGGGAAAATACAAATTAACGGGCCCCCCCTTTTTTTGGTTAGACACAATATTAATGATAACTAACGAGTAATAATACCAAAGAAAGTATAAGGGAATGTTATGGGAAGTAGTTGTAATGCAAATGCGAAGAAAGAAAACTGGACGAAAAGATAACTTGCCATCGGCATGGGACTGAAACGGCGACCTTCGAATAACGTGTCCCACGCTCTTAAAAAGTATTTAAAAAATAATTGCTGCACCATCTCTCTCTCTTTCTTTTCACGTACCACCATATTCGCGCGTGAAGAACAGTGTTTCTCGGTCAGCGACGTAGCCTAGCCAACAGTTTTCTAAGGGGGCGTTGTTGAATGGAACTTTATGCATGGGGCGTATGTGTGCATGCCCATTACATCGAAAACATTGGCGTATTATAGAGGCAGATACCCCTCCCCCCCCCCTCCTATTCGGCTACGCCATTCGACGTAAAAGTTAATACACATACTCAAGGGCATGCACACACGCGACCACAC
This sequence comes from Rhipicephalus microplus, assembly GCF_043290135.1. NCBI lineage: Eukaryota > Metazoa > Arthropoda > Arachnida > Ixodida > Ixodidae > Rhipicephalus > Rhipicephalus microplus. The sequence goes on along the minus strand of NC_134704.1, from coordinate 46,270,489 downwards.
ACGTCTACCTGTTGTGCGTGTTACGAACGGGGCATACTTTCCCTTCTCGACCTGGCTCTCCTTCACCCGCCATTTAACTAAGCAATATTGAACCTATAAAGCACTTGTTGCTACCGAAAATGAAACGCTGGAATACCGTTTAACTCGTGGAGGAAGGGAGGCTCACTCAGGCGTAAGGGTTGAGCTGCTTCCCTGAGCTGTAATGAGTGCGTAGCTGTGCGTAGTTTGAAGCACGCGCCTTCCCAACATGCACCGTAAACGTTAAACAACTAAAAAAAAGAACTTTTTTAAGTGTTTACACACATATAAATGTTGCTTTCCTGCTTTGATTTTTAAATTTTTTATATTTATTTGCCATTTAGCAGTTTACCAACTTTTTTGGCACTACGGTTGATGTCGATGTGCTGTTTTCGCTGCCGAGAGCAACAAAAAGTAAACATGGTAAGCAGGGAAGGTAAGAGAGTGATTGAAAAATGGCAGTGCTTCACAAGGTGTTGCTCGCCTGGTTCCTGTTCACCGTCTTTCTCGTGCTACTCGCGCTGAGGCTGGACGAGAAGACCGACTGGAACTGGTTCATCGTGTTCGTTCCCATGTGGGCGTTCGACATCAAACTGTTCCTGTACCTGACCATACGTCTCATGAAGTCTTGCAAGCGGCGACGCGAGAACTCTCGCGAAATACGCCGCAGGCTGTGGGCCCTGTGCTGCCTGCTGCTCAAGTCGGCCTTCCAGATATGTCTCTGCACGCGACTGCAGTACACTGCCAGCTTTCCGTGGGTGTTCGTAGCGTTGCCGCTGTGGATTCTCCTGCTTGGCGTGTCATGCAATGTTCTCGTGCACCTGATATCCCAGAGCTGACCCAATCTACGGGGAGACGGTGCCGTCGAACTCCTCAGTTTCAGGACGTCCGGATAAGTTCGGCCCTATCATCGCCAGCTTTTTTATTTAGTTGGCCTCGCTACTGGAATGATTTGTGGTGGTGACGGGACGATGGCCGTGTGCGCGAGACAGAGTAGTGACGGCATGATGATGTGTCTCTCCGTCAATCAGCTCTGATAGTGGGAATCAGGCATGCTGGATTGAAAATCCGATTTATTATGCGTCTCAAACGGAACGTAACCGTATGGTGTTTGTGCCAGTGTTTGAGCGCGTGATATTGTTTCGATGATTTTGACAGGAGTGGCTGTTTATGTGTAATAAGCGGCGTGTGCGAAGGCTATGGAGCTTACGCATATCGCAGCCGTGTGCATTTGTTTCTGAGTGCAGTGCAGTGAACGTTTTAGCTATTTCAGCCGAGCGGGACGGTTAGTTTTTTTTTTTTTTTCACTTCCTTGCCTACCCCTAACTGGTATATGTATACCCGTGTTGTAAAAATTCTTCTAGTCATCTGTCAAAGAGTACGTCCATCATTTGTAACTTCATTGTTGCATATTTATTTCGTTGAACGTGTATAAAGCTTTACAATGTATTTCTCTTGAATCAATCCGTCAGGGTCTCGTTGTTTTGCACGAATTGCACACTACATCTATGTAACACGGTAATCTTTCTCCAAACTCACTTCTGGCTCAAAAACATGGGCTGTGGGCCCCATGCCCATAGTTTTGAAAACACACTACATTTCATTTTTTTCTACAACACGGTTACACAGTTGTGCCAAAGTCCAAAAATTTGGTATTCACCACCCGTCAAGAATTCACTGCTCTTATAGTGGGGGCTAAACCAAGCAGACATTCATGTTGTTGCCAATCATGATTACACATCCTGTCATTGCGGTTTTCGAATATCTTACAATTACTATAACTCTTATCACTCTGGTGCACAGACTATAAAGTGGTGCATCACTTTACCAGACATTTCTTAGCTGCACTCCAGAATGTTGAACTCGGATCTGGAAACAAATGCACCAGTTCCTCGATTTTGTCAAAGCTCTTTTGCGGTCAATCGCTAGTAAAACCAGCAGGAGCATAAAGGCAGCTGAAACAACTGCCAAACATGCGAGTTACCTTGGAGTGAGCCGAGCAAAAAAAATTATTTTTGAAATGGTCTATGAAAGGGGCAATGACCTTCTGAGAATTTAGAAGTATGCCATTCACTGGGGGTGCCACTTAACTGCCTGGAAGAGAGTAATGCTGGCGCACTGCATGAAACCACAGAGCACAGTCACATCAACAATATGCTGAACCATTTTCCAAGTCACCATTGAATAACCTCAGTATCAGAGTTGATTGCTTCATGAATCAATTTGGAAAAAATTTCTTGGATCCACCGACGCTGAACGGAGTTACAGGGATTTGTCGCATGCTTCAAGTGCCGTCTCCCTTTTCTCCTCCTGATGACTGCACTGAAAGCTACTCAGTGAGGGATGGCACAGGGGAAAGAAGTTACCATCAGTCCATGTCACGACCTTCAAGGTGTGTGATGAAACGTGATGGCTTCCCATCATTTCAATTCATGAGTGCAAGGTGTGGCTTTTGTATAGAGTTAGCACGCCTGTAACAAGAAGCGAATTTTATCTAAATTACAATCTTGATTCCAGTGGCACAGAACAAGCAGCATCTATCGAACACGCTATAATTTTCTATAATTTAGGTGGTGCAATTAAAAGAAGTGCATGCCACTTCGTCTGTCGCAGACTGCACTCGGTTTGTATTTTTATTTGCAGCACATCAGGTGCATGCGTGCACCTGTGCGTGTACACAGTACGTATACCGTGCTCAGGGTTCTACAAAAAGAGCGGCCTTTCTCTCTTCAAGCCACTACTTTTGCAAAATAAAAAAAAAAATGCATTCTGTTCTAAATATCTGTCACATGTAATTTCTAAGGTTACTGCATTGATTTTGCATCATACATTTCGTGGTCATGTAAACGACGGCACGATTTTGGCGAAAGTACACTTGGCGAGTGTATATCGCTTTGACGTATGGAAGGGCATACTTTTTAAACAAGCCTCTCCTCACTTTAACCTTGGCACTTCTATGCGTTGGCCGGTCTTATATAAGCATGAGCTATATGGCTTTGCTGCCATTTGATGTCAAGTTTTTCTCCAAGTCACGTCAAACATTTACAGCATGGAAAAACACTGACAAATAGATGCTTCCTTTTTCACTCTCAGTCTTTTCCGCAGTATAAGTTATTTTGTGCTATTAGCACTCGCTTGCTCAGACGTTCAGGACTGTGGTGCTAACAGAGCGATGTTGATCATTAATAGCTCATAGCGATCTGCATGGACACGTCAGTGTTAAATTAATAGAACTATTTTCCCAGCATTTACACGATCTAAATTTGATGCTTAACTTGTGAAAGGCATGGCGCAGAGGTTCATAAACTTCAACAACATATCAGTCGTACTTGAATACCTCATTTTCCAAGTTTGCAGACCCTTTTCCCAAAAAGCAACACTCAAGCATTAACACTATGGTACAAAAGAGCTCCCCACAAAAATTGCTGAAGTGAGCCCTGGTGCTGCAATTGTTGCCGAGGAAGTGAGGGTTAGTGCATGGATAGGCATCACATTTGAAGCCTCTGCTGGGGCTTAAAATTCAGCACGCTTTGATGATGTAAATTTTCTAGCACACGTGCGACTTCCATAAGCGTAGCAAGGAAACTTGAGTCTTCACACATTCATAGTGAATGTTTAGGAGCAAAGCTCCTAAGGCCCACACACTGCCGTCGAAGCTCGCTGCGCTGGGCAAGTGTGCCAAGCAAAACAGCAGGTGTGTGTTCCAGGCCCAGCGGAAGTGCAGGTGCGGCGGCAGATGGCTCGCACTGCGCCCTGTTCACAGTCTTGTTAAGTCGTTCCTGCCATAGAGCGCAGCAGACATTCTCCCTACCCTGCCGCCTTCATGAAAGCCAGCAGCGAAATCGGGCGCATAGTTGTTAGCATCTCACTCCCAAGAAGCTTCTCATCAGCTGTATTGGTACACAAAACTACTGCTAGTTCTTTTATTTCAGATGCTGTAGTTGAAAACTGTCAATTTTTAAAAACTGATAGCCATTTCGTGCGAGAAGTGAGTGCACAGTGCCTTTCACTCCCGTGCTGACCAAGCCGCCACACCTGTGAGATTTCTGCGAATAGTATCATACAGTTCACCATACTTCTCAACTCAAAAAAAAAAAAAAAAAAATGTCTGCACAGCCTGCAGCCATTGTTGTTCTGCCACGTAGAATTTGCATAAGGGCTCCGTCCAACAGCATTTAGCATTTTCATGACATCAAGCATTTCTTAAGTGTTTCAGAGAGCAGTCTTTTCCATTTAGACTTGCATTTTTGTAGCTAACTTTAAGTCGGAACTAGAATGTCCTGGTGAATTTCGTCGGGTATTCCAAATTGTTGCTTAGCCAAAAGTAATGTTTTAGGTACAAACGGCAAATCTTTAATTTCTAGTATGCATTGTGTTTACAATAGTCCAGAAGAAGTACTTGTGTTTAAAGTGGAAACCAGCTAGCATTAATGTCTTTCACAGGTCAAGTACTTGTGTTTAAAGTGGAAACCAGCTAGCATTAATGTCTTTCACAGGTCAAGGGCAAGCGTGCTGGGGTGTCATTTTTTTTAGTGTTGTAACCCACTACAGTAGTTTTTTATGCAAGAATATGGCATACCACAGTGACCAGGCATAACTGTGCTGCACATTCAAAGAGCTTTTATTTGGCTAGAGCAACAGAAGGGGGGCAGCTCTCGTCCAATGACAACAATCGCATAGATGTCAAGCGCACACACACACACACCCTCCAAACCATAGGCTACGACATGCCACCAGCTGCAATGCACCGATGCCTGAAAGGGGTGGGGAAGGAGGGGGGTTTGTTCACATTGTAAATGCTAAAGGCCATTCATTTGTACATAAATATAGTATCATTCAGAGGTCAACTCCCTCGATACCCATGCAATACACGTAGGTGCTACCTTCGACACCCGCCAAACGATGCACTTGGGTCGACTCGTGACGAGATGGCAGTGCTAGCGACGCTACGGGCAGTTTGGCAAGTTGAAACGTGCTCGAAAGAAACGGACACCGGGAAAATGCACCAGGAATTTCGCCCGCGAGAAAGACAACCATAAAGACCACAGGAAAGTCTCTGGCAAAGCACTGTCACAATTTGTCACGTCCGACTTTATATAACTCTGTCACGAGCAAAAGCCTTTCTTCAAAAGCGCATTTCCTATGCCAGCTCAAATGGCCATGCCACAACATTGTGAGCCAATTCTTGCACGCCGCATTTTGGCAAACGTAACGGAAAGCTGTACACTGATGTCGATACAGGTGCACCCTTTAAACTCTCAAACAAACCGACGGTACCAGGTTGCGTAACCCTCGACTAAAACTCTAGATACTTTTTCAATGCCTTTGCAAGTGCATATAAACTGCCATACAATCGCTCAATGAAGATGACACTTTTCGGGCTTAAGCGCTCGCAAACAAAGCAATCTGTAAGAGCAATGGGGCAGGCGAACATAGTGGCTCAAAGACACTCCTCTAATGGCTGTGCACGTGTCATCATTATCAGCACGAGGCAAGGCAACTCAAGGGCCATGCACACTACTCTTGACAGAAGCAACATATCTTGACTGCTGATTCGCCCTCAAAGAGCCCTCCAGCATTCACAACGATATCCTTTGACTATGCATCAGTCACTGGTGCACTCACAAAGGAGACACGCGATTTACATCACAGTTATGTACATCTTTGAAACTTTCAGGCTAGGTAGCTTGGTAGCTCTTAAAGTCCGTTTTTTTTTTTTTAGCTCCAAGGTAGGGTTTTATGTACCTTACGCGACTGACCATCGCTGAGAAGTTTAGGCAACAAAATAGAGTTGCGTCTTCAAAGAAGCACCGCAGCTGACATTTTACTTTTTTTCCTCAGTGTGTCTGTGTAACTGTGTAAGCACCAGAAATACATTTAACAACACCTGCCAAAGCAAGCAACAACGTGGGTGAGAACCCAATCCTCGAAATTGGGTTTGCGCGATCCTCATGCTTAAGCTCCCACGCAAATGCAGCTTACGGGAAAGGAGAAAATAAGAAAATTGACGCTGCTTCGCCAGGGAGATCTTGACAATTTTTTCGGGATCCAAAAGAAACTGAGGGTAACAAGCGTCCAGGAGGGCTTTTTTGCAGAGTCGCATGTGACATCTGTCCCAAATCAAGGTGTGGACGTCGCCTCGCGACAGCTTCTTGTGACCATTCGACTAAACCCTCCTGCATTCCAGAGCTTGCATTAACTCAAGAAAAACAAACTAACAAAAGAATATTTATAAAGAGAGAAATACATTCTACCACATTGAAACTGAATATGTCATATGTGGCCACAAGATGCACCCAGACGAGGGCACGGGTATCAACATCGCGTAAGGGGTAAGAAAGGAGAAAGGTGAAAAAAAAGAAACATTTACGAGTACAAACACGACATTTCAAGATTCAAGTGAGGGAGGCAGGCGCTACGAAACAAAACTACCTCTTCGAGCATTTTAACTGGCTGCCAGCAAAGATTGGGGAACGGGAATGCCGCATCAAAAGGTCACAGGCACTTCAAAGCTGTCTGAAATGTTAGCACTTTCCACGTGAGCAAAAAAACTGAACACCACTGGCCTTTTTTAAGTTTCGCCCTTAACGAGAAGTTCTTCTCAACAACGTTAACTCGCAATGTAATGTCAATGAGGCACTGCAAAGACAAATGGGGTGCCAGAATCAATCTATCTCTCGCACCAACGTGAGCACTTGGAAAAATTATGGATATGGTTACTCAGTGAACATCCCTTGCTTACTTTTGAGGCGATTATTTCGATGCCTTTGCCGATTTTTCCCGCTTCCACTATCACTGATAAAGCCTGGCGTCACAGCTCCCAAACAAAATGACAAAAGTCACAAACATACAAATTCGTGGGCTTTCTGCCGCCCCGCTGAGGTGTTCAAATACCTTTGCCTCATTCCTTTCTTCTACTTCCCCTAAGCATCAAGCTAGCAAGAAATGAATAACATAAAGCTGCAATTTATTGTTTCAGCATCTGGAAAGAAAAACCAAAATTCAACAAAGGGAAGAAAAAAAAGGGAGAGAAACGAATGGGCCACACCAACAGTTCAAAACACATCCCTGGAAATCTCTCAAGGCCTGGTCTTCTCACTTTACTCTTCCATGCAATGAATGCCACTTCATATACAACATGTAGTATAGATCACAAAGAAAATCGGATAATGAATGTACATGCCCATATATATATATATATATATATAGATCACACCCACAATCTTATTTTTAAAGCTCTGACACCTAAGGTCGATATGCACATATACACAGTACATACATACAGAAAAAGAATAAAGTCTGTAGTCGGTGATATTCGAGCAGCGTGTCTATACACGTCGTGGCGTGCGGTGGATTTGGTGCTTGCTACCCTGAATAATTCACATTCACAAAAAAGAAAAAGAGAAGCACTCCTGTACACGTGTATAGCTACTTGGGTCAAAATGAAAATTGGAAGTGATCTCTCTACCCTACAGTGACCTAGAGCAACACACACACTCGCATACATTCTTGATTTACATTACACATTGAAGAAACACAAGGGTCAACCACACACTGTTTTACAGTATAGCAGCATTGTTATGAGCAGACAGGCATGCATGCCACACACACAAGTCATCTTCCAGCCGAAGAAGTGGACCAGTCCCCACTTGCCATCACCGCAGAGTTCCCATCTCTCCTAACCCAAACTGGCCGGCTGCCCTGATCACCACCTAGAAGCTCCAGTACTTGACTAGTGAGTCCAAAGAAAGAAAAAAAGACAGAGAGACAAAGAGAGAAAGAGAAAAAAGAATGAAGGTAGCCCCGGACAGCGTAAGAGTGACTACGAAAGGTGGCCTTCACGAACGGTACCCAGAAACATTGCGCAGCCCCTCGGATTTGGTGAAGTCTATTTCGGCGTAGGAGAAAGAGGGCCCTTCCTCAGTGGCCGTGTCTATGCCAGCAGCGTTGGGAGCGCGTGGCGAGCGCTGAACCGCACTTGGCGCTCCATCTTCCCCACTGGGAGGTGCAAGATCTAGCGACGCGTAATTGAGCACTCGTTCGGCGGGCGCCTCAACAACAGTGGCGGCACCTCCTTTGAGAGAAATGTTTTCGTAGTTGGCCTCGGGCGGAACCTGCTGAAGCACTGTGGCAGGCGGCGAAGGGTCTGCGAGACCTCGCAGCTGCACGTAGGACGATTCTGCAACAGCGAGCGGCGCCACTCTCGTGACGCTGGTGGAGCCTTCGGCTGGCAGCTTTAGGCCACTGCTCCAGAAGGAGGATCCGTTGGCACTGGACGTCGTGGGCGTTGAGTCACCGCTGCTAGACACTGGCATCTTGACGTGCTGCGTCCACTTCATAGTCTTGCTCAGGTCCAGGTTCACGTACTCTCCCAGCTGCTGGCTTTCAGGCGAAGCGGGACGCAGCGACGTGGTTGTCGTCGGAAGCACGTGGTAAGATGAACCAGGTTTTCCCTTGGAAACCGTGCCGTTGGACGTGCCAAGAAACGCCACGCCCTTCTTAGTCATTTCCGTGGCAACGTACTCGCTGTCAGTCTTGCACTGGTTGAGACCGTTAGATGGCAGCGAACTGGACATTGACACAGCGTTGTCCTCTCTGAGAGCTTGCTGTGTGGTCGAGCTCCTCCGAACCATACCAGTATAGCTGCTACTCCGTCCGCCTGGGTGGTTCTCTTTACCCAAGTCTTCTTTACGCTGCCTGCTGCTCGAGGGTACGCTCACCTTCCTTTCCGTATGCTCCGAGCCGGTGGAGCTGGTAAGCGAGTGCTGGTAGCTGCTGCTGCTACCAGCGCCAGACTCCGAGCCAGTAGTCATCACCATGTAGTCGTCAAATGTCTTGGTGGTGCTTGGAGTGCTGGCGGTGCTGAGCTTTCGAATGGCCTCAGACGTTTCGGGTTGCTTCATGCTAGCGGGTGGAAGGACGCTGCTTTTTTCAACCACAGGTGTGCTGCTGCTGCTCTGACCGAGGTCGCTACGGTCGTAGTTGATCTCCATGAGGTCCTCGTTGTAGTTGAGCGCCCGTGGTGCCTGTTGGGAGGATGATGCATCCTCTTGCAAAGTGGGCACACTGGATGACTTCTGACCCTCGAGCCGCTGCAAGGCATTCGTGTCGATGTCGGCGTCCTTCTTCAGGCGACGCCGCATGGCCATCGGTGCCACCTGGCTCCCCACCGAATATGCACGGACGCGAGACTGGTCTAGATGGCCTGACAGGGAAGTCTTTTTGACCTGCGAGAAGGAAGGCAGTGGCACTGTCATTCACACGAGCGAACAAAACGACCATCAAAAATGAAGCTTCGAGAAATTTCAGTAGAATACTATTGCTGCAATTCTGACTTCAAGCCCTCTAAGCAAACACAAAGACTTTGCTTTAAAGTGGCATTCTTTATCAGTACCGTAGTGGCAGAAAACAAAATCTAAAATTCTTCTCTGCAGTTGAACATCATAACTGCAAAATTACCAAGGCCATTTTGTATGAGATTTCCCCAAGATTGCCAATAAGTGTAACACGAATATGCCTTGATTGCTCTACTACAAAAAAAAGCCCCACAGCTCTAAGTAAGCTTTCTTAATAGACGGTCAAACAACATTATACACACCTGCAGTGTCAATAATGCTTTGTAAGTTAAACATACCTGGAGACCAATGAGAACAGTAAAAAAATTAGGGAAGCTTTTCTAGAAAAGTTTTCTTGCTCTGACCTGCTAATATAAACATATAATATGTCAAGATGTCTATGTGATAGCATTGCCTCAAACCGACACATGCTTATTTGCAACACTTAAAATTTGTTATGGGATCCATTCAACAAAATGAGGTGAAATTTGCAATCACCACTGCACTCGCATCTCGCTGTAGCAACTACAGCACGTATGTCGTATTGCCCTAGACACAGCAGGTGAATAAACAATCGAATTAATAACATGCCACACACACATACCTGCTGCCTACTGCCAATTGAATAAGCCCGCACAGGCTTAATGAATGCTTCGGCATCGTCTTCTGATGGAGAAAAGTAGGACTTGACCTGCATAAAGGATGTGCACAAACAACTCTTAGGGATTCGTTGCAAAGTGTTGCAATACGAACACTATCCACTTCAATGAAGACGAACCAAACAAGAAATCTGGCAATTTGCACTCATTATTTGGCATTTCCAACTAGCACAAGACACCATTCTGAAATATGATCTTTCACGGCTAACTTGGGGCGGGCCATGATAATAAAGGAACACTAAAGTGCAAAAAGATTTTTCATGCATTAGTAAATTATAATTTCACAATATAGAAAACACCAGTCTTACAGCGACACGACAATTGGTAAGGGAGAAACCGCGCGAAAAGAAACTGCAGGGGGAGATGCCACCTTGAGATTCCTGAACCAAACACTGCGACGTCATCAATTTTTTTAGGTGTCTACTGGGTTCTATGTAGCTCCTAATCGATAAAATTGAGGTACATTGTAATCTGTGGGTGCCTTAAACTTAGCATACGAAGTCTCAGAAAATTTGAACGAGCCAATGTCGCGAAATATGAACATAACATGGTGGAATTTCTTGCATCATGCGAGCAGATTATGGTGCGAAATTCAGAAACGGAACACGAACCCTGATTTTCTGCGCTAATGATGAACTTATGACAAAGAAACTTACGATATCAAAATTATTAAAGTGCAGTTTATCAATCTAAAACAACCCATTGTTTCTCTTTGGTATCCCTTTAAAAAAGGAAGTGTTGGCAAAACATGAAGATGCAACACAGATGCAACAGCTGAAATAAATTTTGGAGCAATTTTAGGAGCAGCAATACGTTACTTTTGGAGCACGAAAATCTAAATTTGAGGCAGCTTATGAGAAAAAAAATTCCTTAAGGGGCGAAGCTCCTTAAGGCGTGGGTCTGTCCATCCTCGGCATATGTATGTAGCCACCTCTGGTTTAGTTCTTGCATTGTTTACTAGATGGTGTGGCTGCCTCTAGTTTACTTCTTCAATTGTTTACTAGATGGCGGGGAGCATTGTAATAAAATCTGTTCGCTGTTGGTGCGTGCTCTGAGTTGCCCGATGGATAAGGCCGCAGAGCGGCGGCAGCCCGTGCTCGCAGACAGAATCCCGATGTGCGAGACCACGAGGCAGAAGTGCTCCATGAAGCTGCGCACCGCCGCCGCCAAGATCCTCCCGTATGAGAGCGGGAGGCCGAAGCGTGTCGTCTGGTTGCGCGCCGCCGCCGCCAAGATCCCAGCGTTCGAGAACGTGAGGCCCAAGCGTCACGGCAACGGCGCAAGCACCCTGCCGTATATACACACACACAGCGTTTCTCACATCTTTCTTGATGATGTAGTGGGCGAACTTTCACTGAAGAGTCACGGTTTTACCGATGATTTCCCCACAGGAGCTTGGCCCACTCATCATCATTCACCCCGTGGATATGCTGTGATTTTTTTTTTATCACAAAAGACCAGATTTGGAGCAGTATAAAAAAGAAGTGTCTCAAAAACTGCACAAACCATTCTACATCCTCTAAATACCATAGAGTGAATATGAACACTGCTATTTCATTAGAAGTATTTAGAACCACCCCATTCGGCAAACAATCATAAAATGCACATTGGCATTCGCCACGCCTGTCAAATTTTTGAAAAACTCTGAAGATTGAAATGTAGATTTGCCATGTTGACGACCTTGAGATTTGAGAGATTCGTAGAACTGAGGAGTAGAGGTGGTGAAAAAAAGTGGCACAGTTTTTTTTTATTTTGTAGGGCTGCAGCAATATCATACAAAGTCAAAAATAATTGCCAGTAACATTTTTTGCGATCAGATATTAGTGCTCATAATTATGTGGCGTATACAAGCACGAGTATTTGAACAAAGTGTGCTATGTCCTGTGACTAGTACTAACAGCCCCTTCCAACTCTTAAAATGCTATTCCGTAGGCCACCAGTGTACTAAGGCGAAGGTGGCTTAACTCTTTCCTTACCGCGCAAAAATGGTTGTAGTAACATTTTTTGCCGTCAGATATTAGTGCTCATAATTATGTGGCGTATACAAGCACGAGTAATTGAACAAAGTGTGCTATGTCCTGTGACTAGTACTAACAGCCCCTTCCAACTCTTAAAATGCTATTCCGTAGGCCACCAGTGTACTGTGGCGAAGGTGGCTTAACTCTTTCCTTACCGCGCAAAAATGGTTGTTTTTCCGGGAAGATCGTTTTTGCCAGTTGGAAAAGTACTCCAGCATGCATTGCAGCGTTCGAGACTTTAAACAATGAAATGCTCTTTCCAAAAAATGTATGTTGTAGAGGAACAAAAATATTTTAGAATGAATAAAAACTGAACAGTGAAGAATTTTCGGTCACAAGCTGGTAAACACTACTATAAAAAAACACTATATATGCAAAAATATTCAAAACAAAAAAATTCAGAATATAAATTTTGTAGATAAATGACCCAGGGATAGTATAAAAAATAATGAATGTTGCACAAAAATGTTTCTTTTCACATAGACAAAGAAAATCAGAACCGAGGTGCTGCTTCGTTGCTCATGCCATGCAGTGAAGCATGGCATGTTTTATTTATGTAAGACAGAAGTGTACTTGTACACCTTTTCTCAGTAAATTTTTGTTGTGTTGCAATAAGAATCTCCTGGTGTTCTAATAGAGATAGATGGATACCTGTGATGTAAATAATCCCTCTATATATGAGATATCCAATGAACTTTGCTATTTCATCTAGCGTCACCTCTTTCCTTGAGCCACCGTACACCGCATAGGTTGGTGTTTTAATAAATGCATCCAAGCATATTTCTTTTTGCATTTTTGTGCATATAGCGTTAATAAAGAGACAATACCGCGCGCAGTTCTAAAAAGTTTCGCACTGCTCTGTAGTCAGGGACCAAGAGGTGCTCCAGGGGCCTTCTTGTTGTTAGGAGAAGCTCTGCAGCCAGCACACAGTGCCCCAGTGAAGTGCAGGCCACACATGTAACCAGAGTAACTATAAGATTGTGCGCAAAGGTCAGAAGCCATACACACTTGCAGCGAAGGAAACTTGATGTAAACAAAACAAACCCATGAACGGCAGTGGATGTATCAGGCTGATGCAAAACATTGTCACCATAAAACTTGAAGCTGAGGTGCTGTCATCCTCAAACGCTAAGCTCGTCGTCACTCAATTCAGGTCGAATTGCAAGACAGTTTCGAGCAGCGCATTTGTTTTTCAGCACTAATGCGCATCCATGCGCATAACGACGACATCATAGGAGTGACTAGTGACACTAGATGCGACCCTGTGTCTGATATAACAATGAAAGCAAGACTAAAGCTGCTGGAAACTGTCATAGAAGGCCACCTCAACACTGTAAACACGCGGCAGACTTTCGCAAATATTTTTTGTAGAACAAATTTTTCCCGACTCCTCGGAAGAGCGTTCTATTGAATATATGGTATAAATGTTTCACTATCATTACTGCTCAACATAGTCAAACTGCAAAGCAGACACTTTAATTTCATATTTGGCTTGCAATGATCCTTTTCAATACAAAACTTCAATGTTACTGTACCATAATCTTGAGGGGCATGCACTTCAGTGAAGTTCACCAGCCTAGTGCAGTTTTTCAAAAATACACGCACATTGGTTCGCGCAAAGCTCTGTCAAAAATCACCATGCAGCCAAAACGGGAAAATTCAAATAGATTTCGAAAGTTGAGTGGCTGGACTAACTACTAGAAAGTGCTGGGTGCACGACAAACAAATTTAGCACGCCGAAATTGATGATTCGAAACCGTCGATCACCGGTGATCAATTTGGATAGGCATGGTAACGGAAGAGTTGGGGGAGCACTGACATCAAATTCACTCATGCCAAGATTTTTGCGTCAATGTGCGTGTGTGTGAGTGAGTGAAAATGTATTAAAAGGCAGAGAGGTCGGCCCGAGCTAGTTCGCTCTAGCCTGCTACTTTACACAGGGGATAAGAAAAGGGGGAAGGAAACGAATAGCTATAGACCCCGCAGCAACGATTCACAACCTAAAACGCAACTGAGGGATAAATAACTATCACTTTTATTGATCCATATCACTGGGATCTAGCACTGTTCAAAAAACGGCCGGCAATCCCGCCATTTTTTAGCGCTGGTAGTACCAGCAGTGGCGCTACTTCGCGGTCATCTCCAGATCACGCCACAGCTGACCACTTCTCCACAGAAAAGAGCGACGTCAGGCCCGACTGGAATGGCCTTTCCACTGATCTCGCCACCATAATGTGCCACTCAACATTTACACAAAATGTCACTCGTTTCTTTTCCATTTGAATACATTACATTGTTCCTATTGTGCCACTAGTTCTCACTTTGTCTTCTTTTTTTTTGGCAATGTGTTACGCCTGTTAATATGTATACTGATCCTGCACATGTATTATTTTTTTTCTGTATTGGTTACCCCTGTTCATACGTGTACCCATCCTGCATATGTATTACATTTGTTATATGTTTCCCACCCCTTATATAATACCCCCTCTAGGGGGTCTTTAAGGGGAGACGCGGGTCGAAAAGTCGCGTTTTTTTTCCAAATTTCACCTTTTCTGTTTTTTGTTGCTTTATCATCTTTATACATTATATTTTGACATCTGAAAATATCACAGCGAAATAAGCATCAGAAGTCAGTGAAAAACGCGTCTGAGTGAGCGGCAGTGACGCGCGGCATCACGAAATTTACACAAAACGGGCTGCTGTTCGCGTGCTCGCGGGGCCGCGAAGAGAGCTGTCCGCCATATTGCGGCCGCTGGCTCGTGTAGAGTTGTCCTTACTCTCCACGATCCCGGTTCTTGAAGTCTCGTACGTTCACGAAAAATCTAAAAAAAAAGCAACAAAAACAGTCTTTTCCCGCCGTTTCAAACCGCGCGCCACTAACGCAGGGCCGCCATTGGCTGACAGCACCCGTGTTTTCTTGCCGTAGTTCGCTTCACTGTTTTCCGGAGTTATTTTTCGCTGTTTTCGTGCGATGGCAAGCCCGAAAAAGGCCGTTGCCGACCATCGGAAATACAGAAGTAAGAACAAGTTCAGAGGGAAGCGGCGGAGGACGTACAAGAAAGCCACCGCCAACGAAAATGTCCGCGACGGGCCAGCGGCCGGTAGGCCTAACATCGACCACGGCAACGTCGACCATGGCAACTGCGACGACGAGATCAACGCTGCAGTGAATTTTGTGAGTGCATCGCAGAAAAAGATCGCGTTATTCGAAAACGACGTCAGGCCGAATGCCGATCGTGCCGAAAGCGTAGTGCTGTGCGAGTTGGGTGCATTGACGGCCGTCGTCGCAGGCGCGGCATGCCCCGTTTGTCACGAGAGTAAACTCGCAGTTCGGGCACCGAATAAAAAGCGGAAAGGCCTTTCGGCGTTTCTGGAGCTACACTGCGAGAATGCGGAGTGCTCGGAGAGCATCCTTTCGTCCGCGTACTCGTCGAAGCGGGTCGCGTCAGATGGCGGCCGCGGTGCAAGCAGAAGCTACGACAGCGGGAGTTCGCGTGACGCCTTTGCCGTGAACCTGAAAGTGGTGCTTGCAGCGCGTGCCGTCGGTATCGGGCATGAGCAACTTTCACGATTTTGTGCAGTAGTTGGATTGCCAAACCCTATGCACCATAAGACCTTCCATGCTATCGGCAAAAAGATTCACAGTGCGGCAGTGAAGGCTGTCTGTGAAAACATGCAAAGGGCACGCAGCGTCACCAAAGAGGTGGCTGGTAACAGTGACGTGCCAGTCATGTTTGACGGCACATGGCAAAAAAGAGGCCACAAAAGCCACAATGGTGTGGGAACTGTAGTGTCCTTGGACACTGGTTTGTGCCTGGACTATGAAGTGCTTTCCAACTTCTGCCTGGCGTGCAGTTTGCATAACGACATGGGAGGCGATGAAGAAACATGGCAGGCGTTTCATCATCCCGTTTGTGAGAAGAATTGCGACTGTTCTTCGCATGCCATGGAGGCCGAAGCTGCAGTGCGCATTTGGCAGAGGACTGTGGACTATGAGACACCCCTGCGGTTCACCATCTTCCTAAGCGATGGAGACAGCAAGGCCTACAACGGGGTCTGTGATGCCAACGTGTACCCTGACACTCCAATTGAAAAAGAGGAGTGCACCAACCACGTGGCGAAACGTCTGGGCACCGGCCTGCGGAAGCTGCCAACGCCACTTCCACGAGGGGAGAAGCTGAAGGAGACCACCATCCAGAAGCTTCAAACTTACTTTCAGGTGGCCATTGTGAACAATCGGGGAAATGTCCACAAGATGTACACTGCCATATGGGCCTCATGTTTGCACTCGTGCTCAACAGACGGTGCTGGAAGTCACAAGTTCTGTCCTGCAGGCCCAGACTCGTGGTGCAAGCACAGACGTGCTGAGGCGCAGGGCCAGCCTGCACCGTGCCACACCCCCCTCCTGACCAAGGCCCAGGGTTTGGCAGTCCTCCCAATCTACAAGCGTCTCACAGATGCGAAGCTGCTTGCCCGGTGCCTCCACGGCAAGACACAGAACGCGGCCGAGTCCCTGAACAGCAAAATATGGCTGCTGTGTCCAAAGACCCGGTTTGCTTCCCGGACTGCTGTGGAAACAGCCACAGCCATTGCAGTCCTGTGGTTCAACCGGGGCCACGCGAGCTTTGAAAAGGTGCTGGAAGAGCTTGGGGTGCTTCCTTCGGAGGCCCTGGTTACCCTCAGCGACCGCCGAGACAGCATGCGCATGCACAAGATGAATGTGCGTCAGACCGCTGAGGCGAGGGCACACCGTCGCAGTGCAGCCAAGAGGGCCCGGGTGGAAGAGTCCTGCCGCACCAGCCGGGAAGGGAAAACCTACGGTGCTGGAGAGTTTTAGACAACTGATATTCCCTCTGGACATGTGTGTATGTGTTCAGCACAAGTTTCGTGCTACTGCGTTTTTCATTTTTGTAAATACAGACTTTCAAACTTTCAAACGCGTTTTTCTCATTTCGCAATTTTGGCCAATTTGCATTTTTTGCGGGAAGTGTTTCGGGCACTTAGAATGGTCATACGACGACGAAATTTGGCACACACATTGAGGAGAGTGCGTAGGGTGCCGACATCTACTTGAATCAGCACAACCTATCAGCTGTAAATATCTATTAATAAATTTAATGGTGGTCGAGTGGAAAAAAAAGGGTACTTTGCTACACAGATGTTTTTTTCATAGTTTCAAAGTTGGAGCACAATTTCTAGCTAGATATCGGCACTCTAAGGCTAATAGGGAGCAAAAGGAGCCATTGAACAACTCTCTGCATGAACATTTAGTATGCGCGAAAGTTCCCGGAAAACTTATCAAGTTTCACCATTACTTGAAACACAACTCCCAAACTATTGCACTTATGTAAAAACTGATTACAGATTTGGAATCAGGAGGAAAAACTGCATCAGTGGTCCAATTTCTGAAGCTCTAAGTTGAATAACAAAAAAAAAGTGCTTTCGAGGAGCGTCTCCCCTTAAGGTAATAAAGTGAAGTGAAGTGAAGCTGCTCCGCAAACATTTCGACATATTCAGTCATGCTTTGTCACCTGCATTGCTGTCGTCCCCGTACAAAGTGTCGACTCGGGTTCAATACGATAGTCTGGAGCTTGAAATCCCCGCGATTTGTGACTTATTTTTGCTTCGATCGACCTTTTGCAGAACCGTGATTTTAAAATGAACGCAGTTCCAAGCAGCACTGCAGAGGTGCCTGAGGATGCACGCTTCAGCCATGTTCGCTCGTGTGCCTCAGTTAGCTATAGTGGTGTGTTTTGTCGTGCAAAGCATTCCGGTATACGCAGAGGGGTCAATGCAATATAGCTACCGCGAATGAGCATCAGCGGAGAAATAGAATACGTTTCCTGCTTGTCAGGTTCTTTTTTGCGCCTACAGATGGCCCCATCTATCCAGCGTTTCGCGGTTAACACGGTATTACCACTTTTTATGTGGACGGAGAGTCTACAGATGAACTAAACTTCAACGATACCTGCGTGTTACTTGTTAGCAATGATACCTGACTGAACGTTCTTCCGCATTTTAAAGCTTGCTTTTGCATTTGATGTATAACACGTGATATGAAAAGACACCCCGATTGCGATTTTTCCATGCTTCGAACTAGACGACTGCAACTCACAACGTTTCCCCGACATGCTGACTGACAAGCACATGTTTAATCATGCTCTTTTCTTTCGATATTCTTTTAAAGGTGGTTTTCATTTTGATGATTTCACGTAATCATTCAAACCGGTGCGATGAAGATCAGACGCGACGAGCCACGGCCGGGCTAGACTGCACCTGCGCGCGCTAGCCTGGCCGTGGACAAGCGAGTGGGTTTCTGCACTTTGGCGCCAGTCGGCGCCACGATAACAACACTCGGATCGTACATATCATCGCTACTAGGACATCGTCACTCAGGATGGTATTTGTGGAATGTATCACACTGAACACGTAGCACTAGTGTCGATTTCGCAGGGCAGTCTATTTTCTGTTTTTTCTCTTTAGCTTTTCTAAGCTGTTTGACATCGAATTAAAATAACTTCCACGCGACAGATAATGTTCAAATTCGGCCAAGAAGACCTATGCATACCAAGCTATCAAACGATGGCCACATCTCGATCTTGAAATTTGATTGATTGATTGATTTGTGGGGTTTAACGTCCCAAAACCACCATTTGATTATGAGAGACGCCGTAGTGGAGGGCTCCCGAAATTTAGACCACCTGGGGTTCTTTAACGTGCACCCAAATCTGAGTACACGGGGATCTTGAAATTTGATGTCAGCGCTCCTTTAAGAGGGGGCATGTAGCTTTGGAAAACCAACTTTCTCTAAACTTAGTATATGTTGATGAAAATTGGCACTGCATTTCCGATAGAGGCGGAAA
This sequence comes from Rhipicephalus microplus, assembly GCF_043290135.1. Classification (NCBI taxonomy): domain Eukaryota; kingdom Metazoa; phylum Arthropoda; class Arachnida; order Ixodida; family Ixodidae; genus Rhipicephalus; species Rhipicephalus microplus. The sequence continues at coordinate 46,251,596 of NC_134704.1, read as the reverse complement.
TGTTGTAGGCCTGCGTGCTCAGATTTGGGTGCACGTTAAAGAACCCCAAGTGGTTGAAATTTCCGGAGCCCTCAACTACGGCGTCTCTCATAATCATATGGTGGTTTTGGGACGTTAAACCCCACATATCAATCAATCAATCATGCCTGCTTTAATTTTTTTGCTACACGAAATTCTTGTGTTGCGATTCTTTTTGCAACCTTCACACTAGGCATACTCTAGGGGTGAACAAACAGTCACATCGTAAAATTGCAAAGAGTCAAACTAAGAAAGAAAGTGTGTCACGACATATCGTATTTACTCGCATAATCCTCGCACTTTTTTTCCCAAAAAACTCATGGAAAGTAGGGGGTGGGATAATTACGCAGGAAAAATTTTCCGCGGAAAGGTACAGCGCAAGAAAAAAAAAAAGAAAATGGCCACAAATTGCAGTTTTTCCACAAGCAACTAAAAGCTTCAAAAAGTGCTAATACAAGGCTTACCTTTACAATGAAACTACATGTTCAACCCAAATCAAGGTTTATTTGCACAGACTAAAGTCACTAGCTAAGAAGTCTCTTCGTCGAACTACTCGGAGCCCGAATCAAGACTGCCATCTTCTTCGCTCATAGCAGCGTCATCGGACTCATCGCCAGCTTCAGCGTGGTCTCCCTCGTCGTTTTCGTGGACTACGTCGTCTTCCGTCTTGTCCAAGGCGTTGGAGATACCAGTCTTTTTGAAGCTGGGGACGATAATTTCTGGCGAAATAATGAACCATGCCTCGATTACCCACGAACAAAGGATCTCCACTGACGGCTTCTTTATCTTGCCCCCGGGAGTCATTGTGTGGTCGCCTTCGGCCATCCAATTCGAATACAGCCTCCGAACATTATCCTTGAACGGCTTGTTCAAGGATACGCCAAGAGGCTGCAACATCGAAGTCAGACCGCCTGGAATGACAGCGAGGTCAGTCCGCAGCTCCTTCAGGTTCGCCCGAACGGAGTCGACCAGGTGACCGCGGAAGCTGTCGACAACCAGCAGCGACGGGTAAAGAAGTACTCCAGCGCGTCATCCCCAAACAGTTTTTACCCAGTAGACCATAAGGTCGGGGGTCATCCACCCTTTCTCCTGTACATGCACGTGTATTCCAGGGGGAAACTTGGCCTTCGGGAGGGTCTTCCGCTTAAAAATAATAAATGGGGGCAGCTTCCGCCCGTCCGCTGTTACGGCGAGCATGATGGTGCACCTCTGCTTCTTGGCGCCCGTCGTTCTAATATGCACACTCCGCACACCCTTCTTCTCCACCGTTGTGCTTGGCAACATGTCGAAGTTGAGCGGAGTTTGATCCGCGTTTCCAATTTGTGAGAGCAGAAAGTTCTTTTGCTCCCGAATCCTAATCACAAATCGATGAAACTCGATGACCTTATCATCGTACGCCGAAGGTAGCCGTTGACACAAAGTCGTCCGGTTCCTGAGCGAAAGTCCACTTCCGCGCATGAACCGTGTGGCCCACCCGTTACTCGGGCGGAAATCTCACGCCGGGATGCCTTCCTTCCGGGCAATTATGCGCGCCTGATTTCTCAGCAGCTCGATCGAAACGGCACACCCGTCCGCGCGTCGACTCTTGATGTATTCGAGTAGTGCCGCCTCAACCTGTGGGTACCTTCCAGTCTTAGGCCCACGGAAGGCCTTGCGTGACTTGTTTGTGGCTTTAAGCTGTTCTTGCTGCCGTCGCCAGTAGCACACACAGAACTCGTCCACGCCGAAGTGCCTGCCGGCGGCCCTGTTGCCGTGTTCTAGAGCACGGTCGATTACCTTTACCTTGAAATTAGCTGTATAGCTCTTGTATTGGCTCATCGCGTAGCCGCAGAAAGGACAATGCTAGCCACAGATCACAACTGCGCTAACTCAGAACACCGCACCACAGATCGCACTACTAACACTAGCGCCGTGCCACAGAACGCCGTCACACGCCGTGCCACAAGTGCTACTACGCAACTTGTGGCTTGGTTTGGATTAGATTAGAGCTCCGTTCTAGCAAGCTAGTAATTGTTTCTCTTCCCTTTTGAAACAACAAGGCACGCGTATTGCGCCACAGGAATAAAAGTAAATAAATAAATAACTGGTCTATTCGTCCACTGGCCAGGCGTCAGTTTCTTTAATGCGCGTCAGAATTTCCTCAAACGCTCAAACACACACACAAGCAAGCGCCCAATAGTCCGGTGTAAGTCGAGCCGAGCCAAGGCTAGCTGTCTTCCGCACCTGCTCGATGGAGGAAAAAATAACATGATCTGCTCCATTCACGTGGTTTAAAGTTATCTGACAACGGCACTTGGATGTTTACTCTGATAACGGCACATGTTGGATCACTTTAGTTTGCCCCCGACTCATCGAAATCGAGTGACGGGTTGCGGGTGCGCGGGGTTTAAGAAGAGGAGGGTGTGTGGGGCGTTTCCCTGGCCGATGTGTTTTCTCGGCCCCTCTGTTAAGCTGGTCCCAGCGTAGCAGGAGAGTCTTCGTGGAATTTACCCGGTTGCAATGGGTTTCATCAGCATGCATGATGCATAAGAGATGGCGCTAGGCTAATGGGTGCTATTATCATCATTGCTCAAAGCAGCAGACGACATCTGCTGCTGCGATTTTTGGGGTGGGATAATTACGCGAGGAAAAAAAAAAAATTGCATTTTTGTTGGCCGATGTTGGGGGTGCGAGGATTATGCGAGTAAATACAGTACATTGAAGTGTAAGGAATATTGCAAAAAAAAAAGTAAAGATAAGCCAAACGGTTACGAAGAAAATGGCTGTGCAATCTCAGCAGGTAGGCGAAAAAAAAAAAAACCTTTTGAGAAAACGGCTCGAGAAGTTTTTCCTTGCCTCCACTTATCTAAAATGCACCGGGATCATAGTTCTTGGTGTCCTTTGTGATGCGGGGCCACTTAGGCATTTGATTCTTGCTTTGGTGCGCTTTTGATGCATTTTTTTTTTCATATGTGATCCTTTTCTGCAGCTCTGTCAATGGAGTGCTTTCCCGGTTTCAAGCAGAGCGATGCACAAAACTCTCGATAAGAATGGAGAGTGCTAGAGTTGTACTTGCAGATGGCCTCATTCACAGCTGTTTCGGGGGCAACCAACAAAGTTCTTTAGGAAGAATAGACCAAATTACTGAATGGAGACTCTCAGCTGCGTTTTGGGTTTTCTTGCCTTGGCAACAGCTTAGCAACTGAGGGTCAGAAAGGCGTTGGTAGACTGGCAGCAGTGCAGCTGCAACATGTGCTACCAGTTTATACTTGTGCGGTGGTAGAGCCTTGCCTTCAGCTTCTGCAGCACGGTACTTGCACCAGCTCAGTGGTCCAGGCGGACACAATTCATGGTGCGGCTATTCATCTCTCGAGGTGATGTGATGAAACGTCGCCATTATGGCTCTTCGCATGTCATACACTTCAGTGTTGTCACGAATGGCCATCCCATAATAATTAGTTAGTCTTTTAATCAGTTCTTGAGTCAGGCTGCCCTTTCCTCCAATTTTTCTTACTTCTTGCAACAAGTGTTCACAGATCTGAACTCATCTTCTTTTTTACATGGTTTATGCAATCTTCTTTTGCCAATGGAATGAAGCCGTATGTTCTTTCTTCAGATAGAGCCAAGAAGGTACTCGCCATCACAAACAATGAATGTGTACCGGAGGTCGTTTATCTCCAGCGACCTTCTGAACAAAATTAGTGCACCCTTGACCTTCATTCAGCCTGAATTTACATTGGTGTTTTTTTTTTTTGACAAACATGGGCCTCTTTCCAATCCTTATAGCCCTCATCATTTTCTTTTGGCCCAAGTGTGCAGCCATGGCATCTGTTGGAGAGAACGACACAGTCAAGCATCAAACCAGTGTAGAACTCGATAACTGTGCCTACACCGATGTGAGATGCATGACCACGTGTCATCTATGTTCTATCATGCACTACTGTGACATTTTTTTGTAAATGTCTGCTCCATTTGGCTGTGAACAGGGTGCACAGCTGTCACAGAATCTGCAAAAACACTCTCTGCAGCCATTTCATCGGCAGATTTGAACTTTGATTTCAAATGTTTTTGAAAAGTTTTGTGGTGTAGGCCCCTATGCGACACGTTCATTATAGACCATAAGTCATTTAGACCAGTTGCACCTTTGCCAGTGGTCTTGATGGCTTGCATAGCACGCATATTTACATCAAAATCCATGCCCCCCTTCATTCTTGATGATGACCACTCAGTGGACACAATGCCACAGCTATTGCAGCTCAATATCATTCGTGCTGCCAAACCATGCCTTGTCCCCAAATGAAGACTGAGTTCACACTGAAAGCATTTTGGGCACAACAAATCTTTATATAAGGCATTTATTGCTGCTATCTGTGCAAGCGAAAACTCTTCCGCCAGTTTCACATCAATGCATTGCTCATTCTCCCCAAGAAGCTTCATTTTTCGCTCAGTTGCCGAAACGGATTTGAGCGAGGCTTTAACTGCCTCTGCGCGCTCACGAGAGGCTTGTGGCGATATGTAACGAGGCTCTAAGCGAGCTTGAATTGTACTGGCAGTTACTGATGGCATTTCATGTATGCGCGATGAGCACAACCGTGAGTCCGAGAAGTCGTCAACCGAAGAGCACAGAGCAAACGTTGAGCAACAGAGGCAGCACTGGAAGCTGCCGATGTTTTCTTTTTCTTGTTCGGTAATTTGCGCTTACGACTTCCAAATTTATGTAATGTTCGGTACTTTCTCTTACACCGTGGCCGATCCATGATCGCTGGCAACAATCTATGGCGAAACCGTGCTGCCCACGACCGAAATATCCGCTCAGCACTTCAATGGCGCGCTTGATTGGGCGAAAAGTAGACAACGGGAGGCGCGCATGCGCGCACATGTGAGCGAAGAATTTGCGCCGTTGCCAAGGGCAACTGTTCAGGAGACCAATGGCGCTCCTGCGTTTGTGTCACGTGGCTCACGCAGCCAGTCAGGCTTCAGCGTGGGACTTTTGAGACTTTGCTTTTTATGTGTTTCTTCTTGCCTACAGACGGTGGCTGATGCGAGAAACTTGAAGCTGGAGGAACGCTCTTTCAGACGAGACAAAGAAGGCGGCTCTCGGTTGCCCCGTTGCCATGTTACCGTGGTTTGAAAAACACGCTCTTTTTCACGACTCCTGCAATTTTATGCATCGAATCAGGTGACAAAACAATATTTTTAAGCACTTGTACCCGATTTTTGAGAATGATATTTTAGAATCTGAGAGATAACAGGTTACGGAAATTGAAAATCGGAATTTCGAAAAATCGCTTTTTTTGGCCATTTTTTGCGATTCGACAGCCGTTCCTCGAAAAAACTTTTTTTATTTGTAGTCATAAACACTTGAACATTTTGTTATTATTATAGTTTTTCATGAAGATTATGCAATAATTTTCTTGTGTAGCTGCTATAGTTATTGAGTTACGCCATGCACAATAGCAAAAAGTTACATGTTTTGCGGGTACTCTTTCATGTACTTAACTTTCAGTAAAAGCATTGTCTCTGATCCTGTTTGACTCTTGGTAGATTGTAAATTGCAAATATCTATCCAGATATGTCACAGAAATATTAGAACCAAGGAAAAATATCGTATTGAATGACTGATTATTTTTCATCTCCCTTGAAACAATAACCTAATATTTTCACAACTAATTCTCGTAGGCATTGCAATTTCAAGTAAATATTTGCATTTTGCATGTGTTGAAGAATATGCGTGCCAAGTTCTATTATACAATAAGTATGAGTGTCTAAAAGGCTGCCTGGAAAATGTGAAATTGTCAAAAGAAATAAAAATGAGAAAACAAGTTTGAAAGTTTGGAAAGTTTGCATTTAATAGGAAACCATTTTTTTTTGCATCAAATTCCATACTTACATACTTACAATGTTGTTTCCCTCTGGTTATTATAATGTGTACTTCCCATGCCCCTCCTGCTTGGGCCCTTACCTGGGCCTGCAGTATGTCATAAATAAATAAATAAATAAATAAATAAATAAATAAATAAATAAATAAATAAATAAATAAATGGGGGCACAATGAAAAGCATCGTGCACTGAATGCTCGGAGGACCGAGAATCGCACAGAATTGTGAAAGTTGGTCGTGGCATGCGCCTATAGCGCATGCTGCCAGAACTGCCTTCAATGTTTACGGCAAAGCTATCACGCGAGCTGCTGCTGTCGAAACGAGCGCTCGTCCTTTGGTCCCTGGTCGAAGTAGTACGCCTCGACGCGTGCGTGAATGAAAGCGTAGATTCAGGGCGATCGGTATTTTCACAGCACAGTTCGAAGAATGCAAAAGCCCTTTGCGCTTTTCAGCTACCTCGGACGCCGAGTTCCCATTCGCGGCATGTTGAGCATTGCGCAGCCGCCACAAGGGCAGTCAGCGCACCGATTTCGCAAAGCAGCGTGTTGGCAGTAGCAGCACCTACTGGTCTACATTCACTCTCGAAGAATCCGCTCTTCATTTGGATACACTGACGAATTCCACGGCAGCGGCTATTTTACAACCACTGTCGCCGCGGGGTTCGGTGTCAGTTAAGCCTATCTGAAGTCGGGCCATTGGTCGGCGGTGGCATCGGCGTTCGCTGTCGCTTTAGGAAGCATTCGACGTCGTTTCTCTCGATACTTGGGGCAAATTCTGAACTTTCGATTATTTAGACTGCGCTTCTCGGGGCTTGCCATGACGCAAAACTGCACCGAACAACTCGATTGAGACATCCGAGGCTTCGCTCTTATGGGGGAAGGATAGGAGGGGGAGGAGACGGAACGCACCGCCGACCGATGGCGGCCTCGAGCTGCTTGTTGCAATATTTAAATTGCGTAACCTAAGCGTTGTTTATCTTGTTCTGGATCATTCTTCGTGAAGATACGAGACTGGCTACTAGTCGATTGTGAAGAGGAATGCCTTCGCAGCATGCGTGCACGATTGCAAATGGCGGCCAACGCGTCGTTTTTTTGCGACAGGACAACGCGAACTATGCCATTTTTGGCAGCTTTTGCGCATTTCTCACGTCACCGCTCCCTACTTGGAAGCATTTTTAGATCATTTCTCGTGCGAATTTGAGCTTGATATTTTCAGAAGTAAAAGAATATAGTCCAAAGATGCCAATACAACCGGAAAAAAAAAAGTGGGAATTTTCCAGAAAACCGCGACTTTTCGACGCGCGTCTCTTCTTAAGTGGCTTTTGTTAGAACAACGCAAAGAAATTTTCAAACCGCTACACTACCCTACCCCCTTTTATTTTCATGATGGAGGTTAGGGGCCCAGCTTCTCGGCTCTCTTGCAAGGGGCATTTGACTAGATAAAGTAACACCGGAACGTGCCCATTGGCTTAGCAGCCCAAACCTCAACATCTCGCAAACCTCGGCATCTATGCAAGGCTGCACACTGTCAATGACAAATTTGATGATCCACTCACCTTGTCCAAATGGAAGCCCTCTAAACTAGCTGAAAGTGGAGAGGCAGAACTTGGCACGTCTTGTAGGCTATGTGCTGAGCACCAGCTGCCACTGAAGTCTGTGCAGCTTTCTCCAACTAAACCACAAGGAGAGAGAGAAATAACGAGACGGTCAGAAGCATCATGTAAGTGAAAAAAGACTTTAAGGGGCCAAGCTCCACTTTTTCAGCATGATCAGAAAACGGTGACTGGTAGCCGAAGCTCCTAAGAACACACCATTCAAACATTTTAGCATAACACGGGGCCTGGAGTTTACAAATAAATTTAAAGTCAGCCAGAAAGCATGCCCTCTTTCTACAAAAGATGCCAAACAAATGAATGATTGTGCCATATACGCAAAGTGACAGCAATTGGCTGATTTTAGTGTCACGAGCCGCATAGCTACCATGGCTGCCACAGAAGGTCATTATGTGACCGTGCGCTTGCTTGCGATTAGTTCGGAAAAGAAAAAAGTGCCCAAGGTCATGATGCATGCGTGACATAGCTTTTTTCACCAGTGCCATCTTTTCCTGCTTAGCTTCCAGTGTGCCAAACTTTGTCCGCCAATGTGCTCTTTTAGAATTCCCCGACTTTTCCAGGCTATTTCTAGGCTTGTGCGAACAGTATATTTTCAATTCAAATCGAATTTGAAAAAAATAGTAATTTTGGTCGAATAATTTCAAATCGAATTCAAATAGTATATATATCGCACATTATAAAAAAAAGGGGGGGCATATTTGTCAGGATCTGCACAACATTTTTTTAAAAACTGAAACAAGGCCTGCGCAAAGGCCCAAAGGAAGTGACAACAGCTTTGAATAGTAGCAGGATTTGACTCTCAGTACAATTCTAGTGATAGCCAGTAAAATATGCTATGTTTTAAAAATTGCTATACTTAGAGCATATGTCAATGTGACGAGTTTTTAAACTGAAAATAATAAAACAGAATCGATGTCAAGGTAATTCTAGCTTAAAAACCTGAAATGAGGCTTCACTACAGTGCGGATTTCTCCTGAATAAGTGTTTTGGCTGCTTTGTAACACTTCACTGCAGTACAAAAAACACTTTTACATGCGAGCTAATACACTTGAATACATGTTTTCACTGTTTAGCTCCCCTCCACTGCAGTGAAAGCACCTTTACAGAGCGTTACACTAAAGGACACTATTAGATCGACGTTGATTGCTGAAATAGCGGTTCAAAAACGTCTTAGCGATACTTTTGTGCCAAGGAAGAGCTTGTTTTAAAATTATATAGTGTTTTAGAGGTCCGCATCAGGTTAGCGTACTCCAAATTACAAGCATCAACGGAACGTCTGATGTCACTGTTGCCCTGCACAACGTTGCCCGTCTTTAATGCGCGGCCGCCGAGACTGTAGTAGCAGCAGAGGGAAAGTAGCCCAAACCACAGCAGCAACAACGGTTATTGAACAATTTTTAGCCATGGCCTTCAAGATTGCAGGCGTGCTTGGTTCAACTGCGCCCTGCCAGATGGCACAGCCTGTCCAGTTTAACCATGCGAAAATTGAATTTTTGAACCACTCGCACCATTCCCCATAGTAACGTCCGGCGGTTCTTTTTTTTATTAATCAAACAGAAACGAACAAGCAGCATTTTATTACGTCTCTTGATGCACAGAAGGTTCTTTATTTAGGGCAGCCAGATAGATTACTAGTGCTTAATTGTAGGTGGTTTGTTTGATATTGACGGGATCATTATGCAAACATCCTACCATGGCACATTTGTTCTTGTGCATTTTAATTTCTCGGTAAGTCAGGCACTGCTGTTGATAATGTTGTTGTTTTAGACATTTCCATACATTGAGCTTTCACTCTAATGTAAATTGTTATTTGACTTTAGTGACCCTTCAATATGCACGTACAGTAAAAGCTCGTTAATTCGGATTTCACGGGACCGGAAAAACTGTTATCCGAATTAACGGGTGTTGAATTAACGAGCTTTTACTGTATTCGTTAGCCTCAGATAATTTGAATCTTTCAATAATTTAAATTCGATTTGAAGCCAATTCAAATACTGCATTATTCGCACAAGCCTAGCTATTCTGGCTGTTTGCAAATGCGTTTTTCACTCCTTTGCACAACACATTTGCAGTGCTTTGCACTTTGTGCGATCTGAGAGTCCAAACTAACAGAGTTGCGGTCAAATATGACCAAATAAACAAGAGTTTCATCCCACTAAATGATGCATACGCTACTTGCCTGGACCAGGGAACACCTTTGAATTGAGAAGTGTCGAATTATAAACTCTTGTAGAGCCAACTGTATTGTTACAGCTGAAGCTCGACTAGCCAAAACCGAACTTTATAAATACCCTGTTTGAACGAACAAACTTGGATTCCCCCTTCAGTTTCCCATAGGCGATTTCGCTTTCGGTTCAAAGAAGTTACCGGTGCAACTAAATATTTCGCGGTTCCCCTCATTTTCGTTAAATCGAGTTTTAATTATAACTGTCATTTATCACGTTTCACTCACCAGACTTGGGTAACGACGAAGAGAGTGGAGCCATGTTCATGTACTCGGACAGAGGCACGGGGAGAATCGTTGAAGGGAAGCCCGCGTGCACCACTGTTGGAGAGGAGCAGCTCGCGTGGCCCACCGGCCGCACAGTGGTGCAGCCACTCGTTGACATGGCTCCCTGTGGCTCCATGGACAGGTAGCCCGTGTCAGCCGAAGATGACGGAGCTGCAGTCTTCTCCAAGGAGCTGCTCAGGCTCATCGACCCGACGGGGCTCATGGGAATGTAGCCATCTCCTAGGGTGACAAATGGGAGTCTATCACAAAGCTGCCAACACCACACAAGATGGATACAGCACCGGTTAATCTTGATGAACTTTTTTCCTTGTTTTGCTCAACAGTGAAGAATTAGTTTGGGCTCACGTTCATGCACATTAGCTTAGCATGCATTTCCACACTATCGCACCCCTGCTACTGGGGACTAACAAAAGTCGACTGTGATAAGACGTCGCAACTTCTATATGGTGATCGAAGCAAAGTTCTATTTGTAACGCGTGATTGCTGATAAAGCACTGTAATATAATTTTGTGTAACATCACCACGAGTAAAACTAACTGCGAGATGTGCAGTGAAAGTTCTCATTTCTTGAAGAAATACTTTTTTAAATACCTTACATGTGTTTCTTTAATGTGCTGATTCTAAGGGGCAATGCGAAAAGAAATCAACATTGGAAGCAAGTTGATAAAAACTATACATATTACTTGCGACGTTAAGGGCTAATTGGGGTAAACTACTACCAAGCGAGCAGCTGCCTGACAGACAGACCTATAAATTGATCAACTCTTTCTAAGCACTCGTGAAAGAAGCTGTACTTGCACAATCAAAGTGTGTACATGACGAATTCTGCAACACATTATCAAGTCAACATTATCACAGATGACTACTCTGGAACGAGCAATGCATGCACGGATAACAGAGAATCACTGTTATGGTTACCACATACGATTTCCGTTAATCGTGCTCATTGCTACTTTTATCCATGTTCCAGCTCAATGCTAAGTGACAGCAAATGCTTCACAAAACTACCGATGGATCTCACATTAGCAGGACTTCAGCCCCAACAAGATTGCAACATCGAAGCCTGCCTACAATCGTCAACCACTTCAGTGAGGAAGGACATAAGCCACTTTTCTCCGTTAAAGAAATGGCTGACAAAATTATGAAGCCCTTGCCTTATTGCGTGAATGGGGGGCATTGACAGTTCCGCAAGTGCCTAATGTGCTACATTTTTTTTTTAGTTTGAAAACATCATGCAATGCTCCCGCCAAATAATTTCCTACCTACATCCTGAGAAGCCGACTTTCATTCACTAGCTTAACAGTGCGATACTTCATTTGCTACAGAAAATACCGTATTTATTCTAATTTAGGTCGATAGTTTTTTTCGAATTTCTTTGTATCAAACTCAACGGTCAGCTTAGATTCGTGAAAAAAATACACCATTCTTCATTGAGAAAAGTGGTGCACAACTGGTGCCACCGAGACTGTATTGTAGCGTCAGTAGCCAAGCCGGCGAGCCATTTGTCATTTCGAGTCGCGCTTCGAATGGTCTGTGTGGTCAGTGGCACCAAACAGGCCGTGTGATTATAGTGCCGCTTATAAAAGGAAAGTTGTCCTAGCCACGAAGTCGTGGTCCAATGTTCAAGTCAATCGGGACTTTGGTGTGGATGAAAAAAAAAAATAAAAATGTGCGTCGCTGAAGGGGCTGCAGCGGGGGATGACATCCCAGGAGCTTTGATTGTGCGCTTTTTTAATAAGAAATACAGCATATCCAATGAGCTTGATGGCACAGATGATCACGCACTGTTTGAAGACACATACAAAATAATCTGCGACAAGGGAAGCAGCAATGATGACTCAAAATAAGTGCGGCATCGGCAAACGCGGCATTTTTATGATGCAAGTACAGTGGACTCTCACTAAACGAAACCTGAAGGGATCAGGAGAATGTGTTCCATTTAACGGGAGTTCCATTTACTGAGAGGTGAACTGGGCTACAGTATGCAGGATTGAAACAAATTATATTAGAGGCAGTTGTTCTATTTAAGCAGAAGTTTCATTTACAGTTAAACCTGCTTATAACAAACCTCAATATAACGAAGTTTTTCTATTCCTTGCCGTTACTCCATAGAAGCACATGTATTTGCGATCTTTATGCAACAAAGTAACAGCGCAAGACAACCTCGAGACAACGAGCTTCTTCCACGGACAATCTAAGAATTTTGCTCTGTATTTTGGCACAAGCATGCATCTTCCGGGGCTGGCCCCTCACTGACGAAGCGTGAAGCGGAGGCAGCGCGCACGGCGCACTAGGCGAGAGCTCGCGGGTGAGCGCGAAGCGGGAAGGCGCCAGCATTGCCCATGCGCGTGTCCTTGCGGCATAAAACACACACATATCACAATGAGCATATCCACGGAGTGAATGATAATGAGTGGGGCGAAGTGTCAGTCAGCCCGTCTGTGCTTCCGTCTGTCCATTCATTCTTGCTTTCATCCAACCGCGTGACCATCCGTGCGTCCATCAGTCTGACCATCCATGAGTCCGTCCATCCATCTTTCTGTCCGTCCGTCCATCTAGTGAACCCTCCAAGTTCCGCCAACTCCCATTTCACATCCCCTGTGGCACATACCCGCTCTAGAGAGGGTATGTGCCACCGGTGGCTATGTACTACCGTAATTACTCGAATCTAACGTGCACCTTTTTTCCAGTTAAGCGAGTTAATAAATCGCATGCGCGTTAGAATCGAGTACGAACAAAAATTTACGGTCAATCTATTGCCATCGGCAAATGCAAAATGGCCGCCCCCTACGTGCGTCGGCATGGCGCGTCGGCCATTTCTGCCTATGTGTTTCCCATGTGCAGCACTTCGTACGTGTGCTGAGGAGTTCGTCATATAGTAGTGCATTAACATCGACGGCGTGGAAGGGTCGACTCCAAAAACTCGAGTGCACCAAGATGCCTCTTTTAAAAAAAAAGTCGTCGCGTGTGCAGAAACGGACGGAAATTAAACCGCATCGCGGTCGTTCGGAGTTCCCGAAACGTGCGTGCGGGACCGGCGGAAACAAAAGCAGAAGATTGTCGACAGCAAAGCTTCACGCAAAGGCTTCAGTGGACCACAGCATGGTCGGTTTCCGCAAATTAAAGAGCTGCTCGGCGAGTATGTGCTTGAGCAGCGAGCGGCACAGCGGCCCGTGACAACAGAACTGCACCAAGTGGGGGCTATGCAATTAGTCTTAGAAAATAATGCAGAGCCAGTTTAAAGCGAGCAGGTGCTGGCTAACTAGCTTTATGAAGAGGAAAGGCTTTTCCCTCCGAAGAAGAACATGCATATGCGAAAAGTTTTGCGGAGGAGTATGATGAAAAGCTTCACAGTTTTCAGAGGTTCGTCCTAAACTTGCGGCGCAACAATGGCTACCTGCTTGGGCAAATCGGGAATGCCGATCAGACGCCTCTTCGACATGCCTGGCACCACAACCATCGAGAAGACGGGGGGCTAGGCAAGTTCGCGTGCTGACATCGGTCCACGGTAAAACTACAGTGACGGCAATGCTCTGTTACACCTCAGATGGGCACAAGCTTCGCCCGTACCTCATATTTAAATGAAAGACGCTCCCGAAAGGAGTCGTTTTTTTGAGTGGTGTGATCGTGCGGCCCAGCGAGAAAAATAAGTGCACGTTGCAATCGATGTCTTACCTTTTTTTTTTTTCGCGGTGGAAATCGGGTGCGCGTTACAATCAAGGGCGCGGTAGAATCGAGTAAATACGGCAGATACATACATATATACAAACAAACAAAAGATGGATAGACCCATGCCTTAAAGAGCTTCACCCCCAATTGAACCTGGCACCCAGCGCTTATCTCCCACGCGTACTTTAGCCCGCGATTGAGGGGGGGGGGGGGGTTAGATGCTTGTGTACGCACGCTTATACTCCAATGGGCAGAATCGCACAACTTCGACTTTGACCTGAATGATTACATATAGTCGCCTGGCGCACAGCGATCCCTTTGCTCGCTGGACAGGTGCCGTTCGCAACAAGAGAGCGTTTTTCAACAGTGAAGTAACAACTGGAGCACTTGTTAGTTCGCACTCATATCTGTACCTGCGTTTACTTTTCGTGCCTCATTTTTGTTTAAACAGTGCATTACCGTATTTACTCGATTCTACCGCGCCCTCGATTGTAACGCGCACCCGATTTCCACCGCGAAAAAAAAAAAAAAAAACCATAAGACATCGATTGCAACGCGCACCCATTTTTTCTCGCTGGCCCGCATGATCACACCACTCGAAAAAACGACTCCTTTCGGGAGCGTCTTCCATTTAAATATGAGGTACGGGCGAAGCTTGTGCCCATCTGACGTGTAACAGAGCATTGCCGTCACTGTAGTTTTACCGTGGACCGATGTCAGCACGCGAACTTGCTTCGCCCCCTTCTTCTCGACGGTTGTGGTGCCAGGCATGTCGAAGTAAAGAGGCGTCTGATCGGCATTCCCGATTTGCCCAAGCAGATAGTCGTTGTTGCGCCGCAAGTTTAGGACGAACCTCTGAAAACTGGTAAGCTTTTCATCGTACTCCTCCGCAAAACTTTTCGCATATGCATGTTCCCCTTCGGAGGGAAAAGCCTTTCCTCTTCATAAAGTTAGTTAGCCAGCACCTGCTCGCTTAAAACTGGCTCCGCATTAGACATTTTTCTAAGACTAATTGCATAGCCCGCACTTGGAGCAGTTCTGCCGTCACGGGCCGCTGTGCTGCTCGCTGCTAAAGCACATACTCGCCCAGCAGCTCTTTAATTTGCGGAAACCGACCCTGCTGTGGTCCACTGAAGCCTTTGCGTAAAGCTTTGTTGTCGAAAATCTTCTGCTTTTGTTTCCGCCGGTCCCGCACGCACGTTTCGGGAACTCCGAACGACCGCGATGCGGCCCGATTTCCGTCCGTTTCTGCACACGCGATGACTTTTCTTTTAAAAGCGGCATCGTGGTGCACTCGAGTTTTTGGAGTCGGCAATTCCACGCCGTCGATGCTAATGCACTACTAGATGACGAACTCCTCAGCACACGTACGAAGTGCCGCACATGAGAAACACATAGGCAGAAATGGACGACGCGCCATGCCGACGCACGTAGGGGGCGGCCATTTTAGATTTGCCGATGGCAATAGATTTGCCGTAATTTTTTTGTTCGTACTCGATTCTAACGCGCATGCGATTTATGAACTCGCTTAACCGGAAAAAAGGTGCGTGTTAGATTCGAGTAATTACGGTAAGTGCCGAGCGGTAAACGCTGTTAGTTCGCTCTTGTGCTGTGTATGTTGTTTTCGTGCGTAATTTGTGCGTGAGCAGCGCGCTGCACGTTTCGATCTGCTTGCCTACCTCAGCAATACATTCCAAGTTGTTGCCATCGCATTCATTGCTTCACATTTGCTGCGAAACTGTGACTTTTTAAAATTTCGGACAACTGTGTCGTCCCCACCGAGGGGATGTCAGACTAGGTGCTGATGGAAACTCTCCAAGACCATGGGGACAACGGATCTTCGGAGGTCGACTCGTCACGCGCTCCTGTTCTGTGCCACGACGCGAGCTCGCCGGCTGGTAGCTTTCGCGATTAGCCGACTAGTTCTGGCAACAGGATGGCGCGTTGAATGCAGTGCAATGAACCCGATCGCGAAAAATTGTAATGTTATAAGAAGTAAGGGTGGCAGCCAACTCTTTTGGATCCAATATCGCGGGACACCTACAAAACGCTGGTGCGAGCAAATACAGCGGCTCCAGGGAGAAGTGCTCTTTTTACATAGTCCCTTCCACATGCACTGATACTTGTCGAGATAGCAAGCGCGCCAGTGATCGGGACCGCCCTTACAATCAAAGTTCATTATTGCTACTCGAGCGACCTCCCCCTACTCCCCGCGTTGTTTCATGCTCGTTCAAGACGGGTGGTTTTCTTTCTATTTGAGTGTTCGGCGGCAGTTCTAACACGAGGGAGATTTCATCTTATGCACTTCCCAAGTAATAGGGATGGTCCGACTCATTTGATCTCTGCTGCAGCAGTGCTCGTGCGCTTTTACCCGCTCGTGAAAGTTACGATGTGCGGGGGCATATGTGTTATCAATTAGGACTTGTTACAGAACATGGCGGCAACCGCAAAAACTCGCCGAGAGTGTTCACATTATTGCTATCGCAATAATAGCGCAGTTTTTTACTTTAAGTGTTTTGGGTTAGCTCTGCCTGCAGTCCCCTTTTTGTTTCATTTGTGCATTTAATTTCCAAATTTTCGTACCTAACCTACATATAACGAAATCTTCTTTATAACAAATTTTCCGGGAATTTATTAATTTTGTTATATTCAGGTTTATTTGTATCAGATTTTGGTTTACTAAGAGTCTCCTGTAGCTAGAACCAACACGAAAAAAAAAAAAGAGATAAAGAAATACTTACAACAGGACTAGAAGCTGTATGTTTCTTAATGTATTTGCATCTTGAACCAAAGGCTTTGTTTCATCTTAATGTTGGATAAATGCTTTCCGTTTCTGAATGTTTTCACTGTTTCGTTCGGCCTACATTCGATGTTTTTTTTCCCCCGGACTTGTGGGGCTCGGACAACATTAAATACGGTAACAACAAGCATGCATTTATATCTGGGCAAGAACTTAAGCAAGAACTAAGTCCTCTCAATGACCTCCATAAAAAAACAGACTGCCATATCCAGAGCGGCCAACTGTTGGGAAAGACACGAACAAGAGAGCATAAATTACTAGAAAACAGTGGATACAAAAATGCAGATGATTGATACATCTTATAGAGCCCAATTACTATTTCGCATTAGTGAGGGCTGGCATTTTCTTGCGGTTACACCTACAATGCCGGCAACACCTGCGAGGCAATACAGGATTTGCTTGAATAATACTTGCCATTTCCTTCAGGTACATTAGATGCTGGAGACATAGACATCTTCAGGTAGTCGCTGGACTCGGACATGTTCATTGGCTGATGCCCACCAAGGTTCCCAGCAAAAGTCGTTGGACGAGAGTAATGGGAGCTTTTACTGCTACCTGCAAATCACACGACAGAACGAGATGCGCACATTTGTCAGACGAACACTTCTTGTCGTAGTATTAAAATGTAACCAGGTTTTATGAATGCATTCGACATTACTTGCATGGTAAGAACGATAGGAATTCGAGTAGTTGGCAGAAATTTGGCGCAAACAAAGTTGGGGCATGCAGACGTGGACATGACAGAAGGCATGGTTACCTGCAGCCTTATTTCATTAGAAATATCCTCGTCTGCAGGGGCACATTGAAAAGTAAATAAGAACTTTCCAAGGTAAAAGTCAATTTAAATACTTAATTAAAAGCACTAACAATCCTTCAGGTGACAAGCTAGGCCTTTTCGTGTGTTAAGCGACACCCACTGCATGCTCACAAGCGAACTAAACCACCTTTGCAATGAATGAACTGTCGCCATTTTACTAAGGCACGGTACAACCACATGCAACCGATCATCCCTAGCTAGTTACTATGCGCACAGCTAGACAGGAATCTGTATGCAGTCTACTGTATGCGTGCATTTGTATGTTCTTCATGCATGCTTCACTCCGGAGCACGCAAGGGTGCAGCGAGTGGCTTGTTAGTCCTGTGTGTCTTTCTTGTCCCGTGTATCGGCACTGTTCACTGCTATGAATCCAGTTATGACAAAACAAGTTACAGCTACAGTGAAAAATACGAACCAACTGGTGATGACATCATCAGGTATTCGTCAACAGCAGCCTCCTCCTTGATGGTCGGCTCCTTGGGTCCAGCCATGATGTCCATTGGCAGTGAGTGGCTGTACCGGCTGTGAATTGCGTTGATAGATTCAAATAAATACATTGGACATGCCGATTTCCTCCTGTTAAGGCACTAGGAAGACATGTTACATTATACTCCATTCTATAGATCAGGTGCAGTGCTGTGAAAACTATGCAAACTGTACGAGTTCGTGCATCTCCCACTTGCATTTCACCATTTTAAACGTGGCCTCTGCGATTGGGTCTGACTGTGCATTCTAAGAAACTAATTAATTGTGGAGGCTGTGATACGTAAAGAAAGAGATGCTAAGCAATCCAAAACAATGTAATAACTATATAACTATCGGGGTTCGTTTATTTGTAAGACACAAAGCATTTCATTTATTCGTCAGTATAAAAACAAAGGCGAACAAAAAAGTCGCATTACGGGTCAGGAGTGCAGCAAGGAATTCTTTTCAAAGAGATTTGTATCATCTGTAACAATCGCACACACTCAACAAAACTACGACGATGTACCCACGCCTTACTCTGCCCAGACAGATACATCAGAACCACCTTTTCCCACATTCAGTAATTACTCGAAGGTCATTCCCACATTCAGTAATTACTCGAAGGTCACTTGTCTCGCCAATGCACTCAAGCCTCATTACAACAAACTTGCATATTACAAGAAAGCAAGTTTGTTATATCCAAAAGTTCATTATAAAGGCTTATTCCTAACGATATATATATTACAAGGCTATTTTTATTTACTTAGTTGTAACAGGCATTTCGTTATATCTGGGTTTGTTATATTGAGGTTTCAGTGAACTGCTGATCTGCATTTGCTTGCTTAACATTCTTTGTTTACTGCTTCATCACGGTATGCCAACCCTGCTTTGAACTAGATTATGCAGTGTTACTAAATCGCGTGTTTTTATCAACACACCTAGCTGAAACGTTTCACATGCAATTCCCATATTTACATATACTTCCTTTTGAAGTCAATATACCGTATTTACTCGCATAATCGGCGCACTCGCATAATAGGCGCACCCCTAGTTTGGTCGCGGAAAATTCGATTTTTTTAATTCCGCACATAATAGGCGCACCCCGAACTTGGCCGTGATCAGAAACGATTCTACCCCCCAGCGGTACAGTTGGAACACGGTCCCCGTACCCTGAAGAAAAAAAGAAGGCAAATCGACGAGCAAATAAAAAAAAATTCGAAGTGCAACGACCTAACCAACGTGTTTGTCGAAATAAAACTTGAAAAAAAAAAAAAAGCGTCCATGAGCGAAAAAAAAAAATGGCTGTTCCATCAATTACTGATACCCCGCAAATCGCCGCGCTTTATGGAGGTCATGTGTACAACGCCGGGGGCTCGATCGCCATCACCACCATCAGAGAAAAAGAAAGAAACGCCATTTTGCAAGCGGTGTGCGTATGTTGTGTGGTCGTGTATTGAACTTTGGTTCCATCATGGGGAAGTACGCGAGCTACACGGCTGGGTTTAAACTGAAGGCAGTGCAGTACGCGCTGGAGCACGGCAACGGGGCTGCAAGCAGGCATTTCGGCGTTGGAGAAACCAGTATTCGGTACTGGAGGGACCAAGAAGAAAAACTTAAGGCGACGAAGAAGACACGACGGGCTTTCCGCGGTGCCAAGACCGGCAGGTATTCGAACGTCGAAGAGCAACTGGTCTGGCATATACGGGAACTACGACAAGACGGCTGTGCTGTGTCGTTGGATATTGTTGCGCAGACTGAGGCGCGCAGAATAGCCCGAGCGCAGGGCATCGAAGCAAAAGAGTTCAAAGCCAGCTCCGGATGGACAACTCGTTTCATGCGACGCCATGGCCTCGCACTGCGAAGGCGGACCACCTTGTGCCAGCGCTTGCCCGCAGCATATGAGGACAAAGTGGTGGACTTCCACAGTTTTGTTATAAAGCTCCGACAGCAGAAAGACTTCATTTTGTCCCAGATCGGCAACGCTGATCAGACCCCCCTTTGCTTTGATATGCCGTGGAACACGACAGTGGAGGAGAAAGGTGCACGGAGCGTCATCGTCAGAACGTCTGGCGCTGATAAACAACGATGCACCGTCATGCTGGCGGTGACAGCGGATGGGCGTAAGCTACCGCCTTACGTTATTTTTAAACATAAGACGCTCCCAAAGGCAAAATTCCCTCAAGGCATCTACGTCAGAGTCCAGGAAAAAGGCTGGATGAGCACGGAACTCATGGTGGATTGGGTGAAAACAGTCTGGGGTCGGCGGCCGGGTGGTCTGTTGTCCGTCCATGCTTGTCCTGGACAGTTTTCGTGGGCACCTAGTAGACCGCATACGAGATGAGCTAAAGGGGCTGCGCACAGATCTGGCAGTGATTCCGGGCGGCCTCACATCGATACTGCAGCCTTTGGACGTGTCCTTGAATAAACCTTTCAAGGACAATGTTCGAAGGATGTACACCACCTGGATGGCTGGAGGACAACATCAGCTGACTCCAGGTGGTAAGATTAAGAGGCCGCCTGTGGAAATGCTGTACGCGTGGATTGTGGAAGCGTGGCAGGCGATCTCCGACGAAGTCGTCGGGAAAAGCTTCAAGAAGACGGGTATCTCGAACGCACTGGATGCGAGTGAGGATGACATGTTGTGGGGTGCGGATGATTCGGACACCGAAAACGAATCCCCGCTCGGAGAGGATGAATGTGTGATCTCCGACTCGGACTCCGAATAGGGAAAAGGAGGAACAGCTACGACTTTTGTGTAAATAAATTTTACGTGTGTGTGTGCAGTTGACGGCTCTCGCTTGTTCATTAAAAGATACGTAGGTATGTTTGTTTTATGCTGAATTAATTGGTAAACGATAAAGTCTCCTTTTACTTGACAAGTGTGCAGATTTAAAGCGCGAGAACTGAGTTGAAAAAATTTTCAAAAATTTTACCACGCGTAATTGGCGCACCCCTAACTTCGAGCCGGATTTTCTGAAAAAAAAGTGCGCCTATTATGCGAGTAAATACGGTATTTCTCAAATGAATCTCGCAGAAACATAAAAATATTGCAACGGCACACAAAACATTTCAGACGGGAGCCCTCAGTTAAGAGCAAAGTAACATACTTCAGTAACCCGTAGAAGAAATGCCCAAGGTGCCAGAAAAATTAGAAGAGGTGAAGCAAGCCTTACTTGAAGTACTCGGCTTGTCCGTCTGTTTCATCCGCTGCCGAGAGCACGCTGCTCGTGCTGTCAAACGAGCCGACCCTGAAAAGCGGGAGGTCGCAATGAGCATCTCTGCACCTGGTGAGCCAGCTTAAAAGTTAATGAGACTCGTGTAAAAGCATACTTAGCATCCACATGCCACAAAGATTTTGTAGTACATTATCAAAATCCTTTATTGCAGTACGAGATCCACTGTAACCAGACTACCTACTTTAATATTGATATTTTTTTTTACTTAAAGTTCTATGGAGTAGCAGAGAGAGATAAATTTAATATGTAGTGTAAATAACAATGTCATTTCCAACTCTCCACTTCCAAATAAACAATATAGCATTTTATTGTATTAACTAGCATTTATTTGCAAACACAGCACACAAAAATCAGCATATATAAATCGGCAAGTATGTGAGAAACCACAAAACACAGATTTTTGATATTGTGGTCAACTTTTAATTTTTCGACTGCAGCCAATTCGGTGCTCTTCGGACACAGGTATAACTAAACTTGCTTGAAGCACGTATTTTTCTGGTTTTTGTGGCCCCTCACACTGCCAGAAGGCAGGTGCTGCCACAACTTTTCTCATGCAGGAGGCAACTTTGAGAATGCCCTGTCTTTGAAACCCCATAAATTTTCTATTGAGGCTTGACTTCCTTGAGACTAAATTCATTTTTTGTGTGAGTTGATTCCACATTGGTGAAACTTCCGAAGGATCTGAAATGTTTCTTATCTCTAAAAAGATTGTCGGCAGGTTATGTGTATTGTTCAGCCGAGTTGGTTAAATTTAACTAGAGGAAAAAAAAGCTCACTGAATTTCATACTGAGTAGGTCGTTCGAAGTGAAAGAAATTGAAACACAAAATAAAACAGCGTAAAAATGAAGTTACTCGACATGCAGCTGTTTAAAAAAACAAGATTTCCAGACAGAAAAGATTCATCACACAGAATCTGAAATCTTATAGTCATTGTTAATTACCACATAGCCCTGACCTAACAGCAGTGCCATACATCAATACAATATGTATTCGAAGCAAGGAACACTTTAAAATTGTTATGTGACACGAAAACATACACAAAAAAATAGTTTGATAGGATTAGACATTACAGGTGGTAATGAGGACAAAAGCCTAAAGGCAAGTGATCTAAAAACGAGTCATCTACAAGGTGTTTTAACGTGGAGGACATCGTACAAGCAAAAACAGTATCGCAAGACACTGTAGTTACTGGCCTCGTTTAATTTGACAGCGGCCTTTTAACGCTGAATTTGCAGGCAAGATAAAGTTAAACGAAAACGCTCAGAACTTTTCTATATGCTAATGTGTGGTACCTACACATGCCAATGACATGCATGTACAAGATATTGATTCAGAAACCTTTGTCTTCAAACATGGTTCATACAAGATTAAGGGGACACCAAAGTGAAAGACTAAATTGGTAGACTGAACTGACAATTATTATTATTATTAAAATTTTTTTGCTTGTGAACCCTGCTGCGTCAATTCTTCCATCATGGGTTCATCACCAGAAGAGAAAATGAAGCGAAAGTATTATTCTTAAAAATTTATCTCTGAAACCCTAGCACATCCAGTCTACGCAGTGTCTAGATTGGCAAGTTTTTTTTCATATTTTGAGCACACGAAGATCCATAAAATTTTTTGAAGTCTGCCATTTGGTGAATCACATTCCTTTTGCTGAGTCGGTTTAGGTTTGGTTAGGTTAACAAATAACCGTATTTGCTACCATAAAACACGCACTCGCATAATAGGTGCACGCCTAGTTTGGTCGCGACAAATCAGATTTTCTTAAATGTCTGGGCTCAATAGGTGCACTACGAACATGGTCGTGATCAGCTCCATAATGTATTTGCTTGGTTGCAATTCGATGCCCTCTTGCGTTAACTGAAGCGAAGAAAATGAAAATAAAACAGACTGCAGCACCACTGCGCGAAGTGCACAGGCTCGTGGAGTGAGGAAAAAGAACAGTTGCTTGGGAATCGGAGTAACCGTTGAGTAACCTTTGCACCAGCGTGGTGAACGGCCGCTAGCCAGCCACGTGTGCTCCACACAGAACGTGCGATCGTATTCCCGTTAAGTGGGCTTTGAGTTTTCCAGTCGGAGAAAGCGCCGCCATCGCGTTTGCCATCTCGTCTTCAAAGTTGAAGGTTTTCAACTTTCTGACGTGGGCTTTCGCCTTTGCTGTCACTAGACTTGCACAAGCTCGGCGAACGTTTGTCGTCGTTGATTTCCCGATCGCAAACCTAAACATCGTCTCACGCGCGCTACTCTTGAATTAGTACTTGAGTGCGATATTTGTGACACCCAGTTTTCATGTCATCTTGCACAAACTTGCCGTGAAAACATGCCGAACCGTAGGCCAGGCCTAATCAGTGTTGGTTGCTTTTCAATGGTAGCCACGGGCAGTCACGATTAGAGTTTTGTACGGAATCGGGAACGGTGACGATTGTAACACTAACGGTGGTTTGCAATTGGATTGCAATGTCTTAGATATGGGGTGCGAGCCCGTGAAATCGAACGATCAATACTGTTCAGCGCACAGAACTTCGGTTGCGATAATGTGCATAATCGAGGTGGCTTGAAATGTAACCGGCGAATTTTCGCGACGGTGCTTTCTTTTGGTAGTTTCTTTTTTTGAGTTAAACTTCCTTGGCAATGCACACCTTTCGATGTTAATTTTTTTTTGGAAATTTGAATCGTCACCGCATGGCATGCCTCGATATTCAGAAATGCGAAACCTGCACGGTCAACACGTTTTGTGTTAGCATAGCCTACGAAGAAAGATGTTTCGGCTGCAGTGCGAATATTCCCGACTTTGGCGACGTACACGTTAGCTGCAGTTTATCCTATAGTTAGAAATAAAATTGTCGTGAATTTTCCCCGTATAATAAGCACACTTCGAACTTAGAGCCGGCTTTTTTCTGGAAAAAAAGTGTGCCTATTATGCAAGCAAATACAGTATAATGGCACCTGTCGACGTGTTGGAGAAGTAATAGGAGCACCTGTCTCGCGTGGCTGTGAAGAAATTTTACGTGACCACAAGTATTCATCAAACTTATTTCACTGCCTTTTTATATTAAAGGAACTGTTGCAAATGTCATAATGAAAGCAGTTGGCCACAGTTGCACTCGCTCCTGAGAAATGGTCAGCGGAGAACACTGAGTGTAATGGAACACTATGCAAGGAAGGCCAACAATATTGCTGTCACTCTTTAGCGTTGCTAGATGAGAAACACATTCACCTGAAATACGTTGCGCAAGGTTGACAAAGAGAAAAAAAGATGAGACAGAAAGAGCGCCAACTCGCAACTAAGTTTACTGAAAACCAAAAGTAGGCCGTAGTTTTCCATCACAACAAAAATCACTCAATTATATTCTTTTAATGAAGCATTCACAGTATATAGGCTCTTGAAGGACATGCACAGACCATTTCATTCACCGCACGTGCAGGCATGAACATTTTGATGATGTAATAACCGATAATTGCAATCATGATATCCGGGAATTAGCAGCAAACAGATATGCCTAATGTAAAGATGTCGAAAAAACCAAACACACCCAAGCCTGCGCAAAAAAAAAACAGAGGAAAAAACAGCAAAGAAAGACTGACAGACACTTCGTAGCACCCATCTAAAGTACATCTAGATCCAACAGTTGGAATTCACTGTTATGCAACACAACTGAAGGCACGCTGACGCACGAGTCACCTTTCTTCATTATGTGAAAGGCTTCGAGTAACTCCCGCGCCAGCGCATTCCAGCTCCTTCCAAGTACTCGCGTGCGATCGAACTGTGGCGTGCAGCCACACGAAGCACAGTGAAAGGGCAAATGAGATCCTGTTCCATTCCTAATTGATAAGGAATGCTCCCTTAGACGGTCATTTGTGCAGCGCCCTGTCTGACCTATATAGACCTTGCCACAACTCAGGGGAATTTCATAAACAGTGCCCACAGCACAACGCAGGAACAGCTTTACGTGCTTCTTATCGCACACCCCCTTGGCACCTCTTGAAGAAATGCGGGCACAGAGCCTTGAAAGCTTATTTGGAGCAGAGAAAACCACTGGCACATGGTGCCGATTTGCAACCTTTTTCAGGTTGTGGGAGATTTTGTGCATGTATGGTACAACATGCGGTCTTTTCCTCTGTCACTGCAATGGCTCTGGCCTCCTGCGTTCCCCCTTCAGCCTCTGCAGCAATGTTTCAGACACACTGACTAAGACCGAATAAGGAAACCAGGCTGCAGTGAGCCGCGATACCTGAAAGGAAAAACTATCAAGCCCTGTGTGCTGGCATGACTTGGACAGCGCAGAATGAAAACACATAGCAGCTATAGACCTCTTCACCACCTTATAATGTGCAGAATCATTAGAAAGAAGTCCTTTTCTCGTTCTAGGGCCGAACTTCCAACAGACATGACCCTCGCCCAGAGTCAGGTTAATATCTAAAAACTTCAAGCTTTCGTCAATGGGCAGTTCATACGTAAAATTCAAGCCTTTTCCATGTTGTCGGAACAGGTTCAAAACCAAATCTACCTCTCTAGAGTGCGTTACAGGGTTAGTAGAAGTTAACACCACGAGGAAATGTCCACATATCTAAAAATCTTAGATAAGGAATGCTCCCTAAGGGAGCATTCCTTATCAATTAGGAATGGAACAGGGTCTCATTTGCCCTTTCACTGTGGTTCGTGTGGCTGCATGCCACAGTTCGATCGCACCCGAGTACTTAGAAGGAGCCGGGATGCGCTGGCGCGGGAGTTACGCGAAGCCTTTCACATAATGAAGAAAGGTGACTCGTGTGTCAGCGTGCCTTCAGTTGTGTTGCATAACAGTGAATTCCAACTGTTGGATCTAGATGTATTTTAGATGGGTGCTACGAAGTGTCTGTCAGTCCTCTCTTGCTGTTTTTTCCTTGTTTTTTTTGCACAGGCTTTGGTGTGTGGTTTTTTCGACGTCTTTACATTAGGCATATCTGTTTGTTGCTGGTTCCCAGATATCATGATTGCAATTATCAGTTATTACATCATCAAAATGTTCATGCCTGCACGTGCGGTGAATGAAATGGTTTGCGCATGTCCTCCTAGAGCCTCTATATTGTGAATGCTTCATGAAAATAAACTTGGTTGAGAGTTGGCGCTCTTTCTGTCTCGTCTTTTTTTCTCTTTGTCAACCTTGCGCCACGTATTTCAGCCTAATATGTACCAACTAGCCCAACATAACGTACTGTTAAGAAACACAATCATCGTTTCTTTTTTTCTGAGATTGAAAAGTTCTGCTTACAAAATAGCTATGCACTTTTATTATCAACCAAGCTTTTCATTGCGCTGTAATGCTGTTAGAAAAACTCGAAAAAAATCAGCAGCCAATCCCTTTACCTTAACTATAGATTTATTAACAGATGAGAAACGCAATGTAGAAAGTCTTACTTTTAAATTTTCTACTGAAATCTTTGATGTGTGACATCATACATCTTGTTTTTTTTTTCATGTTGTGGTTGAACTGGCGTTATTTCTGAAACTTGCTATTGTTAACTCTCTGGCTCCCGTAGAAGACAATGTTCTTTGTTAATCGATTAGAAACTAGATTAAGCCTACAAAGCAAGGAACTACGTACGCAGATACCGACATCACGGCAACTGGTCACGATTTTTGCGGTGGCTTAGCAGGAGCGTTTTCTTTATGCGCATTTTGTCGCTTACCAGGCGTGTTATCACAACAAGCATGGCGATTGCAGAGCGAAAAATTTACTAATACGAGGAAAGTATCGTCTCTCTCTTTGGTGTCCCTATAAAGCAAGCCTGTACTTTTGGGTCACAACACACATTCACGCAAACATATTGACGCACACAACTACTTTTTCTGTAAATTTTAACGCAAGCCTGAACTTCCAAGTAGACAATCACACACATACACACAAATGTTTCTACGCAAACAGTTATGCACACACACACGTACACACATATGCAGACACTCGCAGGCACATTTGGGGAACCTACGTGATGGGGTTGTTAGACGGTGGGGAGACCGAATAGGTTCTCCCGTAAGAACTATGGGGCCTGGCCGTCGACTCAGCGGTGTGGGTCCGAGAGAGCCCACTGCAAGTTTGCCACCGATTGGTGGAACAAGGCATGGTGGGAAAACTTTAGAGAGCGGCCATTTGCCAGCAAAGAGAAAAAAAAAAAAGAAACACAAGAAAGAAAAACAAGGCATATGCACAAAAAACAAAAAAAAAACACCGCTATTCAAAAAGAAAAATTACATATTCCTTAAGGCTACACTTTTCTGTCAAACAAGATGAAATTTTACGGCCAACGAAAAAAAGCATGTGAATGAAAACTATACCATGAAATTTGGTGGTGTAACGAAGTTGGACTAAAGATCAGAGACTTAACATTAAGATCTGATCACGTTGGCTCGCAATTTGCATACCTAATTACCCTCTGACAGGCAACAGTTCTTGCTGAAATTGTCTCTAAGCAAGTTTTAAAATAGTCGCAAGTGGCAATGAAATTAACGTCCCCATTCAGAATGATTTCATGCCCGTTTACTTGCAAGAAAAAAAAAAGCAGCACTCGAAGAAAATTAGTAATAGAAGTATCTATTGACTGGCTTTTCAAATCAACTTTAATCAACATGAGACTAAATCTACAAGCTGAGGTTGGAACTGCTTCTACGCCATTTCATAGCTCAGAGTGGTAGACGTTTATATGCAACATAAAATTGCTACCAATCTGAATTATGGCACATCACTTGCAGTAAGTGTTCGACAAGAGGATTTTCTGTTCCATTTATGACAATATTTTAAAAGTAGTTTAGCATGTCTGTACAGTGGACTCTTCATAAACGGAACTCAAAAGGGCAAGAAAATTTGTTCCATTTATGGGAAGTTTCATTTAAGCAAAGCTCACAAAATGAATGAAATAAGACTATTTCAAAGGCACCAACTGTGTCTGACTGAACAAACACATTTTAAAGAATACAATACTTATATCATTGATTAGAAAGAAAAATGTTGCTAGTATTGATTACAGATATCTCTGTTTACAGCCGCACTTTCTCCAGAAACTGTCTTAAAGACAAGACCACGCTGCTTTTTGAAACGGTTCAGACAGCCATCGCTGACCCGCAAGGGCTCGATCCCCATGTGAGTAGCAATCTCTTTGGCCTTTTCTTCGAAAATGGGGCCGCTGATCGGGAAGTTCGCACTGCACGCACGCTTGAATCGGAGAAAAAGAGCATCTTCGGTTGCTTTGTACGCCGCTGTTTTCATCCACATTCTGTCTGTGGCGAAGGTCACAAGCTTTGCAGCTTCTTCAATCCTCCCTATGTTCTTGAGTATCTTCAACATTGTAGACTAGGGTATATTAAACTTGTTCACAATTTCTGTCTTCGATAGGTCGTTGCGGTGAAGTTCTTGAATGATTTTTACTTTCGTTATTAGCAAAAAGGCATTATGCTGCTATTTTTTAGTTTCCATCTCAAGTTCACGACGAGATGGAAACAAAAAAAATGGAAACGAGATGGGTCGTTTGCTGCTTGGCGTGCACGGACATGTGCAATCGCTGGATTTGCTTGCCTAGGCTAGTTTCGGCATTTGTTTCATGGTTGCTAGACTGCCGTGGCCCCTTCTGCCGTTCATAAATTTTGTCCCTTTTTGTTTCATTTAACCGATGTAGGCGAAAAAAAGTGTTCCGATTATCCAAAACATTTTATCATTATATATATAGGAGACCAACCATATGTGCTTAAATAGTTTCATTTATGCGGCTTTTCCGTTTAAGTGAGTTTCGTTTGTTGGGAGTCCACGGTAATTTGTACTTTGCACTAGTCACAGCTGCAAGAGGTAGGAACAACAAAATTGCAGTTCCTAGCACTGGCACTACGTAACCTAAGGCTGCCCCCCCCCCCCGCCCCATTAAAAAATAAACATAATTTCATTCCTTGTCCACTCTCAAAAAGAAAAGTGGGGGAGGGGGAGAGATACGGGGGAAGAAAAAGTAAAACACAACAAAATGTCACTTGGGATTAAATTGATTGCTGAAAGAGGAAAACAAAAGAGTTTATCCCAGGCTGATGTGCGGTAAAAAACTGTACCGAGCAGCTGCAAAAAATGCAATAATGCTAATTTAAATCTGACATTCGGATTACTTAAGGTTTTGACAAAAAACAACCAATCTTTTTTTATAGCCAAGGCTACGGTAGCAGGGATACGTATGAAGTGCAACACACACAAGTCTTCCTTTCACACCACCATTGTGTCCAACAATAAACGAGTTGCAAGTACAGGTTGCGGCAACTAACAACTGAATGCTCAATTAAGAGATATAAAAAGAGGCAGCATGCTTAAAGAAATCAAATCAGAATTAGGCGATTTTCTTTGTAACAATATTTATTTAAAAAAAAAAGGTCTGGCAGACAACTCAACCTTCCGATTCAGATCAAACGAAGATGATATGCACTCAAACTTTGATATAAAGAAACCGTATATAACGAAACATCGATTACAATGAAGTAAATAAAAATTGTCTTGCAATAGATGTAGTTTTGGGAATAAACCTTTATGACACAGTGTTGGATGTAATGAAATTATTTTTGCTTAAGATATAGTAACTTTGTTATCATGAGGTTTGAGTGCATATCTGTTATATTGACATGAAAGCTAACAGATTACACTCCAAGACGAAAAAAGAAAGGTGAATTCAATGAGTTTTTCTGCCACACGGGAGCAATTGTGAATTATCTCATTTGCTTTTCTATGTTATTGCCACGTGCCTGGTATTCCAAGGTCACGAGCTGCACACGGTTGTCGCCGTGACATAGCACTTATAATAGGAAAGTAACAGCACACATTCTTCAATAAAGAAAATGCAAACAGGCCAAAAAGATTTGCCATACGATCCTACTTGCCTCGGAGTGCAGATATCACTAGCCCTACAAGCCAAACAGGACTGCTCGGGGCATGTTAACCTTACACTTGGTTAATCTAAGTACACATTCACTTTTGCATTTCGTCCTTACTGGTGTTTGGCAACTATGACCGGGAGTTATACCCAAGACCTCATGCTAAGCACACACAAGTGTAGCAGCTTGGGCTAGTTGGTATGACATGACGATAGTTATAGCGCGAGAACAGAACGATGACACAGAGACAGTAAGGACACGAAGGACATGAGCGCTCGTGTCCTTCGTGTCCTTATTGTCTCTGTGTCGTCGTTATGTTCTCGCGCTATAACTATCGCTAAGCACACAGCTATGGACTCAAAGCCCACAAATTGTGCCCTCATTTAAATTTGACATTCAAAGTAGATTAAGTTTTTAGGTGGGTGCTAACTTACCACTCTCAACAACTGCTACTTCGAATGCTACCATCTAGAGGAGTAGGAAAATTTTGTCATTGAATCATCTACAGAGTAGTATTCAAAACATCATGTTAACCTCACTGCTATAGCCACAAAGCCCCTGAAGTGTGCCCTCATTTGAATCTCACATTGAAATTTAGCTTAAAATTTAGGCAGGTGCCACCACCATGCTCAGTAACTGCTACTTCCAACCCACAATCACCTTTAACGCGTGTTGGAAAAATTTAGCATCGAACTGTCGATCAAGTACACGATAGACAATAAAAGCGGGCGTCAGGGCAGCAAGCTGACCTGCTCTCGCCGTGCGACTCGCTGCTGTTGCGAGTGCGAGACGTGGGCATGGAGTCACACCGATCCCGGCAACTTGTGGAAGCGTGCGTCGTCGTGGTGGCCACGGCATGCGCGGGCCGCTTGTGTGCGATGGGCTTGCTGTTCTCGCTTGTCGAGGAGCTTCGGGGACGCGTGAAGGCACCGAGTTCTTCCTTGTTCCGAGAGGTCTTCATTGCTCTGCACGGTGAATTCGTTTAGGTCCCTCAAGTAAAAAATGTTTCTGTAAACTACGCGAGATCATTCGTACATTCTTCTGACTACTTCCTTACAGATTAACCAGCTCAACAACAAACAGACATGCAAATAAAAGGCAATTAGAATATACTTTCTGCTACCTTTGTACAGTTGAACCATTTTCTAAGAGACACTGATGCAAGGGACAAATAGGTATAAGAGACAGCAGTGTTCCTACATTGAAATAGGGGTTGATAACAAATTGCATACGTGGTACCATGCTTATAAGATACATTCAATGTAAGGGACCCAATGCTTATCTTTTATAAAGGGGTTTAAACTGCACAGACTCACTATCTCTGAAAAAAAAAAATATTACATGCAGAAAGTGAAATATAGAAGCTTTAGACAAAACCAACTTTATGTTGACTATATACAGTGCCCACATATTCATATGGTGCATCACATTTTTTTTCACTATAACGATGGCTCTGAGCAATTAATCAAGATAACTGCATTATGTCAAAGCGAATATGACTGCTAAAGGTAACGATAGCTGTGATGTAAGCGTTCAAGTCAAAATTGTGCCAATATGACACGTATCGTATATGTTCAAAATGAATGTATGTGAATTACTTGTGTTAATGCTAGTTGGTTTGAAAGCATTGTAACAAAGAACAGCCCAAAAAGACAGAGATGAAAGGGGCACAAACACGAGCGCTTGTGTTTGTGCCTTTTCTATTCCTGTGTTTTTGCGATCTTCTTTCAAACAATGCATTACTTATCCCTACATTTCATTCATTTCAATCTGCTAATACTGTATATGTGGTAGACGCAACTGATAGCCCATACTTGCCATTATATAAACAACTCTAACTTACACTGGCCAACCGTAAGCTAACACTAGCCAAGATTAGTAGAAGCTTGAAGCATGCAAATGAGCATGGCACACTAGGGCGCCACTGTTCTCCAATAGCATGGGGAACTGCTCGTTGAAGGGCCACTCACCAGGTTTGACAATTTGGAGCTGACAAGTGCAATGCGTAGATGAGGCATTCATAATCACGTTTGCCAAAATTTGCAATGCTATGCGTGGCGGAAATGGGTCAAATTTCAAGATGAACGCTGCTCCCCCTCCCCTCTGCCGGCGCTTGCCTAGAGAATGAGGGCATGACGTAGACGTATGAATGGCCCTAATATACAGCAATGCAATGACGTTGGTCCTCCACGTAGACGACTCTGCTTTGACGTATACCACGTGAATAGTATACCACGTGACATAGTAAAAATTATTTAACACAACATGCTTAGTTTATCTATTTATTCCTGAAAGCGATTAATAAAACTTGAAATAAATAATGAGACGCAATAAAAAATTGTGCACGTTTTTCTTTCATTTGTTCCCGTAAATTGCAACGAAATGCGGGGCAAATGTGTTGGCATTTCGCATGCATTTGTGTCCCCGCGGTCAGTGCTTGGAGCAGACGAACGCCGTGGAACACTCCTACGCGTTCGCGCACTCATTGTGCTCATCTACTCTACCGCGTCTAAGCTAGCGTTTCCAAACCATCCCGCAGAAACAGGCAGAAGACCACAAAATAACGCTGGACAACAAAGCAACGCTGCTCGCGTGCTCGGGGGTTGGATTTGTTTGGGCACGTCATGCGCACGTCACCTCTTGGTCGGATGCTGGAGAAGATGGGGAAGAGATTTGGCTTGCGAAGGCTATGCGGAGGAGCGGCAAGGGTTTCGAGCTCGCATCCTCTCATCCTCATTTCGCGCCGCTTTAAAAAACTTGTTTTCTCCGCTCGTGATAAACTGACTCAAAATCTTTTTGTGGCAAAATGTTCCTCATCGGACACCCAACAACTTCCATTGTCTAACTAACATTCGGTATGGGGCCTGGTGAGAGGCCCTTTAAGGCCTGTTCACTCGTATCAGGGCGAGCAAGAAAAAAAGCGATAAACAAGCACAGAGACAAACTCCCACTGTCGTCAGCTTACCCCAGAATGGTCTCATGCATGTTCTGAGCGATGACCGTGTCTTCTGTCTGCATCCACAGCTCCCCAGACCCGGTGACCGAAGAACGGCCAAGCTCCATGAAGAAGAAGCAGTCAGAGTGGCCGCACCGCCGTATGCTCATCAGCTGGAGCGAGTGGAAGGCACCAAGAATGCCGTTATCAAATTGTAGAATGACAGCGTCATCTTTTTTTTTTTCCCTCACTATTTCAAGTCCCAACGACAACATCCAGACCTTTATTACTGTGTTCTGGGAGTAGGCAGTTTTTCTTGCAATAAGAAATGGGCATTAAATCTGAGCTATAACCTTTTCGCCGGAGGTAAAACACCAAACCCTTCACTGATGCTCCAAGGTGCCCAGCGCATTTCAGTAGATTATCCGGAATGACTATCGGAACCTACGGAATGACTATCGGAACCTAAAGGAACCGGCAAAATATGTTTAAAATGAGTTCTGATTACTGAGAGACCAACAGGGGTGCAGAATTCAGGTACAGACCAATCATGTTAGAGGCAGTTGTTCCATTTAAGCCGCAATTCCATTTGAAAGATTATCGTTTACTCATACCTGCCAACCTCATAACATAGAAATTCGTAAACCCCCCGAGCGGGAAAGGGGAGCGAAGGGGGAGGAGGTTACAGACTTTTTTTAAAAATTTGTAGCTGTGATGGATTTATCTTTAGCGACAAGCATGATCATGGTTTGCCGCAATAAGTCAAAGAATATTTCCCCCCATTTTTGGCACCAAAAGAAAAAAAAAAGCATTGCGGAAAACAAGAGGGGTGGGGGGGGGGGGGTACTAAATGCAAGCATCAGCGTTGTGGTTTCGTAATGAACACTACTAGGGTTTCCCACTAAGGTGAGATTCACAAAGGCGGAGCGCACATGCTCCAGAAATTTCGCGTTATCAAAACAGCTAGCAAAAAAATCGATTTCTTCAAAACAACTCGCAAATGTCTTCTGTCTTCACACGTGAACGAACGGGACAGCGCAGCTGGCTGCCGCGAGAGCATGGTTCAAAGCTTTGGCTTTGCTTGCTACTAGATTTTTTGAGGAGGAACGCCAAAATGCTTCTAGCCTTTTTTACGACTTTAACGCCTTTAATCTACCGCGGCGTCAGCCACGTGCCCTCGGAGCTCGTAGATCGCTTTCGCATCCCCACGACCACGGTTTTGTGCACGGCGGTTGTGGCAAACGGTAGTTTTGTTTCCAATCCACGTGCCTTAAAAACTAAGTCCTTTTATGCTATTGATAATCGCAACTGCCGCCATTTTGTCCACAATTTGCGGAAAGCAACGTTGCTTTGACTGGTTGAGCGTTGGCCGCACGCACACTTTCCGAGTTTTGTGAGTAATGTCGTCGCCATACATGATCGTGTCAGAACGACCACAATTTTGTCCACAGCGGTTGTGGCAATGCACACGCACTGTAGAAGACAGTGCGTGCGCTGGTCGCACGCGTACTTCCAAAGCTTCGAGCACGATGCTCTCCATTGGCCTTCATTCGACGGTTTCGGTATTAAAGTTTATATTACATGCCATGATTAGGAAAAGTGTTCGAAACATTAGAATTTTGGCCCAATGGACACAATAATTTGATTGGCCAATTTCATTGATTTTTATCTGCCAAAGTTTCACATCACTGAGACTCTACTGTATGTTTAGATAAAATCCTCTCAAATTTGTTCATAATAAAATGCGGTGGGCTTGCAAAAAGCCTGCAATAAACTGACGTGCATTTTTGTCAATGCCGTGAAATCTCGCACACAAATTTCTATTTTTGTGAGATTATTATGGCAACCGTACAAACGAAAGAAACGGTCAAAATTCGGGAGTCTCCCGGACAATGCGGGAGACTTGGCAGGTATGTGACGATGATAACACCAATACATATTGTTCTCTCCTGGTTACATGCCACAACGCTGTTTTTGTGGCCTCAGCCAATAGCTACGACAATGCGCCATAGCCAATCGTGGAGGCCTAGCTATTTTACAAATTTAAATTTTTTATCGGAAATGAAATGTTTTTCGTAAAATTTCAAACAAGCTTGGTAAAATAATAAGTGCAGTCGAAACTCGCACATTTTACGGGAAAATCGGAATAGTTGGCAGGTATGTTTACTGCAAGCCTACCATAATTTTATTGAGAAAATGAGCTAAATGGCAACATGAAGTTAGTTCCATTATCGGCAAGACATGGCACTCTTGTGGCCTCATTGGCCCCATTTATGAGTAAATTATGATAGAAAAAACGGCGACAAGCAGGTTAAATATTTCCATGTAAAAAAGCAACAAAGCTTGGTCCATTTCCCGTGGTTTTACAATTCGCGTGGCACCACCATAAAGACTGCACGTAACGAAACCCTTACACGTGGTGAACTGCGGTGTCATTCATTTTCAATGAAGGACTCTTATTGCCATTTGCGCCACTCGTAATCCCCGATACTGCTTACGATTTTGTTTTCAGACACCCACTGCCTTGTTTAGTGATCTGCTCAAGTTATCACACTGGCAGCCATTAGAACAGATAAAGGCACAGCTCACGGGAAACTCGAGTGCCTCTGGGTTCTCCTGGTCTGTGTGCATCTTGACCAATGTAAGAGCACTGGCCGTCAAGCAAAGCCGATGGGGTCCAGTGATGTTGCGACTGCTACCCAGACCCTTCGTCTTCACATTCACCTGCCAGACATGCTCTGTATAAAGAGGAAGAGAGAATAGGTACTCATAAGTAAATGCACCACAAGATAAGAAAGAATTTGCCTCTGCCCCTTGTGAAAACGATTCGAATAACGGGTCCAGAAAGCCCCCATAGTAGTAATTAGATTGTGCTGCTGCAGTTGCCCACAAGTCTGCGTGAGATTGTCAGAATTTTTTATAAGTTGTCATAATGATGAAGTTACACACCTTCCACAACCAAAACGTGGGCGTCCCTCGTTTCATTCCTCCCATTGCTACACACCGTTAAATTAGCGAGTCTCTCCTATTGGCTGAGTGTTTCTGTAGGTACCCTGCTTATTCTCTTCATTACATGACAAGGAGGATAAGCAGGGAGTGCAGGGCTAGAGATAAGTACCAGATTTTTTTTATTGTGCCATGCCTGTGGCACGCAGCGCTGCTGCGTTTCACACTGTCGGTCATGATGGCACTCTGAACTCAATGCATGCGTTTACTTCCGGCAGTTAAATCTGGGCGACTTAGCGGGAATGCGATTGGCCCAACTCACCGAAGAGGGGCTTGGGCCTGGCATCACCATCAACGTCGCTCGAACCGTGCTGTAATCTGAGCAGTTCCGTGAGCCACGCATCCAGCTCGGTTTCGTTTTCAGCCACCAGTGCGTAGGAGTCGTCCCTTGTGTACAGAGCCAAAACGTGCCGCTGCTTGGCGTCGGCCCGGCGGTTTATGTTGAAGCAGGACCGAAGCGCTATCGTGCGCTTGGGTAGCGCACCAGCCTTCCACTTTTTCTCACTGTCGTAGCACTCGAGACGGGCGGGTCCCGCCTCAGACTCCTTGCGCATGACAAAAAACTTCTTTTTCATTGTCTGTATGGAGAATGAAGAGAAACATCAGAATACATTCAGAAAGGTAGCCACAGTAAAAATGCCAATCAGAATGGTAATGCCACGAGCATGTGAATGAAAATAGCATATATAACTGTATGAGCAATTATCCTACTTGAAAGATGTAGCACAAGGTTAAAAACACAGAAGAAAGAACAGGAAGTGCTCCCATACTTTGTTTCATGCATGTACTGACACTGCTACCCGCTCTGTTCCCTACATACCGTGGAAGCTGCACAGTTTCGGTGAATAAAACTTTCATCAAACAAAACACAATGAAACGTTGCACATTTTGAGGCTGCAAGTGTTTGTGGATGCCAAAATGATAATATTCCAACTAAGAAAGAATGAAAGGCAATATAATTAGAAAACGACACATGAACAGCTGTATGACCGAGTTTTCTTTATTCTTTAACGTGAAACTGAGCCCTTGTTTACTACTTAGCCTAGAGAAAGAACAATTTCGTATGCATTTTGGCAAAATAATGTGAATAATAGGACAGCGGAAAAACACGGGACAAGGCACTGTCCTGTGTGTTATTGCAGTGTTCTATTGCTCATGGTGTGTCACCTTGATGTATGCAAACAGAGAGCACTGAACTATTTTTTGTGCGAACTGCAACTACTGCAAGTAACATTACTAGCGTCTATAGCACTGTGCACTATGTGTGAAAATGGAGCACAAACAACTATAAAACTTGAAATGGCCACCAATAAATTTTGTACGTGCTTTAGCAGCACAGTATTTTCTACATGAAAACACAAACACCTGGTGTTTGTGTTTTATGGTTGCTTTGAGTCTAAGTTTTCCCACCGTGGAGCTTGAATCACAGTGCAAGACTGAATCGCAAGACTGAATCGCAGTGCCAACACAAATGTTTAGTGAACCAAATACCGTTTCAGTTGCTGGTGTGAATTTTTCAGATGCACTGTGCACAGACATCGCCATGCAATCTTCAGGCCCTTTCAATGAAAATGCTAAATATACACAATATGTCAATACCATCTGCCAACAAATAAAAGGGAAGTTTGGAATTATACTCTATGCAATTATAGTAATCGATAACTGTACAAACTGTAACCAGCAAGTTAAAACATGTTCAGATAGATGGAGCTAACCACGTCTGCCAAGCACTGCCGATCAACTTGTACGTGCCTGTCAGAATTGCATGTTTCATGCTAAACAGGTACCTGTGAATAACAATGAATACTCAAATAACAAGCAAATAACAAATAAGCTGAGAACAGTAAAAATAAAAACATTTCTGCATACCAACACACAATAGTCAAAACACCTTTTGACAAAGCAGGACGTTTTCACTTTTGAGTAGTTCCTCAATAGAGCTAAATAAACTCCTTTCATGACAAATCCCATATTGCCTAACTAGAAGCGAACGAGACGAAAAAGATACAGTGAAGCAATAATTGAGGACACTGGTTCAAGGTGATAAAAAAAGCCAAAACGAGCAGGGAGAGAAAAAAAGAAAAGCAGCACAAAGGCAAGACAATAGAAGACAATCACACAACACGAGCGCTTGTGTTGTTCTATTCTCTTCTTGTGTGCCATTTTGCGCATTTTTTTTGTCTTTCTTTAAAATAACATGAAGCAATAAAACCTGGATGAAATAGTATTATTACGATCCAGCTACCCCTTCAGACCTTACACAAACAAGATTCAGTCTATATATAGATGCGACAGCTAAAGAAAACTTGCAGAAAACTTGCGGAAGTTTCTTTGTTCCCTCAACAACTATGTAACAATAGACTTAAATGTACTACTGTGACACTGCAGGTAAGTAGCTGAGAACCTCATCACAAGACAAAGGTGCGACCCACCGCATAGCCAGATATGCCGTACCTAAATAAACCAATGGGACAAGACATTGAGAAGTCGGAGAGTGCGGAAGTATATTTTACAACAGACACTTCTTTTTACTTTTCATGCAAAATAAAATGCAGCCTTCTGAACAAACAAGTCTTACAGGAAAGTAGGCAGAGTCAATGAGAGTCTGGTTCTCCTAAGGAGAGCTAAAGTGGTCATTACAATTTTCGTTCAGTTTCCCACACTACCGGAGACACAGATTTTACTGTAGGCACTTTCACGGAGACACAGATTTTACTGTAGGCACATTCACGTGAATTTGTCACCTATATGCATTTCTTTGGAGCCTGCCGAGTCTTGTTTACTATTTCTTGGGACCCACTGATGTAACTCTACTAAATATGTAATATCGTCATCACAGAGGCTAATCTAGTATCACTTCTGAGGGACCGCACGCACAACCAAGTATCACATTGGCGGCGTGCTGCTGCACGAGAAAGGGAAGTGTAGTTTAGAAATTATGGTAGTGACAGTGGGTGCTTTTAGGCAATGTTTCTGAATTATTAATGCATTTTAGCTATTAGCTGCCCTTGAAACAAACAAAGCACAAATGCGGTGCATGCAGCCATTGAACAGTGTGTGCTGCGCATGCCCCCGACAACCGTAATTGTAAACTGCTCGAGAATGACAATAGCAAAGTAGTACGTTGCAGTATGTAAATTTTAGAGCACTATGATCTTCCTAATAATGAAAACGAGAGTTAAAAAGAAATACTAAGAAAACTAAGCTTCATATAACTTACTCCTTCTTAAGCCACTGCTACTGAGGCTTGACGCTACGACGCAGCAAGCTCATTTTGCAGAGTGTGTCACTAAACGTTACAGTGTGACACCGTACAAGTGACACTTGCGGCTAAGTGCACTCCTTCGAGGCAAAGCTGGCGCTCATGACAGGGCTATTCGCGTGTAGGCCGTTCCGCAAGATAACCTATCGCACCAACAGCATGACCTCTCACCTTCAACTTCCTCAGGTATCCCGTCTTCTGGATGTCAGTGGCCTGCTCGGCCAGGGAGACCACCCCGCTCCCCCGCGACGTGTCCTTCATCTTCGTCGACATGGCTCCACTCAGTCTGGTCCCATATTCAACCACCTGCCACAGGAAATTCACCAAAGTCACACTACACATCGGCTGCCGACTTCTTTCGACTTGCAACACTATTGGGAAGAAAGCTGTGCACTCGTTGCAGGTCTCTCTCGTCCTCCTTTGTCCGTAAATGGGCCAAGTGTTTTGTACTATAATAAACAGCAGCTACACAACTGCTTCTAGCATCACTTTTCGGAGATGAGATTCACAGCTACTTCCTTTGCATCCTTGCAGGGGAAAAAAAATAATTACTAGCAACTGCACGTTACGCCACCCGCTGCTGTGTGCGCAACCTCGGTGCACTTTGCACCAGCAACGAGGAGTGTTGGTCGTGCAGAACCGTATGATGTATCGACCGGCCAAATGACGCCGGCGTTGTGCACATTTCTATCTCTCACCCATATCGATACGACAAGCATGTTTGCGAGATAACGTTTGGGGAGGAGGGCGGCGAGCCTGATAAAAGCACTTATTCAACGGAGGCGAGAACAATGGCACAGTCTAGAATTTCCGTTCCCAAAGCAATGATACGCAGGCAATAGTACGGTACACAAGAGCAAATATGTCAACTTTTAGATGTTTGTTACAAAAGCAGAAGAAACACAGAAGTATGGGTGGCTCATGCATTTCTTACGGAAGTTTTTACTTCATCGCAAGAAGAAATTAAACAGCAAGTAGAATCGACAAGCTCACTGGTACATCTTACCATAAGTCGTGCACATTTGACCTACATCAAGCACCAGGTCATGGTTGATGCGCAATCGCAAGTTAGCTGCCCCACATTTGCACAACAAAAGTAGAGCACAGTCTATCCTAACGGGTAACCACTCCTTTCCAAAATATTAATAGTATTTGTCACCTTAGTTCTACATAATTGTATACTGAGCTATACTACTACATACATCAAGGCTCCGAGTAATGGAATTTTTTATTAAGCCGACAGCTCACTCTAGCGGCATCAGTGCATAGTATTGGAGCCTTCTTGAAAGAGGGAACAGTGTTGCACCTTGTACTGAATGTGACTGCGTGATCTCTAGTTGTGAACAAGGTGACAATGAACTTTACAATCCTAATCAGACAAGGGTTCCAAGTACTTAATGTTTCACACAACGCGCGTAATTAATTTAAAAAGGTTGGGAAGCCATTTTTCGAAGGCGCGCTTACTTGGCCATGCAAATCTCCTGTATACAGAGAGGGCTCCAAACAAATCCGGAGCGAAGCACAACAAATGCTTGTAAGATATTTTATTTCGATACTGAAGTCTATTTCCCCATGATGTACCTACCGGCATCGATACAAGCTTGATGTCAGGCTAGTTTTAATTCTAGCGGCTTCACACTGCAGTCTGGCTAGTTGTGATGACGACAGGTACCAAGACATCCAAGATGGCCACTTGTGCATCACTAAAACTTTCAAAATGACTGCTTGTGTGTCAACAAAGGAGCTACGATGCTCAGCTGCGCTGGAAACACCACAATATCTTGGGCAAGTACATGACAAGAAGCTCATGCAGTGCTGTGATGTCATGGTACAGTCCTTTAAATACGTGTGGTAATTGTTAACCTTAAGGCGCAGGTGAGTTGGTTCACGCGTATAGTAAAAAACACAACGGGAAAACGACGGGACAGAGGCAGAGAAAGCAGGACAGAGTGCTGGCTTACAACTAATCTGAAAAAAGCTATTAGAGGCCACCATGGCATTCACTGTATGAATTGTAGCTGCACATCTGAGTTTTATGACACAAAGGTACTTGCCTGGCACAGAAAAAAAAGGTGAAGTAATTGAAGCACATGAAATTGCATGCCTGAGAGATAAATGTGTTAGTAGGGCATATATAACCCTCTCGCAGAAAAAGATTAAATTTTCATCTTTGAGATGAACACGCATGTTAGGAGACAGAGGCAATACGGTGATGCTAAAGTCAGGGCGGCATTTTCATGCTATGGTAGTCAGGTGTGTTTTACCTAACACGGTATGTGTGTTCGCATTCTGAAATAGAGATTAGTTGTTCAGGCCAACGAGACTAGCTGCCAGCGTGCGGTGAGTAACTTTGGAGGCCACGCACCCCATTTTCAATTTTGGCAGTCCACACTGGAGGTAATGTCCATACTTGGTAAAGGTACACAGCCCTGGTTCTCCACAACAACGATGAGTAAATTACCCTCGGATTGTAGCCAAAATATTGGCAGGACCACTTATTTGTGGTGAGAAGTCCTTCAAGCAAAAATGCAGTGCCAAATGTCCACTTAAGGTTTGCCATTTTGATTATCTTTGTCTGCAAATGTGTGTGCGGGTGTGTGCACGTTCTAAGGTTCTGTATGGTTCCTCAGAATCCTGCAATTTTTTTTTTTATTCACGTTAGACGTCTAATTATTCGATTTGTCTCTGATTGGATGTAGATGTTTGTATCTTTTCTGTACTCATCACCCTGCTTACTTTTTCATAATTAGGAGTCTGCAAACATCTTGTCCCCAAATTACACCAAGCACAAGCAACACTTAATATCTGTTCACATTTGCAGCTAGCACCAGTCACAGGAACCCTGCCACGGTGGTCTAGTGGCTAAGGTACTCGGCTGCTGACCCGCAGGTCGCGGGATCAAATCTTGGCTGCGGCGGCTGCTTTTCAATGGAGACGAAAATGCTGTAGGCCCATGCACTCAGATTTGGGTGCATGTTAAAAGAACCTCAGGCGGTCAGAATTTCCGAAGGTCTTCACTACGATGTCCCTCATAATCATATGGTGGTTTTGGGACGTTAAACCCCACATATAAACCAATCAATCACCAGTCACAAGGCCAACTTGGATGCAAAGCAGCCATTTACGACTGGTCGCAGGTTGCCGTCTTGGTGGAAAGCAACTGCTTTGGCTTAAGTCAATCACTGCTCCATTTGTCAGTCACATGACTGCATTCTCAAACGTGTGTACCAATCTTGTGTGTAGCAACATAAGAATTGTTGGGGTGTAACATCCTAAAGCCGTGATATGATTACGAAGGACCCCACAGGGGAGGGCCTGAGAAATTTGGACCTACTTGTCACTATTCTGGTGCACATAAGTTAAAGCACACGGGTCTCAAGCATTTTGGCCTCTGCAGCCACTATGGCCAGGAATCGATCCGGCGGGTCACCAGTCGAGCACCGTCACCACTAGACCACTGTGGTGCGTCATGTGCAGGAACAAGGCACAACTTTGTTTTATTGGGCAATGGGAGTGCAAGCAGACGCCAATTTCGTGTGGTGACAGGTGAGCAGCACTGGCTAGTGCTAACATTCATCGCCCAATCGCAAACAATTGTGGAGCTGGTGCTAGTCCCAAATGCGAACGAGCCTTTGTGATATGCTATCCAAGGCCCCCCACTCACTGAATGCTGCTGGTTTCGTTAAGAGTACTGAATAACTGAGGTGAAAAAGAGGGGCAGCCTTGCTACAAACAAACTAAAAAAAATAAAGAAATCAGCCAGAGATGTGTCACGGTGCCAACTTTATTCCCGACGATGTCGTGAAAACTGTAAGTGGTTTCGATGGTGGAGCCCAAGTAGTATCAATGTTGCACATTCAGTAAATATTTTTGGTATGCAAAAGGTATGCTCCATTAACTGACATCACTGCATTTTGTTTTCATTTGCAATTTAGGGTGAATAACCTTTTGTGGCCCGCATTCCTTACTTCAAAATGAAGAATGCACTAATATGACTCGAGAGAGAGATGAACCTTGTCAAGGAAATTAACTCTGCTTTTCATTATTGATGTGACTGCATTAGAAGCATATAGGATGACGACAAACAGTACATAGGGTCAAAATTTTCCATCATTATTCCAGCAATAGTTTAACAGAAAACAAATAACAATGTACTACAAACTGCAATGTGCCAGTATTCAAAAGTAACTACAACCACACGTGCGGACACCTTTAATTCCAGTCAAAATTGTGAAAATAAATTTGGCTCCTTTGTACAAGCTCGAAGAGTGGATACAATAAGAATAGCATTTTAGAAATTTGTTTTTACTTTGTAGAATTTTGTAAAGTGCACGTGAAAGATGCATTACACTAGAAAGCATTGTTTGGGATGTTTGGAGGGGAAAAAAATAATGAAATAACCGCTCTGCACCTGGATACAGTCCAAGGTTGTGGTGCTTCATTTAAGGTAACATTCTCGTGCCTCTTTTTTAGTAACCCCACTCATACGTCTCCTATTATGATAACCGCATGAATAGTTAAAATTTCAAACTAACTGCTATTAGCATCATTTAAAACAAAGGAGGAGTAACAAAACTTTACAGAAAATATGAAAACAACAAAATCGAATGCACTAAGCAGCTTTCGCTGAACAAGTTCCCATTTAACTAAACTGTACTGAATTTAACACTGCTTATACTCGCCACAACAATGCTCATATCTGAACTACTGATTTAGTTATCATAGGAACGCATTGTGAAGGCGGTCGGTATAGGCAAGGCACTAACAAAATCAAACGGGTAGCGCCAGTTAAGAACGAACCCACAGTTTAAACCCGCACGGAAGCCCCTGAATGGTTGAGGAAGCTGCGTTCACTCGAATCGATCCAAACGTTAACCAACCTAAGCTAAACCAACGTGGATTGTTGTAACTGCGCGGAAAGCCGCACAAAACGCAATCCAATTAGTGTCACACGAGCTAAAAAGCACGCGCCTCTAGGGAGATATTTTTACGACTAGGCGGTGCTCACTGCAGCAAAGGAAGTCAAAATACCGCACGCTTTTTTTTTTTTTACGTGCGTTTCCGTTCACTCGCCGCGGCAAACGCAT
The DNA here is from genome assembly GCF_043290135.1 of Rhipicephalus microplus. NCBI lineage: Eukaryota > Metazoa > Arthropoda > Arachnida > Ixodida > Ixodidae > Rhipicephalus > Rhipicephalus microplus. Next base: position 46,207,443 of record NC_134704.1, on the reverse strand, counting down.
CGTCACATTGTCTGACAGTTTCTCTTTTCTTTTTTTTGCTGTATCCTCGAAAGTAGTACACTGCAACAGAACAGCGAGGGCCCTGAGCGACAACACAGCGATAACGGCATGTTCCTGTAGCGTGACGTAGCCGGTCAAAAGACAAACAGAGAACGAGACATTGTAAACAAGTCGCCTGACCTTGAGTAAAAGAGCTGCAAAGCCGCTTCGTTGGCACTTTGCGGCCGGAAAGAAAATGTAAAACACCGTACGAATGAGCAGAGCGCTTAACAAACTCGTCACAAGCGATCCGGGTAGACAACGGGGTCAACAGAAAGGAAAATTACGGTCAGATTTCCGGGTCCACGCCGGAACTAACAAGCGGCTAAAGAAAAAAAAAATGCCATTCGCCATTCCATCCGTCTGTGTGTTGCGGCGGAAATAGTGCGTCGAGACAAGAGACACGTCGTGCAGGGCGCGTGCACGGAATGCGAGAAATGCAGGGCCCAAACGTGAAACCGAACACATGGGGAGGGGAAAACAAAAGATGAAAACTTGATAGTACTAGTCGCTCCGTGTTGGTACAAACATTTTTCTACTTTTTTTCCTCTCTTCTCTCGCTCTCTTTCCTCGCGCTACCGACGGCGGCGATTTCCTCCGCTACCCCGCCTTCCCCCTACGATCAAGATGTGCCATGTTGAATCGGCAACGCCACGACACTCGCCGACTAGTCCACATTTTCTCGCTCACCGGCAAACGGAGCTGTCGCGCTAAACAACTGAGCGACACGCTTGTAACACCGCGGCCGCTTCCTAATCGGACCCTTCGGCAGCAATGGCGCTGTCACGTGGTAAAATGCGCTCGCCTCGGTCTAGTAGATCGTTAAGTCCACGCATCGCAAGGACGGACGGCATAGTCGGGTCAACTGACAACGCACGCGAATCGGACCAGCCCGCACCGTGAAGCGATGCGTACGCCATTAAAATCGCCGCGAGACTCGCATCATCACCCCCACCTCCCCTCGTTTCGGAGTTAGCCTTCCGCAGCAAGGGGAGACCCGTGTCAGATAGCGGGCATCGCGCAAATCGAGAAACGTCGCTCACCTAGAGCTTGTCTCCTCGTGAGCCACGTTTGTAGGTCCGCTGATCCCTCGGCAGGACACGTCAACGTCGCGTTGTAAAGATCCAGTCCACCCTCCTATTTTTTTCCGGGGAATTCACGGCTGTGGGGCAGCACGACCGCCGCTCGCTTCCACGTCTGTTTACGTTTTTCTTCTGCTGACGCTCACTACAGGGCGCTGGTGGCGGCGGCGGCGGCGCGTTTCGCCTTGTACTCCGCCCTCGCCTACGCAACTCAAATCGAAAACAACGACGCGCTTTTCCGGAAGGACGCGGCGGCGCTTCCCGGAACAGAGCTTTCGGATCCTGAAACCGCGCTAGGGCAATTTAAAGAGGTGCTCGTTTTCACGTGCGTCTCTGTGCATCGCAGTCCATCCAAAACATTACTCGCCAATGAGCTCACCGATACAGCTAGCACCTAATTCTTCCCGGTTTTGCGTAGCAGTATCGGCACAATTTTCTGCTTGTTCCGTCTTCAGCATAACGGTTAGGCTAGCTGTAAGACTATCTACGACGTCTCGCATAATCAGTGCATTTTTTTTTACGCGAAATCGCTGCAAAGGGAAGGAGCACCGCGCCTCACGGTTAACCTTTCCCGGTAGCTCGCGCCGCGGGCTGTGCTCCAGTTTCATTACGACCTTGACCCGGCGGCTTCGGCCGCCCGGAAATGCAGTGACGCTAAAAGGTAGCGATTTATTTCGGGAATGGGGACGGTGGCACGGGAACCTCCCACTTGTGGCCCACATCTTGCTGGCATTGTATCAAAGAGAATTCTGGTGCGGGCTTACGATTGGGACCCAGCATCTAAACCGCTATCGGCGCCCTTCCGCGTCTTGCGCAAGTAAGCCAATCGTGACCGAATTTACACCGTGCCTCGCTCTTGGCACGCTACCACATTACGGAAAAACAGTAGCTGGTAGGAAACCATACCCAGTCATTAGTATTATACTTTTCATATGTTGGTTATCAATGCAACAATTTTTTTCACCTATATGTAGATAACAGGCCAATGGTAGACAAGGCTCAAGGCAGCATGCACATGCAAGTCATGCACACGCAGTTTAGAAAGAGACTGCCACATCCTCACTAACTTGCTAAGAAAGATAATTTTATTTGTAACGGCTTGTACATAAACAAGACTAGAGAACGGGGGCGGTGCTCAATCTTTGTGTTGCGATCGTTCGCGGAGCATTCTTGCAACGAAGTGGTCGTTCACAAGGTCTTTCATGTTCAGCGTCGATTTGTTTCCGCAACCCAAATACGGGCACCTACGAGGACAAGAAAATAGATCAGCTCTGCAATTTGCACAACATACAGCCTTGAATCCACCGAAACAAACGAAAGGCAAATTAGGTGACAAGGATGACTGTGCAATAACCTGAAAACAGTAGCACATTTTTTGTTTAGTGATTTTCATCTACGCGAAAGAAACACAACAGATGACATTGATACAAAGGGTACAGTGTTCAGAAAACAGACTGGATGTGTCCTCTCATTCATGCCAACAACTATGCTTCTACATTATGAATTTGAAAAACATTGCTGGCCGTTGATTCACAAGGAAATAAACAACAGTGAAAAGGTGTTGAAGAGCCCTTGCCCTCACAAACTCCTTCACAAAACATCCATTCTGCTTTCATAGATTGTTCGACCGGCTCTCTCCACCAAGTGCCTATAGCTGCCTTTTGCCATTTACATGATGCCACGGTGCGTGCACCCATCCCTGAGCAGGAAAGTCATGAAATGCCCCTTGATCTTCGAGGCAATACGAGCTGTCCTCGCGAGGGCAGCACTGGGAAAAGAAAAAGGCGAATTGACCCCACCTCCGAGCCATTGAGAGGGGCACTAAAGAGAAACAATTTGAATCAGTTTAGATTAACAAATTGTACTTTGATAACTCTAATGTCATTAATTTTGCCATCATATGTTTATTAATAGAGGAAAAAATGAAGTTGAAAACTCCATCTTTAAATTTCATGTTAATATCTCTGATTACGACCCCTTCAGAGGACAATCTAGAAGATTTTTACTGATTTGTAACTATGTAACTCTTAGCAGGCATCGTTAAAATAGATGAAGTCACGGTGAATGGTGCAGAAACTATAAGGTGAAGTCACCACCACAACTTTCTTTTTTGTGGGTTGTCCCGCTTACCAAGTGTCTTTTGACCGCAAGCGTAATGTTTTTGGCAACCGTGAAAGAAAAATTTACTAGTACGAGAAAAATCGTTTGGCTGTTTAGTGTGCCTTCAGTCTGCAAGCTTTCATATTTAATCACCTCCCGCCCAAACCTGAGACACAACTAGATTTTTTTTTCTTCTATGCCGTGGTTGTGGCCCACTGCACATATGCTAGCAATACAAATTGAATTCGCTGACGTCCATATCGTGTTTCTATGTCGGAACAAGCAAGAACTGCTTGCAAAGAAGATTGTAGTGTCTTTCTGTAGTCCCTGAGCTTTTGCCACTGCACTTGTCAAAAAGAATGGTGGAGCATGGCAATTTCGCACAGACTATATTCACCTAAACAAAATTCCACAAAAAAAGACTTTTACCCTTTGCCCGTATCTGTGGTGCTCGGCGCTACCTAGCAAGTGGTAGCTATTTCTCTCCTTTCCTTCCATTAACCTCTGGTGTTGCTAATGGCAGATCGCCATCGTTGAAGCAGAACAAGAAAAATATGTATCTGTTGCCCCTGGTGGTCTTTATCAATTCAAAGTAATGCCTCTTGGTCTATGTAACATGCATGCCGCCTTCGGCCGAACGATAGACTCTTCGTAGTGAGGGTTCAAGTGGTCCACATGTTTTCATTATCTGAATCAAGTCATTGTTACTTCACCTGCATTCGACAAACATGTCTCGCTGGGCCAGTCTATAGTTGAACTCCACAATATATGGCCTTAGTTGTCACCTAATCACCATCCCCTGATCTGTACAAAATTCATGCTGTGTTTTCTCTCCCAAAGTCTGCAAATTAAGCTTGCAGTTTTGAAGGACGGTGCTTATACGTCCAGTCCTTCATAGAAGACTTCGCAACTGTTTGTTGCACAGCGCCTAGCCAACTTCTTTGAAGAGAGATGTGCTGTTTTCTCGGGGTCCTGATCGTGCTGCATCTTTATCTCAACTCATGGCTCTCTTCACACCTACGTCAATCCTGCCCCACTTTGCTTCAACAGAAATTGAAACTTATGCCAGTGGTCACAGTATAGAAGCAACACTAGTACAACGACAGCATGGACCCTGCCACTCGTTGAGCACGATTATTAAATCACAGCGTGTGGGCTGTTGCAAAGCTTCGTCCATACTCACACGGACATTCCATCACTGATCATCACGCTGCTAGGTACTCCACTATTAGGAAACCCTACCAGACGACTTGCACACTCAAGGATATACGGTCTCCATCATAGAGAGATGAGATGCTTGCACTAGGATGCAGATACCAGTTTGTCTCACCACCCTGACAGGATTTGCACAGGTTCTCAAAGCGAAAATTCAGGGATATTCCAGGACTCTTCCAGACTTGTCACAGGTTTTTCAAGGACTCAAAGCGGCATGCAATGTTGAAATTTCTTGATATAAAATTTTTTAAAAATGACTAATTTTAGTGTACTTATAATAACTATATGGACATCAAAATTAAAACAAAATAATCGAGTCTTAATAACTTGTCAAGAACACAATGAACGCGTGCAAAAGCGGTCAAAATTTCTTCTATATACAGGCTTGAAGGTCACCAAATATTGTCATGGGGTCGTGACGTGGCCGAAGACAGGAGACTTTGCGTTGGAATTTAGCTCTTTATTTGGGCGAGCCTGTGCCCGGTAAACGGAAAGTCCGATCACAGTGGCAGCCTTGGACTGATAGCGGCGAACGGAGCGTCGGCCATCGATCAACAACTGACAAGTGGCGAAGCACGTCGGCATTTATACTCTTGCCGTCGAATGTTCTAGCGTTATCGCTGGCGGTGGCGTAGGTTCCAGAATAATCTGTACAGTTCGCAGAGTAGGCGTGACCTTATCGAAATGGTCTACTACAGTCCAGAAGCTCCTCGAAAACTGCATCCGCGGTATGCGCTGAGAATTGTGTAGTGTTTTGGGGCGATAACAAAACTTTGGAAATGGAACGTGGCATTGCCCCCCTCTGAAAAAGACATCGTCACGATGCTTTAATTAAAGATGAAGGTACAACAATTATGCAAGAAAGTACAATGAATAAATTACGATACAATAATAAAAAAACACTGTTTCAGTTTGTTAACGTGCATGAAACGGCTTGAGGTGCGCGACATGGACGACTTCAGGTCGCGATCGGCGTCGTTGAGAGTTCGCGATGCCGTCGGGGACAACCTCGTAATCAAGTGGGCCGAGACGTCGAACCACCCTGTGCGATCCGAAGTACCGTCGCTGAAGCTTTTCACTTAGTCGGCGTATCGGCGTCCACACCCTAACACGTTCACTGGGCTGGTATTCCACGAAGCGCCGTCGAAGATTGTAACGGCGGCTGTCGGTCGTCTGTTGATTCTTGATACGGAGACGCGCGAGTTGTCGGGCTTCTTCGGCGCGTTAAAGGTACTCACTCACATCGAGGTTTTCTTCGTCGGTGACGTTGGGTAACATGACATTGACAGTCGTTGCCGGTCTCCTTCCATAGACCAATTTGTATGGAGATATCTGCGTCGTCTCCTGCACCGCCGTGTTGTATGCGAAGGTCACGTACGGAAGAATGGTGTCCCACGTCTTGTGTTCGACATCGACGTACATTGCCAGCATGTCGGCGATCATCTTGTTAAGCCGCTCGATGAGCCGTTGGTCTGTGGGTGGTACGCTGTCGTCCGGCGGTGGTTCGCCTGGCTGTATGCCAAGATCGCTTGAGTTAAGTCGGCAGTAAATGCCGTTCCTGTCAGTGATAAGGACCTTTGGGGCACCGTGACGTAGGACGATATTTTCGACGAAGAACTTAGCTACCTCGGATGCACTGCCTTCGGGAAGGGGTTTTGTCTCGACGTAGCGAGTGAGGTAGTCGGTAGCTACCACGATCCACTTGTTTCCGAAAGCCGACGTCGGAAACGGCCCCAGTAGGTCCATACCAATCTGCTGGAAAGGTCGGCAAGGTGGTTCAATTGGCTGCAGAAGTCACTGGCCTTGTTGGCGGTGTCTTGCGTCGCTGATAGTCCCGGCGTGTCCTCACATAACGAGTGACGTCGGTGGTAAGATGTGGCCAGTAGTACCTTTCTTGTATCCTCGCGAGCGTGTGAGAAACACCGAGGTGCCCTGCCGTCGGATCGTCGTGCAGGACCTGCAAGAGTTCTGGTCGCAGAGCTGAAGGCACCACAAGGAGGTGCTTAGCTCGAAGCGGTGGAAAGTTTTCTTTTGTAGAAGACCGTTTCGCAGGAAGAACGATGCAAGTGAGCGCTTGACTACCTTCGGGACTTCGGCGGCCCTGCCTTCGAGGTATTCTATCAGGACCTTAAGTTCCGGGTCGGGGTTGCTGTCGTTCAGCGAAGTCGTCGGGTGGTGGTTGGTCGACAGGCGCACGAGAGAGACAGTCGGCGTCGGAGTGTTTCTTGCAGGACTTGTAAATGACAGTAATGTCATATTCTTGAAGTCTCAGGCTCCATCGTGCGAGGCGACCTGAAGGGTCCTTCAAGGTGGCTAGCCAACACAAGGCGTGGTGGTCGCTCACAACTTTGAAGGGCCTGCCGTAGAGGTACGGGCGAAATTTTGACGTAGCCGAGATGATGGCGAGGCACTCCTTTTCTGTTGTGGAATAATTGGCTTCTGCTTTGGATAGCGATCGGCTGGCGTAGCTGATAACCCTTTCAAGTCCGTCAGCCCTCTGCCTACGCTGCTTACGTCAGTGAATATTTCTGTGTCGGCGAATTCGTCGAAATGGGCAAGTAATGGAGGCGTCTGGAGGCGATGTTTGAGCTCCTGGAAAGCGTGTTCCTGCGGCGTTTCCCACTTGAACTCCACGTCGGCCTTGGTAAGGTTAGTGAGAGGATCGGCGATGCGGGCGAAGTTTTCCACGAACCGCCTATAATAGGCGCACAGGCCCAGAAATCGGCGCACCGCCTTCTTGTCAGTGGGCGGCGGGAAGTTGGCGATGGCGGCTGTTTTTTGTGGATCAGGACGAACTCCAGACTTGCCAATGACGTGCCCCAGAAACAAGAGCTCCCCATACGCAAATCTGCACTTTTCTAGCTTCAGTGTGAGCCCGGACGTCTTGATGGCTTGAAGTACAGCTTCATGGCGCCGAAGATGCTCGTCAAAACTCGAGGAAAACACGACGACGTCGTCCAAGTACACAAGGCAAGTCTGCCACTTCAATCCTGCCAGTACTGTATCCATAACGCGTTGAAAAGAAAGTTGCAGGCGCTGAGCAAAAACCGAAGGGCATCACTTTAAACTTGAAGAGGCCGTCCTGTGTTATAATAGCCGTCTTCTCTCGGTCTCTTTCGTCGACTTCGATTTGCCAATAGCCAGTCTTAAAGTCCATTGAAGAAAAGTACTTGGCCTTATGGAGCCAATCAAGTGCGTCGTCTATTCATGGGAGAAGATACATGTCCTTTCTTGTGATTTTGTTCAGGCGGCGATAATCGACGCAGAAATGTAGGGTCCCATCCTTTTTCTTCACTAACACCACGGGAGATGCCCATGGACTCTTGAACGGCTGAATAATGTCATCCCGCAGCATTTCATCAACTTGTCTCTTTATGGCCTCACGTTCTCGCGTCGAAACCCTGTACGAACTCTGACGGAGTGGGCTGGCATTTTCTTCGGTTATGATGCAATGTTTCGTGATTGGGGTCTGCCGAATTTTTGATGACGACGAAAAGCAATCTTCGTATTGCAGGAGCAGGGCCTTGAGCTGTTCTTGCTTATGGTTCGGAAGTCTGGGATTGACATCGAAAGCTATGGGAGGGGCTTGGTTCCATCGAGCAGGTTCCGCAGAATCGGCGAGGGCGAAAGCACTGTGGCTTCGACAATTTCTTCGATGTATGCGACCGTTGTTCCTTTGTTCACATGTTTGTACTCATTGCTGAAATTCGTGAGCATAACCGTTGCTTTGCCTCCCCGCAGCTCTGCAATTCCTCTTGCAACGCAAATATTTCGGGTGACCAACAGATGCTGACTGCCTTGAACGACGCCTTCCAAGTCAGGTGATTTAAGAGCACCGACTGAAATAATGACACTTGAGCGAGGCGGAATGGTGACTTGTTCTTCCAGCACATTCAAGGCATGGTTTCCCGACGGCGTGCGCGGCGGTAGTGCTTCTTCTATGGATATTGTTATCGACTTTGTTTTTAGGTTGATGACAGCACCATGGAGGCATAAGAAGTCCATGCTAAGAATGACATCTCTCGAGCAACGCTGTAGGACTATGAAGTCTGTAGGATAAATACGGCCGTTAATGGTGACTCTCGCTGTGCAGATTCTTGCAGGTGTTACGAGATGACCTCCGGCTGTGCGGATTTCAGGGCCTTCCCAAGCTGTCCTAACTTTCTTTAACTCCGCGGTGAACGACCCACTAATGACGGAGTAGTCGGCTCCAGTATCGACGAGAGCGGTCACACTGTGGCCGCCGATAAGAACGTCGAGGTCGCTAGTTCGCCGTCTCGCATTACAGTTAGGGCGTGGCGTCAGGTCACGGCTGCATCGGCTTGTTCCGCTGCTTCCATGTTGTTCTGCTGCTTCCGCGGATTCCACGTCAGGCTGCGCTTAAGGAAGTAATTTTCGCAGCTCTTCTTGCACGATCGCTCGGATCGTCTCACGCAAGTCAGTGGTTCCAAGCGCTTGAATGCCGGCGTAGCTTGTAGACGAGAAGCTACGGTTATATTGCCACATGCGCATTTCGAGCGTCTTCTCTATCGTAGATGCTTCTGAAATGAATTCGACGTCGTCCTAGGCGGGTTTCTGATCAGCCCGGCGAAGAGTTCCTGCTTTACTCCTCGCATGAGCAGAGCGAACCTTCTACTCCTCGGACATGTCGGAGTCAGCGTGGCGGAAAAGTTTAATCATATCTTTCGTGAACAGCGCCACGTTTTCATTTGGCATCTGCATGCGGGTTTCAAGAAGAGCTGCGGCCTTCTCCTTGCGCACCAGACTTGCGAAAGTGGTGAGGAACCTGGCGCGAAATACGTCCCACGTTGTAAGGCTTTGCTCTTGGTTCTCGAACTAGGTTCGAGCAGCATCTTCCAAGGCGAAATACACATGCCGGACCTTGTCATCATCTGTCCAGTCATTGAAGGTGGCGACACGGTAGAACCTTTCGATCCAGCTTTCCGGGTCTTCCAGTGGCCAACCGCGAAAAGTTGGCGGCTCTTTGGGTTGCCGGAGCAGGAGTAGTGGAGGCTGCACGGGGGCGGTCATGGTTGCAGTAGTCATTGTCGGGATCCGGGTCTGCCTGACTGCTTCAGGAAGGGGCCCGTACTCTGGTTGTAGTCCCCTCTGCCTTCGGCTTGTTCGCTGTTCAGGGTTAGCATCCGTGTCTTCTGTGCCGCTTGGGCTGGGGTCGCGGCTTGAAGGGGGCGTCCGGAACATCAAAGCAGCAGCACCTCGACGAAATGTCACGGGGTTGTGACGTGGCCGAAGACAGGAGACTTTGCGTTGGAATTTAACTGTTTATTTGGGCGAACCGGTGCCCGGTAAACGGAAAGTCCGATTACAGTAGAAGTCTTGGACTGATAGCGACAAATGGAGCGTCGGCCGTCAATCAACAACTGACAAATGGCGAAGTGCGCCGGCATTTATACTCTTGCCGTCGAATGATCTAGCGTTATTGCTGGCGGTGGCGTAGGTTCCAGAATAATCTGTACAGTTCGCAGAGTATGCGTGATCTTATCGAAATGGTCTACTTCAGTCCGGAAGCTTCTCGAAAACTGCATCCGCGGCTTGCGCTGAGAACTGTGTCGTGTTTTGGGACGATAACAAAACTTGGGAAATTGAACGTGGCAATATACATTCAAAATGCCCAAAGGAATGTTACTTCACTTACAAAAAAAAAAATCAGAATGATGTTAACAATGACTACCCTGGATCACTCTGCAACTCTTGAACTTACTATTAAGAAAGCTTGCAACACAAAATGAACTCTGACAACAGTGGTTGTGATTTTTCCAGTATAACTTTCGTTTGACCAAACATATTCAAAACATTCAGCGTAATGTTATTTCACTTATACAAAGATAAATAAATATACAGGAGGTCTGCACTTGACGTCATTTGCGAATAGCACTAGCCACGGGATCACCACTGTGCAGCTCCACATGTCCGAATTACTCACAGCACGCACTTGAGGATTTTTTTAAAAAATGCAGTTTGGAAAGGAAGCCATCAGGAGAGCGCAAATTATTGTGCTAGAGAGGCTGGAAAGCTATGTGAGCACATATGTCCCTTTCACAGGAGATCTGTCTGACCATGCAAGACAAGGCGACGGTGGCAGCGACATAGCGAGAGGAAAGCACGCCAAGTGACAAGTTTGTACGGTTCACTTAGTGCCCCTCTTCAGCGTGCGCTGGACCTTACTTGTTTGTAATGTGCCCATGCTGCTTATTCTAAATGCTTAAACGTTACCTTGCATAGATACAGTGCTGGCGTTCTGCACAACTAAGAGAACCTTTCGATATCACTGCTGTGCACCGCTTCTGTGTTTTTCTTGCAGTTTTTAACAGGATAATTAGCTCTATACACAATAAACTGTCGCTTCTGACTCTGTTGAGGATGATATATTAGTGTGAAAATATTTTTTTTCTCGCCACATCCAGCCGCACCGAAAGTGCGGAAGCTTCCCTGGGGCATGTATATACATGCACAAAAAGGCTCAAAAAAGAATCGTCTATTTCAAGCCTTGACGTCCACCGCTGCATCTCTAGTCTCAGCCTTTTTCATGAGTATTTTCATAAAATAACGATGTCATCCGTACATTATTCTACTGGCCCTCATATCTCACGGCACTTGTCATTCACTTCAAGTTGCTAGGCCACGAATTAAGATGACCACATTTTCTACGACGTTCTTTGTACGGACAGCAAAAGACTGGAACAATCTTCCCCATAATGTTGTCACCACTGAATGCCCATCATCATTTTTTGATCAATTATGTGTACATTTTTCAAGGTAAAAACTTGTGGCAATAAAAACTTTTTTTGTACATTAAACCACCTCTTATGCAATACCCCCTGGCGGTGTCTTTAAGGAAAATAAAGTTATGTTATGCTGAATCGTTGCTGTACGGCACATAAAACGATTGCCTTACCTGGGCATCCAAAAGCATTTTTGCAGTTTGTTATATCCAAAAGTTTGTTATAAATGTATATTCTGAACCCTAACACTATTGCACGAAAATTCTTCACTTCATTATAACCAATAATCGTAACATAAATGTTTCAGTTATATACCACCGTAGCTTTTACCTTCATGACAATGAATTTTTCAACCTCATCACTGCTGAGCACTGAGGTGTTTCAAGTGCATACGTCCACGTGAGCTGTCATTTCATTTGGCCTGGTCTTGCTCACTCTATGCGACACTACATCACTGCTTGGGAGCTCTGTTGGTACTGAAAAACGCCCTGCCATTCTCAGCTAGGTGCTACAACCAACCGAAAACGTGGGTACTCCAACCAATCGACGACATGCCATGTTGTAACTTGAGGTCGTTTGAACGCTGTGCGTGTAAAAATGCGCAGACATGTTGACCAAGTTGAGAGCCACAGCATTAAGTCTCTTTATGGCTGATCGCCATTCCGGCTCCGGTAACTGTTGCATCACAAGACAGTGTGTAGACAACACCAAAGCAGTGGTTTTAGTTCTGAGGGTCACAATATGGAGCAGCCACCATAGGCTGCAAGACAATATGATTTGGAGTGCAAGACAGTTGCCATCTTGGCCACCTCTGCTTGAGTGTGAATACTACACTGAAAAAAGACTTGCGCTTAAGCTACATGCAACAGTATAAACACGTGACTGAATTAGTCTAAGCAGCGGCTACAGTTACAGTGGTGAGGACCCATGAGCAGCAGGTGCGTGACATGCGCATGCAAAAAAATGCATATCAAAGTGCAGTACTATTCCTTTTCGGTGCAGATAGAGTGCAGAAATTATGTGTGGCCACAATAATAAATTGATTGAGATAGTGTCCTTCCATATCAACACCACAGAAAATTACAGGGCGAAGGAATGAGTGGAACCGCAACAATTTGGAATGTTATATTACGAAGTAGGGCTTGCAGCTGACTCTTTTAAAACCAATATTGTGTAACTCTACAAAACCCCGATGTAAAGGCATATGGTTTTTCCTGTTTTGGTACTGTCTGTCATCCCAATGAAAGGTGAATGGTGAGAGCAGGGCATGTACAAGGATATACAAGCCACGTTCACAATCGCTGCTCAAGTTACACAGCCTCCGTTTCAAAAACCACCCTTCGTGCCCTTTCTCCTATCCTTGAAAAGCCATTGACGGCAGGCGCCATTTGCTAAGTGGTGTAATCACGTGCACCCATTCTGCGATGGAGATAGCCGGCTTGTGTCATCTCTGCTTCAGCCGCATTCGTCTGTAACGCTCGCGTGCTTCTACTCGCGTGTGAGACATACGATGCCCGAGCCATGTGATCGATTCGGACTTTATACACAACAGGATGGAGATGACGGAATCCCGTCCAAATGTCCATACAGGTGCTATCGCAATAAAGAGGTACTACCTTAACGTAAAAGTGCACAATAATTTGTTTAACAACTACCATTTAGCTGTTGCCGCAGCATGACCCTATGTTAAGATTTACAGCTGAAAGGTAAAAGCTGCACGCCTTATCCCTCATTGTAAACAGTGCCATGAAAATATGGAGAAAGAATAAAAGAGAGAGGCTTGTGTTTCCTAGTGCTGTTAACAACGAATAATCTATACCACATGAAGTGGGTACCACACACTTTTGTTTCTACACTGCACTTCTTCATATTTGTAGGCTTGCGTAAATATTCTAATTCTTTGAACAAGTAATGCAGCATTCGAATTGACTTCAAATCAAACTTAAATTATCAAAAATTTTGAATTATTCGAAATGAACGAATATGTCAAAGGTGCGACAGCCAAAATAGAATTTGGAGCAATTTTCAGAGCAGCAAAATGTTACTTTTGGAGCACAAAAATCCGAATTTGCAGCAGGTTACAGGGAAGAAAACATTCATTTTTATCCCAAAGACCAAATTTGTAGTAGTATAAGTAAGAAGTCTTACATTTAGCAAAAAAATATATGTACAAACCACTCAATATGCCCTAAATTGTGCAGTGTGAGTAAGAGCACTGCTATCTCAACAAAACTAGTATCTTGAACCACCCCACTGAGCAAATAATGCTGACATCCACATTAGCACTTGCCGTGTCTAACTCTGCGAATTTAAAAGTGGATCTGCCAAGCTGGCGACTTTGAAATTCGAGGAATTCATAGGGGTGGTAAAAAAGAAACTGGCACATCATTTTTTTTTATTTAGGGCGCCAGAAATGTCATACACTGCTCCAAATGATTGCCAGTAACGTTTTCCGACGTCATCAATCCTAGTAGTACTCGCAATCATGTGCCATATACACACACGAGTTTTTTAACAAAATGTGCTGTGTCCTGTGATTATAGCTTACAGCCCCTTCAAAATCGAAACGCGTTTATCCGCAAGGCACCGATGTACTGCGGCGAAGATGAATTAAGCAGCGTTCTACACGAGTTGAAATAAGTCGTGCAACACCGCTACGCCCCCCTCCCCCCCTTTACATGCGGAGCATGTCATACTAGGGGCTAGTCATGCGCCGTCACCGTCCGCAGCCCCCCTCCTCCTCCGCCAGCCATCTGTGCAACCCTTCCTCCTCTCAACACAGCATGCGCTGCGCTCGCTTCTCCCCTCCACGCGACCTTCAGTTTTACGTGCGCCAGCTGTATGCTAATGCGCGCAGGCCGGGGCCGGCGCTCGCTATAAATAACCAAGTGTCAGGGCGCGCCGCCCTTCATCGGTTGGTTTGTGCGGTCGCTTCACGTCCGATGTCACTGGTGAAAATGTATGCTAACGAAACGACTCTTCGCTATAGTAGGCGACTTCAACGCCGACGTCATGAAGGACGATTGGGTGGTTGACGACATGGAGTCACGGCACACACTGCTACGAGCAACGCACGACGGCAAACATCATCCGACCACGGTTCGCGGGACGTGCATCGACCGCGTCTCTGCAAATTTCGACCTTCGACCGCTGCAACCAGACCCACTCACCCTTCACTTTACGAACCATGAAGCCATCTTGCTCAAAATACCCAAAGCGTCTCATCAATAAACATAGTCTTTCGCAGCATATGTGCGTGCATGTTCACTCATGTTCACTCATAACACACACACATGTCGCAAATTACAAACCACATTTATACAGTTCAACATATATGCTCCGCATGCTAACCAGTGTCCCACTCGGGAAACTGCCGTCATTTTTTTCTTTCTGTTTTGTTTTTGCAATGGGATTAGGTTTAGGGCACAACAAATTGGCTCGCTTGCAAGGCACGTTCGACCAGATGAAATAACAACGGCGCATGCTTGTTTGCCCGGCGATGTCACCGGAAATCTATCGCCGGGACGACGCAACTTCAGGACTGTAAAATGTTTTGAGCGCCGTTGCTATGGCAACCAATGTGGTCACCAGCAAAACTGATTTTCGCAGCACATCGAGTGTGTCCGCCCGCGAGTAACGCGGTGTACGCTTCCATATTTTGTTGCTAACATGCCGCAGTCAAGTTTGCCTGACTAGGAAGTTTTTATTTATCGTGAAGCGTTGGTGGCTTTGGAAACGTCTTTTTTTGTTTTCAAGTTCCGCAGTCCCACCAATAGATACCCGCAGCGGTCAGCAGACCAATGGCGAGCGGTTTTGTTACTTTATCTGGTCGACCGCGGGTCAACAGCGCCCTGACCTAATGGGAATATATCCTACACCGTGGTTTAGGGTTAGTGGCTGCGCGCTTGAGTTTGTTTATGCCGCAAACCGCAGATTGCAGACGTGGCCGCCGTTACTTGCGGAAATCAGCGCAACTGATTAAATTTTGAGGCTGGTCAAGCATTTTAGTGCAGTGTGACGCAATTTCAGCAAATTTTATGGTTTTAGCACAGCTCAGTGCCAAAATGTAAAATTGTATCAAATTGGCGCAATTGGCGCAGCTGTTGCACCCTTGATACATGCATAATAGTTCTCATGCAACATCCTGTAAAGGTGGTTTCACTGCTGTGGAGTAGTGATAAGCAGAGAAAGCATTTATCCAAGTAGACATTAATTCACATGCAACTTTTTGTGAAAGTGGCTTCACTGCTGTGAACTGGTGCTGAGCCGTGAAAACACATTATCAGAATTTGGCACTGCTGCGAAGCCCCACTTTAATGCAATCGGAAGTTATTACCCTCACATCAATTCATTCTTGTTTTTGAGTTAAAAGCTTGTTTTACCGACTTATATGCTTTAAGTATAGTAAATTTTAAAACATAAGAGACTTTAGAGGCCATCACTTGCATTCAAATCCTGCTACTTTTAAAAGTTGTTTCCACTTCTTTTGATGCAAAAAAAAAGGCATTTACACAGGCCTTGTCTGAATTTTAAAAAAATATGGTGCAGGTTAGTTTTGTGATGACAAATATGCCCCTCTTTCTTGATAATGTGTGATATATACATTATTCAAATTAGACTCAAAATTTTTCGACCAAAATACTATTTGCTTCAAACCTACATAATTGACTACATTTTGTGAGCGCACACTATTGGCGAGAGCATCTGTGTTTTGGCATAGGCTTTCAAAATGATGTTTAAGGACTCATGCCCAAGCCCCCAAACTAGTATTTGTATGCAGAAGGTCCCATTTTACCACTGTCTGTATCATGGCATCGCAACCCATACACCCACTGGGGAATGAAACGAAACTACATTCGAGCCTCATAATAATGAAATCGCATTTGATGCAAAAATGACCGGACTATTCTTGACTTACTTTGTCATATCCGTGTTCATTGTACTGAGGTTTGAGTGTAGTTTACAAAAGTGTTATTGCAGTAAATTAAAAATGAAATCACTTTTCTTTTTCATTTCCCCATAAAGTGTACTTCTCAGTACTGCTTCACATCGCTAGCGATGAGGCTGGCATACCTGGGGTGTTTGGAGCGTTTGATGTAGATGCTGATGCTCATTTTGTCATAAATGTGGCCGCACTTCGTGTTTTTCACGGGCACTTCGATGTCCTTCTGGGTGATTGGGTCCTTCCATTGAGTGTTGCTAACATCCTCAGTCATGATAAGGTCTTCCGAGCTTTGAGATGATGTCACTTCAAAAAAGCAAAGCATCAGGTTGAAATCAGGAATAAGCATAGAAGAGCAATTCTCAGGCGAGCTGGTGGTGCATGCCAATGGCTAACAGCGCAGATACTGCACAGACGAAGAATAGGTCTGTTATGCATGTTTTTCTTTATATGCATCCTTTCTGCACTGTCAGCCATTCAGATATGCATGGGCAGGGCATTAAGTGAGGCACCAAAAGCTGGTCCGTAACCGTTCCTCTACCAAAAAAGAGCTGAGCTTGTACACGGAGTTTGCACCGCTCCTACCGAAGACAAACTGGCAACTGGTGCGAACACCTCACTAGATTTTTGCCGGCCCTTGCCTCACGGCATGCTCTTCACTGTTGGACGTCTAACGGCGGGTGCTGGAGCTCTGAAGTGAGTGAGGACGGGCCTTTGTATGAAAAGATTGAGAAAATGACAACTTCATGTTTCACTTGTAAGCTCTCCTTACTGTCACGAGCAGAGGTAGCGTGGCTGCAGCAAGCACAGGACTGGATTAATCGTACTCTTAAATCTCATTAAAACAAAGTTGCACCTTACATGAAAATAAGCTCGTTACATCCAAAAATTCGTAATAAAGGTTGATTAACTATTTGAAAAATATTTCTCATTTACTTCATTATAAACAGTATTTCGTTATATCAAAGTTTGAGTGTATAAGCTAATCCAGCAGCTTTTCTATGGATCAGGTTTGATTTCTTATTCACACACTGCATCGTTGGGACATTTAAATGAAATGTGAGAGCAGGAATTTCTGATGCTTTGGTACTCACTTTCAGTTCCTTGCTAGTCTGCTAAAGAAGCAACTTGTTGATTGGCCCGAAAAGAAACTTAGCTGCTTCTACACGACCTTTTCTGCATCATAACGTCACAATATATCTACTCAACAGGAACACAACTGGCTTATAGGCAAGCTGTTGTTACGTGTGCGTAGTGCCACTTTTTTGCACCTTTCTGCTAAATATGATGCTTTGGACATCAATCATTCACACGCACGTCACATGAGCAGTTTAAAGGCCTTGCAACTGATAGTCTACTGACTCAGTGGTCAAGCACGCTCTGCAACAAAGGGGGTTTCGAAGGCCATTGTGTCAATAGTCTATTGGGCCAATGAAGCAGTGTACATTTTTATCGAAACTGCGATAGCCACTGAGCAATGAAAGCAGGGCGATTATGACTTCTTGTCCACAGCGTGCTCTTAGTCACGATTAGAAGAAGAAAAATTTTACGATTATGCTTTAAAAGCAGTATGCTCTGAGCAGCATTGATTATTTAGTAAAGCACACTTCCCACATGTAATGCGCATACATACTTCAATGAGCAAAATTGTACATACTTTTAACAACAGCAATATCGTTGTCGTCATCACATTTTGCCATGCATCGCTTGTGGCAGTTTCGCTGCTCAACCACTTGAAATTCAATACGTATTAATAACTAGAAGTAAACAATCTATTCAAATGTTTAAGCAACAAATAAAAAACAACAGAGATACTTGTCCTTTTAAATAAATTTATATTATTTAGGTTCAGGTGCAACGAACACAAAAATAAATATCTGGAACTCCACAGAGTTTTTGCAAGAAACAGGTCAACCACTCATGGCCCCTCAAAAGAGCCATGTAGCGTCGAGTGAAATGAGCTGTGGTGTTTTGATGGCAATAAACAAGATGGGCTTCGAAAACTGCCCACATGACACAGGTATCAGACATTTCAACAGTTTCCCTTAAGTCCAAAATAACTGTGCAAATGCTGCTACTTAAGAGTGCTCATTGAAATGCTAGTACTTTATCAAGGTTTCAAGTATGGGGCCCTTAATAAAACAAGTTAAAATGAAAAGCCCAGAAATGTCACATCAGTAATTTGTAATATAATTTGTAATATTGAATTAGTCTTTTTCCCTTTAAGGGACACTGAAGGCAAGTAACAATTTATGTCAGTCTGAACTTTCAGTGTCTAAGAACATCTAAAATGTCTGTTTTATCAAAAGCAGAGCTCGGCTAATCCAGTAATTAGAGGGACACTAAAGGCAAATGTTGAGTTGACGTTGAAATAGAGGTCTAGAAACCTTGTAGTGCTACTTTTGTGCCAAGAAAGTGCTTATGTTGAAATAAAATCATGTTTAAACGATTCACATCACATCAGCGCACTTCAAGTCATCCGCCTGAAAGCGCTATTTCTCTTGCCACTGATTCCGTGCCCAACGTGGCCCACCTTCACTGCACGGCCACCAACACTAGTAGTAGCAGAGCGAAAGTAGCAGGAGCCACAGCAGCAACAGCAGCCACTGAGCGATTTTCTGCCATGACCTCCGAGATAGTGCACGCGCTGTGTTTCTCTCCGGCCGTCCCAATCGTCGCACTCCCCGGTGAAATTAATGAGTATAGCTACGCACACCCGGCATTCACTGTGGATTTTGGCAGCAGCGGAGAACGCGGCAGACAGCAGAGCGTGCGAGATTCCGGGGCGTGATTTTTTTTTTTTATATGCGCAAGAATCGCCCTCACAATTTCTGGCTGCACTTAAAAAAGTATTTTTTTGTTCTAGTTGCTGCATTTATTTTGCCGAAGAAAAGCATGGCACGGTAACGCCAAGCACACCTGCCACACAGCTGCTTTCAAGTTGGAAGTGATTGATCATGAACTAAACAACCGCAGCAGGGCCACCGGTAGGCACTTTGGAGGTGACGAGTTTTGTGTTCGCTACTGACGGCGGCAGCACGGCCAGCTGAAAGCCATCAAGGCGCGCTGGACATTCCGTGTGCCCAAGACTGGGATGGATGGTAAAACTTTTTGCCAGAAGATAACTGCGGACAATTGCATGTCAGATGGCCATGATCCCAAGGCTGACGTCGTACGCTAACCTTTTGCGGGTTTCCGGACGAATGCTATCACTATGCTCGCAAGCTCTGCATACAATATTCCAAAACTCTACCATTTGCTTGCAGTTCTTGTGCCTCAAATAAATTTTGTCTTGTATTGAACCTGTGGTTTTATAGCTAAAGTAAGTCTTTGTGAGTACTTCTCAAAGCTTGTAAAGCTTGTAGTTAGTTGCTAGCATGAGAATACCAATTTGCGACCACTTTGTTCCCCCAAAATTTTCCTCATGTAATTCTCGCACCCCGCAACTTTTCATCAGTTTTCCGCGGAAAAAAAGTGTGAGGATTATGCGAGTAAATGAGGTATTAAGGTTTCTGGACTGCTGTTTCAAGAATTAACGGCTACTTAATATTTGCCTTCAGTACCCCTTTCAATGTTGACACTATGGTAGTCAACTTCAACACCTCTTTTTTTTTTCTTCTCTAGCTCAATTCCACAGTAAGAACACCTATTGATTGATATGTGGGGATTAACGTCCCAAAACCACCATATGATTATGAGAGACGCCGTAGTGGAGGGCTGCGTAAATTTCGACCACCTGGGGTTTTTTAATGTGCACCCAAATCTGAGCACATGGGTCTACAACATTTCTGCCTCTATCGGAAATGCAGCCGCCGCAGCCGGGATTCGAGCCCGCGACCTGCGGGTCAGCAGCCGAGTATCTTAGCCACTAGACCACCGCGGCGGGGCCAGTGAAAACACCCATTAAATGTGTAAAATTTTGGTTCCGACAGTGGCACGATTGAGTAACCCGTGGGAACATAACAAATGCTATATTAAAAGCGCGAACATTGTAAGTTCTCATACCTTCCTCGTGTCTGCTGGTAATCCGAAGGACATCCTTGTATGCCATGTGATCGGCGGGGTTTCCTTGCTTCTGTCTAGCAGCTTCATAGATGGAGGCAAGTTCTTTTTTCCAGTACAGGCTCTGATCTGCTTCAGTAGCCTGCCGGATCTGAAATGGTGGCCAGAAACAATCGAAGTCAAACTCAGTGATATAGAGCTTTCTTAAATAACATGCTGTATATCCCCATGCCCTTCATGAACTATGAATCCTCATTGTCACATTAGTAAACACACAAAGTTGTAATCTTTCTGACAACCTTCAACCTGAATGAAACTACGACACAGTTAATATTAACAGCAGAGCTGTTCTATTGGTTGGCCTGATGAGAGATGAGTGTCCGCATTACATGTCACATTTCGGTTCCCAGACACACCCATGGAAGGCAGAAGCAGTAGCCAGGCGGAGAGATGATGGAAGGGCTGCTAGAGCGTGAATGGGGCCTAAGATCACTGCAGCAGGGGCTGCCGCATATCATTTCCCGTGCATCTCTGCTCTACATATGTTTTTGCATACCCTCCCACAAGACAACACAGGAAATCTTGAAGGGGCCCTGCAACACTTTTTTAAGAATAGACACACTAAAGGAGCTTATTGCCTCACAAATTTTCTGCCATCAAATTTTTCCAAATCTGTGCATGTATGAACGGAGTTACAAAGATTGGTCACATGCTGCAGTCACATTCTCTCTTCTCTCATCCCGATGAAAGTGCTGGAAGCTAAGCAGGGAGGATTGAAACTAAGGCAAGTTGATATGGATTTATCTTGATTTTAATGGCGCACTAAGGGACGAGGACTATGAAAAGAAAATGTACCCATGTTACCAGCGCACGTTTTGTGCACCTTTTTTACGTAGTCCTCATCTCTCAGTGCGCTGTTAAAATCAAGGTAAGTAGGGAGGAATGACACGAGGAAAGAAAATGCATTACGTGCACTTCGTCACCTTGAGCACTTTTCTCTCTCTCTCTTTTTTTTTTTCTCTGAATGCGCAACTTCTCGGGGTGGTCGCGTGCAAACGCGTGGCTAAGCTGCGGCCTCCCGCGGTGGTCCCAGTAACGACTGAGCGCGCCATGCTCAGATCGGCCAATGGACGATACTAGGTCTAGGACGTAGCAATTTGGGCCTGTAGTGTCATTTGTTGAGAGAAGAGGAAGTGATTTTAAATTCGGAGCATCTTTTAGTCACACAATGTCGCGCTTTGGCGTCGACGCCATTTACACCCCTACTGCGTCTCGTGCCAGCCTAGGAATACGCTCGCAAAAATGTCGCTCCCTTGCTCTTTCTCGTCTCATAAGGCCAATGCAGGCAGCATCTGCTAGTAAAAAAAAAAATGACAGCTCGCGCTGCACGATTGTTCACTGGCCACTTCGTATATGTAGGGACTGTATCGTGCATTCGGAATTCCGTCAAGGGCATCTTTACTTGGCTTTCACTTAACGTTGAAGGTAACGCTTTTTCTTCATTCACTAAATAATAATAATAAAGACGAAATAACAGTTAAGCATTCCAAACCATACCCAATTGCATAATAATTGACCGGGAAGACAGGAACTCTCCTGACCCTTTTCCTCGTGCGGCGTTTTCACAGATATCAAGACCAGGGCACCACAAATATTGGCATTTGTAGCCACTGCAACACCTGAGCGGACCTGGCGCACTTCATCTGGGACTGCCCGCTGTACACTGGAACCAGGCAACGGGATTGCCACAATTCCACTGGAATGGCACCCAATTTCATTCCAGGCCTGGACGCATCACCGGTGCTGCCACCAACGAGCTATGGCGGTCGCTGCTCGAGTACCTGAACAATCCCAAGGCTCCAGCTTTTGGCACCAGGCTCTGTCTTGAACGCAACAGCCAGAACGTCAACTCGCACGACACTTATTAGGACTGCATTTTTTGTGCCTCCCTCTTTTTTTCAATGTTACGTTATTGCACACAGCTTAAAAGACGATCACTTGAGATTAAGGACTATACGGCCACAAGTGCAAATTTTCAACTGAGTTTATTGGACAGACACATGATGCTTTTATGCAACCACGTATCAAATGCACAAATGACATATCAGTGAGAGACCATACATTGATGCTCACAATAAAGGTTTTGGCGTGGTCATCAATCAACAGTGGGTCACAGATGTCCAAGTGAACGCTTGTGTTTTCCTGAATTTGAAAAACTTGCCATACAAACTTGCTTTAGCATTGCTTGCCGCTGTAGTAAGCAACTTATCAGCTTCTACGCTGTGCTACACTTGCGTAGAATAACAATCCAAAACATACCTTTTGGATAAGTTGTGGAGCCGCTTCCACGAAACTGGCGGCGTCGTACTCTTCCTTAATCACAGCTTCGGTGCAACTCTTCAACTCCTCCACGTCTACGTTAATACTGTCACCTGGGCAGTGACACGACCCAAAACATTGTCATGATAACGAACACGCGTGCAGCATCAATCCGAACCACTTTTTAATTTACTCCGGTAAACGCAGCGCACGGGGTTCGCGAGAGAAATAGGTGTATTTCGATCATCTTGCAACTGGATTATTTCATTGGTGATTACATCAAAGAGCCCAAACTCTTCAATTTATTCACGGCACATTACCACATACACGACTCAGCAATACAAGCGTTCAAGTGGGAAACAGTGTATATACATTGCACACAGTATGCTAAGGCAGTTCAAGTAAAGGAAACTTCAAAGCGCACCTGTCTCTACACTACAGATATCCGCAGCAACACCGCGTATCATATCCAGTCCCTGTACCACATACGTGTTAAGTATTTTTAGATCGTCGACAGCCATGTTAAAAGGCGTTAGAGAAACCATGGTCAATAGCTGAAATAAATGAATGAGCAGAAGAAATAGCGCGTCTCTTAATGCACGTCAGAACGCACTTCACACCATAGGAATCTTCGATTTGGCTTGCACTAGTTCAGAAAAGTGCCGCAGCGGTGCCAAGCGGTGCAGTGAGCGTGCAGCGCCGGTCGAGCAAGTGCAGGTGCAGCCTCAACACGCCTCGGCACTAGCCGACACTAGCGCGCGACGGCTACAGCCAAAACGAAGGCGTGAGTTGACGTGAGTGCAGGCCGGAGAACACCTTGTAGTGTAAGCCTAAAATAGCCGCCTCCGCCGCCTTGTCCGATCAATACACGGCCGTGATGGCACTTCTTGTGACTGCGATGGAATTGCTGGACTCGAGCAGCGACGACGATTCCGTCAGCGGTGCCGTTTGCAGTGACTGCGACGATGAGTACGACGATGCGTGCATCTTGGTCGCGTGCGCGTTGGTGCGCGACGATGCCAACCGTGTACCCGGGTACGAAAGCATTATCGGCAGGTACCATGAGTATGAATTCAAGCGCCTCTTCAGGCTGTCCAGGGAGACTTTTGATAGTTTCAGTGCCAAGTTCAAGACTTCAGCCTTCTACCCAAGGGCAGTGCAAGGCCGCCAACAAATCAGTGCCGAAAAAACATGCCTCATAGCGCTTGTGTACCTAGGCTCACAAATATCTATGTACGCCATAGGCGACAAATTCGATGTTACCGAGTCGTCTGTTCATGTTTGTGTGACACGGGTCGTTCACTTCTTACACGCTATTAGCGATGAGATAATTTGCTGGCCTAGTAGCGCGGAAGTGACCCGCATAAAGAACGGCTTCCTCGCCAAAAGTAAAGGCAAGGGCCCAAGAAACACCATCGGCTGTATCGATGGATCACACATCGGGATACTCACTCCAAGCGAATCTACGCAGTCTTACTTCAACCGGAAAAAGTGGCCTTCGATAATCCTGCAAGGAATCTGCGACGACAGGAACAAGTTGCTGAACGTGTTTATTGGGTTTCCAGGTTCGGTTCACGACGCCCGTGTCCTGAGGGAGAGCCCCTTCTTTGCACGCGCAATTCAGGAATGTGAAGACAATTATATACTGGGTGACAGTGCATATCCACTGATGCCATGGCTCATGACCCCATTCAAGGACAATGGAAGTTCTTTTCCTACGTGGAAAAAGAGCTTCAATAAACGACACAGTCAACAACGAGTGCTTATTGAGAACACCTTCGGCCTGCTTAAACAGCGTTTTAGGAGGCTCTACCTTGTTGATGCAAAAAGTGTGCAACAGTGCTGCTATATAGTTATGGCTGCGTGTGTGCTACACAACATGTGCAACGATGAAAGGGACTTCCTTGAGGAACTTGCAACGCTTCCCCAAGAAGAAGATGTGGGCAATGATGAAAGTGAAGGAGATTTTGATTGCAGTCTGCCAGGCTACAGTCAGTCTCTGCGAGAGTTCATTGCAAAGGAACAGTGCTAGAAGTTCATCTTTGCTTCGCGATTTATTCAGTGTGCAAATGTTTTGCGAAGTGGGGTGCCGCGTCTAGAAGCAATGTTTTTTTTTAACAAATTAGATGGAGTAGACACTGCTAGTGTTATAAAAGTTTATTGCCCATATTATAACCCGTCCTTATTTGAGAGTACGTCGATCAACCGATCGAATCGCTGCATGCGCTCATCATGCCGCTTTGCCTTTGCCTCTTCCCATTTTTTTCTTTCCTCCAGTTGTTTCACTGCTGCCTCCTCTTGCTTAGCTCTCGAAGCTTGCATTTTTTCTAATGCCTCCAAGAGCGGCGTGACTTGGGACCTACTCTGGCGCTTCCTTTTTGGCGTTGTGCTGCTCCGAACTTTGGATGCTGTGTTGCACTCGACTGGGACTGCTGCATCTTGAGGTGCTTCAGTGATGCTGGTGCTGTTGAAAGTAATTGTACAGGTGCCATGTCATTTCCAGGCTACAGCACAAATTAAGTAATTTTTACTTACTCTGGACTTGCACTAGGCAGGATTGTTTTTCCAGGCTCCAAGAGCAGCCTTGGATTTACACTATGTTCTTTTTCCAAGACTTCTGCCAGCTCTCTGTAATAGACACTATGAGAATCACTGAAGATATGAAGACACAATCGTAACTTACTCTTCATATTCACAGTTCACACGGTGGTGACCTGAAGAATTGTTGTCTTTTTTTGACTTTTTATATGCTCTGTCCAGCGACTTCCATTTGTTTTCCACTTGTGTGGCAGTCACGTTGCACAAGAACTCCGTATTGATGGCCTCAGCCAACTTCTTCCACAGAAGCCTTCTTGTGCTAAACAAAAAAGCAAAGCACAGTTAGTAGGAAAGAAGGAAGCGACGTAACGTGACCCAAGTCTTGCAGTAGCACATGAACCTTTCCTTAGTACTTCATATGTGTAGCTTTCAGGGATAATTGCTAGGGATGTTCGATTATTCGAAAATTTTGGATAATGAATCAAACAGCACTGTATTCAGTTCCTAAGTCGAATCGAATTGCACATATTCTAAGTAACAAATATTCTTTTAATAATCGGCACTGGCGGGAGAACCCCAAAACAACGAAACAGCTACAAGTCATTCTTTCAATCCCTAATGTGACCTGTACGCAGCCCAAGCTTTTGCAAGACTACCTACACTATATTGATTGTCGAATGAATGCGCTTCTGAAAGCTCCATTCTTGCTCAATTTTTACTGCACTTTAGCTGTATCGCATTTATCAGCTCCTGTCTTCGTCTTGTAATAACCAAAGGTGGGAACTACGAGTGCTTGCAGCTTCACGACTAGCAACAGATACAAGTTTTGCGTTTGCGTAAATTGTTCTTGCAGATGTAAATTTCAACGCCCATTGTTATCCGCTTTTAGTGCGCAGGCCATGTTGTGATGACGGGTTGATCTGCTCCGTTACATATTTAGTTGTATCTGCAATGTTTGGTTGTAAATTGTTTTGTTTTTGTGTCCCAATTTTATTTAAAGTGAGGTGACAAAGTCTCACGTTGATAACGCTAGTCAATGCCGTAGTTGAACCTACAATTACAAAATGTTACGAATATTCTAGTTCCTGCTGCATACGAGATTACCTTAGTTTTCGTAATTGTGGTATTTTGAGTAGATTCAAACTGACTGTAATGGCCTTTGTCGAAAGTTTGTGACTATTTGTTTCAAATAAAATGTTCTGTTCTAAGGCTGTTTTGAAAATGGTCTACTTACTATTCAAACAGTATTCAATTACTATTTGTATTCTATTTGGTGCCATTACTATTTGACTCTTACTTGATTCCGAAATTCACTATTCACACACTTCTGATAACTGCGAACGTTCTTTTTGTGCGGGAAGCATTATGTTGGAGAAGTTGAACATTGTGTAAATCACTCTTTTGGATCATAAAGCTTCACTAAGGAGACAGCCATATTCTAACCTGTCTTTGCATTGTAAAACATGCAGCTGCGCAACCTTGTTTGCTGACACGACGGCGCAGTCTAGGTTCAAAGATAGGGTAGCACGTGTCAAGAAGCATATCTCTTTTAACAATGAGCTGCACCATCTTGAAAAGTGGCAGTGCGAGAGAAATGCGGACAGACAGTGAAGACACAAGGACTGCAGGGCGAGACTTGCTAGAGATGTGCCTCAGAATAACAACATGCAATTCCCTCTAGTGCAAATTCTCAAGGCAGCACTACACTTGCAACATGGCTTGAGCTTGGAGGTGCTGCACCTTATCTTGTTGGTGCTTGCCTAGAGTGAAACGGAATAATAAAAAGCTGCAAATAATTTTGGACATAGGATGACATACCGAAGTGCCCTGGTTTTTCCCACCAAGTCCTTCATTTCCGAGTATTTGGCGATGAAGAACCTTGTTTTTCGGGCGCTCCAAAGCTCTTCCACATCTTCAGCCGACGCGGCTGCTGCTGGAAATGCGGCTAAAGCCCCATCGCTGTCAACGTCGCCGTCGCAGGCAGGAGAAGGCGTCGGCGGTTGTGCCGGAGGGGGGTCATTTTCACGATTCCCTGCCATGAACCGCAACGTAACGCGCTTGCCGTCTGCAAGGGCGAAAACCAAGATTAAAAATACCGACATAGCATAAGCAATGCTACGAGGCTGTTTGCTGACCGACTACGACTCCTGGCCGCTAACCACGTTTTTTGGCAATGCATGCAGCCTGACTTACCTGATGCCTCATAGACGTAACCGTTGGCGTCCGTCATAAATGACCCGTCGGGATTGTGAAGTGCCTTAACTTCCTTTTGAACGCCCTGAACAACTATTTGCAACGTCGTCTGCTCTGGCCTTGGGGGGACGCCCGCCATGCTGCACTACTCTGCACCTGCTTTGGAGTGCGTGCACGCCGGTACAGAACTCGTCAGGAACTAGGCTTACACCTAGACAAAACGAGGGAGCCAGTGCAGAGGGTGCGACAGAGGGCGCGCGCTGCTCCGGCAAAACGAGGACGAAGGTGCTGCACCCTTTGAACTGGTTCAGCCGGTGCAGCCAAAACGAAGAGACCTCATGCTCCACACCATGACCTACTACACTCCTGACTAGAGTGTACACTCTACTCCTGACCTGTTCAGATAGCGGGGTTCCTATGGGAGCGCGTGTCCCCGCTCTCGTTCAACCGCTCACCATTGGTGGCGCTACCTATAACCTGTTCGTCTGTTTCTTTACGGTTGTTTTGTAGGCGCTGGTATAAGAATGCCTGCATTCTGTAGTGAACTGGCGGCATATATGTGACTATTTCTTCCCATACATTGCTGGTTAAGCAAGGTGTTCAGAGCGCTTGAGTATTTATAGCACACTGGTTGACAAACGTGGGAACCCGTAGATTTACACGATGTAGGGCAGCCTATGCGTGGTAGCGTGCATTTTATTGCAAAAAAATTCTGAATGTCTTTTAGTATTATTATTTCTGAATAATTCTAAATTTTGGATCATAAATACGCACTACGAGTGCTTTGTTGGTCAAAATTTGACCACAAAGAGTGAAGATGACGTCAGCGAGCAGGTGCTGACTAGCGCCACGCCGCTCGTAGGTGACGGCCCTAGCGGCAGAAGGTATGAACTAGAACGTGGGCGCTGGAAGAGGTGCTCTCTGGGCAGGTCAGGAGTGTAGTAGGTCATGCTCCACACACGCGCGCCACAAACGCCTTAAGCTAAGGGACTTGTGGACAAATGAAACTACCACTTATCTTGACTCAGAGTAGACTACTAAACACTAAATTTTTACATTAAAAACGCTTATAAACAACGCATATTTAAGTTAATTGTCAAAATTTGCAGTTATTATGAATTGTTTCTGCAGACTTTATAATATGTATAATTTTTTTTTTAATTTTACCACAGCCGTCAGTACGAAGGCTTCACGCCACCAGCACCTTAGGCACTTGCATCTATCCAGGCTTCCTAATTTGTAAAGCACCGCCTAGAGTGTACTAGAATGGGGGAGTGGGTCCACTGAAGGCTCCACGCTGAGGCGTTTTTTTCGGAAAATCCAGGTGGCGCTACCATCGCCTTCACCTGAAGACTTAGCCGTGGTTGCCATGGTTACAAGTCCCCTTTGCCACGCGGTTCGCGACGGGTGGGTAGTCTGATAGCTCGCGCGGTTCGCGTGCTGCTCGCGCGTCTGGCGCAGTCTCGCAGCGTTGTTGCTTCGTTCGTGCGTGCGTGGCCGTGAACGGCGTCGCACCGTGCTTCCGCGCCAGTTCAACAAAATCTAAATGTTTATATTGCGAAACGCCCTGCTCGTATAGGTAGTCACGCACGCAAGTACCGTGATTTCCACGGTAATTGTTTACAATCAAGAGCGTAAGTTGAATTTGGCTTTTGCGAAAACGTACGCATCGAAAGTGTAATATGAGCATTAACTGCGATGCTTTTAAAAATGTCAATATAACTGGGATATATAAGTAAGTTTGCGTTTGGTGCAAATTTAGACTCACGGCAGCAAATTGAATATGATGCAAGACTAAAGTTACCAGCTGTTATCACGAGAATTAAAGCTAAAGTATGCGAACCCTTCTGCAAATTTGCAGCTATTCGTTAGGGACGCGTGATATTATTGAAAAACTGAACCAGTCCTGTTGCGATTACGTGAGGGTGTTGGCAAAGGAAGTTTAGTCACATCGGACGGCAACTGTGCTATTCGTAGGAAATGACTTATAGGGCGGACGCACGTCCGTCGCGGTGGTTTTATGATGAGTTTTTGTTCGGCATCTAGTGCTGGTATACGTTGTAGGTATTAATGAAATATGTTATATTTTACCTTTTCTCTTCGTGCCTGCGGTACGTGTCCATGCAAACATTTGTTCGAAACATGAACGTGTTTTCACCTATAGATAGGAAGTCTGAAAGACACCAATAAAGAAGTGATATGCGCAAAATATTTTATTTTAAATTGACTGCGCAAGCTTTTCGCATAAATATAAAAAACAAAATAAATATCATCGAAAGACTTCGACACCGTCGCTCAAGGAACGTCAGGCTCTATGTTGTCCTGCTAAGCTTTAAGTGTTTTGCTCTCGCTCGTTTCGAAGCGTTTTCCCTGTTCATTCCCTTCACTAAGAAGTGAAGGCGAGTGAGCACGTAGAACGAAACGAGCTTTGTGCTCACTGCATCTTTGTGGTCTGGACAGCCGACCGCTTTCGAGTTCAGAAAATTAGTTTTCACCAATGAAAGGATGTCAGAGATGCTATCTGTGTGCAACATGGAAACACTGAAACATTCAGTAAACAAGTTTTCAAGTGAGGCAATGAAATCATACAGCTGTCGTGAGGGGTACAGAAGTCCACCCCAGTCGCATTGCTCCGTGAATTGCGAAGGGAGCTGTTCAGCAACCGCGACAGCTTTCTCAAACAGAAGCACTTCTTTGCATTGTACGCATGCCAACTTCAATACACACTTTCTGGCCACGTACCCTGCTGTGTAGTAAATGAGTCTCGAGTCACTCTTCTCCAAAGTCACATCGATGTGGTCAGCAAACTTTTCTGGCATCGTGGCAATCGTGCTTTCGACCTCGCCAAGTTTTCCCTGTGATATAAGATCATCAATTTTTTTGTGCGTGACCTTTAGACCCTGTCTGTCATGCACAGTGACAAGAGCGTTTATCATGTCAGGGTTTGCGTTTGCGCTGTCCACACTGTGCGCCAAGTTATAAAAGGACAAGCAGTTGACGGTTATTAGAAACTCATCCGGAGAGGGGTGCGCGTTGCAGCCACTTGACTGGCGAACGATGCCGAAGAAATGTTCCACGGGATCGGTGCTAAGTCGAGATGTCATGAGATATTTGAATCCAACGCTCTCTGTCAGGTACTTCAGCAATGAAAGGGTATTTGCTATAGTGACCCTAAAACCTATGGCAGTGGACTCGCTGAGAAAGTGCCGCTTGTTGTCACTGAATGATTCCCAGTCATTCAGGAAGTCCAGAAAATTGGACAGGAATGCCGCGTCTGTAGAAGCTGGTCTCAGCGCTTCGGCCCGAAACCTGGAAGTCATCACGGTGATCAGTCGTTGGATCTTCCTGCAAAATAAACAAAAAGAATGTATGTCAGAAGAGCGCTCATCATGCGTTTGAGATGTTTACGATTACACTTAATTCATTTGGAACGTAGGCGCAACTCACGAGAAGAACAGCTGAGTTGCCTCGATGCTGCCACACCTTCTCTCGATGTCCTCCTTGTAGAAGGCCAGGCCCCGTAGGACATATGGACCGAATAGTTGGAAGGCGAAAGGGGTTCTCATCTTCTCAAATGAGTTTGGTTCCAGATGCGTCTCGGTCAAATTGGGCATAACTTTCAGTGTCCTAACACTTCTGTCTAGAAGGTACGCCTCCCGAACCGGATGCACAGACACCTAGAAATATAGGTTGAGGTAATGCAATGTATGCAAAAAACACAATCTTTGTAAAATGTCAACCATGAATCTATACGTACCAATCCGTCTGGTGTTGCAAAGCCTTTCTGGAGAAGACCATTCCTGAGGCATTTTAGCAGATGCGGGAAATCGGAGATAAAGTGCAATTTCCTCATCTCGTCGACAGGATGCTGTATGGCGCCATTTATTTTCTTCGATGACGCCGACACCCCCGCTAGCTTCCACATTTTTCGATTCCAGGGGGCTCCGTCACAAGTGATGTGGTCGACGAACAAGCCCGCCTGTTCCACGAGGATGATAGCTTCCATGAGAATTTTCAATAAAATGTCTCCTCTCACATTTCCTTTTGTCGCAAAAACGCCCACAATTTGGCTCCATTTTCCAGCGAAAGGCACAAACATGATGACCATGCCGTGATCACATTGCTGGTACTTGTCTTCGGGCTTCGTAAATTCTCCAAGGTCCACGAAGCCTTGAATCTGGCCAGACGCCGTCACATTGAAATGTTCTGACAATTTCATTTCGTCCACCAATAGTCCGCCGTGTCTTTCGAGGTCTGACATGCTCGCGGTTTTTTTCTTTAGAGTGTTCATTACTGCTTGATTAAAACCGAAGGCCGACTCGTATGACCTCAAGTATCTTTTCAAAGTAGTGTTGCTGGGCATCATGAGAATTTCGTTCTTTCTGATGTGCTGATAAAGCCGGGGACTCTTTAGTTTCATGAGTAAACACTCGAGGATCCACTCCTGATTGTAGCGCATGCCCTGCTTGCTGGTTTGTTTGGCAGCTTGAAAGCAAGCGCGAACACTTGCCTGCTGCTTTCGCGGTAGTGACGATATTTTATCCTCTAGTATTTTATCCGCGACATTCGCATTGTTTGCCCTCATCTCTTCGAGACGACCAGCAATGTCCAACAGCCTTGTCGCCATCCGCTTGTTTCTCTGACTCAGGACCCGCAGTTTGGTGGAGACTGAGTTTCTTCGCTCTTTTCGTTTTAGGTAGCTTTTTCTGGTGAGTATTACTTTCCTCACGTACTTGCATGAAATGCATGAAGAACCTGGAAGTATACGAGAAAAAAATTATGAAGAGCTTCCAGTTTTTTACCATGCATGTTTGAAACGCAATTTATGCACTTTCACTTTCTGTAGGCAAACTATTCTTTCGTAAATGTTAATGAGTACTACAAAAATTAGGGGCCACACAAATGTTCTAGCATTAAACAGGTTACTGATTGATTAATTGTACAATTACAAGTGACGTCTCAATAAACGTTTGCCGCACTCACCTTGTTGTTTAACCGCTCCTTTGCACGTGACACTGAAGACAAGGCCGTCGGAATGAGAGATTTGCTGCTCCAGTTTCTTCGTAAGAACGTCATAGGTGAAGTCCTTCGCCCTACCTGCTCCTCTGCAAGGGTGAAGAGATTCTGCGCAGTCCAGGACTTGTTTGGCATCTTCAAGGTTATAGGCGACCTTTTCGGAGATCAGCGTCTTCCGAACATATGTCCGACAAATCACTTCACTCCGGTCGGTACCGTAATTCATGAGCACAGTCTTTTCGATGCTTACGAGTTCACGACTTAGGGAGGCCGAAACATAAGCAATTCCGTCATAATGACGAAACTTGTGCATTGCCCAGTGGTCGTTTGGCCGGACAACGTCTTCAAGTTCAAATGCGTTGTCGCTTTGCCTCGCACTTTCGCAATCTTCAAATCTCAGTTGCGGCTCAACTGATTGCAGCGCAGTTCTTTTTGACGGCTGGTCTTCACAGGTTGGTGGTGAAGCCGCTCTCTTCTTCGTTGACTGCTCCGGTGTGGGCTGCTCGTCAGGACACTTCAGGAGATGAGGTATAATTATGGGTACAGCATCACTGCGAAGTTCCGGCTTTCCCCGCTCTATATATACTTCTCGGCCTTCGATAATATGTACATATTGCCTTAGTATGTATTTTTGCTCGAAGTGCAGCTCGCAAATGGCATCGGTGACTTGCAAGGGCCGATCAGCGCGGTTGAGATTCTGGTCCCATAGCCGGCGTCTTTCTTCGTCTTGAGGTACTCCAAAGAGTGAGAGCTTGGGCTGGTTTTTAACTCTGCTGTATCCGGTTTGGCAGCCTACGACACAACAGTAATTTCTACGCCTAGACGTGCTCATCCTCTAATCTTTTGAAGCAGCTTGGAACGCTCCGTTATGCAACCAGCAGACACATATCTGCGCACGCAAACGTGCCGTCTGCCGCGTATTCTTTGTCCAGACGGCTTTGCTCAAAGGGAAATACAAACCTACGCGTTCACGAAAAAAAGCATACATTTTATTTCATGTCACTTGTTTTTGTCTCTAATAATGTGTAAAAAAAGAACCAGGAGACAAATTGTGAAAACAGCGCACGAACGACGGTGCATCGAACAGACGACGGCGCGTCGAGCAGACGACAACATCGAGCGCTCAGCGTCCCCGCCAGCGCGTCGTGCGGCCCGAACCGCCGCACGACTCGCACGCTCCCGCCGAAACTGACGTCACTTCAGGAGAAGGCTACTGCAGCGCCACCAAATTTTCCGCCGTTTTTGCTTCACCCGCACCGCTTGCCGCCGGCCACAGTGGACCCACTCCCCCATTCTAGTACACTCTAGCACCGCCACTACTGTCGCTGCTGTCGTCGTCGTCGTCGTCCCCTTTGCCCCACATTTTCGCTGTCGTTGTGATTTGGCGAAAGCCGCGGGTCACCGATGTTTACCATTTCCGAGCTGCTACATCCAATCGCAATGAGTGAGTGTTTGCACCTCACTACAGAGTGCACGAGTGGACATCGTATGCGTGTCCGCATCAGCCAAAAGCGTTCCGTTGTCACTTCAAAGCCCGCTAAGTGCACCGAATCAATTATGCGAGTAAATTTGTGACTGTGCGGGGCATCGCCCCTTCTAAAACCTTGCGTAGCACGATCTTCGCTTGTTTCGTGAGGCAGTTTTGTGACATTCTATTGCTTTGTTCAACCTGCGCAGGTTTCGAAGGACTGGTGTGAAAGATGCTTTCGGTTGAGCTCGTTCCGGTGACATGGGCTCTTGTCGCCATCCCTACGTCAGTGGTTTTGATTGTCGCTCTCGCTCTGTGCCTTTGTAAGCAAGGGGCGGACAAGTAAGTGAAACCACGGCCATTCTGTGCCTTTGATTGCCACTTAAGCCGCTGTACTGTGCACTCGCTCGAGTGTGAAGACTGCGGTGCGTCAGCTTGCTAAATATAGAGACTGTGTACTCACGACCGCATAATGTGGGCGGTCAGGCGCGCGTCTGCGTAGGGACCGTGGCTCAACGAAACGGAACCCGTACGAATGTTTTGATTGGGATTTCCGTTCCGAGTCGGGCAATCGCGCGTGTTGCGATAGCACTTCAAAACACGCCGACCGCTCGTAGTTGTGCGCTTGGCAACCAAAGTTTTCTGGCAGTCCGATCCGCACTAAAAAATGAATATTTTGACTGCTTACACGAGTGATGTGTTCTGTGCAACGTCCGTCAATTTTGTGCCGGAAGGAATTGGCAACCGCTACGCCGCATCCTTTTCTGTGGGTCATGTTCGCGCGCTAATGTATGTGAAAGGAAAAGAAAAAGTAGTCTGGATTTGTTTTGTTTTTTTTCATTATAAACGAAGCATCGTAGTTATGGCTAAAACAAACTGTAGCACGACTTTGGCTGTGCTCAAGCTTTGAGACTGATGCATTCGCGTCTTGAGTTCCTAAACACTGAAGGCATCATTATGCATTCATGCATTGTAGCATCAATGTGTTCTGCCGTTCTGTTGTGTTGAATAGGGTTAAATCAAACTGTGTTAGCTTCATAATTACAGTACACAAGCAAGTAGCAGGCATGAGGGAGTAAGGGAAGCTGATATAAGGTACTCGAACCTATCTATAGCAGCTCCATAAGGAGAGCACTAAAACCGCAAATAAAAGAAGGTGTAAGGTAAATAAATATGTAGAGGGAGAACAAGGTTGAGTGAAAGGCAGGGAGGTTAACCAGACAAAAATATCCAGTTTGCTACCCTGCACTGCATAGAAGGAAATGGGCATGAAAAAGGTAAGGAGGGAAAAGGATGGTTAAAGAAAAGAAGACAGCAAACGCGCACACACTCAAGCATGGTAGTGTCTCAGACATTTTGAGAGTCCGGTTGACCGCAGAAATTTCAGCAGCGCCTTCGTCGCTTTCTAGCTGGAACGTCGAACGTTCCAGCACTCCGATATTGAGTGCTCCGAAAGTGTCTGGTTGTAGAGCCGTGCTAACGCTGCCAAAAGCTGTTGTCTTTGGGAGCTATCATGAGGACAGTCACAAAAGACTTGGGCAATGGTTTCCTCACTGCCACAGTGATCACACGAAGCACAGTCATCCCAATCCGGTACGCAAAACTATTAGTGAATGACACCCCCAGCCACAAGTTGCAGAGGATGGTTGTTTCGGATCGGGCTAGTCCGGATGGAATTTGAAGTTGAAGTGACGTATATAGACGGCATGGGCAGGTATCCATAAAAACAGTTGTGTTCTACATTGAGTGTGTTATATCACGTGCGAGCAAGTGAATCTTGAATGCTGCACCGGTTCTTGATGATGAAATGGATTCCTGTACGCCACTTTCATGGGCATTCAAATATAATCTCTACAGTGCTTTTCACAACGTATTCCTTGGTCACCGCATCCCGCCACGTGCCAAAGAGCCGCTCATGTCTCATGTGCCACCATCCAGCCTCGCCGCCAGGCACCACTGATAGCGCTGCTGCACTAATCCCAATAATGATAATGGTGGACACTGAGCCACATACTGCTCAATAGTTATTGACCCTAAATGTGGCTTATCTGTGGAACACATATGCGCTACGAGGCACAAACCATAGTGTTTACTAAATATGCACTAGAGGTAACTCTGGCACTATTGTCTATGGGAGCTGCAACGCATGGTGCTTCGGCGAGCACTGGAATGATGGGTAGTACACAAATTTGCCTAGTCTTTATACTTTATGTTTCTTTTGGCTTTGCGTGGCTTTAAACTGTTTTACACGAAATAACAATCGGCAAATGTTTGCCAGTTACGCTTCACCCCCTTCACCTTTTAGGTTTACCATTTCAAATTGGGTCACGAAGTTCAAAATGGTTTGTTCTTTCCTTCGAAACAAAACCGAAACCAGCAATAAACGAAGCCACAAGTGTGACCCACCACCCGTACGAAGACTGGGCAAATCTGTATTCTACCCATCATACCTATGCTCACTGAACAAACGCAGCGCCAGAGTTCCCTCTAGTTTTTCGAGAAAACTCTACGGCACAAATGACTTTACAGGGGGTAGTAGCACCCCATATATGTCTTTCTACCCACAGTTCCCCTTTGTGCGTGTTTTGTATGACAGGATGTCAAGAATCAGCTTAGCCCTTTGGGATGACCTTCAATAGTCAGCAGCATCTATCATACATGAAAAATCTCTCTAAGATTACATTGTGGGATCAGTGTGCACCATCTTTGAAATATTTGCAACGTAACATGGTATGTTCTGAATATGCATTGCAATGATGTACATATTACACACAGATCTCAATATAACGAACCCAGGTATCATGAAATATTGGTCATAACAAAGTAAATGAAAGACAGTCTTGCAATGAATATAGGGTTAGGAATATACCTTTATAACAAATTTTTGGATATAACAAACTCATTTTCGTATTATATGCGACTTTGTTATAATGAGGTTTGCGTGTACTTTGTACTTTGAGAGTCTCTCAAAGCAGCTGATAGACATGTCTCTGGTGCGCATCAAGCTTTTGGGCCATTGTCAGAAGAGTTCGAATATACGAAGATGAGAAAGGAGAAAGTGTGTTCCTTCTTTTTCCCATTTATTGAAAATGCTAACATATTTATTTACTTTGATCTATTTTTTTTTCTCCTGTCCATAGGTCGCTCAATTTCTTGGGTGAGAACCACCAAGTATTGAATAAGAACTCGCCCGTCGCCTATAAAGTTCAGGTACTTTTTCTCTCACTCTCTTATTTTTTCAATTTCGTCTTTTCCTAAGCTTTTTTGCTGGCTTGGTGTTTCTTGCTCTTTTCTGCAGAATTAGTTTTAAAGTTTTCGCTGAAGATTTGTTGCAATGGCTAAAATTGACAAACATAAGAAGAAGGCTTTCTCTTCATGTCAGTGTTATTTATTTGTGTCGTTTATTTTTCTTTCGTTTTTTACCTTGTTTTTTTTACCTATGCCAAAGTAAAAAATATACTTGCTAGCACCGGAGTACAATATCTAATTTACTACATTTGTTTCTGCTGAATAGTCTAGGTTTCTGTGACCAGGAAATATGTGCCAAGATGTGAAATATTGGTTCCGTTGTTTCCAAATGCAGCTCAGCAAGAAGAAATGCTGGCAGTTGTCTTTGTTTGTTATGGGCAGTAGCATCACCCAGAGCCTTATTATTATTACATAACGTTGATGCATATTCATCTGTGCAATGACATTTCAATGATGCTAATAGTACTAGGGCCATCTTTAATGAATTTGAAATATTGTCTTGCAACTGTACCTCCGTACCCTCCTCTTTTATGTTAGAAAAAAAAATGGGCTAGAGTTTCTATCAAGTAGAAAATATCTTGCACTGCATTGTGTTTACGGTGTAATGTGCTAAACTTCACTCTAACTTCACTTGCAGAGCACAGACGATCATCAGAATGGTGACTTGCGGGGGGACTCTCCTCTCGAGAAAGTTTCCCTCCATCCCAGGTAATTGAAGCAACAGTCGGTAACGAGTTGAAGGGCAGTAAACGGCACCTCAGGCCAAAATTTGAGATTAGGAGATAACTATGTGCTTGTGCAATATGAACACGCTGCTGCTGCAAGAATTTTGTTGATAGGCGGTGTTAGGAGAAGCAAAACAACCATTTCAGCTGGTATCGGTTTCTCGCTCGGCCTCACCACCATTCTCCGTTCCGAAGAGGGGTCGGTTTAGCCGGAATCCTCAATGCTGGTCACGAAACTTCCATCTAATGTCTGTTGACCAAGAAAATGAAACTGCTGTGCTTTGAGAGCCATAAATTTTTTGGCGAAGCAAACAACACTTCGATGAAATGAATGCGGAACAATACTCTAGCTAGATATAGTTATTATGGACATTAGCATAGGATTACAGTTACGAAAGCTTTAGGACATGCGCAGTTGCAACAGTATTGTGATCACGCCATCAACCAAGCAAGCAGTATATCGCTGTGTGATGCCCATGCTGCTGCTACTGCTGATCCTAAAAATGGGGCGTCAAGAATTGCGTTTTGTCAGTGTGGACATTCTAGAGACATGGTACATCGTGTCAGTGTACGCTACCCAGCACCAGATGGTTAAAATTCTCTAAAGCCTGCACTATAGCGTGCGTCATAGTCATGTTATAGTTTGGGCTGTAAAACCCCAGAAATCATTATCAGCAGATGATCTTTTATAGCAGCATCGGTAATTTAGCAGTTTATCATAATACTCATAGTCGGGACGCAGAAAATACAAGTGTAGGCATTTTGGTTTTAAAACCCAATAGGTTACATTCTTAATGAGTTACTAATAGCTAAAATGCATAGTTATATTCTTATAGAGGACAAAATTTTACTGAGAACACATCAACCCTATAATTCAGTTGGAAAAAAAAATATAACATTCGAAGTGAAAATGAAATGCAGCAAGCGTAATTTTGTTTATGTTGTAAAATATGAAGCCAAGGCACAGAAGGATTCCTCTGATAATGAATAACTTTGTTGAAGGGACCCTTAAACGGTTTTAGCGGTTTTGTACAAACACATTGGGCCGGTAGACCAAGTTTCAAGGGTCATTTACAAACCAATTTGAGCTCTCTGCGTAAACTGTGTAATTTATTACAACCCCTGAAAGTTGCAAATCGCTTCAGATTGTTGCGACTCGGCCAAATGCATTTTCAACCGCCCATTCACAGAGCGGCATGCTCTGGCTGCTAGCTTGAAGAGGCCAGAGCACTTAAGCAGCCGCGTCAGCTGCTGATTTGACTGGCTGTCATGGCCTGTAGAATACGCGGAAGTAAGGTTGGCTGGTGAGGTGGCGGCACCTGTCAGAACAGGTATGAACCACTACGAGATTTTCGTCACTGTTGCTTGACGGCGTACGTGCTGCCAGGCGCACCATGTAATGGCCTCTAAGACTGCGCGCAACCTGTCGGCATGCGATCTCTAAGGTCTAGACTGGTAAAAGCTCAAAACGTTGAGCGTGCTCATTGGAGCTCTGAGATCGTCGGTGATGCCAGCATGCCTCATCGGTTGAGGAGGCCAGGCAGAGGTAAGAAAAAGGGTATGATATAATTGTCCGTCGCAGCTTTGGTACACGGCGAGTCAATAAATTTGTGGTGTGAATGGATCAACACGTCTGTAACGACCATGCACGCGTACTTCTTTTATGTACACGTGCATAAAAAAAGTTTTTTATTCCGCGTGCATAAAAGAAGTTCAAGTTTACGAAAGACCTGCTCGTACTGTCCGGAGAAGAGAAAAAATAGATATGTTCAGTGTAAATCGTGTGTTGTATATATGTTGCCATTGTCATGTGTGTGGGTGGGGGGGGGGGTTACATAGGACAAACCGGACGGTGCATTATCGTGAGACTAAAAGAACACTTAACCTTTTTAACGGCCGCTGGCGGGTCGCACCTGCCAGCTCATTGTAGGGAGAGTGGCTGCCAACCTTTGGCAGATAAAGCCACTTGTTTGTTTGGACAGCGGGAGGACAAGTGCACCAGAGAAGTGATGGAGGCTTTTTTCACTGAAAAGGAGGGGGAAAGGTGTATAAGCAAGCCGTCTGTGGCCCTCATTGAAAAAGAAGTTCGGTACCTGGGTTCAGCGCTGCCATGTTAAAGTGATTGTTAGTTTGTTAAGGACCGTTGCGTATGTTTTTGGCAAGTAGGAAGGTGTGTTCTTTTTGTTTTTTTTTTCATGGTTGTTACAGACGTGTTGATGATCAATATGATTAGGCTTGTTTCATACCTTGTTTGCTTTAATGCGCAGACGCCTTTGGTTTTTCACGTAATTGGGTCGAATGTTTGATATATGTGCGTGTATCTTTCAATAAAGTTTAGTTGCAAGTTCAGCGCGGTGTCATCTTTTCCTCTGTCCTTGTCTATATTTTTGCGCTGTTTTTACTTCCCAGGTATGAACCACCAAGTAGCCCAACTTTCGCTATTATTAGTACTTCATTTTTTATTGATTAGAAGCTATGTAGGGCCCAATAGACACCTTCAAAATCTATGCCATCACAGCGTTTGGTGCAAGAATCTCAAAGTGGAATCTTTACCTGCATTTTCTTCTCGCGGGTTTTCTCACTTACCAAGCGTCGTCTCATGGTTTGAGTGGCGTTTTCGAGATTGTGAAATTTTATTTTGCTAATACGCGAAAAATAGTTTTGCTCCTCAGTCTCCCTTTAAGTGTAGCAAACAAAACAAATTAGCCCAAAGTAGCATTTTGAAGCACCAGGGACCTTTCAGCTGT
The DNA here is from genome assembly GCF_043290135.1 of Rhipicephalus microplus. Lineage (NCBI taxonomy): Eukaryota > Metazoa > Arthropoda > Arachnida > Ixodida > Ixodidae > Rhipicephalus > Rhipicephalus microplus. Next base: position 46,167,065 of record NC_134704.1, on the reverse strand, counting down.
ACTATCTCTGTTTAATGAAATGTCAAGTTGATAGTACATAATTCACTAGCCTGATGTAATTAATCCTCCTGCTGACAATTTTTTTACTCAATCTATATTTCTTGTTTTCTGGGCACTAATGGGCCCTCCACATCCACAAATGAGTATGAAGTAGTTCAAATTTTAGGGGAATGTGCTTTGGTGATTCAAGCTCGATACATCCCTTTCAAACATATCAAATATTTACAGAGCATAAATATAGTAGACATAGTAAAGCAAACCTGGAAGGACTAGGAAATTATGTTCAATTTAATGGCTCTGTTTACTTACAAATTAACAGGGCTGCAGTATTCAAGTACAAAGCCAATCAGGTTAGAGGCAGTTGTTCAACTTAAGCAGCGGTTCTGTTGAATTACACTCAAACTTCATTGTAACAAAGATGCATATTACACGAAAATAAGTTCGTTATATCCAAAAATTCCTTATAAAAGCTTTTCTAACACTATATTCGTTGCAAGACTATTTTTCGTTTACTTTATTATAATTGATATTTCATTATATCCAGCTTTGTTATAATGAGGTTTGAGTGTAAGAGATTTCCATTAACCTAGAGTCTACTGTACTTCTTACTTAAGCTAAAGCAGCAATGAGCGAACTGTCCTGTGCTGCTCAAATCTGTGTTGCATTGCGATGGGGGGAGGAGGTGGGGAGCCCTCGTTCAGCTTGGGTAAGGGTCAAGCGTTCGTGTGGCTTGGGGGAGAAGTTGGGGAGTGAGCAAGTGCCCGTTCTGCACACTTCTGCAGACTCCCATGTTGTGTCATTTGCACCTCGCAGCAGGCCAGTGACAGAACGTGCACTGCCAACGCCCCCAGGCCGACCGCAGTCTCTGCCTAATCCCCTGCCTAACCCGGTCACAACCGCCTGGGATGGCAGCGGCAGCAACAACAACAACAATGGTGCCACGGCTGCTACAGACGGGCAAGCTCCCACGACACTCGTGCGTCCGCACCGAAGGAACAAGGCTCACGCCCCGCCGCCACCGACCACGCCCTCTTCATCTGCCGCCCCCATCGTGCTTTCTGTCGGCAAGGGCACAGACACTCCGAGCGAGAGTTCAGAGTCAGATCCCCTCTACTCGGTGGCAAACGTGCGTGCGCCCAGTTCTTCGGAGGACACCGCGCCGCCCGTCCCGGAAAAGCGCTTCGATGTCACCGCCGATGCAGCGGTGGAAAGTGCGCCGCCGCCTGTACTGGAAGAAATGGTCACTTCATTTCGTAAGTTATTTCTCTAAGAAGGCGTCTAGAGACAACTAAAACAATAAAAGAGGTGGAACAGTAAGCAAATTATGATTTGCATTCTCACCTAGATTTTTTACTAAATGTGAAATGTCCCCTTGTGGCCCACAACTTAGTTATAATCCACAAGGGGTTATGACACAGCTGCTCTTCTTCTGCTAAAGCATTAAAGGGACACTAAAGAAAAATATTAAGTCGACGTTAATTGTTCAGAAATAGTACTCCAGAAACCTCATAGTGCTACTTTTCTGCCAAAAAAGTGCTTATCTTGAAATAAAATCTTGTTTTCATTGCCCCATTGCGTTATCGCTCTTCAAATGGCCCACCTGAAAGTGGCCTGACGTCACTGCTGCCGTGCCCAGCATTGCCTGCCTTTACGACATGGCCGCCAACACTAGTAGCAAGAGCGAAAGCAGCGGTAGCATAAGAGCAACAACCGCCATTGAACAGTTTACTGCTTGCTTGGTTCCAGTGGGCACTGTTAGATGGCACCACTTGTCCACCCTAACAAGGCAAAAAGGGAACTTATGAACCACTCATGCCATTCCCCTTAGTAATTCCAGGTGGTTCCTTTTTCTATAAATCAAACAGAAATAGACAATCGGCATTTTATACATCTCTTGATGCACAGAATGTTCTTTTTTGTTTATTGCGGCCAGTTTGATTACTTGTGATTAATCACGGTCCGATGCTTTCATGTCATCAGGATCATTTCCAAAATGTCCCACTCGTTGTGTATTACATTCAGCTTAATTTCTTGGCAAGTAGGGCAGTGCTGTTGATAATATTGCCGTTTTAGACGTCACACATTCAACTTTCACTCTGACATAAACTGCAGTTTGCCTGTAGTGTTCCTTAAGCACACGGCACTTCTCTATAGCTTTGGTCAGGTTTTGTGAAACAATGTACGTATAAGCAAAAGAAGAAGAATCATTTCAGGGACTTTTTCTTGTTAGAAGCTCTACGAAACCAAGAAAATGTCCACACTACTTTCCTTGCCTTCATTATATGCTGCCTTCCCACAGTTGGATATGTGTATTGCGTTTGAGACAACTAGTTCTTGTAGAGTTATAGCCAGTACCTGTCAATAGAGAAATGAGCAATGAACCTGCTCGGTTTCTGTAGCATGCCTCCTTGGCCATCACTCCTTGCAGAGCCTGTCTCTGTCTATCTTTTGTCATTCAGATGCACAAGTTACATGCTCCTAACTCCACTGATGAAATTTGGTCAATAGAACGTTATACATATACATCGCATTAGAGAAGTTCTGTAATTCCACATACTCAGCTCAAGCGATTTGTCTTGTTCTAGGACAAGTAAATGCACCAGCGTCACCTGTGCCCGGCACATCAACCCATGGTGCTGCCGATGCCTTTCCTGTACCACCTGCATCCGATTTACCTGGCAGCTCTGTACAACCTACAGGTAAGCATGAAAACTTCATTTATAGCTTGGAAAAGAAAGGGGTTTTTGTTAACTTGAAATGCTGCGAGTTCAATATGTTTTCGGCTGGCTTGATGTTTCAGATAAGGCCGTGTCACGTGTAAGTATTTTTGAGACCCTGCACCCAGCTGCATGGCGTCCGCTCTAATGCAGGCTTAAGCTTGTTTTGTTTGCCCAGCATTGATTGTTGGGAAGTAGTTCAAATAAATGCCGAATTTTTTTCCCATCAAAACAAGGGTCCTTTTGACTAGTGTACTTATCCAGTGCTGAATAATGAAAATAAGAAAAGTGTGGTGAAACAAAAAAGTGGATCTGCAAAAAATTTTCACGTTATTTTGCATGCAAAGCAAGTTAGGGAGAAAAAGTATGTCCAAGAAAAATGACCAGAACAGAAAAATTGGTGTTGCAGTCTGAACAAACGTGAACTTAACTGCAACAAGGTATTCGCACCTTGTGGTGCTGGTTTCAACAAGTGCACGGAAAACACAGTCACAGGTAGAGCTGGAAAAGCTGCATTTCCAGAGCCTGTTGCACACTCTTTGGGGCAAACTATAAACTCCAGGCTGTGTGCTGTGCAATAATGTTTAGCTTACACTTCTAGAATAACCCTATCGGTCAGCAGGATTTCCTGGCGATACTGAAGAGGTGTTGCTGGGCCTCTTCAAGTGAACTGCTTTCTGTGTTGTTTTAACCAGCATAATCACTTTATGCTGGTTATGCAGAGTTTCAGAGATATTTTCATTTCTTCGACTGCAGGGAAATCGGACTTGTCCTACACGGTGATCTCTGTTCGTGAACCGCTGGCAAAAGTTCGCGAGGAGACCATGAGACAGAAACCAGCACAGGTTTGTATTACTGCCTATCTCTAAACTGAGGGTCCTAAACCCTCCTCAGCTTTCTGGCTGCAGGCACAAAATAATTTAGTCCCGCAAAGGTGGGGTCAGTTTAGAAGGCAGAGTAAGCGGGGGGGGGGGGGTCAACATTTGGAAGGTAGCCTTTCCCATATCTCATTTATTGGTTATTTATAGAGCTGTGCAAACAGCAAAATATTGGGTGTGAAGCGAATTAGAAAATTCAAGTGTGAATGCGAACTGAATAGAACATTTTTCGAATATTTCTCGATTATTTCTGGGATATTTTTCTAATTCTTCAAAATGGAATTGCTGGACAGAAGTTGGAGAAGGTTCATATGCATATTCTTATAAGATAGCAACATGAAAGTGTTTCTTTTGGCCAGGTTAACGAAGCACTGGCGTGTTGGTGTTTTAGAGTTGTCTTATCAAGGATGAAGTAATGGAGAGGCTGAATTGTATTTATGCGCATATTTTGGTGAAACCGAAGTGTTACGACAACACTTTGTATGTGAAAGGCAAACATGCTACTTATTTCCTCAGCCTCTCCTGCTCCTGTTTAAACTGCTCTGGAAGCCCAGCTGATGTGGCGGACAAGGGTATGGAGTTTCAAATCTGCCTCATAGACGTCCACATACAGTAGACTCTCGGTAAACGAAACCTGAAAAGACCGGGAAAATATGTTCCATTTAACAGGTGTTCCGTTTACCGAGAAGTGAACATAGGTGCAGAATGCAAGCCCGAACACAAGCATTGCAGAGGCAATAGTTCTGTTTAAGCAGAAGTTCCGTGTTACAAATTTCCATTAGTGAGAGTATACTGTAAAAAAACATCTGAAATTTTGAATGCCAAAAATGTTTGGCATCAAACTTTTCCAACTTGCTGCCCAAATTTTAGGCCAAAACAGCATTAATTGAGCTCCCATCTCTGCCACATCAATACTCTCTATGTTGGAACGAGCATTTTCTCGAGTCAATAAATTTGCAATTGCAGTGGAGCCTGAAAAGCTGCTTTGCCGCAATACGAAAGTGTGATGAGGTGAAGCACACGAGAAAGCTGAAGGAGTCATTTTTGTTTGAATTTTGAGTGCATTTGTTTTTGGGAAGGTCGAATAGTTTGAATAGTTTCTAGTGTGAATAGAATGGAATAGCAAACACTATTTGAGCAAATTTTTATATTTTGATTATTTGCTCACCTTTGTTGAAAGATTTCGACAAAGACATCAAGCAACAACGCGACCAAATCTCTTTGCTCCTGGACAGTTGTTATGCATGCGCACCACGTTGACGACCCTCAGCTCTCAACCATAGAGTTAACATTTTTTTTCTTAGAATTGCACATCCTTGACGCAGTCACAGCACAAAGTAATAATAAAAAAATAACAGCTTCAATTGGTGCTATTGATGTCGTGTAATATTGTATTTACTCACGTAGTGACTTCTTTTTTTTTTTTTGAAAAATCAGAACAAAGTTGGGGTGCATTTATTATGCGGTGTAATTTTTAAAACTTTTTTGGGATGAGAAAAAAAAAATGAGGTAATGCAAAAAAAAAGTGAGGGGTTGAGGGGGTTAGGTTGCTTAGCCTTTCACAATTGTCATACTAGCATGCTGTTTGGAAACGGCTTTTTTGTTGCGCTTCACTCATCTTTGGTGGTTGAAGGCGCTATCTTCCGCAAGCTGGGCACCCCGAGCGCTTTGTAAAAACATTTCACGGCTTTCTCTTTTTGCAATCGTTTAATTTCAACAGCTATTATATCGAGGGGTGCCCAGAAGCATGCACTACGACGCACTTTGCCAACTTTCTGGCAACTTCGCACGAACACCGTGACGACACCGTTGACATCGCAGCAAGCTATCGCCGAAGCATCAAAACAAACAGTCGATAACAAGATTAACGACAAAATATGGCTGCCATCTTGCGGTTCACATGAGAAGTTACCGTAGAAAAGGTGGCCTATATTTTGTGTTCCTTGAAGTAGGTGTGGACTAGAAGCTCGAAGAGCAAACTGTGACCGAAGCGAGAATCGAGGGTGCTACAAGTTGCGGCAATCGTCGAGATTTTCTCTGGGCGGCAAGTGATTTTTTGATTTTTCAGAAACCTGTGACACGATGTCGATGAATAGCTTTTCGCGACAGACATAGTGACAGCAAATTCTGCAATCGTTGCTCGAAAGTCACGGGCATTAGGTTCGTATTCGCAGGAAGCAACCGTCGGTTGGCGCAGGCAGTTTCGTCGCCTTCGCTCACTGTGTGTTTATCAGCTGCGATGTCTCTACACCCACATCGTTGTAAACCCCATTGTGGCGTCTGTGTAAGAATGAAAAACGAGAGGGATCCAACGGGCATGGAGGCCCCAGGTGTCAGCTAGCGGGACTGCAACGGACGAACGTCGGGGGGGGGGGGGGTTATTACGCGGGAGAAAAAAAAAATTCAGATTTCGACGAATGAAGTTGGGGGTGCGTTTATTATGCGAGTGTATTCATTGCGCAAGTGAAAACTGTAAATAAGATTCTTCTGGACATCCGTTTTTAAGGGTAAATGAACATCAACATCTATCAAACCGTCGAGATAGTTGCCGTGTCAAGACAAGAAGTTGCAGCTCAGACAGTTTCAAATTGCTTCACTAAGGGGCCAATAAAGGTTGTTGAAGTGGAAATCCACGACACTGAAGACGGGCCTGCAAATCAGGCAGATGTAACTAAGTCACGGAATGTGCTACGTGCGAACGGACGAGTGCCCGATGGCATCAAACTTGAAGTACTTTTGTTTGCTGAAAATACCGCCGTATGTACTGAAGAAATGTGAGGTGCGCTGCTTATTGAAATGGTGGTGCAAGATCACAATCCTGTTCGTGCGTACCACGAAGAAAGTGGTGGACGCGTTGGACGTTTTGCATTGGCCACCCACCAGCACGCTGGATGATTAAGCCGTATCGCATGATTAAACTTCCTTGGAGCGCTGCTTGATCTCATCATATATTTATTTATTTATTTATTTATTTATTACAAGTACCTACATCGCCCATTGGGCATTGTTGTAGGGGGGTTACAGTAGAAAATAGAATACAAAACAGCAAAATAAAGGCAAATAAATCGTGCCTTACAGTATACAGGAGAAATCAACACTTGTAGTACAGCGTTAGAACAAAAGTACAAAACACAGGATCATACAACGAAAGCAGAAATTATACTTATAAAAATCAACAACCAAGAGAAGTACTAAGCAAACGTTAAATATATGGGTTATTTCAGCAGCTCAAACTGCTGTTTCAATGGCTGTTAGGAAATTAGAATCAGAGAATATTGGTATTTTTAGCGCATTCCACTCACTAATAGAATTTGGAAAGAAAGAGTATTTAAAGACATTCAATCGACAGGTATATTCTCTAATTTTATATAAGTGATCTTTCCGTTTGGACATATAACTAGGCGTCTTTAAATACCGCTCTTTATTTAGTCCAGTCTTACCGTGATATATATTATAAAGAAGGTATAGGAAAAGAACACAGGCCATAGTCGCGCAGCTTTTTTGTTTTTCTGAATAAATTTGTGAGGTGTGACACTTGTCGATTTTCGTGTGAAACTGCTCGTAACAAATATTGTCGTCATTCATCAATTTTGTTACACCCAGGTTTAACTGTAGTAATAAATAAAAAAAACATCATTATTGTAATTTAGTTTTTATTGTGGACCATTGAATTGTGATGTGTAAAGTAAAGAACTTTTGCACTCCATGCGGTATATAAAAAATGCATCTTGTTCTGTTGTATAAATAGTTTTGTGAACATGTTTTCATTAATTCCCTCTTACTCAGCCTAATTTCAGCTTTTGGGTTCCTTGACTTGGTGCATGAGATTTCGGACTAGGAGCAATGCTTTCTTTCTTCACGTAACATGATGTTAACATCGCATGTGCATGCAGCGCTAACAGACTTTACCGCACTCCACACACAGGCTGCAGCCGCAACCCAAGAGGCCTACTACACAGAGGTTCCCGAGGAAGAGCAGATGTATGCTGAAATAGAGTCGGGCCACAACTCTGCCGGCTCGTCCGTCACGTACGCTCGCATCGAGCCAAGGACGACCGAGCCGCACCCGCCAGCACCCCCTACTGTCGAAAGCCTCAAGTCTGTTGCCCAGGCCCATTCTAGACAAGGTCAGTGTACAAATTACTCAATTTTCAGGGTTTTTAAAAAACCCTTAAACCGTCTCGCATATTTTTTTTTAAACATATCAAGTAAAGACGTGCATCAGGCCGAGAGGGCTGTCACAACCAGCGGTGTCAAATGCATGAGCACTGCGTACTACATACAATTTTTTTTTTTACTCTTGCGTGTACTATGACTTTTGGTTGCGACAGCATTTATTTGACGAAAGACCTCGCAAAATAAATGGGCAGAGCCTGAACACGGACGATGGTGATGACGCAGAGAGGTGATGAGGACGAAACAAATGAATAATAGTTATAATGATCATGCAGGTATGAGGAGGATGTAAATAAGAAACGCCCACAGTACGTGTAATGCTACTCAACTACAGCCAGATTCTGCATTCATATGAACAAGACGGAGTAGAATGCAAATGTTTGTTTTATTGTGTGATAAGCAGTTAAATTGGTCTTAATAATCTTGCAAAAGCAAGCATGAGTGCTCCCTATTGGTGCAGTTGATAATCAGAATACTATCTTCAAGTCAGAAGCTAGGACAAAGCAATTTTTAGTTTTTGTGTAAGAATTTCTTTGTCAAAAGGTGTACGGGTTGCATTATAACAGCCCCTCCAGCATGGAACCTAGAAAGTTTGAACCTTTGCGATCTGCAGTGGATACTGAAAAAGTGTGGGATGCGATACAGTAGGCTTACTTAATAGAACCTCATAGGACCAGGAAAATGGGTCCTTTTTAACAGGAGTTCAAATTACTGAGAGATGAATTGGGGTGGAAAATCAAAGCAGTTGCACCATTTAGGCAGCAGTTTCATTTAAGGGATTTTTATTTACTGAGAGTCTACTGTACTTCATAGATAAAACGGCATATCAATATAAGTAGTATGCTATGATATACAGTCAACTGCCGATTTTTCGGACCCTCTAGGGAGCGAAAAACCGTCGGAAAATTGGGGCAGTCCAAAAAATGAATGCAAGCAGGAAAAAATGCATTATTTTACTGATAACTTTAAATGCAAGCAAAAAAAAAACGTGCCATTTTGCTAATATTTCTCAGTGCAAGCAAAAAACGCACTATTTCATTGATATTTCTCGGATCAAGAGGGTCAAGGTCGAAGTACCAGACTTCCGGAACTCTGCCAAAGCATCAGTGGGGTGGCTCTGAAAAGAGCCATTAAATAATATGTATGCAGCCGACAGGGGGTGGCGCCAGGGCAGCCGGTGTTAGAGCTGCAGTGGCTTGAGAAACTTGTTGATCCTTGTTTGACCGGCGTTCCGCTTGCATGTGATCACATTCGCCTCGATATGGGCAAGGGTTATGTCATCACTGTATACTGATGACAGCATCATCAATGCTCGCATCAATTCGGCGGTCGTAGGTTGGTTCCTCGTTTTCGACATCGGAGTCGTCTGAATCTGCCATAACCTGACTGACTATTTCGTCGTCGCTTAGCTCTGCGCAGAAGTTGAGCTCGTTGTCTGCGTCGACGAATTGCTTAAAAGTTATTTATTGGGCATGGAAGCACCAGCAGAGCGGAGGTCGTTGATAATATCGTCCATGAACGGGCACAAGTCAGTCACGCTGTCGCTTTCTTCAGGCAAGTCTGCTGCTTCTGTGTCGGGTACGAAACCGGCGTGGCGAAAGCAGTTGCGAAGAGTGTCTTGTGTTACTGCCTTCCATGCGTCCGCAAGCATTCCGACAGCAGACCGAAGGTCAACGCTGTAGCCTTTCTCATTTTTCGAGCACAGCACCATGCGGTTGAGTATACGTGAACGGTACAAAAGTTTCAGATTACGGATAACGCCTTGGTTTATCGGTCGGAGGATCGCAGTCGTGTTGTGCGGCATGAATTCTAGGTGGATAGCCTTCAAGTTATTGATGTGACCATGAGCAGTGCATTTGTCAACGAAGAGCAGAACACGTCTGTTCTGTTGTTCAAACTTCCTGCCCAACCTGCGGACGTAACTCTCGAACAACTGCTGCGTTACCCATGCCTTTTTGTTGGCTTCGTATAACACTGGCAGCGTTGCCGCTTTAAAACTCTTCGGGCTCTTGGACTTCCCGATTACTAACATAGGAAGTTTCTCGCTGCCAGACATGTTGCTGCCGACAAGAACGGTCAGCCGTTCATGCTATGCTTGCCACCATGGCATGCGTCACCAGCAAAAGCGAGTGTTCTTTCCGGCAACAGCTTGTAAAACAAGCCAGTTTTGTCGCAGTTGAAGATGTTGTCAGCAGAGAACTGCTGCAACAAAGACTGAAGTTTTCCACTGCGGTACTGCGCAATAACTGCACTGTCGACGGCGCCGCTTTCGCCACACATCTTCTTGAACTTGAGGTCATTCCGATGCTTAAAGTTGCTCAGCCATCCATCACTGAACTTAAAATCCGTGATGTCCATTCGAAGCGCGAGAGTTTCTGCTTTTTGTTTCAAGATTCAGCTTGAGACTGGCAACCGCTTGGCAATCATTGAATTAAGCCACACGACAAGAGCGTCCTCAAGCTTTGGCTGAACACCTTGGCTTGCATTCATCTTTTGGGCACCAGACGGTTTTTCGGCCGCTTCCAAGATCTTGTCTTTGTTGTTCAGGAAATCGGAAACTGTTTGCTTGGAAATGCTGAACTCTTTGCTCACGTCAGCCTGCGATCGGCCACTCTTCACTAACTTACTAATGGCGGCTTACTTCTCCTTCGTTAACCGACGGTACTGTTTTCCGCGCTTCAATGCCATCAGCGAGGACGGCGAAGGCGGAGTGGGGGCCATCGCAGGCAAGCAAAATCCTCACGATGTGAACAAAGGAGTTTGCTGACGAGCGTCGAAGCACCTAGGCTTAGCGTTGCAGAGCACACTTCACACGATCGCACAACCACGCACTAGGCTAGCCAAACACCATGTGGGCTGGGTAAACAAAACGGCGCGACGGTAGGCGACGGTGCCTCGGATACTCCGGAGGTGGCACTGGTAAACATTCAAGATAGCCAGCGTGGCCAGACCAAATCGGTGTGTGACGGTTAGTTCTAGTTCGAAGTGGTGAAACGCTTTACGAAAGCACTGCGCGAGAAGCCAGAGTGGCACACACGAGCACAAGCGCTAAAGCGAAAGGAACTTTATTGGCGCCAAAAAATTTCCGGGTGGATAGTTTCGATTGTCAGCGAAGCACCCTTGCACGATAAACACGGCCAGTGTTAGGAATCTCGAAGGCCGTGTGTGTTTCTTTGCTAACGATCAACGAGTCCAAGCAACAGATGCCGCCACAGTAGACCGGCGCGCTCATTCATGCCATCGTAATCGCGTGTGAAGCAGTTGTGGTGGTTTCCACTGGAGGTCAGTGGTGGTTTTCGACCTTCCATCGTGTCAAAAAGTCCGGAAAATTGGACTTCGGGGGGTTCGAGCGTCCGAAATTTCAGACTTCCTTATACATTGATTCTATGGAGCTCGTGGCGGTGCCGCGAAGATGTCCGAATTATCGGGCATGTCCGAAAATTCGGGTGTCCGAAAAATCGGCAGTTGACTGTTGATAAGTTCCATTTTGTTAACATGGTTGATTGGGTGAGTTGGTTTAGCAAACTTGATCACCGATGTTGTTCTCCCCTAAAGGCATAAATGATTATAATATGTGGGTTTTTACGCCCAAAAACATGATTTGGTTATGAGACATGCCGTAGTGGAAAGCTTCGAGACATTTTGGCCATCTAGTGTTCTTTAGTGTGCACTGACATTACATAGTACACAGGCCTCTACCATGCAGGGAAATGCGACCGCTGCTGCCGGGCCAGAACTCGCAGCCTTTGAGCCAACAACTGAGCTTTGTAGCCACCGATCTGCCTTCACAGACTAAAAGCATGCTTGCTTGCTTTGTTTTAGTTGCTGGTTAGGTCATCAGTTAGCCATCTACTGTAGCATTGATGTAGCCATGGAGTTTTGTTTTTATAGACAACATGCTTTTGCAGATGTTATCTCTTGAGCTGTGTTTATCAGTATCCTTCACATCTTTTGTTTATTTCTAGCATCGGTAACATCTGCGTCATCGCTCGGTGCACCCAGCCCAGATATCGACATCGGGAGCCTGTACACTGCAGTAGACAAATGCAACAAGCAGAGGCAAACCATCCACATATCAGAAGGTGTGGCATCCGTCACAGAAGGCCCGGCTAACTTGGACGAGCTGTACGCCAAAGTTCACAAGCCCCATCGCCAGCCTACCTCTACAGCCATCGCCTCACAGGAAGAAGGGGTTGAGGCAAAGAAATTCTCGGCAGCACCGTTGCACGAAGCCTTCCTAGTGCACGACAGGCCGCGGTCTATGCCTCCAAACATGGAGTCCGTTGTCTCGTGTACCAATGTCACACTCGTACAAGAGTTGGAAGAGAAAAAAGAACTTGTCGAGGCACTTCCACCACCGCCAGAAGAATATGCGGATCCCGCGTACGAAAGGGTTTACCACCAGGATTCCAGCGATACAGATCCTTGCTATGAGAGAGTGACCGGAGGGCATGGAAGCGACGGCATCTCGGACTCAGGCTACGAGAAGGTAGCCAAGAGGTTCGACAAGGAACCCGACTACGAGACGCTCCGCAAGGACGTCGCGACGGAGTATTCGGAGGGGGCTACTGACCCTCATTATGAGCAGATTAGGAAGAGTGACAAAGCATCCGCCGTCCGCGAAGACGAAGTGGCTTCTGGCAGTCGCGGACTGACTCAACAGGACAGTGGCTCCACGGCAGACTACGGCTATGAGAGGATAAAGGGTCGCCGAGGTCTCGCCGATGATGAAGGAAGCGACCCGGGATATGAACAGATTTGCCGAAGAGGAGAGGACGACACGAGCGACCCCGGCTACGAGCGTATCCACAGGAGTCACAGCGACGCGTGCAGCCAAGCGGACAGCGATCCCGGGTATGAGAGGATCAGGGATAGGGGCAGTGGCGATCGGTCGTGGCGCGGTCGCAGCAAGGGTGGTGACTTCGGCTACAAGAAAGCAGGCGCTCGCCCAGCCGCGGTCACCGCTGGCACCGCAAAGCAAGACAATAATGGGTCGAGCGACGAGACATACGAGAGCGTCCAAGACAACATAGTTCGAAAGCTTGGCTACAGCTTAATGAAAGGAACCGGAAGCAGTACAGAATCGCCGGTACCCAGTCCCGTTTGGAAGCAGGCGTCGGACGACAGCTCCACATCGGAGCGTGGTGCTGAAGACAGCAGCTCGGAAGAGCCGGGCTACGAAAGGGTCAGGCACAGGGACGGAGCTGACGATAGATCCGTTGGCAGGCCGGCGTCATCTGCGAGCAGGTGTCTCGGTGTGCAGGCAAGAATTTGGAGGTGCAGCGACAGTAATCTCACGACCAGCGTGGAAACGGCAGAGCGTGCAACCAGCACGTACAGCCTCAATGCGAACCTCGATGACAGAGACAGTGAGCCTGCAAACAACACGAATGGAGATGCGGCGCTCTATGAAGTCATCAGGGGATCCACAGACACAAGCCTTGAGCTTGTCACAGACAACGAACCAATTCCCATCACTTGGGCACGCAACTCAGCGGGCCGTTCATCGGAGCACAAAGAACGGGAGTATATCTTTTGAGACTTTGGCTGTCATGAGGCTTTTAACTCTTCATTAGTGCAATGGCATTCTTACCCCATCTTGCGCGTGTTTTGAATCAAATGCATGCGAGTGCTGCACACATTGCCGGTGGGAAGTTTCGTCGGCTTCTTAAAACATTTTATGAAACTTTCTTTCCTGAAGGTTTACGTGATTGTGTGTACCTATTTGTGCAGAGAGGGTTGTTGCAAATAGTTTTGCTTTGCAGGTGCTCAGCGCACGTGTGTTGCTCCAAGCTGTAAACAGTGTTTTGTACGTTGTGGTCTGTGTGAAACAGAGAGATTGAGTTATAAGATATGTTGAGATGTTGCTTATGTGGTTGGCATTGTTGCTGTGAGTTGCGTTTAAGAAGCTTTTAGTAATTATGCCTGCAGGAACTGCAGTATCTGTGCTTTTATTTACACATTATAATCAAAACAGGGTTAAGTGCATCATTTGCTGTTCTTTTTCATCGTAATGACGTGTTGCGAGGGGCATTTGCAGCACAGACTCTCAGTTCCTTTTTTTTAGCTGGTTATGCATGCGAGTATGTTTTAGGCGGGTGTTCACTCTTGTGCAATAATGGAGGTCGTGACATCACACATTCATTGTCATCGACCCTGTCAATCATTATCAATATAAGGTCTTGAGACATTAGACACCTATAAATGCATTTTATACTGGTGCCGGCAAATCAACACATTATTTTGTTGTTGACTGCTGAAATATTGTGTGTAGAGAGTGTCTATAGGTCTCTCCTGTACATAGCATAATGTGTTTTCCACCAGTACTTGTCATCTGCAAATAATATAAAAGAAGCATAGTAATGGTGAAATATCTGGAGGGGTTGCTGGCAACACCAAGGCACCATTCTGAGTTTACTTCTTTTCTCAAGGACTTGGTTTAAAAGTACAACAGCAATTTCCCATCCATGGATGAACCAATTAAATACCACTAAGTAGTACACTCAAATCTCGATATTACGAACCCAGATATAATGTAATATTGGTTATAACAAATCAAATGACGAATAGTCATGCATTAGCTATAGTGTTAATAATATATCTTTATAACGAATGTCTGGATATAATAAACTTATATTATGTAAGACGCAGCTTCATTATAACGAGGTTTGAGTGTATTACCATGTTTTAAATTCACTGCACTCTCCTTAGACAGGGCTTAAGCTTTAAAAAAAGCAACCCTATGCAGAAGGACTCCAAAACCCTCATCGAGAATGCCTGTATAGCTTAGGGAATTTATCGTAAACCTTTGAGAAGCAAGCACAGAACCTAACTGATATGGCACTTAAGTATATATGCCTTTTTTTTCGTCGCGGTATCACGAGTGCATCTTGCAGTTCACTCATTCCCGCTTATTGGCACGTGGTCAAAGGCAGTTAGTGTCTACGTTATTCGTGAATCATTTGATCATTATCAATTCTGTGTTTTAAAGCTTGCCTGTTTCAAAAAAATAGGCCATGAGCATTGATTCATCCAGAAAGCGTAATTGCATAGGCTTGTGTAATCCAGGCAAGATCATATGCTGGGCAATGTTTTGTTCTGATAGAGTTTTTTAGGGGCCTTACTTTCTTTAATTAAATATGAAAATTTCGTAGGTTTCTCTCAATTCTGGTGCTCATTTGTTTGTCTTATTCTTGTTGAGGACGAGCATTGCATGTTTTCATTTTATATGGCAATCTAGTTTTTAATATTTCACTGGATCCAGAAATTTCGGATGATACTGGTATTTTTATTACGTTTCATAATACTTACACTGTGCACCTTTTACTTCGAGCCTTGAAAAACTTATCTAATAAATTAAGGAGGAAAAAGTATATTAATCTGAATTTGCTACTGTTCTTATCAGTTTGTCCTGAGATTTGTAAACAATTTACTCTCTCACTGAATAACTTCATTTGTTCCTGAGGGTGTGATGCCGCCCTGTTCTAAAAACTTTTCTAACCTCTTTTTATAAATTTCTCACGATTGTGGCTGTGAAAAAAAAATTTTTTTAGCCGTCTTCTGCAATCCGCAGCATCTTTGCTACATTCCGCAAATTGCTCTAGTCTGTTATATTAACTACGCTTTCATTTGGCGTACTCATATTTGCTACGTTTTGTTCATTCCTACGTCACTATGGTTTGGAAGTGAAAGGGGTTTATAGTTTGTAGATGCACTTCTTCTGACGACAGTAATTTAGAAAGGCGTTACTGAAATTCACAAACTGTCACACTGCGTGGTAAGATGCCATCACTTTCACAGTTGATCCGATTGTACTTTTGTGAGGATTTCCAGTAAAAGCTTCTTTCTTCAACCCTCGTTAATACTGCAAATTATTTTAATAGATTTCTGATCCTGGCATGCTTTCGTTGTTTACTGCACGGTTAGAGATAACTTGGCCACGTTCACTTGGGCATGACCCAGAATGCAGAAATTGCATAGAATCGTAAGTGTGCTCATTCATGTGTGCGCATAACAATGTGCATATAACCAGTGTACAGTGATCTCGTTAACTATACACAGTGCCTCACCAAAAAGTATTATTTGTGATTTGGTGTTATAATTTCTGATTCGGTACACTGACCTATTGAAAGCGCAGAAAATGTCGCTTTGATGTTGCTGTACCACAGCAGTCGCCTGTCAGTGACCCGAAGTGTCAGGTCTCCGACATTTGGGACAGTGTGTTTTCCCGCCGTCATGAAATCAGAGTCAATATGCTTGTGCTCCAATTAATATTTCCTCTGAGGAACAAAGTCTCTTGGGAAAGGCATTTAGGCTGTTCTGAGTACACCATTATTTTGTGCCATTTATTTTTTCCTGCCAAGTATCAACTTTTGCCATATACAGATCAGCGAAACAGAGCCTGTTCAACGGAGTCGTTTACTGCAATACGAATCCACATATCCAACAACATTAGATCTAGTGCTGACTTCTTTTGTCACTTTGTTGAGAGAACACGTTGAAAGCGCTCTTCGGTTGCATGAATTATTTTTGTATGAGGAAGCCTGCCATAATACCTTCATTACGGTTGTTCATAGTATGCCAGGGGTGCAGCTAATCGTTGCAATCGAAATTATGCATGCCTTTGTTAATCAAGCATGACGTGACGTTTCTGTGTACACCGGTATATTGTTTTTACTTCTGCGCTGGATTGTCTCCACTATGCTAAACCTGTTCGTCCACAGTATTCCAAACGTAGCATTAGCACAGAAATCGTGTTATGTCTTTGGAAGCTCTTTTTTTCGCATTCTCTGATGTGTCCAGTATAAAAAGTTCGCAGTGGTGATTTGAAAGTATGAATTCTATTATGTGCTGACTATTTTATAGATTTGTTCTACAGGCTTTCATGATAGATTTTATCCAGTCGTGTCTTTATGTACTTATGTAAAAAAAATTCAATCCTGAATTTATTGCAAGTCGCTGCTTTGTGGGCCCTATTGTCTGCCTTGTGTGATTGCAATGGTATGCCTAATCTATATAACATATTTGTTGTCCTTAGGCAAGTTTCTGTTTCTCAGATTTTATTGACTGCTTTTGGGAGTCCACAATTTTTGAAAATTCGTGTGTGTGTGTGCGTGTGTGTGTGCAACGTTATCTTCATACAACATAATTTATTCACATTCCAGGGAGGTCGGAAATGTGCTGTTGTTAACTGCCTTGTCTCATTAGCACACCAATGTCAAATTTGCCGTGGCCTTACATTTTAAAAGAAGCTTTGCATCGGTTGTTTCCTCAGTTGACCTTGAAATTCTGCATTCATATTGTTGATAGACATATTAAATGATGTGATTATGTCATCAGTTTCTACAAATTAGGCATTTTTGCTCATTTTGAAAAACACTATGATAAAGTCTTAAACATCAATGTGATCTTTTGTTTCATCACCAATTCTCTCTGCACCGCACAGGTGAGATTGTTTTTTTTTAGTTACTAAATGTGCAGAGTATTTTTTTTATATGAACAGGTACATTTCCTGCCTGCTGTGCGAGTGTGTCAAAGCGTACAGGAAGTTTATAATGGTGCAATGCTATCCTGTATTCCTGCGAGATGTAATAACGGCTTGTGGGTCCCCACAAAGCCCAGTGCATAGCCATCACTTGTGTAGCATGGCAACTAAGGGAAGTTGGAGTAACCTAAATACTGTTGAGGACAGCATGTTGGTCTAGCTTAGTCTTGCTAGTTTTGCTACAGTATACCCTTTACCTTTTCTCAGATGTATTGCTGTGCTTAAAGTATGTGAAAGAATTGAAGCCCACATCACCCTTTGCCAGCAAAGTCATGTTAATCCCCAGTATGTTACTGTTTGTATTTGGCCTACAAATAGTGATAAAGAGTGAACACCTAAGGAAAGGCAGTGTCAAGCCTCAGTGTTGTTTCTATATGTTTTCAAAGATTTGTTCAAAATGCAAATGCGTAAATACAGACTAAAGATCATTTAGGTGCTATGGGGGGGGGGGGGGGCACATGTTATTTTTAAGGTTGTCCAGCTTCCCTTAAAAAAATCCGATTGTGTCTTCAAGGCTTCAGATTCTTGGTGAATGCAGAGGCTGCAAGATCATATCTTGAATTCAGGGTAAATTGTAGCTGTGGTTGTGTCTGAATGCTTAGCCTGTTGTGTGTGTCAGATTTGACTTATTGCTGTGTAATTTAATGCAAGTTACACTTAGACATTTTTAGCCTTTCTCATGAGTAACTGTAGTGGAACCATGCAACTTGTTGTGTACATAAACAGAAATTTTAGTTTTCATGCTCGGAAAATGTTTGTGACAGTGCAACATACTAACATAGCCACATATTAAGCTTCACTTGTTCATTAGTGGATTACTTATACACCTTACTCATCATGTCACGTAATTATAAAAATCCTCCCCTTTCATAAATAATCATAAGGGCACGTGAGGATTAAAACAGTACTTTGCAAATGATGGTGCTGAAGCCAGTAAGTATCTGTAGTCTGTCTGTCGGCCTGTGCTATGTTACTGGGGAGAAATGTGACTTTGTGATTATTAAAGAGCACTTAGATACTGGGTAAATAATATACTCTTTTTGTCATGTTATTGTATGCATTAATGAAATGTGAGGATATTTGGAACCAGAACTTATCGTAATTCTGGTTTCGAATTCTAACACTTCTTTTACTCCTAAATGTTCTGAACTTCTTCAGATGCAACCAGCTGAAGTGTAATAAATAATAATGATTGGTCAATAATGCATTTTAAAGGATGAAGGAACAAACTTTTGTGAACTACGCAACAATCTGATGCTCGCATTTATATTTACTAGAGTCACTGTCATTTAGGTACATTAAATGCGCTAGAGCCAGATTTCAGTCTATCGTCGACACTAAGAAAATATGTGTGGTATTTCTGCCCCTACAAATCAAGACATCTCTGCTACTTACCTCCCTTATATAAATGTTCCTGCCACAAACTTTATTCAGTTACAATTGACGTTGCGAATGTATCTTGACCTAGTATAACGAACAAATGTTAGTGTCCTGTGCTGTGATGATTGCATGCGTGTTTGCAATTCAAAGAATGAAGTACAAAGCATAGCTGAGCCATTGACAATAATATGTATATTCTATGAGCATTCAACAGGGGTGCCAGGTGCTGTGCAACTTCGCAAAACTGCCAATCAAGGTGCTTTGTGCAAAGGCAGTGAAGTAGTAGAAAGGGGGACTTTCTCTGAAGAGAGGCTACAGCCGTTCCTTGTGAAGTTCTTGAATTTGTTGCAACTATGTGTTGCATGTTGTGCTGGATATTACTGGAATGGCCTTGCAAGGTGCACGGTAATGCGTATGTACCCAATAAACGTCAGTAGCTTGTAGTTGCATGTATGTGTATACAATATCTTTGCGTAGATTCGAATCAGTAGCTCATTCGGCTTATGTTCGCTCACAAGTATGCATGGATCAGCCAAAAAACCTGCCCTGTTTCTTTTGTCACGTGTGCAATTCCCTGACGTGGACTATGCAGTGCAATCAACGTACAGTCTAACTTCGTTTGAGAAGCTCACAGGTGCATACAGGTTTTTGTTTGGGTAGCCAAAATCTGAGCAAAATGTACTTCTAAAGGAAATCATTATAGAAGAACAATACACTAATTAAAAAAACTTGTATGAAAATTCAAGCATTTGCTCGACAATATGTAAACAGAGCCTGAAGGTGTAGCTAACATTTTACTTTTTTTTGGGCAATGTAAGGAGCAATTGCTTTAAAACCTAAAGAAATTGACCTTTTGGGTGATCCGTGCTTAAATTGCTATAAGCCAATCGTGCTCTGTAGATTTGGATATTGTGGACTTGCTGTAAGCACCGTATGATGTTAATTGCAAAGCTCTAACGACGAGGGGCACGAAGGGCCGCTTTCTTACGAGAAACATTGAGCAGTCACCGTCTTCTATTACTAACGTCAGAAAAAATTGCTGAAAATGCATTTTTCTAAATGCGAGATGTGTTTTGTGGGCGGCCTGCAAGCCACTAGAACGCTACTAACTCTATGCCAAGCTTTTTTTTCTTCGAGTATTCTTTGAACAATTCCTTGGTTTGCCACTATTAAAAAATGAGGGGACCTTTTTTCACTGTTGTATTTATGAAACTGGTTTACCATGTTTGTTTTATTCACTAGTGTATATGTCACCGCACACTCTAGTCCTTTCTGCTCATGGCAGATCCCATACTGTCAGATCATCTTTATATATTTTGTACATCGTTCTCTTTGATGAAGCAGTAATAGCTTGCCTTCTGCCAATTCCAGTTTTTGTTAACCGTTTTGCCTGGAACACTGCCACGGTCTTTTCGGTGACTTTTCATCCTTAAAATGTGAAAGGCGATACCAAGAAAACTATGCTTGCACATGTGTTTTGAACCAGTGGAAATATATGTGCTGTCCATAAAATGTTTCGTAAACCTTGATGAATTATGAACCCATTTCACACTGGGAGAAAAATGTGAAGGTTTGTGCCCAAAATTTTGCAGGTCACTGCCACTACAGCCGGCAGCTGCAAATCTTGCCTAGTGGCATGCCTTACACCATCAGAGTTGTGATCTGCATTTTTGCTAAATAAGTACTGTTCCTTCATGCATGTAAAAAAAATGCTGTAAGAGCTGGTGGATTGCGTGTCAATAATAGCAAGATCGTGACAACACGGTAAACTTGACTGTGAGCAGTTGCATTTTCTAGTGTATGCCAAGAGAAAAAAAGCTCAGAACATCTGATGTTCACATAACTACATTTTGTAGCTGAAACCGTAGCGCACACTCTTTTGTGCAAGAAGTTTTATTGGACTTCTCAAGTGCAATTATAAGCTGTTGTGACAACAAAGTCCAACAAATGACAAGCACTTTCTGACAACTTGTGTATCTTTGACTGCATTGCATTCACTATTTGCATTTTATGGGAGTTGTGCTTATCTGTGTAAGTGTCATGAAATTATGCTTTAAGGAGCAGTTATGCATCAAGCATCAGGCACACCAATAAACAGTGTCAACCAATGTTAACAAATACGTTCGGTGAGATGCGCGTGGTGTGGTCTACGCTACACCATTTTATTGTTCATAGGGGCACAAGTCTGTAAATCTAATATTTATGAAAGATCGAGTTGGTGGGAATAAGCGAGTCTACGTTCTAATTCATGTTTACGTCATAATCCCAATTCAGGCATGTGGTGCCAAATATTTCTCACTGCATTGAAAGAAGGAGAATTGTCCCAGTGGCTTGTTTGTTAGGCGCAACCAACAAAGGCCAAGAAAAGCATAGGAGACATTATTTTATTGCGGTAGTGTAGTAATTGTGTGGATTTTAAATGAATTAAAGTTGGTAAAAAACGTCTTTTCCATCGGTGGGGTTTAGAGCAAAAGTGTCCTCTGCGCTCTCCTTGGTTAAATTAGTCTTGGTTTCATTCGGTCACAGTACCGAAGTAATAGGATCATATTGATGTGGTGCTTTAAGTGCAGTTCACAGTTGAGCCTTGCAATACCGCTATTTGACAGCTTAATAGTTCATTTGCAATTTACAAATGACACAGAAGTGTGTTATTATTTTACAGTGGCGACTTAAAGCCGCATCGCTCTATGGTGCAGCTAGTATGTAATGATTACTGCAGTTCATGTCGAGCACAACCACACTATCAGTTGTCCACCAGTTGCTTGCCCTTCAATACCATTTGAACAAAATGCACAGCGATCAGTCTGGCGTCTTGTGTGTAGCATTAGTGTGTATGTGTAGCGGTGCACATGTTGAAAACAAGTCCGCATACTGTTTGACTCTTCCTGTATTCATTTCTTGTCTGACACATGTACAAAGAATTATTGTGACCTGCTTCTCGAGCGCTACAATAAATGCATATTTTTCTGAAGTACAGAGCGCTACTGGTGTGACTTCCTTCTGTTGCCTATGTAGAGCATTTTCTTTTTCTACCTCGCACGGTATCAGCAGGTTTGTGTGTAAGATTGCATGCAGTCTTGATCACTCATTCCATACAGAGCTTTCACTCCAATACCTCCTTATTTTGTGACTACGTGGTATAAGTAGGTATCTGTGCGTGCATGTAGGTGCTGAATAACAAAAAATGGGACGACAATTCTTGCTCGTCACAGCGACAAGAAAAAGTTGGCATAGTTAGTCGGGCTGGTGATGATGATATGTAGGGCTACTATCCTTGCGAGCGAGCACCAGAGATTCTCATCAGCTTACCACTTCTGCTAACATTCATGTTGCTATTGGCATCACTGCGCAACTGTAAATAACTGGTTATAAAGATATATGCGGCTGTTTAACGTGTTTGCACGTGCATTTGTACATATATTTAGCGCCACATCGTAACTTTTTGCACAATAAAAAAATGGGACACATAGTCGCCTTCCATCCGCATGCTTTGCACGACATCAATTCCCGAGGCTTGTGGGATCTGCCGAATTGTTCTGTTTTTAATTGATCATTTGAAACTATAACAGCAGTAGCAGTGAAACCAGTAGAAACCATGACTAAGGAACACGCATTCCTTTGCAAGGGGTATGGCCTTTTTGTGCAGTTTGTGGTTACTCAAGTCAATACAAATCTTAGTGTTTTCATCCACGGGTAGATTTAAAAGAAGAAACACTGGCACCGGGAATGTGTTTTACTGTGAAGACCACTTTTAACGTAACCGCTTATAGTGCAGAATCGGTTACAATGCGGTCTTTTTGACTCTCGTTTACCCTCCCATAGAACGGCATGTATACGCATACCGCTTATTGTGCAGTTTCCCCCAAGATTAACGATCGTTTATAATGCGGTTGCCGTAAAATCTTCGCGACAAACGCGATAGAGAATGCGCGCCTGACAGGAGGCGCACAGGGTGTGCCGCTGGGGAGCGAGTGACGAGGTCGTTACGGTACGGAGGGGACGTAGAGTGAACGAACAAAGGGCGGAGGGAAGAAAAGGAGGACCCCGGCACGCTGCGCTGGCTCGCCGCCTTTGCACCGGCGCCGATGCGGCTACCTTTACGCGTCGCTAGCGTGGCTCCGACCGCGCGCGGCTCAACGAGGCACGTGCAATCCCGTACTTGTCAGCTGCGCTCGAGTTTCCTGTCGGGAAAAGCGTCGTCGTTATCGAGCTTGCTACAGATATCGAGTTTGCTATCTCGTTCGCAAACTTGAAAACATTTACGGTTTCATGACGCGAGCTTTCGCCTTTGCTGCGCCGCAGAGAGCGGTCTTGCGTTAAGTTTGGCGGGTTTTCCTCGTGTTTCCGCGAAAGCAAACTTCGTATCACGCACGCTGTTCTTGGTGCAGTGCTTGAGTGCGATCTTTTCGAAGCCGGATCTTCATGTCTTGGAGAAATTTCCCGCGACAACGTACCGAACGGCAGGCTAGGCCTAATCGGCGTTGGCTGCGTTTCAGTAGCGGTCGCGCGCTACACTAGTGTATTTGTATATATGAGGTCACGTCGGTAAGAGAACAAGAAGGATCGAAACAATGTTCGAAACGAAACATTTTTTTTTAAACATAAGCCTCCCCGCTCGCCCCGTTGGACGTCTGCTGTAGACTAGTTGTGTTCGCGTTTCATCATGTGGCCCAAGCTGCCCAGCATTCCCAGCGTCTGAAACTGCAAAGTAGACAAAGGTTCATAGATCAGCTTCCGCATAATAGTAGGAAAAATGTCAAGTTTGCTAAATAACCGTAACAAAGCTTATTACACACGCAACAATAAGTAATACAAAGCCAGTTTATAATTTCAAAGGCGCAGCTACCCTGAACCAACTTAGAAGTTAGCACCATTGCTGAGATAAGTTCTGTCATGGCAAACTCGCAGTAAGAATGCACAGTTCCATGCATTATCGAAAGAAGCTCGCTTTTATGTGCTGAACCTGAATAATTAGTGGCACACCAGCACATTTAGTTTGAAAGAGTGAAAAAAACATGTCCTCAAGCTTGCATCGACCTCGAAATTCGATTTAAATGAATATGGAATTCAAAGTAAATTGCTACTGTTTAGAAATTACAAATAAGGGCTGTGAGTCAATTAATTCAAACGTTACTGTTGCTGTTGAAAGTATTCATATTGTAACGCGTCGGCACCGGTGCAAAGGCGGTGAGCTCGCGCAACGTGCCGCGGTCCTCCTTTTCTTCCCTCTGCCCTCCCCGTTACATATTTTTGCGAGAGGTACTGGGATCGATACCCAGCACCTCCACCAAAAATATGTAACGGGAAGTATTTAATAAGTTAACGCCGGTTGGGCTAACACTGCATACAGTGTGCAAGGACGCAGGACAACAGGGCAGTCCAGACACAGCCCCATAACAACATCGTCGTCTTCATTCCTTCTGCGTCATTTCTGCACCCGTGCCTGAGGTACCTTTCTATATCAGTGACAAGATCAAGTTTTTCAGGCAGCTTACGGCCGGATATCATAGCCACATCGGGCTAAACGTAATGAGTGATTTTTCTAGAAGTCCTGTTAACGATTAAGAAATATGGTATTCACTACTGCAAATAAGGCTTTATTTGTGACAAATTTATGCTATACGAAGTGAGGTGCCGAAAAGGTAAACAGTGATCTTACTATCTGTTGATGCTCATGACATGCTCAGCAACCGTATTGACAGGCAAGCGTTATTAACGCTGCGCACTATCATCCTAAAAGACCACCACAGGCCTCGTGCTAGCAATCCGATCGATTGATATGTGGGGTTTAACGTCCCGAAACTACCATGTGAGTTTGAGAGATGCCGTAGTGGAGCGCTCCGAAAATTTCGACCACCTGGGGGTCTTTAACGTGCACCCAAATCTGAGCACACGGGCCTACAGTATTTTCGCCTCCAACGGAAATGCAGCCGCCGCAGCCGAGTACCTTAGCCACTAGACCACCGCGGTGGGGCTTGTGTCCTACCACGGTGGTCTAGTAGACCTTTAATAGGACCTTTAATTCCTCTATGTGAAGTATTCTTTTGTGACAGGACGCGTTTTGAAGATGTCTCAAAGTGTCTCTTGAAAGGAGGCTTGAACCAGTTTTTCAATAATTGATTGACCTCGCCATCGGGAGCTTGTTGCGCTGACGCAAACAAACGTTTTTTTTTTTCGGATTCATCTAGTTAGGGCATTAAAAACAACAAGATTTCTCGCGTATTTAGTAAAGTACAATTTCGCAATCCCGAAAACACCAATCCTACCGTGACACGACATTTCGTAAGCTAGAAAACGCTCGGGAAAAAAAAAAAATGTGGGCGGAGATGACACTTTGAGATTCCCGCACTAAACACCTTGATGATTTTGAAGGCGTCTACAGGACCTTACGTGCCTCCTAATTGATAAAATTGAAGTGCATTGTTATCTGTAGGTGTCATAGCTCGAGAGTACGATGTTTCAGAAACTTTGATCGAGGCAATGCCACGAAAATACCAAAAATCCTTTTTGAAATTTCTGTCGTCATTTGCGGAGATTTCAGCGCGGAATTCGAGAAATGAAACTTAAACCTAGACTTCAGCCGGTAATGATGAACCTATGATAGTGAACCTTCTGACATTAGAACTCTTAAAGTGCAGTTCATCAATCTGAACCAAGTTACTGTTTCTGAACCAAGTCATTGTCTCCCTCAGTAACCACAGGGTTGAGGGAGACAAATGGAAAAGAAAATTTATGGAGAAGTAAACTCCAAAGCCCATCTTCGGCTAAAGCATGCGGCCACGACGGACGATGCCGTTTTTGTTGCTTTTAAATTTTTTGCACACTCTGAGCAGTCACGTGATTGCAGAGAGAGAGTGTAAGTGGGAGAATCCACATCTGGGCACTGTTTCAGGGCGCGAAGGCGACACGAGTTCGTGAGCCATTAAAGGCTTTCGCCTTAATAATCTACTCAAGCGCGTCATGACCTTGAGTGCGGTTCTGGTGCAATACCGGTGCGCGCTAGTCTCGCTACTGCGGCACCCGACCGCAAGAGGCGCATGTGATCCAGACATCATTCTTCGTGTTGGCGAATTCAGGCAAAAATATTCGTCGACGTGTCGCTTCCGACTCTATAAAAAATAAATAAAAAGCAAAATAGAGAGAACCATATTTCTCCAGTGATTTCAAGAAGTCCACCATCTTGAAGAATCTCGTGTGGCATCATTTGTATACAAATACAGGGACATCATTATCTCTTTTTTTTTGTGAAGAGGACATTGAAGACGATATTTTGGGGGGATATTTCGACGCAGAAACTTTGGTCTGTCTGTCTGTTTGTCACACAATTGAGCCACACCGACCAGCTGTCGTAAGTCGAAGCCCTTTCTCAATGCCCAGCCATCTTGATCTGATTGAGAGATTGATTTGTGGGGTTTAACGTCCCAAAACCATTCTATGATGATGAACCGTCGTATATATATTGGAGGGCTCCGGAAATTTTGACCACCTGGGGTTCCTCAACGTGCACCCAAATCTGAGCACACGGGCCTACAGCATTTGCTCCTCCATCAAAACAGCCGCCGCAGCCGGGACTCGATCCCGTGACCTGCGGATCTGCAGCCGTCGAGTACCTTAGCCACTAGACCACCACGGTGGGGTGGCCATCTTGATGTGGTGACTGCATTCATACTTGTGAACATCGCCGATCGAAAAGCAAATATTACGCATATATGAGGCACACCATCAATACGTATTACGTATATAGGGCGTTTATTTATTTGTAAATGCATATATACGGAATTCTAAAGAACGTATAGTGTACGATGCGCTGACAATGCAACGCTATGAATGAAAAAAAAAAACTGAAGTTTCCTACGCTTCACTAAGACTAGAGTTACTGTATATGCTACCTTTAGGTAGCTACCTAAAGATAGCATATACAGTAATAAAAACGACATGGTGCTGCCACCTACCTATGGTTTTGCGTTCTAAACATATTTTAGTTCTCTGACATTACTGCCAGATAGCGTCCATATTTCATGCAGCGTGATTAAGAAGTCCGCACTAGAAATCTATCGAACTTTTAAGGAGGAAATTGCCAAGGAAAGGTTCTATTATAATACTCGGAACAGTTCTCTACTGTTTGAGGCCAGGACGGCAGTATTGCGAACCAAGACATATCGGGCCAAATACGAAGGGTATGCAGTGCGTGTGGAGAGGAAAAAGAAACTGCGGAACACTTGATAATGTTCTGTAAAGGGTTTCACCCTTTACAGAACATTATCAGGAACGTTCAGGATGATGGCACAGAGTTTTTCAAAACACTGGGGTTTAGGGACAGTGTGGGCAAAATGGACTGTAAGCGCGTAGAATTAACTAGAAGGAGGTTATCTGATCGGTGGCTAAAGTCAAGGCACGAGTGAAAATTAAACCCTTCACTGCAAAGTCCAAATCCTGAACCTCACTATTTAAGGAAAAAAAAATAAAACTAGTTTTTGTTTCTATAAGTATTACGGCTTGGTGACGCTAGCCACCGCCCGATCTAAAGGGTATAGCCATATACATCCATCCATCCATCCAGCTTAGAGTTACTGTATATGCTACCTTATATACATACAGTAACTATATATACAATAACTCTAATGCAGCGCCTCCAGACAGCCTTTCGACATTGGCGAATCATGCGTATACGTGGCGATTGTTTTACCCCGCTTACAAAAGGCACCCGTCGTATCGAAACGGTGTCACAATAATTTTCAATTCGAGTGCTTTCTTTGAGAGGGAAAAATCCGAACTGTAAGAGTTCAAGCAATGCAAGTTTCCGCTCACCTTAGCAGCAGCTCGCAATATGACATAGGAGAAGTGTAGAAATTGCCGCACCGTCTGCGTCGAAATAGGAGAACAAATGCCTGTGGTGTAATCGCTCATTTAAAAACTGAATAGTGAGGCACCAGCGAGCAAAGCACATCTTACCATTCAACAATCGATGCAATTGTACTTTGTGCAGGTGTATACGTTGAGGTACACTACCACATTGGAATCCCTTATTATTTTTTTTTCTGGAGGAACCCAACACCTACGAGTTACGGTACCCACCGCCAGCGTTTGAGTTGTTCTTTCGTATAGTTTATTTTTTTCCCTTGATGCGGCAGCGCAAGGAAGAAAAGGTTAATTGTTTCACATAAATTTCGGTGTCGGTGCCAATGGTTGGAAAACAAAAATCAGCGCTGTCCATGAGCCAAAAATCAAGATTAAAATAAATGATAAAAATTTTCAGTTCCAGTGAGAATCGAACCCATGCCTATAGGTTCTGCGTGGCACGCAGCGTTACAGAACCACGACATTGCATGAAGCTTCGTAGAAAAACAAAAACAACAAAAGAAGTACTTTATCAATGGCATACTGTGGTTAAAGTCTCCCTAACCCACGTAGTGGCAGAAACGTAGAATCACACCAGTGTTAAAACACATGAATTGCGACACGATTGGGCGTTCTAAAGGCCCACCCAACGCTCAGACGGGCACATTCTGCTCATACATATTTAATCATCAGCGACATCAAAAGCATCAACAAAGTGGGCGAAGGTTCGCATGTTGCTTTATGGACGCGCAATGAGCCCTTCGCCGATTCGCTAAGCGTAGACTTATGGCATAGTGGGCACTAAGCAACTCCACATAACATTCTAAGAGAGTTTCAAACGGCCAGCGTTACGAACGAAGACGCTCATTTCTTTGCAGCATAGTTGAGGCATTCACGTACCGAGAATCGATTGATATGTGAGGTTTAACGTCCCAAAACCACCGTATGATTATTAGAGGAAGTGGAGGGCTCCGGAAATTTAAACCACCTGGGGTTCTTTAACGTGCACCAAAATCTGAGCACGTGGGCCTACAGCATTTTCGCCTCCATCGAAAATGCAGCCGCAGCAGCGGGGATTCGATCCCGCGACGCGCGGGTCAGCAGCCGAGTACCTTAGCCACTGTAGACGACTGCGGCTGGTCCACCGAGAATCGAAGCATTCTAGCGAATGAGAAGGCGATGTACGTGGTGTCGGATTACGCTATAGCATTACACATCTAGAAAGCGGAGCTCGAACGTATTTCAGTTTTGTTTTATCACAATTTCTGCACCTAATGACTGATATTACCTTTCTTTTGCTTCTTCATTAGGCTATAGAATCACAGGTGTGCGCACAGTATAGGGGACTTTGCAATACCTCGTATTCGCACACAGCGTTCTGATTGTAATCTGTTTTAGTGGGCGTTAGCGTGCGCAGGTTTACCGCTCAGGGGGGGGGGGGGAATCGCATTCTCCCTATTATGTCAATGGATGAGGCTGACTTTGCGCCCTCCCCCAGAGTCGTAGCACCCCCTAGCGATCATATCAATGTATCATCATCATCATCATGATCATCATCAGCCTGACTACGTCCACTGCAGGACAAAGGCCTCTCCCATGTTCCGCCAGTTAACCCGGTCCTGTGCTTGCTGCTGCCAATTTATACCCGCAAACTTCTTAATCTCATCTGCCCACCTAACCTTCTGTCTCCCACTAACCCGCTTCCCTTCTCTGGGAATCGAGTCAGTTACCCTTTATGACCAGCGGTTATCCTGTCTACGCGCTACATGCCCTGCCCATGTCAATTTCTTCTTCTTGATTTCAGCTATGATATCCTTAACCCCCGTTTGTTCCCTAATCCACTCTGCTCTCTTCTTGTCTCTTAAGGTTACACCTACCATTTTTCTTTCCATTGCTCGCTGCGTCGTCCTCAATTTAAGCTGAACCCTCTTTGTAAGTCTCCAGGTTTCTGCTCCATAGCTATATATAGACCTTTTTTTATGTATGTATATATATATCAATGTATAAACCTTTTCGAAAACGCCTCCCTGGGCGCCGCCATAGTCCTCTTTGGGCTGCGCAAATTGGCGTGACCCCTCCAAAAAGCACTGACAAGGCTGCGGCCTTAGCCTTTGTACTCCCGCGTGCAGCCCACTATGGCGGTGTTTTTTTCCCTCCTGTGAAAAGTGTATGACTTTCGTACCCCCTTCTGGCTGACC
The DNA here is from genome assembly GCF_043290135.1 of Rhipicephalus microplus. Taxonomy (NCBI): domain Eukaryota; kingdom Metazoa; phylum Arthropoda; class Arachnida; order Ixodida; family Ixodidae; genus Rhipicephalus; species Rhipicephalus microplus. The sequence goes on along the minus strand of NC_134704.1, from coordinate 46,137,334 downwards.
GGGGGGGGGGGTGGGGGGGCTTCTCTGCCACTTCCTGTGCACACGCCTACGTTGAAGGGAAAGGATCTGGAAGAGCCGAGGGGAGGACGTCACTGCAGTGAGACATCTCCCCCCCCCCTTTTCTAGTGAAAAATGATACGCTCGTATACGGCTATATTAGGTATTCTATAGATGCGCTGTTTGACATAGGTGTCGATCCAAGTTTTCATTCTGTTAATTGTACTAATTAATCCGTATTTATTCTTAAATTGAGAAGGGAATTGGCAAGTTTTTCCGGGTTGATGCAATCACCCCCTAATAAGTTGTGTATGACGCATGCACAGTGGCGTTAAACTATAATTCAAAGTTTTGCGCACGTGCTATACTAAAACTGTCCAATTTTGGTGCTAACTTAAACAGGACTGCGCTGTGGTCGCGTATCCGTCCAACCATCGAGCCGCTTACATCTGGGTGCTCTCGTGATCACCCCCTGAACTTGGCGTGAACCTAAATTAGTATGGGAGGGCAGCATGGTTTGACGAATATTACGCTCTGGACAAGACGCGATACTCACCTCAGGTTGCATGAGAACTCTCACAGTAGTTTTCTGCAATGAAAAGAAATCAGATCGGTTAAAAAAAAGAGTAAGCAGGTAATTCTAAATACATTCCGCATGCTTGCATGCGCGGGAGCAAAGAATGAGTATGAGTGATGTCCTTCTCATAAGATTTATTATGGTGACATTAATGATTATAAGAACACTCGAGGTACATATTTTTTTTCGTACAATGTCCAGATGACACTGCACTACGCGTCGTATGTTCTGTATGCGAGTGAAGGCTTGCGAAGGCTGTTGACGGGCGTGGCTCAAGCAAACATGAAACGCGCCAGCGGGCTCTGTCGGGTGAAGGAGCGTGAAGGGGCGACGGTGTTGTACATTGCGGCAAGACAGCGCAGGAAGCGAGATGATAATCGCACAGGATACAGTGCTGTGTCCTGTTTAGCGCTGTGCTGCCACTGTGTTGATGAACCTACTCATTGTGAGTGGAAGGAGGAGGTAGGGGGCTGTGTTGCTCGGGCAACAACTGCAAACTTTGATCAAAAGGGCTCACTATCTCAACTAAAATCAATAGGTGGCCGGTATCCTTGTGTGCATGCGGTGCTCTCGCCGCTCAGTTCCCATTGAAGATACAGAAACCGCCCAAAACCGCTTCGCTCCGTGGAGCGGTCGTATCCTATTCTGTCGGCGCTTTCCGGAGTTACGCAAGATAAGATTCCATAAGAGAGTTAGCTGCAAGCCACACTTCTTATTGCATTTAAGTTGGTTGCTATCGCATTCATTGCTTTTCACGTGCGGAGAAACTGCGGCTTTGGTGTTATGTTATTGCTGTTATTAACAGGGTCTCTGCAAACTCGTTAAGCTAAAAAGAAAAAAAAAGGAAGATTAAGACGCCTTGATGTAAAGTTTCAGCACCCTTACCTCTTCTTTTGTTTGATACATATGTCCTGTTGCTCGAGCTCGAAAGAGACGCATGACTAATGGATGAACGGAGTGCTCTTTCATGAGCAGTGCCTGCAACGAGAACGTCGGCTAATTAAGGTAACGCAAGGCCTGAGCCATCTCTCGGGACTGGTGAAACAAGACAACTTGACCCGTCCCGGACGAAGACCAGTGGTCATGTCGAAACATTCGCTCCATGCGATACGTACACGAATACCTGTCGTTGCTAATCCAATGAAAACCACGCGAGTTGGTATAAATTCATTAGTGCAACTCTTCGGCGAGCACACAACAGAGGCGTATAAGAAAGGATCGCTTGTGTTGTCTTCTACCCTTGCAAGGCTCTTAAACCACCTGCAGATATATCTTTTAATGTGGCGAGTAAACGCGTGCCTCGAGTTCAGAATGTCGTCAAGATTAGCAGTACCAGACACGGCAGCACCACGCACAACGGACGCGCTACCAAAAAGAAAAAAAAAAGAGAGAGAAAAAATCCTGTACTCCTACTTGGGCCTTCGGTATCCCAAGTATTGATGGGGACGTCACCAAGAAAATCTGGTGATGTCAGCGGCAGCAAAAGCGTATTTGCACACTCCCTGCTTTTTTCAGCACGCATGGCGAAGAGGAACACTCAGCCAGGAAGAGAGGTGAGACAAAGAACGAAGCGTACCGAAGGGAAGGGCAAAACGGCGAGGGTCGCGTTCCGACCATCACACGCGTGTAACTCTGCCATTACAACACCACTTAAAAAAAGAAAAAGAAAAACAATCTGGCTGCGGCGTTTTCGTTTTATACAGACTCGTGCCCAACTGCAACACGACGACTAACCCCCGTATTCACAAACGCTCCTCGACTCGACTTTCACCCTTCACTTGACAGAGTTGAGCAGTGCGCCACCGCTCGGCTGAAAACGACACTGCGCTATTCAAGAATCACAGAAGAATATCGCTGACATGCAGTGATTTGCCGTGCCTAGAGACGGCGCTTTCATCGGCTTTCTGAAGGTGAAGCGTTAAGTGAAGGGACGTTCCTATAGAATAGGGGGGTAAATCTCGACATCTGGGTGGTTAAGGGGTCTTTGAACGCATGCGTGCGCGCACACGCCTACACTATACTTCATTGTTTCTGCACGCTGAAAAGTTTTCACGATAAACCTCCAGTCAAACGTTGTCTGCAACCGGATTCCCTGTTCAGCGATTTCTGATAAACGCACGCGTGAGAAACGAAACCAACCTGGTCGTCTTCGCGTTCCGTCGACGCTGTCCCGCGATTGGTGTCGTTAACGCCGTGCGGCCTTGTCCCACCATCCTCCACAAAGTCCGTTGCATTGGGAGCGGAGGTAGTCTCGATGCACGAGGTCGCACCCGCGCGATCCGATCCGCGGATGTTCACATGGGTGACCTCTGTTTTGCGCTGCGCCATCCAAATTCCGGGCAATGGAGAATGTAGCATACATGTGTGTTTCGCAGCGAGCATCCGTTTACTCGTTTATATTTAAAGGCACACGAAATACAACCATTAAGCCGACGTTGATTGTTGAAATAGTGGTCTAGAAACCTCGTAGTGTTACTTTTGTGCCAAAGAAGGACCTATTTTGAAATAAAATTCCGTTTTAGAGGTCCGCGTAGGGTTATTGAACTTCAAATTACGCGCCTCAAGAAGCAGACGAACCGGAACGACTCGCCCCGCCGCTGTGGTCTAGTGGCTAAGGTACTCGGCTGCTGACCCGCAGGTCGTGGGATCAAATCCCGGCTGCGGCGGCTGCATTTCCGATGGAGGCGGAAATGTTGTAGGCCCGTGTGCTCAGATTTGGGTGCACGTTAAAGAACCCCAGGATGTCAAAATTTCCGGAGTTCTCCACTACGGCGTCTCTCATAAACATATGGTGGTTTTGGGACGTTAAACCCCACATATCAATCAATCAATCAACCGGAACGACTCACGTCACTGTTGCCGTGCACAGCATTGTCCGGCTTTACTGTGCTAGTAGCAGCAGACCGAAAGCAGCGGGAGCCACAGCAGCAACAGATGCCATTGATCAATTTCCTGCCATTGGCTCCGAGATTGCAGACGTTTTTTTTTTGTTCAACTCCACCCCACTAGATGAAACTACCTGTCCAGTGTAACTACGAGAAAATTAAATTTTTGAACCACTTGTGTCATTTCCCATAGTAACGTACGGTTCTTTTTTCCATGAATGAAAGAGAAACGAACACGCAGCATTTTATGGCGTCTCTTGATGCACGGAAGGTACTTTATTTAGTGCAGCTAGATCGATTACTAGTGATTAATGGTAGGCGGTCCGTCTGATCTCATCGGGATGATTTTGAGAATGCCCTACTGCGGCACATGTGTTCTTGTGCATTTACCTTAATAATCTTCGTAAGTAGAGCACTGTTGATAATATTGTCATTTTAGATGTCGTCATACACCGAATTTTCGCTCTGACGTAAATTGTTGTTTGACTTTAGTGTCTCTTTATTAACGGAAATGTTCTAGGGCTGGGTCTGACGACAAATATGAGTGTTCGCGCTGGATGTCATGCTCCGATTACCCGATAACCTGAAGATGGCGTAAATTTCTCAATTACGTAAGTAGGCTCCGTAGGTTGCTAAATATGGTTCCTTTACACGTCCCTGAAAGGAGCCCTGAACAGTAACTCGAGGTTGCAGACGAAGCGGTAATCACAAATTAAACACAGGAGAACCGCAGTTCCGTTGTTGCTTTGCTTGCTTTGTGGGGCTTAACGTCCCAAAACCACCATTTGATTATGACAGACAGACAGACAAAGAACTTTATTCAGGTCTTGAGGAACTGCGTTGTAACGGCACCGTTTAGGGGGAATCCGTAGCAGTCGCGGGCCGCTCCCACGTAGGAACCGGAAGACCGTGGCCCTCCGCCCTCTCGCAGGCCCTCTGGACAGCCCGAAGTTGAACCAAGAGGTCGCCACTGTTAAGGGCTTCCTCCCAGTCCTCTTCTTTGTTGAACTCTGCGTCACGTAACGCAGGACATTGCCAGAGCATATGAGGTAATGAGCAATACGCCTCACCGCAGTCCGGACAATGAGGCTCGATGTTGGGCGAAAAATGGCTGAACCTGCCACGCGAAGGGAAAGACCCCGTTTGGAGCATCCTGTAGGCCGATGATTGCGGTCGCGTAAGTTTAGGATGAGGAAGTAGAAAAGTCCTCCGAGATAGATGATAATGAGTCATGATCTCGTGGAAAGTGAGTAGCGAGTCCCTGTATCTTCCGGCGTCCCCGCCTGCGAATTCGCCGGGACCGCCGCGGTGAGCGATACCTCGCGCACGGTCATGGGCAAACTCATTGGCGTTGGGGACATCAGGATGTACGTTGGCCCCCATGTGGGCCGGGAACCATGTTATGGTGTGAAACCCGGCAGCCCCCTCACAGCCGAGGATGGCCGCTGCCTCACGCGAGATCGAGCCCGAGGCGAAAGCCCTAGCTGCGGAACGCGAATCTGTAAAGACACTAGGACGCGATGGGTCCTTCATTGCTATGGCGATGGCGATTTGCTCAGCCACCATTGCCGAAACCTTTCTAACCGAGGCAGAGCATAGGAGTGTGCCACTATGATCAACCGAGACCACTGCGAAGCGATCCGAACGCCCGTACTGGGCTGCATCGACAAAGGTCGCGAGATGCGGTCTGTTTGCAACTGATTTTAATAAGGAACGGGCCCGAGCTATGCGGCGCCCTACATTGTATTGTGGGTGGACATTTCTTGGAAGTGGAGCTACCGAAAACGTGCCTCTGATCGAGGGTGGTAGTGCTACATTACGCTGGTTAGTCGCCGTAGGACCGCAGCCTATGGATTCCAGGATGCGCCTACCAGCCCTCGAGGACGATAGTCGCACGACCAAAGCCATCTGCTGGGCCTCGATCACCTCCGAGAGGGAGTTATGCATGCCCAATTGTAGGAGCTTCTCGGTGCTAGTGTGGATAGGCAAGCCTAGAACTCGCTTTATGCTTTTGCGCAGTAGTGTATCAATTCTTGCCTCTTCTCTTTTGGACCAGCGCAACGCCGAAGCGACATAATTAATGTGGCTCATGAGAAATGCATGATAGAGCCGAAGGAGATTGCTCTCGCTCAGCCCACCCCTGCGGTTCGAGACCCTGAGTATGAGCCTAAGCATGTTCTCCGTCTTGGAGGTGATGCGGGCTATAGTTCGTGAGTTGCCCCCCTTGGACTCTAGCAGGAGTCCGAGGACCCTGATGGAGTCCACCCTGGGTATTTTCTGCCCATCCCGTGTGTATAAAGCTATGGGAATCTGTTCTAAAGGAGTGAGGTTCCTCAGTCCTTGTCGGGTGGGTCTGTATAGTAGTAACTCAGACTTTGCCGATGACAGGCTCAGGCCCGAACCGACTAGAAAGTTCTCCGTGATGTCTAATGCCTCTTGGAGCGCCTGCTCTACCCCGGCGTCGGACCCTCCCATGCACCACACGGTGATATCGTCCGCGTAGAGAGCATGGTTAACCCCGCGCACCGTAGCGAGTCGCTCCGAGAGGCTCTTCATGGCAATATTGAAGAGTAGAGGAGAGATAGCTGCCCCCTGTGGGGTGTCTCTCGCTCCCAAGGTAAATTCCGTGGATTGGATTTGACCGATCTTAATGGTAGCCCTGCGATCCCTGAGAAAAGACCTAACGTATGCGTGGAACCGTTGCCCTAGACCCATAACCGAAATTGCCTCAAGCACAAACTTGTGCGAGATATTATCAAAAGCTTTGGCTAGGTCTAGAGCTAGTACGCCTCTAGTATCCCTGGTGTTGTTGTCAATGATTTGTCTTTTGATAAGGAGCATCACGTCCTGTGTGGATAGTGCAGATCTGAATCCTACCATATTGTGTGGAAATAGCTCTCTGCTTTCTATGTACTCGGATACCCGATGATGAATCGCATGTTCGGCCACCTTGCCTACGCAGGACGTAAGCGAGATGGGTCGCATGTTCTCCAAAGCCAGAGGTTTGCCTGGCTTTGGGATAAGCGCTACCGAAGCTGTCTTCCAGGATTCGGGGACGTGCCCCGTCTCCCAGATCCTGTTGACTTCCTCGGTAAGCTTCTCGATGGATTTGCCATCCAAGTTACGTAAGAGCTTATTTGAGATTCCATCCGGGCCCGGTGCAGAGCGTCCGTAGAGCTCGTGGAGGACCTTACAGATTTCTGGTTCAGTGAAAGGTGCGTCCAGCTCCGCCACCATTCCACCCGTGTAATGCGGATAGTCCGCATCGCCAGAAGGGCCCAGCGGAAGATAGCTGTCCGCTAACCTCTTCAGGAGGGCCTCTTCGGGCACTCCCTTCGCTTTTTGGTTGTGAACGATTCTGTCAATAGCCAATAGCTGATTTCCCTTCGACTGTGACTCATCAAGTAATTGTTTGAGGAGGTTCCATTTGGTCCCCACTATCATCTGTCCGTCAACCGACGAACATACTTCATTCCACTGCTGTTTGGAGAGTTCAATAGAGTAGGCTTCGATCTCGCGATTGAGTTGCGCAATTTTCTTTCGAAGTCGGCGATTGAGCCTTTGCGTCCTCCACCGGGACAGGATGGAATTCTTAGCCTCTAAGAGATGCGCGAGGCGTGCATCCATCCGATCAACCCTCAGGTTCGTTTTGACAACCTTGGTCACAGCATTAGCATCCTCCTTGAGCCTTGCAAAGAGGCTGTCTAAGCTGTCGTATTCATCCTGGTCCTCCTTCCGCAATTTACGAAAGGCATCCCAGTCCGTTACTTTAAATTCCCTGGGGGGAGCTGCATTGACTGCTAGGGTAATAGCCACTATGAAGTGGTCGCTACCTAGATTCTCTTGCAAGTTTTGCCACCCTGCTCCGGCGACGTTCTTGACGAACGCCAAGTCTGGAGTTGTGTCTCGGACCACTGATGTGCCAATTCTTGTCGGGTATTGCGGGTCCGTAATAAATTCAAGAGAACAGCTAGATACGGCCTTTAGGAGGTTGTTGCCTTTGGGGGACTGCCTGGCGTATCCCCAAGCGTCGTGCGGAGCATTAAAGTTTCCCGCTACCACGATGGGGGCCCCCCTGGCCAGAGCCACCGCTTTTGCCATGATCGAAGCGAACCCCTGCCGCTTGTCCGACGGCGAGCTGTACACATTCAGGAGGAATACGCTGTTCTTGAGCCAGCTGTTGGGGATTATTTCTAGGATAATGACCTCAGCCTTGCTGTTGCCAAGCTGTAGTTTGTGTTCTTGAAAAGAGCACTTTTTTGCGACCAAGGTTGCCAAACCGCGCTTCCCTTGCTCGCGCACCGAGACGACTCGATAGCCCGGGAAAGTTAGCGCATCACCGAGAGTTTCCTGTAACATAATTACGTGCGGTTTGACCGCCTGAGAAGCAATAAAGTGCAGCAGTGGAGCCCTGCGCCTTTTGAAACTGGCACAGTTCCACTGCCACACGACCAGTTCATTAGTGTTGTCCGCCATAATTACTGTTCTGAGACAGCCAATCTCTAGTCGGGTTGACTGTTACCGCGCCTGCAGGCGACTGTGCCCTGTTCGGCCCTATCGGAGGCGAGCTACCCGTAGCTAGCGCTGCCTGTGTACCTTCAAGAGACGACACCCTTTCAGTAGGGTAGTCATGCTATCAGCCAGTTGTTTAATCGATTGCTGCATGCTTTCCAGAGCCTTGCTGTTCGATTCTGTCTCCATAGCATCCCACTCCCCTTGGGGGGGGGGGGGGGTGAGGCCCTATGTTTTCCCGAGCGCGCCTGCACGTCCCCTGGTGGGGGAATCTGTTGTCTCTCACCCTGCGAGGAGTAATGCTTGCGGAACGACTCAGGGTCAGCCCTCAGCTGTTGAATCTCTGCTTCAAGGCAAGCATTCTCTTGGATCAACTTAGCTACCCTGGGGTCTTCCCTATGCTCTGGCAATGGTACCCGCGTTACCTCTGGTGGCGGCGCCGCTGGCTTCGGCTTGGCTCGATCCGCCCACGTGGGTACTTCCTGGATTCGTGCACGGGAGCAGGAGCGCCTTTTGGTGCGAGCGCGGCCCCTGGAGCGGTCGCGCCGGCGGCCAGCCGGCGTGACGGAACGCCCCTGCCTGGGAGCACTTGCCACGCTGGAATCCCTTGACCGTTCCTCCTCAGCCAGCTGTTGCTGAGACTTTTTGACGCGCTTTCGGCGCCGTCGTCTTCTCCGTCGCACGACGTAAGGTACTTGAAAGCGTTCTTTGCACGTTCTGTCCGCCATCGGATGTGGGCCTCCGCAAAGGGCACATTTAGGCGAGCATTGGCGATCGTCGGGTGGAGACACGAGCCCACAGCCCTTGCACACCCTCTTGTTGGGGTTGGGGCAAACATCGGCCCTGTGACCAAGTCCTCCACACGCGTAGCACACGTCGGTTTGGCGCTTGTAGAGCGTGCAGCGCAGCATGCTTACGCCGCATATGACATAGTTTGGTACCTTCATGCCGTCGAAAAGCACTACCACAGTGGTGGTGTTCTTGATCCTTTTGGCTTCTAGGGCCTTCGAATTTCGCTGGTTGACGATCATCGTTTGGAGCTGGGCCTCGCTGATGTCAGTGTCCACTCCTCGTATGACTCCTTTACAGGTGTTATCGGGCGCCGCGACATATGCCGCCACATGGTACATTCCTTCGCTTATCCGAATCTGTTGGATCGCGGCGTAGGCGTTTGCGTTCTTCTGCTCCGGTGTGGAGACTACGAGAATGTTCTTGTCGATGTTTGGGCAAACGATGTCCCCTTCCGTCTCTGCCGGGGCAAGAGCAGCCGCCATGGCAATAGCCTGTGCGAGCCTAATTAGGCTTACTTTTCTGACGTCAAGTCCGTCCCTCGGCCTGACGATAATTCGTATGTGGTCCCTCGGCAGTCGGGGCAGCCTCGATGCAGCTGCGAGGCGCTTCGTTGCACCTTGCGGGGCTGCCGTGCGGCGGCCTCCCTTCGAGCCCACATGTGATGCGTTGCCCGCGGAAACTGGCGTTTCTACACGAGCTTTCTTGTTCTTGCCCAGCGCTGTCGTCCAACCCGGGCAATTGGCTTCTTCGTGAGAGATTTCCTCTCCTTCCACCATCGCTACTTCGGGCATGTTGCCCCTTTTCTCCCGCCTCTCGCCGTCGACGCTATAGGCTGAGCCCGGTAGGGTTAGCCGAGCCGCGGCGCGTTCCACAAGAAAAGTTCCAATAATTCAGCAAAAGGACCACTCACCGAAAAAAGTCTGGTATCGACGTGATCCTCAAAAAGAAACTGCGTCGAATGAAACGCAGCTCGAGCACAGGCACCACAAAAATCCTAACGAAAACATTAACAGAAACGGGAGCCGATCTTCTCGCGTCCGCACTGGTCGGCGCCCCCTGCGTCTCTCCCATTTGATTATGAGAGACGCCGTAGTGGAGGGCTCCGGAAATTTAGACCACCTGGGGTTCTTTAACGTGTACCCAAATCTGAGTACACGGGCCTACAACATATCCGCCTCCATCGGAAATGCAGCCGCCGCAGCCGGGAACCGAACCCGCGACCTGCGGGTCAGCAGCCGAGTACCTTAGCCACTAGACCACCGCGGCGGGGCGCAGTTCAGTTCCGTTGTTTCTGCTGATTTCACGTTGAGTAAAACTAGGGTGGGCTGTTTTTATTTTTTTTGGCCAACAGTTTGAAGTACGTCTGTACTTATGCTTGTTTGCCTACATGTTTGCACTATACCACGTTTTATGCCCTAGTGTGACAATACACTCTAATAAAAAATATTACCTCAATTATTGTTTCATACGTTCTGATTGGTCACAAGTACAACTCTCTTTAAAGATAGACGTTAACTCTTTTTTTCTCTCGTGCCTCCATAAAGGGAGCCAAGAGGATTGGAGCATGGACTATATAAAGTGATGCAGTGGCTCGATATATTACCGACATTATGTCCAATGTCTATTCTACGCTTGGCTACTTTCGATGTCCAAGCTTTGCCTTCTATTTCTAATCGTTTTGATGACTGTATGGTAAACCAACACATTCAGTTTAGTTGATCATGAGTTCATTAAACTCTCTAGCATGGAAAAAAAAACCACACGCAAATTCGCAACAGTTATAAGAGATCGAATGTGCTTTAGCGAAAGAGCCAAGCTTACCACGATGATCTGGGGCCTCGTGTAATTGGCCGACGCCATGCCGATGATGAAATCAGCACCGAGGTCGACATAGTGCCATATGCATCCGGAATCCAGCAGTTCGGGGATGTACTGCGCATGATCACAATGTGGTCGCCTCAACATGAAGTATACTCGCTTGTTCTCGAAAAAGTGGTAACGAAAAATTGTTGTATAATTTAAAAAAAAGAAAAGAAAATGGAGGAAAGAATAGTGATTAAAGAGGCAACGTGAGAAGTGTGTCTCGACTACTACGTAGTGGTCAATGCGTCCAGGTTTTGTGCTCAAATGTTATGGATTTAAAAAGTTACCTTCCCCGGTCGGTTAACTGAAACTTTTTTCTCGACTTCTTTCAGCTGCCCGAAGGCCTTAGTAGCGACGTCAATGCCTTGACGGAAATGGCGTGCGTGAATTTCTGGTAAACCTTGGCGTAAAACACTATAGTGTTAAATAAAAGGCATTTCTGACGTTTTATCGTAATGATCTGTCATAAACATTGCGTTATCACCGATTGCATCTCATGTTCACCCGCAATTCAACTTACTTGGACGGTTCCGACCAAGATGCAGGCGTCGAAGATGATACTTATTCCAGCCAGGCCTAGCTTGATGTAGTTGGACTTATCGACGCCCACTGCACAGAGAGACAAGGAATGTGTGTTCAAACGCGTACCACCGACGATTTTACGATCCGGTTTAATCATTAGTCTTTTTAGGAAGTTACGGAAATACGGTACGGTATAACTCTGCCGCTCCTCCTTTCTCACTTGTTGGGCAGCCACTCACGCTTTTTGCCGCTCTTAATTCTAGTGCAGGCGCCCAAATTCCAATTAGTGAAGGCACGCCTCATTGTTGCCTCTCAGTCTACACATAGTTAACGAGGGACCTGTTGTTAAGGGGAACGCACTGTCACATGCTGGAAATGGGAGTAGTTGAAGTACAGCTAGTGATTTTGACCACAAGCTCTGGAGGTGCCCCTCTTTACAAGGAAAAAAAATGAATTTTCTGAAAATTGCTCTCATTTAATGCTCACGAGTCCGGTTCTCATACAACAACTCGAGGCTGTCCAAAAGGCCCATGATGCGGTGGTGAGGCTAGGCCTCCCCGTCCCTACGTGGGAGCGGCCCGCGATCCTACGCCTATAAAACGGGGATGGAATCCTACAGGACCCCAATAAAATTTTCAATCCATCCATCCATCGGGTCTCCGTACAGCTACTTGTCGAAGAATAAAGTTCACAGATGGCTTTGACTCTCTCGCTTCTTTCTCTGTAGAGGGCCGACAACCAATTTTTGACGGTATATCTGTTTTATTTAGCGCAATGCAAAGCTCAACGGTGAGAGCGTCTAATCATGGAGTGGCAACTTGGAAGACACTGCGTAACATCTATATTCTAGTTTAGGTCTGCGTGCAACAAATTCTGCGAACAATGGGAGGTGAACGTGAGAGCGGTTCCCGTTTGTGCGCGGTGGTTTGCTGCACATGTATGTGTGCGCGAAGGCAGCGCCGCTTTTTAGCGAGTAACTTTTTACTTCGTATAAGCAGCGCAGAATATAACGGGGATGGGTAATATGTACACTCCAATTTCAAGCATATAGTGCAGATGAAAGAATTGAACTTGTGTGTGGCAAACCGAACGACTCTATAAAAAAGCTCCAAGGCTCTTCCATGACATAGCAGTTTTTGTTACTTCTAATCGCGATTTAAGAAGTATATATATGGTATTTCTGAGTGCTGACATCATGAAGATTTTGCTTGAATCTGTCACTGATTCACGGCCTCTTTAATTCCACCATGGTGTAATCGCATGTTTTGGACAACTGTCAGTCGCTTTAAAGATCGATGTTTTTTGCTTACACGTGGAATCTACTTTTAAACTCGTGCTCAAGCCAACGTTTCGACAAGAAATTTGCCTTTGCCGGGCCTTGGCAACAATGAGTCACCTTTATCGCACTGTTCGCTCCCCAACGTTTCGACTATAGATGACTTGCCCTTGTCGGGACCTTGGCGATGACTAGTCGCCCTCATCGATGTGTTGGTTACAGCGACGCTTTGTTCACTTCATGTTCATATTCGGTTCAGTTTGTTTATTTTCTTAGTGAGAGGGCCAGTCCTACTGTGAAATGTAAAATTTCCCCCTTACACCAAAGGTATTTACTGCACTATTTTATGCCTGCCACGTTGTTGAATAAACTCGAACGAATCTCACTCCCTATAGTCGGAACAGTCACTCACCAAACTTGCTCACGTCGTGTACGTCTGGAACATAGATGAACCAGGACTGCTTTCTGAGTTGTTGCCCTATCTCAGGCTTCAGGACGTAAGCCACGTTGAAGGAATTCATCAACTGCGTCACAGCAACATTGTTTTCGAAGCAGTTATGTACTGCTCTTAACATAGTTGCTCCTGACATTTAAAAAAAATGGCTGTATAGCACATCTGCAGTGCTGTTGTGGTTGAACAACAACTACTTAATTGTCTCCTCCATTCAGCAAGACCAAGAAGCATATCGCTTGTGTTTTGACGCATGCGCACTGGTGAAAGCCTAAGGTTATCGCGAACCCAAAGCTCTGCACACCCGATTCGGAAGCAGGTATGTTGCAGCTCAAGGTTTTGACTGCTAGTTACGTCGGTCGAATTTCGTTTGGTGCGGGATGCTACAACACTTGCGCACCTAGATTTGCGTGTATGCTGTGACAAAAACTATTACTCTAAAAAAGTACTTTCGGTGGATCTTGATTTACCACGCATTGTTTTTAGAGAGAAACGACTAACTCTCTTTCGGGAACCGTGGCTCTCTGAAGAGAGTATATTGATCTCAAAAAAAGAGTTCACGTGTCTCTTTAAAGATAGCCATATGTGGCGAGTCTAAACTCTCAAAAGAGAGTCAAATGACTCTCTTTTGAGCTATTTCTCAAAAGGAAGTGAAACGACTCTTTGGGAACACATTTATCTTAAAGTGCGATAAAATAAAATCATTTAAAATCTTGCGCAGTACGGTGTCTTTCAGAAGCATGGTCTCTTTTTGGTAAGACAAAATGAAGAAATTAACAAGTCGAGTCATTCAGTCTGGCAGACACTCATTCATTTGAATTCGAAGGCTCAGCTTAAAGCAATTTTCTTTGCTCAATTTGTGACAGCAGCATGCAACATCGACGAGAGGCGAGTGCAGTCACAATCGACTATAGAGCACTTGGAGACAAGTTGTTTTCACTGTGTCGCGTAACCTATCCTGGTATAGGTAAGGTAATGTGCCTAACGAAGCTTGCTGTTTTTTTTATTATTATAATTGGTCATAGAGACACAACTGGAAAGCGAGATAGCAGCATTAGCGAGTTTCGCTACTGTGCACATTGTGTCTATAACGGCGTTGGTTACGTAAGAATGCAGCGTTTAACACACTTCGCGTGCGTGGTACTTCTGCTCATGCAAAACATGCGAAACCTAGCGTTCTCGCATACGGACGCATCGTACATCGTACTAAAACGCACCGTGTTTTTTTTTAACTCTTCAAACGTAAGCTAAGCAGGGTGTTCGATTTAGAAGCTTACCAGACAGGCTACAGCGACGCCAATGGCCTCCCTCGAGGAAACGTGGCACATGCCTGGAATCTCCTGCGTTAAGCGGTGTATTGTACAAGTAATGAATTTCTCCACCCAGATGCCCTATATGTGTTGTCTGTAGCTGATATGCTGCCGGACTGAAACTTTGTGTATATATGCCCCAAGTTTCCTTGTTTTACACAAAACGTGTGGTTTCGGGGGCATCCATTGATATTACGCTTCGCTTTGGTCATGTATGTCAACTTCGCATTCGGATTTGTAAATTCAGAAAATAACACCGCCGCATTAAGAAAAAGGATGAAGCTAGAGCCATCGAGAAAAATCCAGCAAAGGGCAAACTCTTCGGTGCAAACATTGCAACAAAGCGAGTCCCAACATGCTGATAGACCTTGTTGCACTGACGCAACATGCATCCTATGGTGAGAAGCAGGTATCTAGATGGATACCTCGCAAGATTGAGTAACTTTCGTGCAGGTTCGATTCTTGCATAGAATCTACTTAATTAGTAAGGATCATAGCGTGCCGATGAGGTGGACTCGTGGGGGCTCTAGTCAGTGAAGAGGCCCGGAGGACGCAAAGTCCATCCAACACATTGACATAAAAAGGGGGGGGGGAGGATGTTGTAAGTAAAAAGGGGGAGGGGTGCAAAGTAAGCCCCATACACTGACATAATAAAGAGGGGGGGTGGAGTGTGCCACGACGAACCTTTGCCACCTCCCCTGACGGGGAACTCAGCGCACACTTAAGGTTATTGATCGATGAAATAGAGGAGATATAAGTGCTTGCAGTACAGAACGGACGGAAGGAACACAAACGATAATGTCAAGCGCTCGTTTTCGTTGCTTGTATTCCTATCACCAATTGTGTACTTTTGCGCTATAGTGTGCCACACTTGAGTTAGTCTCTTCTGCAACTGTATTTCTTATTTAATGCGAACACTGATTAAAAACACAATAAAGCACTACACAATAAAACACTTCTGCGTCAGAAAAACACTGATTAGTGCATTACGACAAGAAAACGCAAAAGAAGGGGCTGTGAAACACACACAACAGGACACTGCCACATCGTGGCCTGTGCATGCCACTGTCCCGTCTACTTCGCTGTTCTGCCTTAATTACCAGACGGGTTCGCCATTAACGGCAATAACTCTGTGCTGAGCATGTATGTACTTCGCTCTCTTACAGAAGAACAGTGGCTTAAATTAGCCCAGGGCAACTGGTGGTTGACATTTCTGGCTCCTCTTGATGAACTGGTGACGTGCATGAAGATTAGCTGTTAGGCCAGCAATATGAACGATGTTCATTCAAGTGTTTCCGTTAATGGTGGACCGTACTGCGCACGAACAAACTAGCCCTCGTGCGACTCGTTGACTTAATCAGCGCCTATTGAGCGACTGTTCTGTCTAGTGCATGCATGAAACATACTTTAGTTAGGGTCGTTCACTTACGAGGCGGCTTCTTCTTGGGGGACAATTCGCAGCGACGGCCCTCGGAACACAGCGATCGGCAAGCTTCTTCTTCTTCTTCTGTAGCTCCCCTTTGCAAATAGAGCGTGCCACGTGCGGCTTTGTTTTGTTTTCTTTGTTCCTTCAGCATTATGGCACCTGCCCACTCTTGGACATTGGCCAAGAATCTGTAAAAACTTTTAAAAGATAATTTGAGCAATGTTAAATGACAAAAATAATGTGCAAAGTAAATTATAGGCAATATACCATTTATCAGCACACATATCCCATCTTCTTTATCCTCTCGAGGCCGCTCGGTATCGTTCTGACAGCTTAAAGGAACAGATTTTTTATAGTGCCAACTTTCATTACGTCAACCCCGAGCAGGGACGTAGCCAGGAGGCGAGGGGCTCAACCTCTCCCTCCCTCCCGAATTTTTTTGAATTTTGTTTGCGTGCTTATAAATTCACGTTTCCGTACAAACATACGCTTGACCTTTCATAAAGTAAAGTTGATTCCCCCCCCCCTCACTCCCGAAAGAAATTTCTGCTATAGTGGTCGCTTGGGCGTCTTGTTATGACATATTGGAAGGAATTTATAGCTACGCCCCTTACTCTGTCTGACGGCCACCTCATCATCTTTGTCAAGTGCTCACAGTCGTGAGGTAATAATCCTGCTAAAAGTCCGACTTCACTCAATAATAGGTTCTCTCTTTCTCTTTCCTGTCACGTCGCTACCTTTTCTGGCACCATATTGATGCACTGCTAAGCTCGAGGTCACGGGTTTGATTCCCTTCTACGGCGGCCGCACTTCAACCGAAGCGAAATGCGAGAATACCATATAAATTTAGATGCATGACTAAGACCAGGTTGTCGCTATCAATCGGCAGTGTCTGACTATACGGCGTGCCCCCAGCAATGTCCTTGTTTGAGCACGTGAACCACCGTAAATTATTATTCCTACAACCTCTATACCTCCTCCTCCGATCTTCCTCCCCTTTAGCAACGCATGGTAAGTTAACCAAGCTCATACCCCGAATTCATGTATCAGGCACATCGCTACGGGAGCTAGCAAGACTTCTAACTTCTTGCAGTGATGCGTTCGCGCCAAGAAAGAGTTGAATGAATTTACCGCAAACAATATCATGTTGAGTAGCGAAGCTGTTCTTGGTCGAGGTTCTTGTGCCCGGGGGACCGTCGTGAATGGTAACCGGATTTAGCCCAAGAAAGTACGTAGACGCCGTTGTTGTAGCTTCCCGTCGGACGGGAACACAGGTGTTACATATACCGTACAAAGAGAGTTCATAGCGGGCCCACGTAAGGACAAAAAAATGGACAGGCGGATGAACTGTACGGTCTATCTTATAAGCCTATAAGCTTAAGATAGACTGTACTTCGTCCGCCTGTCTGTGCGTCCGTCCGTACGTGCATTTGTACGTGCGTCCGTTCGTACATTCGTCCATCTGAGCCTCCGTCCATTCGCACATTTGTCTCTCCTTTATACCACTAGTCGGTAACTTCAACGAAGACATTATGGGCTTTAGGGCCTATAGCATCGCTTTGTCATCAGCATTCGCGCATCTGCTGTATATATTTTTAGGGACGGGGAAGTAACCGTGCTTGATGTATGTTCGTTTGCAGCTTCGCCCCTAAAAGCGCCGCAAGGGGCATAACAGTTTTGAAGGGGATACCTCACTACGATTTCCGTAATAGCAGGGAAATCTGACGCTATAGTACGTGTCTCAGCCATAAAGGGAAATACACACGTACTACGCGTACTTGCTAAAAGTTGTGTCGTCTCAGCAACGTAAAATCTTAAAAGTTACTGTTCACGTTCCTCGAAGACGCTATATCATGATGCGCTGTAAGGTGACTTGCGTCACAACCATTACGTTGTAACAGGCCCACACCACGATCATGTGTTCTTTCCCAGCGATCTTGGACTGGAGGCTGCATTCATACTTGTGAACATTGTAAAGCAAATATAACGCATATCTGAGTCGCAATATCAGTACTTAAGTATTAGGTGGCGTGTTCCTTTACTAGAAATTTCATGTACGCGTAATTCTAAACTTACTAGTGTTTCTTACGCCGCGCTGTTAATGCGAAGCTATGCACGGAAAAGCACTCTGCCGACAACATGGTGCTGCAACCTGGCAGTGGCCCTGGGTTCAGACACAAACTCAAGTTTCCCCACGGCCCTGCCAGATGGCGTTCGTAGCTCATGCTGCGCCATATCTCACGCGGTTGAGACCAGGATTCATGTAGTACGGCCGCCAGAAGACTATCGTCTTTGACGAGATTTGCAGCGAAGCAGGCAGATACGCGGCCAATTTTTCAGTAGAAGGTGTCAGCTACGGGACACAGTTTCTGTGGCACACCAGTTTATTGATGATTTGATTGATTTGTGGGGTTTAACGTCCCAAAACCACCATATGATTATGAGAGACGCCGTAGTGGAGGGCTCCGGAAATTTCGACCACCTGGGGTTCTTTAACGTGCACCCAAATCTGAGCACGCGGGCCTACAACATTTCCGCCTCCATCGGAAATGCAGCCGCCGCAGCCGGGATTCGAACCCGCGACCTGTGGGGGCACACCAGTTTATGGTGCTGATAATCTTTGATTAGCTGCACAATTGTGTATACCCATTTTTTTTGCTAACTGCTGCCTTCGTAATTTTTAGTGGCCCAGTGATGAGTACCTACCGAATTGGTTTGGCACATACGCGTTGATGATGGCAGTTTTTTCTCTCCCTTTCTATTCTTGCTCTCTTCTGCATAGGGCATACTGTGCATGTATACATACCAGCAGTTTTCTCTGTTCTTTATTAAAGAGCTTTATCTCTTCATCTTTCCCTCTCTTTCGTTAGTGACTTGATACGGTCTGCAGCTGCTTTATTGCAAGACAAAGTTCAGGAAAAGTTCAGCAGTCGCACGTCCCCACCTTCACCCTTTTCGGCTGACGTATTCGGATAGGCGCGGGATGTTCACAACGATTCATTCTTTTATCTGAAACAAATATCAAAACTCTATAAACGAAGCCGCAAGTACAAACACTATAGGCAAATTCACCTACTTCCCATCGTTCCCATGGTGGCTAGAAGAGGGGGATATCCCTTCCCGTGTGAAGCACTGCAGAGGTGTCCAACCTATAGCGACAGATAGTTGCGGGGTTCACTTTTCATTTCCAATCCTAAGACCCCCCTATGGTGGTTGAACGGTCACAGCGCCGCAGCTCCCTTTAGTAGATAGTGTTGTAAACTCAATAAACTCTCGCGGCTCTGGAAGCAACGATGTTTGCGCAAGGCTCAAATACAGCGCCGTGACAGCTAGAAGAGGTAGGCAGTGAATTGAGTACTCGTAGTACACGAGACAATGTATCAGGCTGCAAAAGACACATCCAAGATGTGATGAAAAAAATATATCATTATCTGTGGAGTGCATGATGATGAGTGGGGCGAAGCGTCCATCCATCCTTTCGTTCGTCCGCGCTTTCGTCTCTGCGACCGTCCGTGCATCCGTTCATGCGTCCGTCCCTGCGTCCATCCATGCATCTGTTTGTCTGTCCGTCCGTCCACCAAGAGAACACTCCAAGTACCACCATCTCGCACCTATTCTTCATATATTCAGCCTATATATAGAAGCACCGCCATCCAGCGGACATTACAAGGACTAAATGAGAAATGGCGCTCGTGCACTTTCTTAAGGCATGTGCTTCGTGTGTACTTCCCAACTTTCACCGCATCTAGTTCATAGCACTGTGGCCCAACCCTTGCTAAACCTTGCTAAAACCAAGCAGGTTACGCCCAGCGAGTTTAACGTGGCAACCCTTTCTGGGCAGATAGTGCTCAAAGTGCGTCCTTCTGATACTAGTCTTATTTAGTAAACATCAAATTCAAGGCCGATTGCATTGGTGAACAATTCACCAATACTCGTCTTTGTAAGTTATTTCATCAGAAGCAACTGACTTCTTATCTATGATTCACGTGCGCGCGTTTCCTCCTGAATTGAAAAGGGTGCGCGCGTGTCACTCCGGCCGTGGAAGTGGCTACCTAATACTATTACTACCTACATCGCGAACGCACGGTCCACGGCATAGGAAGCTTCGCTACCAAAAGATGTTCTACGATTGAAGGTAAGCTGTCCCTATACCATGAACGGAAACTTACATGAGTGTTTAGAACATATGTTCGACGATTTAGAGCACGATGTACTCTACTGTGGAAGAGCAAGAAGTTGTCCCTGCCATGGCGCTCATAGTTCGAGCGCCATGGAAGAGAAGCCGTGTTTAGAAAAAAGTTTATCCTATCGTGGGACACAACAATCCTATCGAACGAGCGTCTATACGACAAGAACAATAACAAACAAATGACAAAGAACAAGATACATGTCCTCTTTAAACAAAAGTGTCCAAGTCCGTAGGGTGGCCCCAAACAATGTTACTAATGACTACATATACTACATATATACACTAATCACAATATGGACGATGTACACGGCGATGTATGTTAATCTACAAGAATTGGTGAAGATGTTAGCAAGTATACACAACAGCTATCAAGATTCGTGCAATTTGCACAATTTACAGCGTTAGAATGAATTGCATATGTACAAGAACTCACGTCCATACGGAACACACAAACACATAAAAATAGTAAACACATACAGATTACATGCACTAATCAGACACTGACAGGTGACCTGGCTGTAGGAAACAGGCCAGGTGGAAGACTAATCGAATACGTCTGTAAACTACCGTGACAAAAAGCGGCACGACCATTGTCGTAAAAAAATTTTTCCTACCCAAAGGAAGAACAATTCCTCCGAAAGAAACGATAGAAGTTTAGAGTATAAGTATTCCAGAATCGGAAAGAGAGCGCGACGACGACGACCTGCCACAACAGCCTCGCACATATTATGCCACAAACAAAAAGCTCCCGCAGCTACTGGTTTAAGAGAATTTTATTTCCAGATATATTTTACATAGCTTATGTGCACAGAACGATATACAATGATGATCATGCGTATGTACAGTGCAAGCTGTTATGTACAGCGAAAATAACTTATTTTGGTATGCAGTGATGTACAATACAACAATTGTACAACAAGGACGGGACATTCATAAACTTCGAGATGATTAAACTTGTATAAACAGTAAGGCTATATGCACAAACAAGGGGGTCATTCACAGTGTAAGGTGATGTTTTTGTATTCACCTGTGAGGACAGTTTGCTCTCGTGCTCAAGAACAATATTTCACAAAAATGACATGTTTTTAATAAGGAAAGGGAGAATTCACACTGTATTTTCACAGTGGTACATGCTCTAGCCCACCTTCTTAGTAGGAGAGGAACGGCATGAACACATTGTTGTTTTTTACAATAATGAACCACGTAGACCAGTATCGGAGAAAAGCCTCCTCTTCCAGCATAACTAGTTCTTCATTGAGATGCATAAGCATTTCGTTTCTTAACTGATGTAGCAGCGAAAACATGGCTCGCAGAGGGTGTCCCCTGGAAAAAATGAACTACATGAAGAGTAAATGTTGTTGAAAGAAGAAGCAGTATGTTTAGGATCATGAATCATGGTCTTCCGTTTTGTTCTGGTTAACAGCGTTTCATTTTTGTTCCTAATAACGTTTTCTTCTGTCTTATGCTTTGATTGATCAGTGGCTGAACGTCGGCGTTTTCACGGCATTGTGACCTTTTATTTTATGTGTTCTGGTCAATAAACGTACTTTTGATAAGCTTTTTGTTCTTCATAGATGTATCGGTTTGTTCGCATGCACCAGCGCTAAATCTGCTGTACAGGACGGCAACACACGGACATTGTTTACGGTGCTTCGCCCCGAAAGAAAAAAAAATGGCAGCATATCTTCAGAGTGAATGATGGAGAGTGGGGCGAAGCATCCGTCCGTCCATTGACAGGCTGCCCTGAGGGGAATGCCGTGATGTTCTATGTCACGTGGAGAGTTCAAACGGAGGCGTTCCATTTCATCGAGGCGCACGTGATTGGTCTATTTGAGCCGTGGGGAATGCCATGACGTTCTATGTCACGTGAGCCCAATTCAACCAGAGGCGTTTGGTTCCATCGGGTGGCACGCGATTGACCCACCTCAGCCATGAAGAACGCCGCGGCGTTCTATGCCACGTGAGCCAAGGCGTCACTTGTCTGTTTTCATCCGTTTTCGTCCGTTTTCGTCCGTTTTCGTACGTTTGAGGCGAAGGAGCGGTCGAAGAGACCGTTCGAAACGAAACGGGTGGATTTAAATGGTTGCGAGGTGGCGTGGATTCTATTGAAAGGTAAACGCTTCGTGCCTTTGCAGTATCCGGGTACTTGGAGCACTGTAACGAAGTAAAAGCAGTCTTGCAATATATATGGTGTTAGGAGTGCGTGCAACTTTAAAACAAATCTTCGGGTCTAGTGAACTTATTTTTGTGTAACATGCAACATTGGTTATAATAAAGTTTAAGTGTGTGTCGAAAACCTTAACGCAATGGCGATCCAAACGAAAGATTCTGATATCACTGCTCAGCCAAAGGCCATATTTTGGGGAGGGACGATGAACAGAATGCGGCGATGGCATAGTGGTTAGAGCATCCGCCTTGCATGCAAAAGGTCCGTGGTTCAAATCCCGGTGCCGCGCAGTTCCCAACCAGATAAAAAAAATTCGCGTGGTAATGGAACTTAGGAGGCCTGGGGTGCGGCCTCACCGGTAACCACCACCGGTAACGCACTCCCTCACCAGAGAAGGATTGGCCACCCTGGTGCAGTATCTGGCAACTACCTCCCACATGCATACGTCAATTAACTCACGACCCTCAGTCCCTAGCAGCTGCGAAGCAACTGACCACGGCGGTGGTCAGATCTGCAACGCAGCAAAGGATGCTAAGAATCTCTGGATCCGAACAGGCCGCCATTGGAACCTGAACTTGGCAACGTTTAACGCTAGAAACTTATCTAGTGAGGGAAGTCTAGCCGTACTACTCGAGGAGCTAGAGGGTGTTAAATGAGATATAATATGGCTCATTGAGGTTAGGAGGACAGATGAGGCCTATACGGTGCTACAGAATGGGCACGTCCTTTGCTATCGAGGCTTGGGTGACAGAAGAGACCTGGGAGTGGGGTTCGTAATTCACAGAAACATAGCTGGCAATATAGAGGAATACTATGGCATTAATGAAAGGGTGGTGGGTATCGTAAATGTACTGAATAAGATATACAAGATGAAGGTAGTACAGGCTTGCGCGCCTACATCCAGCCATGATGACGCTTCAGTTGAAAGCTTCTATGAAGACGTGGAATCGGCAATGAGTAAGATAAAAACACAGTATACAATACTGATGGGAGACTTTAATGCAAAGGTCGGGAAGAAGCAGGCTGGAGACCAGGCAGTAGGAGATTATAGCATCGGTACTAGAAACGCCAGAGGAGAGCTACTAGTAGAATTCGCAGAACGCAATAATTATCACATTTTGAATACCTTCTACCGAAAACAATGAAACCGCAACTGGACATGGAGGAGCCCTAATGGCAAAAATACGAACGAAATAGACTTTATAATAAGTGCACACCCAGGCATCATGCAGGATGGGGAAGTGCTTGGCAAGGTTCGATGCAGTGACCATAGAATGGTGCGGCCTCAAGTTCGCCTAGACTTGAAAAAGGAACGACAGAAACTGATACGCAAGCCAATCAATGAGCTACCACTGAGAGGGAAAGTACAGAAATTCAGAGTGTCACTGCAGAACAGGTACTCGGCTCTTAGTGAGGAAACCAACCTTAGCGTAGATACAATGAATGATAATCTGACGAGTATCATTACGGAGTGTGCAGTGGAAGTTGGAGGCATTGCCAGGTAGTTAGACCGGACAGTGGCAAGCTTTCTCAGGAAACGAAGAATCTCACTAAGAAGCGTCAAATGATTAAAGTCTCAAGTACAACAGACAAAAAAGAACTGGCAGAGCTTTCGAAGTTGATTAATAGGCGTAAGGTATGCGATGTAAGAAGGTATAACATGGACAGAATTGAACATGCCCTGAAAAATGGAGGAAGCGTCAAAGCAGTGAAAAGGAAACTTGGGTTAGGCAAAAATCGTATGTATGTACTAAGGACAAAAAAGGCAAAATAACTACCAATATGGATAGGATAGTTAAAATAGCGGAGAAGTTTTACAGAGATTTGTACAGTAGCCGGCACAACCACGACCTTAATACTATAAGAACTAGCAGTAACCCAGAGGACACCCACCAGTAATGATAGAAGAAGTCAGAAAAGCTTTGGAGAGCATGCAAAGAGGCAAAGCTGCTGGTGAGAATCAGGTAACATCAGATCTGCTGAAAAATGGAGGACAGATTTTGTTAGCAAAACTAGCCACCTTATTTACGAGGTGTCTCCTGACGGGAAGGGTACCAGAGTGTTGGAAGAACGCTAACATCAGCTTAATACATAAGAAAGGAGATGACAAGGACTTGAAGAATTACAGGCTGATCAGCTTGCTCTCCGTAGTATACAAGCTATTTACAAAAGTAATTGCTAACAGAGTTAAGAAAACATTAGAATTAAATCAACCAAAGGAACAAGCAGGATTTCGAACAGGCTATTGCAACAATCGACCAAATTCATACTATCAAACAGGTAATAGAGAAATGCTCAGAATATAGCCAACCACTATACATAGCCTTCATAGATTATAAGAGGCGTTTGATTCAGTAGAAATATCAGCTGTCATGCAAACACTGCGGAATCAGGGCGTCAATGAAGGATATATATCCTGGGAGAAATCTACAGGGGATCAACTGCTACCATAGTGCTTCATAAAGAAAGCAACAGAATACCAATAAAGAAGGGTGTAAGGCAGGGGGGCACAATCTCCCCAATGCTATTTACCGCGTGCTTACAGGAGGTTTTCAGAAGCCTAGAATGGGAACAGTTAGAGATAAGAGTTAATGGAAAGTACCTTAGTAACCCTCGCTTTGCCGATGACATTGCATTGCTGAGTAACTAAGGGGAGGAAGTGCAACTCATAATTACGGAGTTAGACAAGGAGAGCAGAAAGGTGGATCTTAAAATTAATCTACAGGAAACGAAAGTAATGTACAAAAACCTCGGAAGAGAGCAGCGCTTCGAGATAGGTAATAGTGCGCTACAAGATGTAAAAGACTATGTCTACTTAGGGCAGGTAATAACTACGGAGCCGAACCACGAGATTGAAGTAACTAGAAGAATAAGAATGGGGTGGAGCACATTTGGCAAGCATTCTCTAATTATGACAGCTAGATTGCCACTATCCCTCAAGAGGAAGGTATATAACAGCTGTATCTTACCGGTACTTAGGTACGCAGCAGATACCTGGAGACTTACAAAGAGCGTTCAGCTTAAATTGATGACGACGCAGCGAGCAATGGAAAGAAAAATGGTAGGTGTAACCTTAAGAGGCAAGAAAAGAGCAGAGTGGATTACGGAACAAACGGGAATTAAGGATATCATAGTTGAAATCAAGAAGAGGAAATGGACATGGGCCGGGCATGTAGTACGTAGACAAGATAAACACTGGTCATTAAGGGTAACTAACTGGATTCCCAGAGAAGGCAAGCGGAGTAGGGGGAGACAGAAGGTTAAGTGGGCAGATGAGATTAAAAAGTTTGCGGGTATAATTGGCAGCAGCAAGCACAAGACCAGGTTAACTGGCAAAACATGGGCGAGGCCTTCGTCCTGCAGTGGACATAGTCAGGCTGATAATGATGATGAGGATGATGAACATATAATTCTGAATATGCGTTAAAAAAACAAACTTGCAATTAGAAACGGAACACCACCTTGCTCGACTATTATACATGGGTGATTGGTAAGCGCGATGTGGTTCTTCCGGAGGAAATTGTATTGCTTTATTACGATAGCAATTATATGGACAGTATATCTATCTATCTATCTATCTATCTATCTATCTATCTATCTATCTATCTATCTATCTATCTATCTATCTATCTATCTATCTATCTATCTATCTATCTATCTATCTATCTATCTATCTATCTATCTATCTATATATATATATATATATATATATATATATATATATATATATATATATTTAAAAAAATAAATGGACTTCAACTCTACCGTAACTGCGCTGTTACCCTATTTCAGTTTATTATGTGTTGTCTTACCTCATTTTGACTTGTCATGTTGTCCCGCCCTCTTATTTAATCTATTTTTTTATTCACTTGTTTCTGTGCTGTGTTAGAGCACAATAAAGGATACCAGATTGTCAAAATTTTTAATACGACGTCCCTTATTATCTTGTCATAATTTTGGAATGCAAGACCCCAATAATAATAATAATAATAATAATAATAATAATAATAATAATAATAATAATAATAATAATAATAATAATAATAATAATAATAATAATAATAATAATAATAATAATAATAATAATGAGCTGAGACTTCCTCATTGCATTCACCATTATTACTAACTATTGACAAATTAATTATTCTAGACACTTCTGCAAGCGAGTTCATGAATTCATTTTCCAAAATATGTCGTCACGTAATGTGGTATGGAAAAAATTGGCAGATCCCACGTACAGTGGGAATCGATGTTAGGCGAAGCACGAATGAAAAAGGTTGATATGTCAATTTAAAGTCAGTACGACGTTACGAGGTGGAGGTAAATGATGCCGTACATAACTTCCGTATCATGATTATTATGTTTAAATGTGTCGTTTACTTTCGTCATCCATTCACGTCACGTGATAGCAAATTTAGTATATGTGGAGCTAGCGAAACGACCGTGAGCACGCTATGAGCATGGTATGCTGTCATGTTCTTACATGACACGCGTGTGAGGATTATCATGTTTGCACCAGTCATATACTTTTGTCATCTATTGACGTCACTTAACACCAAATTTGGTATATGTGGAGCTAACAAAATGAAGGGCCCAATATACTCCAATGTAGCGTTGACGCGCGCGCATGCTGGGCACAGCGACGCTACGTTAGCAAAATGCGAGCACTCTATAGTCAAACGCCAGGCGCGACCGGCGCGACCAGCGTCCGTCGGCGTGGTCCAACGGCAACCAGTGCGACATACTGCATTTCGCGCCGATGTATTACCCTAAAAACACTGCGTCTCCCCATTTCGTGATGGAGGGACGCCGGACGCGCTGAAACGCGCATGCGTCAAAGCAACGCAGCGCTGCGCGCGCCTGCGAGTATGTGGTATGCAGGACCAGTGCCTGGCGTCGCAACGCCGGCATGACGCGTCAAAATGAACGCTGGTGAGCACGCGTACCGCGTCACGTCGAAATGTACTGGCGCCGTGACTGTGGCTAGTAGTCATGTTCTCACATGACACACATCTCATGATTATCATGTTTGCACCAGTCACATACCTTCGTCATCCATTGTCGTCACGTATTACCAAATGTGGCATGTGTGAAGCTAGCGAAATGGCCGCGAGCACATAATGAGTGTGGCATGTAGTCATGTTGTTGCATGACACGCATGTCGTGATTATCATATTTGTATGTGCCATACTCCTATGTCATCCGTTCGCATAGCGTAATACTGAGTTTGATACATGTGAAGCTAGCGAAACGGACGCGAGCTCATCATGAGCGTAGCATGTAGTCATGCTGTTACATGACAAGCATCTCATGTTTACCATGTTTGCACCAGTATCATACCTTCGTGATCCATTCACGTCCCGTAATAGCAAATTTGGTATAAGTGAAGTTAGTGAAACAAGCACGAACGCATCATGAGCGTGGCATGTAGTCATGTTGTTACATGAAACGCATCTAATGATTATCATCTTTGCACTAGTCACATACCTTCGTCATCCATTCATGTTCCGTAATACCAAATTTGGTACATTTGATGCTAGTGAAACAGCCGCGAGCACATCATGAGCTCGGAATGTAGTCATGTTACATGACAAGCATGTTATGATTTTCATGTTAGGGTCCGTTGCTTGTGTTCGTCACGCAATCATGTCATACCATACCAGTTT
The DNA here is from genome assembly GCF_043290135.1 of Rhipicephalus microplus. Lineage (NCBI taxonomy): Eukaryota > Metazoa > Arthropoda > Arachnida > Ixodida > Ixodidae > Rhipicephalus > Rhipicephalus microplus. The sequence goes on along the minus strand of NC_134704.1, from coordinate 46,109,701 downwards.
TGCAACACGCTGTGTGAACGAAACCACCACAAGAGTTGCAAGACCGTAAAATGTAAATCATGACATTCATGACATCAATGTAATGATTTTCGTGTTATGACTAATCAGATATGTTCTTCATAGTGTCATGTTATGTCATACCAAGTTTGGTATCGATACCATTTTCGAAACGGCCTGGGTAGCTAAAAGTCGTGGGCGGCTAGGCAGATAGATGCGCTCAAAGTCGCCGAAGTTCGCTAAGAAATGCTTCGCATTTAAAAGATAAAAAACAAAACAAAAAGCTCATATCTGCAGAATGGGTAATTTCTTCGCCATACGCGCTTTCAATTCTTAAATTGACATATTTATGAATTTTCGGAAAACCAGCGAATCAGAGTTCAGCTACGCAACTTCTGGCCTATTTCTCGCTGGAGGTATGCATAGAGAAAGAAATTTTTTTTTATTTCTCTATCAGGTAGGTTGCACGCGGCTTACAAATATCACTATCAACGTCACAAGATGAACACTTTTCGGTCACGCTTTATGATGAGTGAAAGAAGATGAAGTTCGAACGTCGAGCCCTGTTGGTCGCCATGCCTTAGTGTTTAATCTTCCCAAGGGAGAGCATCCAGGTACGTCACTCAGCCATACGAGTTATCTGTGCATACAGCTGATGAAAAAAAAAACTGCAATCGAATGTCAGTATGACGTTATTTTGGACGGCACGACAAAACCAAAATTGTAATCTTTATCACACCAGTTACGCGCGTTCATAGACCGAAAACACGAGCAGAAGTGCTTATGACTACCTAATGGCAAAATACGTGTCGCATTATTCCTCGTTCGGAGCGCAGTCGCTGCTTGTCAGCCTCGGTGATGCATTGGTTACGGCGTTCAACTACAGACCCGAAAGTGACAGATTCAATGCTGGCCGTGCGGTGGTTTTATTTCAATGAAGGCGAAATGTCGGAGACCCGTGTACTGAGCAATGTCAATGCCCGTTAGAGGACACCACGGCTGTCGAAATCTCCGGAGCCCTCATCTATAAGGCTCACCTCATCGTGGTCGACCAGTACTGCTGACTGGGCGAGTCGGTGCATGATAAAATACGGCTTTAGCGCAGCTCAGTTTGAGCGTGAAGGAAAGGTACTATACAGTGAAGAAGGGGATAGCGCCTACACTGTCGTCTGTTTTTTAGATGCGGAGCATCTTATACTAGCGCCTTGTAGTGCACCGTCCGCGCCGTCCGCGCCGTCCACACCGCTTCTCGAACATTCGACAGCTGACGCGCGCGCATGCGCCGTCGCGCCGTCGCCCACTCTTCCACCATCTGTGCATCCCTTCCTCCTCTACACACCGCGCGCGCTTCACTCCTCCACCATCTGTGCACCCTTCCTCCTCTACACACCGCGTTCGACATCTACAATTCTGCTGATTCTCCAGTGGACGCGCATGTGGCGTCGCGCTTCGAGAACATTCAACAGCTGACAGTGCATGCGCCGTCGTGCTGTATATATACTCAAGGTCGGCGCTCGCTCGCTCAGTTGCCGCTCGTCGGTTGGTTTGTACGGCGCGTCGACGTCCAAGGTCGCGGTGAAATGAATTCCAATGAATCCACAAACACAATGATCGACGTCCCTTCGACCAGCACCGCCCTTTCGCATACGTGTGTACGTGTTCACTCATTTAACACCCCCTCCTACAACCACGTTAACCAATTTAGCCATCGACCCAAGTAAGTCGCAATTTAACACCCCATTTCACAACCACGTTAACCAATTTAGCCATCGACCCAAGTAAGTCGCACTTTAACAACCCGTTAACCAATTATATGCTCCGCATCCTCCTCAGTGTTCCCCCGAGGGAAGCTGCGGGCAATTTTTTTTGCCATTTTTGACTGTATAGTGCCTTTCCATCACGCTCAAACTGAGCTGCGCTAAAGCCATCTCATTGTGGTATCTGGGCTCTGGCACGTGAAACACCATGTATTGTTAAGGCTAAAACCTTAAACGCCTCATTAAACACGAAATGTGACCGAAGTCCCGCGTCAAGCAAGTGGGAGAGGTCCCTCAGGAGCTCACTTCTCGCCGACCAGCAATGGGCCGTCCAGCAGGCCCACGAAGCGGCCGCCAGGTACTCCCTGTCGGTCCCTACGTGGGAGACGCCCGCTACGCGCTAAGCGCGTCCTGCAGGACTGAAATAAAGTTTTTTTCATTCCATTCCATTCCCGCGTCGGCGTCTCCCCTCAGTGTCTGCACTATAGACGCCCAAATCAAGTGACCAGGTCACCATATGACCTCATCACGAGGTCACAGATCCCCACATTTGTGACGTCGTGAAGGCGGCATCACACAGCATCATCGCTTGGCCAAATGCGGCCATATCTCGCAGGCATTTCAAAACCAGGCGAGCTGCCTCCGATCTTGCAGGCAATGAAAACCACATTATAGTCGCAGAAATCTTTCGCATGGCGGCGGCGCAGAGACAGTACATCGACTGCGAAGGAGATGGCTTTCGCCTTTCATTCGTTTTATAAGGGCGCGTAGGGAACTACTAGGGTGGCTGCTTAAATTTAGATTTTTGCACTTTGACACGATCTACATTTTTATTGCACTTTGTTCTGACAATGCATGACTAAATATGATTACAATAGTGCTCTCAGGCAGGAGGCCATGACGCGGGTCGCACAACTCAATGTAGAGCAAAACACGAAATTAGGTCGTTTTGTCCCTCCAACAAAGTTTGCATACGTGCACTTTATTATTATTATTATTATTATTATTATTATTATTATTATTATTATTATTATTATTATTATTATTATTTCAGGGGATTCATGACATGTGTACGGTCACCTTGAGGCAGAGCGCCATTTTCACAGTCATATGTCTGGTAAGCTCCTGGTTCTGGCGTCGCTGCCATGAATATGCACACAGCCTATGGCCACTCTAAGCATTAGGAGTACTTAACCGCGATATTTAGTCAGATTATACAGAGACAGCATGAAAAATTGGTGTTCATATTGCTGTACAGTGAGGATCAGTCTGCTCATTCTATTTCACCTGGACGAGTTTTCCCTCGTCTGTTGTATCGGAAGTGTAATGCTTATCAGTTCTTCACTCAGCTCTCGCCAAAGCTTTCAACTTTTGTTTCTCTTACCTTGTTCCCCTTTCTATATTTTCATTAATCGTCTCTATAGGCACCCGACAGTGGACTAGAGGGCGCGACGAAGCTCTTTCGGACGCCTCAGCATTGTTGGTACCGACCGCCAGGGAGACTAAGAAAATGGAACGCTCGCTGAACACAGTGACACACTGAAGTGTCAGCGTCCTTTTTAGCACGTTTTCAAAAAACGCTTCCTGGGCGCTTACGTAATCAGCCGTGACCGCCTTGCTCACAAGTAAAAAAGAAACTGATATGCTCATGCAAGTTCGGCTTTGCTGCGTCTACTCGCTAGGCTGTGTGTTTTGGCGCCACCATCAGATCTCGTAAACTGCATTGCTGGGTGCCTATATTGCAACGTACACCGAAAATAAGCGCCCAATCTACCACCTTCTCAGCCTGTGTCTGGCCATAGCCTTCTATATAGGAGGCTATGGTCTGGCTCTCTTGCACCAAAACGCAGCGCTCGATGCAAAGTCGGTAACAACCTAACAATGAATACATGCTCCGCCCCAGTACTGCAGCACACCTGTCATTCATCCGTGCAACAGAGCAATAGTTGACTATTTCTGTTCAAACCATAGGCGCATATATGCAAGTAATGCAAACACTATGCGAATTATAGGCTAAAAGTTCGTTGTTCCTTGCTAAAGCATTACGTTTCGCAGAGTCACAGAAGTGAAAATATTTGATAAAATTTGTCAAAAAGTAAAATTATTTGACCGAAAACTAGCAAACCAAACACGAGCCTGTACAGACAAATAATATGCATAAGACTAGTAATTCTGCCTTCACCTCATGCAATAACTGTCTACAATTGTGCACAGAATAGGGGGTCATTTTTTGCCTCTAACAGTGTGCTTCCAAATGTGAGTCTCGGGACGGCTTTAAGCTCTCCCATAGTAGAGTACCATGTGTTCTAAATCGTTACCCCCTTTTTTCTAACCCCCCCCCCCCCACAGAATAGGGACGGCTTTATGCTCTCCCATAGTAGCGTACCTAGTACTCTGAATCGTTGAAATTTTTTTCAAAAACAGAATACATATAGAATACAGTCAAATGGACTTTGGCACCATAGCGGCCTCATGAAGTGCGAGGCCCAAGGGACGGCGTTTAGCTCTTCCATGGTAGAGTACCCGGTACTCTAACTCGTTACCCACTTTTTCTAAACATACATGGCGTAAGCGAATTGCAGTGGGATGACTCTCTGCCCTCCCATAGTAGAGTACCAAGTACTCTAAACACTTTTAAATACGAAGCATTTCTTAGCGAACTTCAGCGACGTTGAGTGTCTATCTAGCCGCCTACGACTTTTAGCTCTCCTGGCCGTTTCGATAATGGTATCGATACTAAACTTGGTATGGCATAACATGACTGTATAAAGAACATATTTGACTAGTCATAACATGAAAATCATCACATGTATGTCAAGAATGCCATGATTTACATTTTATGGTTCTGCAGCTCTTGCAGTGGTTTTGTTCACATGGCATGTTGCAAAACTAGTATGGTACGGCATGATTGCAAGGCGAACACAAGCGACTGACCCTAACATGAATATGATGACATGTGTGTCATGTAACAACATGAGTACATGCCACGCTCATGATGCGCTCGCGGCCGTTTCACTAGCGTCACATATACCAAGTTTGGTGTCACAGTACGTAAATGGGTGTCGAAGGTATGTGACTGATGCAAACATGATAATCATGAGATACGTGTCATTTAACAACATGACTACATGCCACGCCTATAATGCACTGGCGGCCGTTCCGCTTGCTTCGCTCATACAAAATTTGGTATTACGGGACGTGAATTGATCACAAAGGCATGATACTGGTGCAGACATGATAAACATGAGATGCGTGTCATGTACCAACATGACTACATGCTACGCTCATGATGCACTCGCGGTCGTTTCGCTAACTTCATATGTACCAAACTAGGTATTACCCGACGCGAACGAACGACATAGGTAAATTACACATCCAAACATGATAATCGCGACATGCGTGTCTTGTAACAACATGTCTACATGCCACTCTGATGATGCGCTCGCGGCCATTTCGCTACCTTCACATATGTCAAATTTGGTATTACGTGACGCCAATGGATGACAAAGGTGTACGACTGGTGCAAACATGATAATTATGAGATGCGTGTCGTGTGAGAACATGACTACATGCCACGGTCAAGGCGCCAATACATTTCGACGTGACGCGGAACGCGTGCTCGCCGGCGTTCGTTTCGTCGCGTCACGCCGGCGTTGCCACGCCAAACGCCGGTCCTGCCATATACTCGCAGGCGTGCGCCGCGCTGCGTTGCTTTGACGCATGCGTGTTCGAGCACGTTCGGCGTCCCTCCATCACGAAAAAAAATTGCCCGCAGCTTCCCTCGGGGGAACACTGAGGAGGATGCGGACCATATAATTGGTTAACGGGGTGTTAAAGTGCGACTTACTTGGGTCGATGGCTAAATTGGTTAACGTGGTTGTGAAATGGGGTGTTAAATTGCGACTTACTTGGGTCGATGGCTAAATTGGTTAACGTGGTTGTAGGAGGGGGTGTTAAATGAGTGAACACGTACACACGTATGCGAAAGGGCGGTGCTGGTCGAAGGGACGTCGATCATTGTGTTTGTGGATTCATTGGAATTCATTTCACCGCGACCTTGGACGTCGACGCGCCGTACAAACCAACCGACGAGCGGCAACTGAGCGAGCGAGCGCCGACCTTGAGTATATATACAGCACGACGGCGCATGCACTGTCAGCTGTTGAATGTTCTCGAAGCGCGACGCCACATGCGCGTCCACTGGAGAATCAGGAGAATTGTAGATGTCGAACGCGGTGTGTAGAGGAGGAAGGGTGCACAGATGGTGGAGGAGTGAAGCGCGCGCGGTGTGTAGAGGAGGAAGGGATGCACAGATGGTGGAAGAGTGGGCGACGGCGCGACGGCGCATGCGCGCGCGTCAGCTGTCGAATGTTCGAGAAGCGGTGTGGACGGCGCGGACGACGCGGACGGCGCACTACAAGGCGCGAGTATAAGATGCTCCGCATCTAAAAGAGGGAGACGCAGTGTTGTCCGGATAACGCATCGGCGCGAAATGCAGCATGTCGCATTTCGCGCCGGTTGCCGTCGGGCCGCCTTGACGGACGCTTGTCGCGCCTAGCGTCAGGCTATCGAGTGCTCATGTTTTCTAACGTTGCGTCGCTGTGCCCATCGTGAGCGCGCGTCAACGCGACATTGGAGTATATTGGGCCTTTCTAAATGCGCTCCCGGCCGTTTTGCTAGCTCCACATGCACCAAATTTAGTGTACGTGACGTCAATGGATGACGAAATATATGACTTGTGCAAACATGATAATCCTGACAGGCGTGTCATGTAAGAAGATCACAAAATACCACGCTCATAGCGTGCTCGTGGCCGTTTCGCTAGCTCCACATTTGGTATCACGCGACGTGAATAGATGACAAGGGTAAAGGACATATCGAATCATGATAATCATGATACGGAAATCATGTATGACATAATTTACCTCCACCTCGTAACGTTGGGCTGATTTTAAGGCGACATGTCAACATTTCTCATTCGAGCTTCGCATATCATCGATTACCACTGTACGTGTGATCTGCCATTTTTTTTGTAAATACACATACATAGAGTAGATCGGACTCTAAATCGTCGAACGTTTGTTCTAAACACAGGTGGATATCGCTTGTGAGTAATGTGCCTATGGCGTATACTGTATCCATAATTTTTGTGAACAGGACCTCACCATGAGTGAGAACAGGACCTTCCCATGAGCCAGTGGGAAACCTAACGTCCTTCTGGTATGATGTTGGGCGACCAACTGCATAATCAAATCATCTACATGTAGTTTTATGCACCAAAACCAATATATTAGTGAGGATCGCCGGAATGAAAGGTTTACGAAATATCGACCACTTGGGTTCCTTTAGCGTGCACTTGGAGCTGAGTACGGGGGTTTCTAGCATTTCTGCTTCCGTAGAAATGCGAGCACCGCAGTCGGGATTAAGCCCGTGAATTTGTTCAGGTCAGAAGTGGAGCGCCGTAACCGCTGTATAAACGCGGCGGCTCACCAGCTGTATAGCTACTGCGATATTTTAATTTAGTATAATCTAAGTTCAGCCAGTGGAGCTTGCTAATCTGTACGTCCAGTACTTGTTCTCCAGAGCTGAACTGCGATTGAAATCGATTCTATTCTCACTTTCATCTAATCTGACTCGTCTTACCTCCTCTGTAAGTGGCACGAGGATATTGGTGTCAAGAAAAAAAAAAGCCTGCATACGCTTGACCTGACATTTGAACTGAAAGAGATGACCGATTTGGATGAAAGCCCGGTTGAGTCGCCATCTATCCCCGTAGTTGGTTATCAGATAAAGTTTAAACGACTCGAAGGGTATAGATGAATTATGTATTAGTTTATGTGATCTAACTCGAGCAAAGAGAAACTCGGTTATGCCAGGGTAGCAGCAATGGCGCTCCGTCATCATGTGTAGTTGGTCATGTGAAGGACGTTGTGTTAGCAGAAAGTAAAAACTGTTTCCGACGCATGCAAGTGTATTGCGTGAACGGCAGTTTTGGGTAGCGCTCATGCAGAATGGTGGTGTGCTGGATTAGTGGGTAGTGGGTGCAACGTATTGTACATTGTATGAGCGCAATAACAGAGGGAACTGGAGGAAGGTGTTCCTGAGTACATATTTGTTTCCGTTCCTGTTGTTTGTTCGCTGATACAATTTGTAATTTTTACGTCTTTCTTGCACTTCTCAGCTCATAAACAGCTTCAACCTGTCCATGGTGCTCGTGCCCGATATCAGGGCATTCCTGAAAACCCAGCAGTGGTACCCCTACGTTCCTGACGTGCACAACGTGAGCATGCTTGGTACGTTGCTCGATCAATGATTGTCGGTGTACGGCGCGAGATTTATTAACCGAACTTCCACTTCAATTTCCGCTGCTAATAATGACCAAATGAAAGCGAAATTCATAAAATTAGAGTTTTCAAAGTGCAGTTTATCAGTCTAAAACGACCCATTGTTTCTCTTTTGTATGCCTTTAAACTATATAGCTCATACTTTGCAACTTTGTAGTTTATCTAAAAGACGTCTGTACCATAGAGGGGCAGTATGCACAAGCGTCACAGCACATAGGTAAAATGCGAGTTGAATAGATAAACGTAGACATTACTCAGCACGCAGAACTCTTCGTGGTGAGAGGTTAGGCATGAGCAAAAAATAATAAATACTTTGAATATGAATATAACTACTAAAATTTGAAAATGAGCATAGCACAGTAGTACAGAGTGCTACACGTCACACTGAGCGTGCCTTAAACTACGAGAAAACGAACTGTACAATTTTCTTGCCACGCTTACAGTGAACCAAGAGTCTTCGGACCAGATCACCATTGTGCTGTCTGGGGCGAGCATGTTTTTCGACGTGCTCATGTTCGGCGGTTGCATCAGTGTGAGTTGCAGCTGCAATCTGTCTCGTTGCATTTGTTTGGTCGATATGTTATTGCGCGTTTTCGTTCGTAATTTTGGAGCTAAATTAGCAGAGGCACGAGCACCCACGACACTTCTGCTTAACAAGCGCTTCCGGTACAGCACTCCCGGTTTTCCAAATATCCAGAAAAAGTCTTGTAAACGTAGAAATTGATTGTACTGGTAAAAAAAAAACATATGTATCGGATATATGTGATATCGGAGTGTGAACTTATTAGGGATAAGAGCCAAATGACTGTCATAATTATTGAAAATTAATTGAACGTGTTCATTGAAAGACGCGGGCTGTGTGTTTGTGTGTGTGTGTGTGTCTGTGCGTGCGTGCGTGTGTGTGTGTCTGTGTGTCTACGCGTGTGTGTCTGTGCGTGTGTGTGTGCGCGCGAATTGTTGCTACACCTTGCAAAGCAGATCTCAACCACGCGCTTCTTTTTTGCGTGGCCTCCGAAATTCGCTTTAGCAGCAGATTTCAGAGGCTACGCACCTCAAAAGCCTCAAATCACGGCGCATGAACCAGGCATACTTATGTCAATGATTAGGGGCGCCTGCATTTATCCTGTTGCTGAGTCGTACATGTCACACAAAAAATTTGTTCTTTTGGTTATTCACCAGTACAAAGGGGGCCGGATCGTTTACATTAGATTAAAACTACGCTATAGAACTGACCGCAAATACAAATTTTCGTATTTTAATGCAAGGACTAGAACAACGAAAAAAAAAACGTTTCGGGCACTTTCAGAATCTAAGTCTTTGACAGAAGTGAATGATGTAAAACGGCGGTGTTGCGGTTCACAAATAAATTGGAGCATTAAAAGCTAATGAATTACAGATATGACACTCTATTTATGATCAGCCTGACTGCACCCTCTGCAGCGTAAGTTTCTCCCACGCTCCGCCAATCAACATGGTCCTGTGATTTCTGCGGTCACGTTACCCCTGGAAACTTCTTAACTTTATCAGCCAACTTGATTGTCTCTTTCACCATCGCGCACTTGTCTTCTCTTGGAATTCATTCTGTTTCTCTTAATGACTAGCGGTCATCTTTCCCACGCACTTCACGCCCTGTCCATGGCAATTTCTTTGTCTTGGTTCATTTCCGCTATGATTTCCTTAACACCTATTTGTTCCCTTGCGCACTCTGCTCTCTGCACGTATCTTATTAGATTTGTTTTCAATGCGCATTGCGTGGAAAGAAAAATGATAGCAGCAATCCATTATTTTCTCGAAGTTTTAGTAACCATTTGAAGTTTACGTATACTTAACATTTCCTTAATGTATTTACCAGTGGCGTAGCCAGGAGGTGGCATAGAGTGCGTGTGCCCTCTCCCCCCTCCCAATTTTTTCGCCATGGCATAGCGAGCAAAAAATGACAATTTCAAGGCGCCAACCCGAAATCAAGGAGGTGCCTCCACTTCCGAAAAAAAAAGTTCTAAACATGTCCCTGATATTCTTGTTTACGTATTTTGTATGTATTTTAGGTATATAATCGTGATATAACGCGAACACCTCTTGCGCATGCAGAAGATTCCGCAGCTGCTGGACGCCGGGTGCCTGTGGCACTACTTCGATTTGGGCGCCGACCTTATCGTTGGCTTCGCGTCAGCCAATTACACGCGACCTGTCATCGTCATAAACGTAAGTTGAAGCATACGCAACCCTTCTCCATCTCTGGGGGCTGCTTGCACACGGGCGTACCTCAAACACGCTCATATCGCCCCCCCCCCCCCCATATGTTACCCTCTTCAATATCGTAACAACAAACACATTTTATTGCACTGATTTGCAGAAGCAATATTTTTAAAGCGATAGCGTTACTCCGTCGGGTACAAACCCAGAAAAAGTCTGGCTCCGCGAGCATGACATTCAAGCTGAGCTAAGGTCGTACGACCTGAGAATTTCTGAGCTGTAAAAGTGACATGATTCAGGGAAAATAAGGTTTTCTGGAACGGTAACCACGAGCGAAAAAACGACAAAAAGTACCGTAACGTTGTGATCGATACCAAAATTAAATAAATCAGCTAAAACTGGACATCCAAAAATCAACAAAAATCAAGAAACAGTCTCACAAAAAAAAAAGGTTTGTAAGAAAGTGACAACTGCAACCAGTAACAATAGAACAAAGACAAAAACATGAGACAAGGAGCTGCGTAATCGCAAATGTGTTTCAAGGCAGCTAATTTCTTTGCTAAAGTGTGCTGCTCATGGCAGGCTAATCATTTCCTTCAATGACATAGGCTCTTCCCTGAATCAAGTAGATCCGTATCACAACTGATATAGTTATGCCGACCCAGCAGAGTCACTCGACAGCGTCTGTGCCTGTTTGCGCATTTTTCGTTTGCCATCGTTCGCCTATATAGTCTCTGCATAGTCTCCATATAGTCACAAAACTTTTGGTTAGAGTCTAAATGATCCCTATAGTCTTTGCAAAGCCTCTATATCTCTCTCTATATATATAGTCTCTGCATAGTCTCTATATAGTCTCAAAACTTTTGGTTGGAGTCTAAATGATCTCCCAGTCTCTGTTTGTCTGATTAGGGCATCAACTGATAGCCGGCGCTGTTTCGTGTGAACTTGTCCCGTTTTCAGTGCTGTTCTGCCACAAGGCTTCTTCAAAATTAATAATTATAGTTTGGGTTTAACGTCCGAAAAGCAAGATATGATTATGAGAGACGCTGAAAGGGAGTAGGTTACGAAAATGTTGACAGCCAGTTCATTAACGTACACCAAAATCTAAGTGCACGGGCCTGGAGCATTCTCGCCCTCATTGAAAATTCGGCCGCCATGGCCGAGATTTAATCCCACGACCTTCGAGTCACCAGTCGACCACCATAATCACTAAGCCACGTTCTTACAACCCATAATGACGTCAGCGTACACAGAAATTTTTGCTTCAATGTGGTCGGACGGCACGAAACAACACCATGCTATCGCCTTGGTAGTTGAAGCGGTGAAATGCTAAAGCTGGCAGTGCTGTATTGTTCCAAGAAAGTTTCGTAGATGTAATGTTCGTGTCTCGTACGCGCAGAAAAGCGGTCTCGCGCCAGTAGTCCAATCATCCCGTTGCGGGGGACTGGTCTTGTGCGCTGAAGTCGCCCCGCCTCGGCTCGACGCAGCGAACGCTACGTTTGACGATGGTGCCTCGAAGCAGTCGCCCGCTGCAGCCAATAGCCGTCGAAGCAGAACGGTACCGTCGGGAGGCGATAAGGTACGTTTATTAGGGCAAATACATTGGATGTATAATCAAGCACGAAAAGTCACCGTCGACAGCGTGGGCGAGAGCACGAAGTTATGAGTATAAGTCATGATATGGCGCCATGATTGCGCCGCAGATCATCTAAGATTTGTGACGTGATTGTGACGCTAATATCAATGGATGATAGGTGATGTCATTAATGGCATCATCACTTGGTCATAGGTGGGTCAATCTCGGAGGCATTGCGAACCTTTGTGAGGTGCAGAAAGCCTTCAAGGGAATCGATACAATCGAAATCGAAGAAAATGAAGACGGGTTTTTCTTTCTGATTGTCCTGTAATATAGGCGAATGTGCAGTAGACAATGTGACTTTTAGCAGCAAAATGGTTTAAACTCACCGTAATTTGAGTGCCGGGAACCAAAATTAATCATAGTAATGAACTAGCAGGGGCTGTCTTCGTCCTTTTCTTAAATGTCGTCGTACTTATACGCATCACTCCCAGTACACGTGCGGTGATTCCTCGGGAACGGTGTGCGATAACCTGATGGGTGACATAACGAGTGCAGGGAGAGAGTGAGAGAAAGAAGGATAGAAAGAAAAAGAAGAAACGAAATAAAAACGTTTCGACGAATTGATTTCTTGATGCGACGGGATTCAAACACGCGTCTCCATGGCCCAAAGCGAGCAATGTAACCAGTCGGCTATATCCAGACACGCAAGTAGAGCATAGCTATAACCCTGTAATGTATAGTACAGCAACTAGGTGGGAAATTGAATTGCGGGTAAGGAGGAGATAGGAGGATGAAGAGGAGCAAAAGTACGGGAGAAGATGGCAAAGCGTAGCATGGAGTGAATGAGAAAGCGAAATTCAGAGGGAGAGAGAGAGAAATATAGAAGGAAATATGGAGAAAGATACAAACAAAAAGAAAGCAAGCGAGAAAGATAGAAAACGCAAGAGAGAAAAATTGAGGGCGAACGACAAAGAAGAGAGTGAAAAAGGGAAGTCAAGATGAGAAGACTTGTGAGGGTGAGAAGGAAAAGGAGGAGAGTAAATCATAGCATTGACAGAATGAGCAATACAAAAATAGATGCAAATGTAGGAAGATAAGGAAAAAATAAAAGAGAGGTAAATACAAAAAAATGAAATCAAGAGTAAGCAAGCGATACAGAACGAAAAAAAACAAATAAGGATGAAATAAAAAGAGCTAGAAAGAGAAAATATTCACAGATAGGGAGGCCGCCGTGGAGGGGAGGGGGGCAAGTATAGCAGCCTCCTACGGCAGCATCGGTGGCTATGCAGCTCACGACGCTCGAATAACCAATGACAGTGAATTTAGGTGTGTGGTGTGGTCATTTAGACATATGACATTCATTTGTACCTAGAGGGAACGATTCCTAGCTGACTTTAAAAATTAATCGTAAATTCCAGGCCACGTGCTGCGTTGCAATATCTGGCTCGCGTGTTCTCAGCAACCTCGACTACCGATCGACAGTCTTTGTTGACCATGCTAAATAAGTGTTGGAGTGTGCCTTTACAACTCGTCAACAGCATGTTGTGCATTGCGACCGAATACACGAACACATTGTTGGGTTATTCAAGGTTTTCTCAGACCATGTGGTTTGGTCTCTATTCCTTTGGGAGCGAATGTACCTCTGCAACGTGACATCTTAAATGAAGCAGTGTTCACCGTAAGACAACGTAGTGGACATTTTAATACCACTAGGGCTCTGTATTGTGAGTTATTTTCTCCTATTTTACCTCAGCATGGTAAGCTGCTGCTGCACTACAATAATTTAAAGAGGCAACGTAGGTGAAATGGATGTACAAAGCAAAATTATTGAAGATGATTTCAAGTAGAAGTGTACTCGCCACCATAAATTCACCTGACTGCACACAAGTACGCCAATACTTAGAATGTCTCGGTGACGGCACACAAGTGCGCCATTATTTAGAGTGCCTCGATGCCAGTGCCTGCACAGACCTAGGCACCCTACTGATACTTGAGGGCGTAGCACCGTCTGTCGTCCTCATTGATTCACTCTTCTTCGAGCAAAATTGCATATTTTCTATGCAAAAGTTTGCTACTGCACTCAACGAAAGGTCTGGAGGTTGAGGAGGGCCTTAATCAATAAGCTGGTGTAAGAAAACGAGCGCGGTCCCTTCCTTGATACCTTTCTGACCTTCAGGAATCGCTCGGCCAACGAAATTCTACAACGAGAGCCTCGGACAACGCGATGCCACGAGCCGAGCTACTGGTCTTCTCCTGGAAGGTGAGCCGACACAGACATCTGCAACCGAGCCTTTTCAGAGTTGACCGGTGTAGAAAATTGGAAGGAATACCAGCCACAATAAAAACGCGTGAAAACAAATAAGACGTTTCGGATTCTGCATGGCAGTCTTCTTCGAAAGGAGGTCGAAATGTATGACGAGCTAAGGCACGTTTGAATATGTCACCACTGCTGCAACCATTTAGTGACCTTTTCAGGCGAAAGCGTTAAGCGCCTCTTTACGCAGCCCCTTTAGTTAACACGGTAGGTTACCGAACTGTCGGAAAAATATCACTTAACCCACGTCAATATGTGCGTCATGCTGTGAAGTCACATGGTGTCATCGTGACGTCATTGATGATGTCATCACATAGCATCGTTGATTTGCTAAACAGGTACCGATCCCAAAGTTAGTTGCAATGCCACATGAAGCGCAGCAAACGTCAGGACATTGCATCAATGTAATAGATTGAGAACGTCAAGGTATATGTATTTACGACCCACTGTAATGGCGCCAGGTGCTGTGGGTAATCAATAATGAAATAAGTTAATAAATAAATAAATAAAACCAAATTACCGGTAGTTGTTCCAAGAAGTGTAGTCCCACATTCATGTATTTATTAGTAGATAAGTATACCATAAAAACCCAAAAGGTGCTACAGAGGGGATGGCTACAGTATGAAGATGACAAAAATATTAACAGTGAAGGAAATATGAGGAGTAACAATATTAAAAAAAACAAGATAAAGGAAACAAAACCCCAGTGTGCATTTATACCATAGATTGTTTCGAAACAGCGGACTTGAACATTATTTAACCCTTAGTGGCAGCGATGGAGGGGGAAGAGGCAGTTCCAATATCTGATTTTCTTCGGTAGAAGCATTGCAAAAAGTGGTTGATGGTGTATAGAAGGGAATGGCTACTTTTTTCGGGTAATCAATTAACACGGCATGAGTAATAAGCAGGTTCTAAGATTAATTCTTTACTCAGTACTTGATTATGCAAGGACATTTTATAAAATAGCGACAGACAGACAAATGTTCTTCCAGTGATCTTATCTCGGAGTAGATTGCATGAAGGTCACGAAGGTCATGCTGGCAGTACGAGCATAGTAATTATAAACGAAGCGGGCTGAATGCATGGTTTTCGAATGATTCTAAGGCTTCAATTAACGCTGGTTGAGCTCAGTCCCATATAGCAGAAGCGCGCTTGAGTTTTGGACGGTTTAATGTTTGGTGAGGCTGTAGTTGAAGGTGTGTTCGTCCTTGGCCAAAGTTTGTGCGGAGGTATTCAAGAGAACATTTAGCGTTGTTCGTAATGTAGGTAAAGTGTGAATGCCACGATAGATTATTTGGTATGTAAACGCCAAAATATGTGTATCTACAAACCTGCTATAGGTTACTTCCATTGTGTGTTTGAAAAGTATCGAAGTGGTGTTTAGAAAAAAATTGGCAGATCCCAGGAACAGTGGGAATAGATTATATGCGAAGCACGAATGAGGAAGGTTTATATGTCAGTTTAAAATCAGAACAAAGTTACGAGGCGGAGGTAAATTATGCCGTACATAAGTTCCATGTCATAATTATTATGTTTGGACGTGTCATTTACCTTCATGATCTATTCACACCACCTGATACCAAATTTGGTATATGTGGAGCTAGCAAAACGACCGCGAGCGTGCTATGAGGGTAGCAAGTAGTCATGTTTTACATGACACGCATATCATAATTATCCTGTCCAGATGTGTCATTTAACTTCGCCGTCTGTTAACGTCATGCAATGCCGATTTGGTATATGTGAAGCTAGAGAAACGACCGCAAGCGCATCATGGGCGTGGCATGTGGTCGTGTTGTTACGTGACACGCCTCTTATGATTATCATGTTTGCACCAATCACATACCTTCGTCGTCCATTCACGTCCCGTAATACCAAACTTGGAATATGTGAAGCTAGGAAAACAGTGGGGAGAAAATCATGAAGGGCCCAATATACTGCGACGTAACGTTGACGAGCGCACGCTGGGCGCAGCGACGCTACGCTAGCAAAACGCGAACACCCTATAGTCTGACGCCAGACGCGACCAGCGTCTGTCGGCGCAGCCCGGCCGTAACTGGTGCGAAATGCGACATGCTACATTTCGCACCAACCACGTTACCAAGAATGCACCACGTCTGCCTAGCTACGTGACGAAGGGACGCCGGGCGAGTTCAAACGCGCATGCGTCAAAGCAACGCAGTGCGGTGCGTGCCTGCGAGTATATATTAGGCAGATCAGCGCCTGGCATGACATCGCCGGCATGACGTGACGAAACGAACGCTGGAGCACACGCGCACCGGGTCACGTCTAAGTGTATGGGCGCCTTGAGTGTGGCATATAGTCATGCTCTTACATGACACGCATCTGATAATTATTATGTTTGCACCAGTCACATATCTTCGTCATCCATTCTCGTGACATTCTCGTGAAATTTGGCATATACGAATCTAGCGAAATGGACCGGTGCGCATCATGAGTGTGGCATGTAGTCACGTTGTTACACGCCTGTCATGATTATCATGTTTGGTCTTGTCATTTACATATGTCGTCCATTCACGTCACGTGACACTGAATTTGGTACATGTGAAGCTAGCGAGACGGCCACGAACGCACCACGAGCGTAGCATGCATTCATGTTGTTACATGATGCGCATCACATGATTATCATGCTTGCACCAGTCACAACTTTTTGTCGTCCATTCATGTCCCTTATTACCAGATTTGGTGTAAGTGAAGCTAGCGAAACGACTGCGAGGGCATCATGAGTGTTGCTTGTAGTCATGTCACAAGACACGCATCTCATGATTATCATGTTTGCACCAGTCACATACCTTCGTCATCCATTCGCATCACGTAACGCCGGATTTGGTATATGTAAAGCTAGCGAGACGGCTACGAGCGCATCATTAGCGTGGCGTGTAGTCATGACTCATGACTTACACGACATGCATGTATTGATTTCTACGTTAGGGTCTATCGCTTGTGTGCGCCATGCAATGATGTCATACCATGCCGGTGTTGCAACATGTCATGTGAACGAGACCACCGCAAGAGCAGAAAGACAATGAAATCTAAATCATGACACTCATGACATACATGTCATAATTTTCATGTTATGACTAGTCAAATATGCTCGTCATATAGTCATGTTATGCCATACCAAGTTTGGTATCGATCCCATCATCCAAACGGCCAGGGGAGCTAAATGTCGTAGGTGGCTGGATAGATAGATAGATAGATAGATAGATAGATAGATAGATAGATAGATAGATAGATAGATAGATAGATAGATAGATAGATAGATAGATAGATAGATAGATAGATAGATACGCTCCAAGTCGCCGAAGTTCGCTAAGAAATGCTTCGCATTTAAAAGTGTTTATCGATTTGGAGTACTTGGAACTCTACTATGGGATAGCAGTGAGCCGTCCCGATACAATGTCGAGGGCAGTTATGTTTAACAAAATTTAACGATTTAGAGCACATCGTACTCTACTATGGGAGAGCACTAAGACGTCCCTAGAAAGAGAACATATCGTATATAGTCACACAAACACAGTGTAAGGGGGGGGGTAGAAAAAGTCAGTAACGATTTAGAGTACAGAGTACTCTACTATGGGACAGCTTAAAGCCGTCCCGTGTAAGGGGGGGGGGTTAGAAAAAGGGGGTAACGATTTAGAGCACAGGGTACTCTACTAGGGGAGAGCTTAAAGCCGTCCCACATGCCTGAATACACAGGCATGGTTCAGTGTGCACGTCCCGTGTGGGGGGGGTTTAGAAAAAGGGGGGTAACGATTTAGAGCACAGGGTACTCTACTATGGGAGAGCTTAAAGCCGTCCCACATGCCTGAATACACAGGCATGGTTCAGTGTGCACCGACACATGCCTGAATACACAGGCATGGTTCAGTGTGCACGTCCCGTGTAAAAGCACTAAAACACGTGTCTGTATCTCTTAATGCGACACCAAGTGTACAGCAGGCTTTCACCTTCAAGTGTTTCAGTGCACGATATGCCACCGCTTTTCTTCTTTCTTGCTCGCAGGAGAGTCCGTACAGTGTCCTTCTAGAGCCACCCGTAAGTATGTCAGAGTGCCGACACTGTAGCGCAGCTGCAAGCAGTTATCTCAGCTATACGGCACACTTGTCATCAAAGGACCACCAATAATTTTCGGGTGTTTACGTATATATTTAAAATGGCAGGATATGTTGGGCGTGTATACGTGAACTGAAGAATTGGCGCTGTGTCTCTGCGAAACACCGACTTGATTTTGGGTTTGAGCCCTCATTTTCGAGAAGGCAAAAACTCCCGTGGGACGAGATTTCGTAGAGAGCGGAGAGATAGCTAAAGTTGGGAACTTTATCGATTCCAACATTCCATCATTTGGAATGCCAAGTCGCCCACATTCCCCCCCCCCCCTCTTAGCTTCTCGTTATGTATGGGGAACGCTGTGCATGTCTATGGCCCTGATACGTTTACACGTGTGCTTCCCGGAGTCTATTTGATACTAGAAACATACGCGTAAAGCCAGACGGACAATAAGGACACACATTTCAGGTTTATTTGTTGGGAATGTGATCGGCTAAGGTTCAAAATTATGTGTGCTAGTCACGGCCTCGCAATTAGGCAGGTAAATTTTTCTTCTTCCCTTCCTTTTCTCTTTTTGACAGACTGTGCGGCAGTGTCTACACTTCACCTACGTTACATTCAGGGCCTTTGTCAAGGTGAGGGAAACACTTGAGCTTGTATTAATGTACGTAATTCTTCGTGTCCGCCAGAACAACACCCTAAACGACGCGAAATTAACGTACGGTCGTCGGCAAGCTTAACACGAACGCTCAGACGCGTGACGTGGATTACCTTGACCGATGGCAGCCCCGAAAATCTGGGCGCTGTTGCCGAGATAATACCTCGGTGTGCTTGCACAGTATGTGGACATGCATTGGTAAACACCTCGTTAACAGAACCCAAAGTTACACGGCGCTAGCGTCAACCAAACAATTTCAGAACACCGTGTGGAGCATTAGTATTAAGCTTGCTGACTGGAGAGTCGAGTAAAATAGTTTGGGGAACATGGCACCACACAAAAAAAAATAAACGGGGGTGGGGATGTTATAGTTCCTTCTACATTCGTCCAAGAGGACTCGAAAGCAAAAAAAAAAAACATCTTACTTTTATCACCAGTCGATCTATTGATTTTATTAACATACCTGCAAGCCATTTATACGTCTAGCACACCGCAGGTCGGTGGGGATTGAATCCTGGCCGTGGTGACAGCATTTTCGACGGAGGCAAAATACGAGAGGCCCGTATGCATATACTTAGGCGCGCGGTAAAGAACCCCGGGTGATAATTTCCCAAGCCTTCCACTGAAGCGTCTCTCATAATCACATCGATGTTTTGGGAAGTTATTATCAGTAATATTATTAATATTTTTGTATTATTATTGTTGTTGTTACTATACACGCACACGTCGTTCGTGACGCCAAACTACTGCGAGAATGCAGTGCAACAACAACAACAACAACAACAACAACAACAACCACCATAATAATAATAATAATAATAATAATAATAATAATAATAATAATAATAATAATAATAATAATAATAATAATAATAATAATAATAATAATAATAATATCTTGGGTTTCATGACCTATAACTAGATTATAATTATGAGAGACGCTGTAGAGGAAGGCTTCCACGGAAATGTGGCCGCCACTACCGGAATCGAACCCGTGACCTTCCGGTCAGCACGTATTAGTATGACGTAGCATTGTTGAATGGTAACTCCCGAGTGTAGTGTTTCGAAAAGAGAAGAAAAACGCAGTAAAGATGGTTGTGTGAGGCAAGAATCATAGAAGTGTGGCAGTTCGAGCTAGTTGGTATGACATGACGACAGTTATGGTGCCAGAACAGAACGACGACAAAGAGCGCTCGTGTCTTTCTTCTCTTTGTCGTCGTTCTGTTCTCGCGCTATAACTATTAGCCAGAATCATCTCTAGTTAACGGCTATACTCTGTAAGCCAAAAGAGAGCAACTGGGGTATAGGGCTTCCTCCTTTGAGAGAGCAATTGCATCGACACTCCCATTACTCTCCTAAAAGGAGTAACTGTCGGGAACGAATCACTACTCTCCTTTTAGTTCCTCCTTCAGCGGATGAACAGTTACTCTCTACTGTTGCTTCCTCCCACTTCAAGCAGCAGTTACTCCCGTTAATTTCTCCCCGAGGACTAATGGTTAGTTTAGGCCGTTAATATCACGTTTTTGCAGTTACCCTCTGAGGGGCAACTGCTCGTGCTTTCTGTTAATCCTAAAAAAGAAGCGAGTGACCCCTTTGGGGTGCTTCAGTTATTCAATTTGCAGAAAATAACGATGACATGCAATTTGCCGCTGTACATAAAGCAAAAACTATGCAATCACTGGATACTGCCAGCTCTCTAACGTATGGTGCTGAATGACAAGAACAAAACATGAAGGATAAGAAAGGAAGAAATAATTAGGCTTTTGCTAATACAGAAATCCGAGGACAACATGCCGTACACTGGAATGGTAAGTGGCAGGTGTAGCATAGAGAGATCAGAAGACCTACACAATGAGTCAGGGAGAGAACAGGGGTAGCACATATGCCAGATGACGTCAAGCGAAAGAAATGTACTATAGAGCCTGTCCAGAAATGCGCGCAGAACAGACATACGGTGGTCGGCTAGTGCTACAGAATGGCTACCGAGGAATAGGAAACGCGGTCGACACAAGAAGCGAGTTGGATGGGACAAAATCGAAGAATTTCACAGGATTATATACTGGAATCAACTAGCACAGGACAGCGTATAAACTTGAGATAGGCCTTCGTCCTGCTACGCGAAAAATGAGGAATGATGGTGATTTATTACTATGATCACGACAACGTTGATGTTTGGAAGATGAGGCGTGTGTTTCTATTCATTTTTACAGTGCCAGATGCTGAAAATGTACGGAATTTTCGTCCGCCACTACAAGAAATGACTACTCTTTCGCCATTTTTGTCCTCAGCAACTCGGCGGCGGCTTTGGATGTTATCGTTGTACATCATTTGTGACGATTGATATAGCATCGCGCCTTTTATTATGAATTGATAAATACAGCAATAAAAACTTTCCTTTTTCGATTATTCGATGTGTCCTGTTTCATTTACAGAACATCAAATAATTTGAAGCTTGTTAGGTTAGTCGGCTCGCGATGGATTCTAGAAACGACTACAGCAAGTTTGATACGTGCAAAGTCAATAAATTAAAAATACTTGCCGCACTTTTGCACGCAAATGCGATAGTCGTTACTACTGAAGTTGTTATTTTTTGGTAGTATATGTCATTTTTATTAAACAAACAAGAATTCACGAACTGTTGGAAAGTGGTGTTTAATTTTGGAAACAAAAAGTTCAGCTTCACTTCGAGGACTTCGAGGAAAGAGCCATAATGATGTTCTCATCAGGCGCGCGCGCACGTGCGCGCACACACACACACACACACACACACACACACACACACACACACACACACACACACACACACACACACACACACACACACACACACACACACACACACACACACACACACACACAGCTGTTGGCGTTACGCCACTGTAGCAACCATTGTATACTATACCGGATCCGGCAGAGCGAAGTACGGCGGACAACGTATGCCCCAAAATCAGCTGCTGCTGTGTGCTCAGCTAACGCCGTAGAAAGGTATGTTGCTTGTTGAAGAGGTCTGGGTCGACGCACCCCTCTACATGGTGGCAATGTTTCCCCCCTTTCTTGTGGCGGCAATGTCATGGCATATTCGTGCAAACGGAAGGCTCGGTGGAGGGCTGGTCATCTAAAGAGGGCGCCAGCCAATCCTGCCCTGCACCTTTATTCAGTAGAACCTTTCAGACCGTTTTTGCAAAGCGCAGGGCTAAGGTTATACATGTTTTCTCGACGATGGTGGTGGCCAATGACCCCTAACGTTGCATTCAATAACTGGACCTGCGGAAAGCCTTTACGAGAACCACGTTATCGCTTCACTTTCATTTTTACAACCGTTGCGGAGCTTGAATGCTATCGAACACCAAAAAACTGTTAAGAAAAAAAAGGTTGCCTCTTCCCTTTCCTCTCCCCCTCCTTTACACACCTATATGGCTACAGCCGACAAGGCGTGCAGAGCCACACGTATACGGCAGTCGACTCCGCAGGCTATAACCGAAGTCTTCTCTCCCGTCTCACAACTTCCACTTGTCAAATGCGCGGCACACACAAAAGCGATGCTGCTGTTTCCGAACGCCCCGCCGTTATCTTCGGCGTCGTCTCTTTTGAAGACCTCTCGTGTCACCGGTAGTATTACAGAGGCGCCGCCGTGATGCTCAAAGACAAAAGGCAGTTCCGTCTCGCGTAACTGCAGAAGCTGCCTTCCGCTTCGCGAGGTGTCGCACTTGTTACAAGTGGGCTGGCGACGACGACCTTTTCGAACACAACAGCCCGACGGCTGTTGTCACAACAGTGCCACCCTCCCTACACCTCCGGCTTTTCGCTGGGATACAGCGTGTCGGATTGATAGCTATACGCGTGCCCCAGGTGGTGTTGACGAGAAGGATGATCTCCACATTGCCCAGATTAGAATCTGTCACGACGGAACGAATCGCAGCGTAGGTGTGGTGATGGTGTCCGCGCCCTTTGCTCTGACCTTTTTTATTGATTACTTCCGCCATCTATCTCGAAAACCTCGAACGAGTCTCAACGCCGAAACTTCGCGCGTCTTCATGATGTATGGAATATATGAATTCGGTTCCTGTTGACTTGGCGGTTAGCCACCTATACACTTGCTCAGGGCAGTTTGAGTGGTAGTATACATGATTGGCTGATATAACTCGTTTCAGATCGCGGCATTTCATAAGGACCTCAAAAGTGAGTGCACTGTGGCTGCTGTTCTTATAACGGCGTGACACGGGCAATCAATTTAGATCGTGATCAGGGCCGATCCGGAATAGGATCGATACGAATCAGATTCTACTACAAAGTTACTCTGAATTGATATCAAACCTGATAGGGATCAAGACGATCGCGACCTGCGCATCGCGATCTGGCTCTCAGATTGCGGTTTGACTGATGTTTGTGCCAAACTTGATCCGGTTTAAGTCGAACCATGTGCCAGCGACAATACTTGATCGTAATCGAGAAACATGATCCGTATCGGCCCTAATCGCGATCAAAAGTGTTCGTGCAACGTCGGTTTTAGATAGCTCAACTATCACGACGAAACTTACGTACAAAGATGGGTTGTTAAAGCTGAATTACATCAGTTAAAGTTGTTACCACCGACTGTCTATGAGCAGGTGACGGCAATGAAATCATGGGTGAATGCTGTTTTAAGTGTTGTTATTGGTTTCCACTACATTCGTTTTGTTTTTCGTAATCTAGTTAGCCTCCTTACTTTTAATATTGTGATGAGTGGCCTGCTTAAAATGAATTGAAAAGTGAAGTGCCGACAACATACTTGAAGTACACGTCGTCGAGACCATCGAAGAAGATGAGGCCATGGAATCAGGACATGTGGTGGTGAGAGACGCGGTGGTGTGAGACCGAGACAGAAAGATAAGATAGTCAGACGTAGCTAAAAAATTAATGGAGAAAATGTTTTGAAGTTTTATTTTAAAAATTGGGAATTCCATTTGTCACTCCGAATATGTTGCCCTTTGGGGCTGCTTCACTGGAACCTATAGTGACAGGAACGTCTGCGGGACCCTTTGCGAATTCCTTTGTGACACAAGGAGACTGCCTTGCCGAGTCATTGATCATCCTTTTCCAAACCAAGCTTAAACTTAGCTTCCTTAATTTCTGCTCTTACTTTTCTCTTTGAGTCGAAATTTTCCTATTATCTTAAAAAATTGGTTGGTGCTACATACAGCGGGAATCAAATATATGCGAAGCACGAATGAGGAAAGTTGCATTTTCCCATTAAAATCAGCAAAACGTTATGAGGCAGACGTAAATTATGCCGTGCATGAATTACATGTCATGATTATCATGTTTGCGCCTTGAATTTGTGCTCAGTCGTCCATTGACGCCACGCAATACTAAACGTCACATATGTGAAGCTAGCGAAACGGCCGTGAGCGTGCTATGGGCGTAGCATGTAGCCATGTTTTACATAACATGCATATCATGATTATCATGCATGAACGTGTCATTTACCTTCGCCGTCCGTTCGCGTCATTCAATGCCAAATTTTGTATATGTGAAAATAACGAAACGACCGTGAGCGCGTCATGAACGTGGCATGTAGACATGTTGCTGCATGACACGCATGTTATAATTATCATGTTTGCACCCATCACATACCTTCGTCAACAATTCACGTCACGTAATACCAAATTTGGTGTATGTGAAGCCAGCGAAACGACCGTGAGCGCGTCATGAGCGTGGCATGTAACCATGTTGCTGCATGACACGCATGTTATAATTATCATGTTGGCACCCATCACATAACTTCGTCAACAATTCACGTCGCGTAATACCAAATTTGGTGCATGTGAAGCCAGCGAAACGACCGTGAGCGCGTCATGAGCGTGGCATGTAGTCATGTTGCTGCATGACACGCATGTTATAATTATCATGTTTGCACCCGTCACATACCTTCGTCAACAAATCACGTCACGTAATACCAAATTTGGTGTATGTGGAGCCAGCGAAATGACCGTGAGCGCGTCTTGAGTGTGGCATGTAGTCATGTTGTTACATGACACACATCTCATGATTATCATGTTTGCCCCAGTCACATACCTTCGTCATCTATTCACGTACCGTAATACCAAATTAGGTATATATGACTGTAGCGAAACAGCCTCGAGCGCATCGTGATCGTGGCTGCTCCGTTGAGCAGTCGCCGGGCCTTGTACAAAGACCTATGTTTAGAAAATGTTGTTAATAATTTAGAGTACTTGGTACTGTTCTATAGAAGAGCAAAAAATCGTCCCGTGGTTCTAGGTGTGTGTTGTGTTTAGGAAAAGTGGGTAGCGAGTTAGAGTACTAGGTACTCTACTATGGAAGAGCATAAAGCCGTCCCTTGGGCTCACAGACCACGTTTTTCAAGGTGTGTTTAGTAAAAGCGTTTAACAATTTCGGGTACTTGGTACTCAACTATGGGAGAGGACTGTCACAGGACGTATGGTTTCTGCAATTAACATGTGTGACGCTCGCTGCATGCCACAATAAACAACCGACAATAGTGCTCTACTCACAAGAACGGCTTCGCAATCAATTGCATCACTAATATTGGTAATGTTCTAATTATTAGTAAAACGACGATAGCACACTTTGCATTCTAGATCGACTTGTAAAGCTATACGATCGTGATACAACCTTGCGATGCAAAATATGGAAGAAAAAAGGTAATATTGGGCCAGAGTGGAAATGAAGGAAAGTGTATGAGCGAAATTTCACTTTGTGGCAGGAGGGACATTTATTTATGCCGTGTGGCAATCTAAAGAGTCTTATGACAAACTGTCGTGATCGCTGTCGTTGCCGGCATGTACGACACGTACACGACACGTACAGTCGGTGCCAGAAGCTCAGAGACCACTAAGGCTGAGAAAATAGTTGAAGTCCTCAGTAATAATTTCTTTCACTGTATTCGGTCGAAATTCCAGTACATGTTCTTTGCGCGTTTTGGAACGAACAGGCCAGTAATCTGAATTTAAGGCTTGTGGTTGAAACAACTACAATGTTAAGCACTTTGCAGCGTATACCTGTTTAAGCTCAAGCTTGGGTGGTTGCGTTCGCAAAACTGCGTCGAGCGATGACGTCAGCAAGCGTCGCCTAGCCACGCGTTGCAGGAAGAAAAGAAGGATGAGAGGAGAATAGAAGTGAAAAGGAGAATAGATAAATAAAGTAAAATAAAAAAATGAATCACATTCATTGGTGAGAGGGGATTCAAACTCGGGGACCCACATTTCGGAGGCGATCAAAGTAAATATTCCGCTATCTAGGTTAGCACAACAAGCGTTTATGTGAACCATATTGCCACGCGCGTTTATTTTGATGTATTCGGGTTTCACCCGCGAGGACTGTTATCTTCATCATTTTGTGAAAATTGCGTGCAGTACGCGAATAGCCAAGTTTATTCGGGAGCCTGCGACAACTTTCTAGCGCTATCGCTGGTGCTCCCGGGTACTGCTCTCGCATAAACTTGCGCGCCTGCTATACGCGGAGCTGTGCGGTCGTCAAGTCGGGACGAGCCGGCCTGCACAGGGGGTGCAGTGGCAACGAACTCAAGCGCGACCCTGTGTACCTACGCGGCCAGGTTACGCTCTCGACACACGTCCGGAGAACGACCAGCTCCGCCGCGGCCGAACGGGTCGGGTGGTGCCTCTAGAGGGGCGACAACCTGCACCGCTAACAACGTGTCGACGTTGCGGCGCGGCATGCCCGGCGCGCGCTCCGAATGCGTTCCTTTGTTCCGCGTCGCTGGACAGGTGACTCGGCGAACGGCTAGATTTGTGCGCCTACTACCCCCTCCTGCCGGAAGCCTTCCGCCGGAAACCTCCCCGCGGCTGCAGTAACGCGGCACACCCGCTGAGAGGCAGCGCGATCCGCGGCTTGCCGCGACGTGCAACGGTTTATTTCGGCGCGACTGTCGGGTGCCCTGCGGCAGCGACCATGCCATTAGTGCCGATGACGTAACGTCGCCTTGCTGCACACCGACTGTTCCGGGAACCGAACCTAGCAGGTTGGAAGCACGGACGCTCTCTTTCTTCAATGGGCGGGCGTACTCGATCCAACTTCGGTGAAGCTTTCGTTGGAAGTGTGATGCTCGTTGCGGGGCAGCTATACACTTTTTCACAGGAAGGAAAAAAAAAACACCGCCATGATGGGCTGTGCGCGGGAGTACAAAGGCTAAGGGCGCAGCGTTGTCAGTGCATTTGTGAGAAGACGCGCCAATTTGCACAGCCCAAGGAGGGCTATGGGCGGCGCCCAGGGAGGCGTTTATGAAAAGGTGAATAGATGACGGTTTGTGTTGGAAACGCGTTCGTCATGGCGAACGCTTGTTGCGTTCGAGCGGCAGCTTCATAATGCTACGCAAGGAGCGGAAATCGAAGATTCCAAGTTCCGATCCCGCCGCCGTGGTTTTTCGTACAATATCGTTAAAATCCTCATCTCTTCTTGCTAGTGCTAGCGATGTGGATCGCTACATCATTTTGCGTCACAGTTACTGCTCAAATAATGTCCCTTACGCTTCCCTTGCACTAATTGTCTGTTGGATTAATTTAGTTGCGTTCAACACGATGGTGTAGTGTTTGCTCGGCTGCTCTCCCGATGGTCTCTGGTTTGATCCCGCTTTTGGTGGTCGTATTTCGATGGAGGCGAAAAGGTAGATGCCCATGTACTGTGCGATGTCATGATCCTATCAGAGTTCTGGGACGTAAAGCGTCAGATATCACAATATGTATCAATTATTTGGTCATTTCAATAAAGAAACGAGTCCCTCGAAAAAAGTTTCTTTTCTTCTGGCACGACTGAAAGATAAAACGAAAGGCAGAATCAAAGCACAAGGAAGGAAACACGGAACCTTTTGATGATTTACTACTCATCCACAGACGGAGGTCCTTTCTTTTGCTTTCTTTTTTTCTCCCTCTTTCTGTCTTGACACACACGCGAGAAAACACGCCGCGTAAAAGCACGTGTGTCGCGCACACACACACACACACACACACACACACACACACACACACACACACACACACACACACACGAGCGCGCGCGCGCACGCACGCACACACACACGTGCGCGCGCATGCACTCACACACACGCACACACACACACACGCACACACACACAAGCGCGCGCACGCATGCGCGCACAACATTAGCACGCAAGCACGCGAGAACATGCTCCCACAGTGGCTGCAAAAGTAACGACTTTCCCAACCCATGACACGCTACGCGCCCGCCATTTCGGAGGCCATGTCTAATAAACCTTGAATCACTATATACCTTGCATGCATGAATGCCACAAGTGACGCTCTATACTTCCAGTGTGTCACTAGAACCTTAATTTCGCTTGAGTCGTAGAGCGCCCGCGAGCATAACAGCTTCTGCAAAGACTGCTAACTTCAAGTGACTGACAAAAAACACACTATACTTCAAGTGACTGACAAGTACGTTTTCATTGTTTCTTCGCCCGCTCTTTTTCCAACTTATGTCATAATTATTACACCACAGTAAGAAACAATAATTGTCCCCTATGCTTTCCTTGCTTTGGTTGTCTATAAGTTTCATTGGGTATGTCTAACAAAAAAAATAACCTTTGAACAATTTATTTACCACCGAGAAGTGTCCCGTGTGGGTTAGTTAGTTGGTTAGGTTGTTAGTTAGTTAGTTAAACTGATTATTTGCCCGAGCGTGTTGGTGATTCGCTGATGGGACGCTCGCATGCAATGCTTTCTTCAAGGACCGTGGCTTCGCCTCGACGCATTTTGATGCATTTCCATCGCTTAGGCGAAATAGAAAACAAAAACAGAAATGCACGGAAACGTCAGCTGAGGCAAGGAGAGAAAAACACCCTGTCTTACTGTCTTTCTCTCTTTGCTGGTGTTTTTCAGTATTCTAACGCAGGCGATCGCTTTTGTCAAAAACCTTGGCTTCCTTGCGGTCAGGACACTGTTAATGGCCGATGAGAACAGTTTCCAAAATAACCGGTGGGCCTCGTGAGCATCGTGTGGCACAGATGAAGTCCCATATACATACCTGAGTAACGCGCGCGACATCGGTAAACGGGCCGGATCCTTCGTACATCGAAGCTCGTTTTCTCTGTACGGCGTACATACTCACGGAGGTAGCACAGCCTTGTGCACGTCCCGCAAAAAAAAAAAATCGCGGCCTTGGCATGGTTCACAAGCTGCGGCGAATAATCGTTTGAGAAACGATGCAGGATTGTTAGAGAAGCTACGCGGGGAAATAGCGTTACGTTGCGTTATGTTACGAGGAGTGCGATGTGGACGAAACCCATTGCCTTGTCTTTACACGGCCGTTCGTTTTCACCCGTCAGTTTTTCATGAGCAAGAAAGATAAATGAGGGAAAATGAATGGCGAATTGTGACGCGTTGCACTGATTAAGCCATGTCGGTGGCATATATACTTATATTGAGAGTTTCACTTAGGACAATTGGGTGCCGATACCTTGGACTGGCGAGCAAATGCTTTGTTGTTTTTGTAAATTGCTACGTTAATCACTAATTATTTATTATACGTAGCGCAAAAAAAACACAGATAAGCAGAACGAAGACACAGTGACGAGTCTTTTGCGTGTTTAATAATGGAATATTATCAACTCGCTCAGCGAGACACACTTCTGTAGCTGATAGGTAAAGCAGTGAAACTTCGAATGTACCGACGCAACAGTTTCCATGCGTATGTGTTAACCATTGGAATGTTCGTGTAGTTGTTAAAGGTACGAAGGACCGAGGCTACAGTTTAGTATAGCGGCACCAAAACAATCCCGTAAAGTAATATCTAAATATCTCTGTAGGAACACTTTTTCTTGTTTTAATTCTTCCTATTCTTTTTTTTCTTTTTTGCCCCCCCCCCCCGACAGTTGGTTGCGGGAGAGTTCATTCGGCCTTAACTGTTTGGGATCATGTGACCTGACCAGAACTGTCACGTAACGTGTCATTGTTGAAGCAGCATTTTGTTGCCAACCCTGAATTTGGCAACAGTGATGTTGGCAAACGAACGAGAACTGCGAAGCGGCATGCCGTAGGTTACTTCACCCCCCCCCCTCCCCACTCCATTGACATTGACCGAAGACTGGTGCACACCAGCGACTAGCAACGGTCGCGCGACCATTTGCAACTGGTCGCAAATAGTCGCGAACGGTCGCAAACGGTCGCAAAGCGACTGCTTTGGCTAGTCGCTTCCCGACCGATTTTTCAGTCGCGCGACTGTGGTCGCAAAGCTGCTGGAACCAATCAGCGATGCTCAATTTTGTTACTTGTGTTTCATGTTTCTTTTGTTTTTGTTTGTTTTTCAAACAAGAAATGCGGCGCGCTCGGTTTGCTCCGCTCACTCAGCTGGCGGCGATCAGCTGATTGGCGCCGGTCTCCAGAGTTATCGCTGATAACGAGATCCGGACGTGACTCTCTGGTATTGCGACTTCCAGTCGCTCGCATGCAGCCTCTGCCGGTGTGAACATCAGGCGTTTCTCTTTTTATTTTTGGTTGCCAGTCGCAAATGGTCGCGCGACTGCTGCTAGTCGCCGGTGTGCACCAGCCTTAACCACTGGCCTTGGAAAAGTAGCTATAACAATGCAACGCCTTGCGTTACGTTCAAGCTGTACGGCCGTGGTATGACGTCATATGTGACGCTGCCACGTGATGCAGAGCCACGTGGCAGCAGGCCACGTGATGCAGAGCTGCTAAAGGGCTTGTATATATACTCTACCTTGTGATGCCTCTCTGGTGGTTTCTTGCATACACTCGATGCTACTGTAGCTCGATCGAAAGCTCGGATTCTGAGAATGACCTTGCCTGGTTATACGCGAAAACGTAGATTTGCTTGTATACGCACATGCGCTCATGACGCACTGAGTATAGACTGCTTGCAGTATGAACGAAGAAAGTCGTGATATTGTTGTGTTGACGGCGCCGCGGTAAAGATTTCGCGAGGGCGTTTGATCTCCTAATTGGCCACTTGCATTCTGAATAACTTGACAAAGTAGCTTAAAACAATATCGAAATACTTTCCCGCCTTTACGTTTTCTTCCTCCTCTTGCGTAACTCGACTTCGGCAAATCAGCTCAAAGAGTCGTTAAGAAATAACATTTCTCTAGTGAACCGTAATGATTTCCGCGGAATGAATTTGCAAATAACTTCCTCTCTCAAAGATAGGCTATTTCTTAATCAAATGCGATGCGACATATTTTAGTATTCATTGCACGAAAATGACACAGTAAAAATAAATGAATATTGACTGGCTTTTCCGTTTGCTTTTGGTGTCCTCGCAGCTTTGAAAAAAAAAGTGAATAGCGTCCTCGACTACAATTCAGAAAATCGCGCGTTTCTGGAGCGTCGATTTAACAACAT
The DNA here is from genome assembly GCF_043290135.1 of Rhipicephalus microplus. Lineage (NCBI taxonomy): Eukaryota > Metazoa > Arthropoda > Arachnida > Ixodida > Ixodidae > Rhipicephalus > Rhipicephalus microplus. The sequence goes on along the minus strand of NC_134704.1, from coordinate 46,078,441 downwards.
TGTACGTGCAACATCTTCATTTTTTTTACCACGGTACGTGTGGCAGAGACGCACGACACTTACTTCGATATCATCTTCGCTGTCTCCATCTCAGAGGGGAGGAGTGACGTAACCCCGAGATTGAAATTAAATTCCCGACCGTCCAAACCGGGAAGACATGCGAAACGTGCGAGGTTTGTCCAAGCGCCTTCAACCCGCACGCTTCGCAAACTGTAAAGGTTGCGCTTACTCACAATGGTGGTCGCGCTCAACAATGTTTTGATTACTGCGCTTTCGTCGGCCGCTGATGCCGAGAGGTCTTTGAGGTCAAGCAAGTAAGTCCTTTTCTCGAGGCATGCGTCAGGCTGCGTAGCGACCGCGGAGTAGCTGCCACTGATGGTAGGGGTCGCTGCGTCGTCCACAGCACTTTTCCGCGCGGGCCTAATTGCCTTGCGAACTCTGTCCGAGTGTTTTTCTAAGTCATGGCTGCGTTTACGTTCAATTAATGTCGGTGGCGCCGCCGGCAGGCAGTCAGGCAAACAGGCGGGTATGCATACCCAGGGAAAAAAAAAGCGTTGCGTTCACGACTGTGGTAGGACCACTCCATCTGTGCGCTCGCCGTGAGCCTATGAAGCGCGCGGAGAGCAAATATTACCGAAGTGACCTTCTCAACGGCGTTGTAAGTGCAGAGACATCACTCTCGTATGGCACACTGACCATTCGACAGCTTGTACGCATCACGTGCGCTATCGCTTGTGTTGACGGCGCTGTGGAAACGTTTCGACGAGAGTGCCCGTACTGAAACCTTAATGCCTCCAAATTGTGAGCGTGACGAAGGCAGATGAGAAACTGCGCGCCTTTCGGAGGGGGCGGATTCCATGCTGCCACCTCAGATGTGTATACTTGAAAACATAAGAAGAGTGCTTTTTGTTTCGTTTTGCTTTGTTTTTGGAGTGAGACGTACGGGTAGCAATTGAGGAGTCTCGGTATAACGTTTAATCGAATGAAGGCTCGTCGCTCTCAAGTTTTGAAAGGCGAGTTGCAGCGACGCACATCATCTCAGTTTGCCCGACCCGGCCTGTTCCGGATCGCTAAGCGACGCAGAAGCTAATACTTTTACATCTTGGTGCGCAATCGACTGGCTTGAATGAGTTAGCGATTGCTTCAGCAATACTACAGTTTCGAATCTCAACGTATGGTGAAGATGACGAAACAGTCAGATGGCAGAGCGGTGGATAGGCCAGCTTTAGGGTGGGGTGGTGTAAAATGAAACATGGAGCAAAGCGTCAGCATTTTGATTTTGCGGCACGTACGTACCTAAACCGAAAGAGTACTCGTGTTTTGGCATTCATTTTATCAACAAATTGCGGTAGTTTTCCAACCGCGTTCAATGAAACACTTCACGATTGAAAAAAAAAAAATGTTGGCGAATAACCAAGCTCGTGACACGTCAAGTAAAGGTGAAACTTTCTAATCGAAGCGGGAGCTGATGGACCAAATGTGCTCCTCCAAGTGCGCAGGTGATAATGTGCATCTCTCTTTTCTTCTGCCATCTATATTTTTACCCCCTTTATCTCTCTCACTTAGCTTAGGGTATCAAACATGACATATGTCTGGTTAACTTCCCCGCCTTTCTTTGCTTCACCTTTCTCTGCTATAGCTGAAGAATTTTAAGCCATGTACGAACGTATGCCAGTTTCAGCACAGCGACAAAAGTGATCATATTGATGCTTTGTACAGCTAGCTACATGTTGCCAAATGTCTAGTTCTGTAGGTGCATGTGGGCTGAAGAGGTAAATTTATTAAAACTAGGTTATTCAAGCGCATCGAAACATGACAAAGTGACTGAATTGGCTTAAAAGGTTTATTAAAGATAATTAGTTTTCAACTTACAATATGTATGACACTTTTTTTTGTCTTGGATGGTGTCTTACGTGCTACAGAAAATTATCTAAAACTTCGTGAGACGAAAGCGACATAAAAAATGCACCAAAATCCATTCAGGACTATAGTTTACTATCTGTATTCATTAAGAATAACTTTTCTTTCTAGTTGACATCATCACTTCTAGCGGATTTCTAAATAATTTTGCTAATTGTGGCACGTACAAATACGGCAGTTGATTTATTGGAAAACGGCACGTAAAATATGCATGTGATCGACGCATCATCGAGGCCCTATTTGTGTACACTCGCAAGTACCGAGTTTTTCGCTAAGTTATTGCACCCTCCCCACCGAAATATGTAAGTTACAAGAACTTCCCTTAGTTTCTGACCATGTCTCGTTTTGACTCGCGCTGCGTCTCATTTACTCCCATGAATTGCTGTGAAAGAAGACTGTGATGTTTTGTATTTATTTTTTTTTAACTCGTGTGTCTCTTCCAAGCAGCTATTACATCCCGTTTCCCGAATGTTAACACACACACACACACACACACACACACACACACACACACACACACACACACACACACACACACACACACACACACACACACACACACACACACACACACACACACACACACACAAACGCGCGCGTGCGCACGTACGCACGCACAGAGAGGGCCTGCGCGACAGCGATTGCCCGAGGAACGAGCTTTGTGTCGGCGCCGCTTGACATGCACCACCAAGGAGGATTTAAAAGTTTTTTTTTATCCTCCTTGGACACTTTCTAATTGATTATCGGCGTGGGCGTGCATTGTCCCGCAGCTCCAGTTTTTACACTATACCAAGTTTATAGCTGTAGTTATTTCAGTAACGGCTTCATCGTCTTCATCTGCGATAACTTCTTCAGGTAGTTTACTGTCGTCATCGGTCTCTTTTGAAGGGCAGCTAGTAAGACGGCGAGGGCTTGTCTCTATACATTGTAGCGAGGACAGTAGCAGGATGTGCTGAAATGTTTCCTCGCTACCACAGTAAAGTTCTAGCCTTAGCCATTTTACTGTAGATGTCTATTCCGCGGCAGCAGTAGCATCAAATTATGGCCACAGGTAATATCCGGGATGTGCATACGTAATCGCATGCGGGAACCCCTCAAGATGTCCACATACAGTTATTCATCTTAAACCACTCCATTAGCAATGGATCAAGCGTTCCTAGCGTGTCGTGCTGACGTCATTACGCAAAATCGCTAACGCGATAAGTACACCTCAACCACGCTGGTAACCTTTACCAAACCACGCTGGCGATTTGACTGCGCAACACCAGTACCCATACGTCCAATACGCTGTATGGTTTCAGACGGGTAACTGCTAAGCGTGGCTACCTAGACGTTTACGTACATAAGCACCATACCCACCTTTTCGCTATCTTAGCTTAGCGATCGCTAGCCAAACGTACCTGCACGAGAACGTACAGCATGGCTGAAGCATATAGTAAATAGTTACGTCAGGAGCACGAAAACTGGTTAGTAGTCTCAGTTCTTCGAATCACTGCCTCCCGTGGCCACTACTTGCGATCATGCTCGTTAGCGCAATCAGAAACGTGGAATGCGTCACGTGAGATCTCACCCACTCGACGCAAACAGCGTGCTGACGGCAGGCGTGTAACGCGGTTACGGAAGCATGAAGTTAATTGCTTGGCCACTCCGTGATCTTCATTGCGGCATTAGTCTTCTTATTTTTTCACTCACGAGCACACGATACGAAGAGGAACGTGCGCACGACTGCCGCGAATAGTTGGGTCTTGGCCAACACAGAGGGAAGAATGACCTTTTGAGGTTCTCAAGAGGTTTGCCTTCTCTTCTCAGGTGGATCTCCAAGCATCGCTTGTGCGTCACTCGTTTGAACCGGAAGTGAGGTGCTTGACAAGGCGTCCGCTATTGCACCAGTGTGGCTCAGTGTGGCTTCCCGCCATGTACACGATCGCCCGTGTTTGTTTTCTGTGCCACCGCTTATTTGCTCGGGCGGTGAAGTTCCCCAGTGTGGGCCGCTCCAAGGGCAACCTGGCTTCACCCCCGGTGTGGCGGATACATGACGGAGACGTTATATTATAACTGTGCGTCGGTTCCGGTTTTAAGAGATAGAGTTCATGATTGGCGCTATTACTGGTTTTTGTGCATGTGACCTCTTGATGGTGGTGACTTGTGACACTACAAAAAGGCGCTTTCTTCAAATAAATCTCATTTGGTATTGCGCGGTGCTCGTCCTGTTGTATTCGTCCTGTTGTTCGTCCTCGTCCTGTTGTTCCGTATTGCGTGCTGATTTATTTCATCAATGACAGAGAGTAACGCGATCACAGCGAGGAGTGCAAGTTCAGCTGTGTGCAGTTTGTCCCACAGAGTTCAGATACTCAGGTTACTGAATAAAAAGCAGTTTCTCTCAGGACACATTTCGATGGAGAAGAATTGACAGAATGAACCAGACATTGAGGCCGAGGAACGCCTAGGGGACATAATTTGTAGTCTATTTAGGTGTAGTGATATAATAATGATATAATGAAAATAAATTACGATATATATATATATATATATATATATATATATATATATATATGAAAGTAGATGCGCTTTCACATAACTGTTTATTCTGTATTCTGCCGACGTTTCGACGGGAGCCCCACCGTCTTTTTCAAGGCATTATGCCTAGAAAAAGACGGGGCTCCCATCGAAACGTCGGCAGAATAAACAGTTGTTATGTGAAAGCGCATCTACTTTCATATTTATAACCTTGCGGCAACCGAAGTTATTCTTCTGCATATATATATATATATATATATATATATATATATATATATATATATATATATATATATATATAAAGAACGGCAGGGAGGTTAATAACCGGGAGGGAAATTAAAGTGCATCATAAATCAGTCTACTGCCTGCGTACAATGTACTATGCTAAGCACAGTACATTGTACATTTTAGCATAATACGTTGTACTATGCTTACTAGCGTGATGCATAGTATTTTTGTACTATGCATCACGCCAGTAAGCTCCAACCCCCAACAAGTTTCACAATTGCAATTCTTTATTCTTGCTTTGTGCCATCGCTGATATGACTGCCGTACGGCCGAAGATGGCCGCAGGTAACTTCGAGGCAGGCATTAAAGATAGTTGCAGTGATTTTTATCAACAAACAAGCCTGCCTTGAAAAGCCTCGTCGTGACCATGGTTTGGTGAAGGCCTCCTAGTAAGTGACCCGGTATAAACTAAAGACTGCGGATTAGTTCGATCAAGTTCCGAAAAGCGGAGTAAGTAGCGTCTACTTTCCAGCTATGCGGCCAACTTCTGTACCTCTGTATGCACGTCATAGGCAACCCGGAGTATGCCTCCGATGTTGATTCTCGAGCGCATCAATGGTGAACCATGCAGGGCATACATGCGAATTCCGTACACATCCTCGTTTATCACCAGCCTTGACAGAAATACCAGTACACGGTAGTCAAGTGCGATGCATCTTAATTTACGACAACCCCGCCTTCTGAACGCTAAGTGGCAGACCGAAACAATATTTCCATCATCGACAACTACGTCGTGAAGCGTATACATCCTTTGCGTATGTTACCTGGCGCTAAAACAACATGACAGACCTCTTGCAGTAAACTACCCGTAATTACAACTCTTTGTGCTCGTCGTTGTAATGAAGTGAGATCAACAAAAAGGCAAGGAGCAGTGGCAACCATCGAAGGAAACAAGATTATAAGGAAAAGAAAGCTAGAAGAGAACATCATTATACTCGGAACGTCTATACGGTCAAGGAAACAAACAAACTGACCTGCACGCACTCTAGTGAACGGATCTATTATATTCCACCGTGTTCAATTGTGCTACGAGCTCTCACGTTCTTAAGGAAGGGCTGCTCTTCCCCGTCAAGGTAGCGGTTGACACGCGTAGCAGGTATTCAGGGTCAGTCCCATCGCTAAGCCAACTTTAATGGGCGTAAATACGGACGCTCCTTTTTATACGGGTGCCCCGTGGGCGGCAGGGAGAGAGAGTTCGTGATCGCCACTAAAGCTCTTAATGTCTGAGCACCGGAATCTCGCCCCCGTGTTTCTCAGGCGCGACGCTCACGTTCTCGCCGCGGCGGGGACCCGCCGGAGGAAATCGTGCGGTCGTATGTGAATGTCGATTGACGAGCGCACACGACATGCGAGTCGCCGGAGGTCCGTTTATCGACTCAACAAGGATGTGTCCTTCGGCAGCCACGGACACTTTTGCTTTCTGGTCGGGTCGAAGGGCTTAATATCTCGTAAAACCCGCACAGCCATCCCGTTTATAGGAATGAACCACGTACAGGCTGCGAGATTAACTTATAGGCTTCACTGTAGGGGATAACAAGGGATTATTTGAAGCAAGAACTCTTTATTTTTCTTCCGAAGACTCCATGGAGTACACTGAGACTACACTGAGACTACCACGCACGACACAATGCACGACCGGAGCGTGGCACTGTGCCATGCAAAATGTCATGCCCCGTTCTATGCCTTGACAATAAGCTCATTTCCAAAAAAAAGGGGAGGGAGGGAGGGGGGATGCACAAAATGCTTTGTACACTGATATCTGACAGCTCAAGCGTACATGCCTGCTATATTACTCCGTCCTAGTCAAACAATGACACCCGTAAATAAGGAGCATTTAAGAATAATCTCCTTTGCTTGAACTACTTAAAGTCGATACAGGTTGTTGCAGCCAATCAGAAGCAAACGTTTGAAATGGGTGATACAACCTATAGTGTACCTGACAAACCGATATCGCAGCACATAAACATGAAGGAAAAGGCTGATTCATGAATGCCGGAGCGTTAAGGCTGTCCTCGGTGTGATATAGGCGTGCCATGGTCCATGAGCATTTTCTTTAGGCAAATAATTTCCTCGGCACGAGCAGCTTACATTTACACTTGCGACCACAGTGTCATAACCTAACGTTATAAGAATAGTTCGCGTGACCGAGAAGGACATCGGCAGGCATATGTGTTGTTTTCATACGTCTTATGTTGCACCATTCTCAACCTAAATTCACGAATAAACTTTAGTGTCGTAGGCCTTCACGAAAGAATTCGACTATTCTTACATTTTGCTGGTAAAAAAAAAAAACGTTAATTTTGCACACGTCAAGAAGCGCCTGCCCTGAAAGTGTAAACCGACCCACGCAAGGGAAAGGCGCTCTTAGCTCTCCGACACCTGCACTACGTTTCACGTGCGTCATGCCTAAAGTAGCGCAGTAGCACATATTTGCCATGGATAAAAACAAGCTTCTGTTGGGGAGCCCCTTTGGGCAAATTAGCCGCTCGATAAGGGTTGCGAAAAAGGAAGCGCGTGCGATGGTCGGTTTCATACAAAAAGCGTGGCGCTATCATAGGAACGATACAAAGTACCGAGGCAAACCAAAAACAATGAAAGGAAGTCATATCACAACGCGCGAAGCAACAGTTTTCGAGGAAGTCATGAATGAAGGTACTCCGCAGAGTCAGAATGTAGCTTAAGTAAAGAGGATGTAATGCAAGAATTGCTCTCGCATGCACTTGAAGGCGGTAGGTACCAGCTAGAGTAGGTACTTCAGCTTCAGTTGTGCTTTTGCTTCTGTCGGTGCTCCTTTAAGTCCACCCACTACAGAAGAATATTCATTAATATTAATTTCTGGTGATTAACATCCCAAAGTGTTGATATGATTATGTGAGGCGCCGTAGTGGAGGGCTCCGGAAATATCGCATTACAAAAGAAGGGGTGTCTTTGAAGCCGTGTGTAATGCCATTCGAACTACGATACGAGTACTATTCGAGTGTTGCTTTAAAATGTTCGTTATTAAAATCCGGTAAAATCTAAATAATCTCTTCAAAACTGTTCCGATAAGGTTCTTACGGCTGTCTCAAAAAACAAGCTCTAGAGCGTATTAATTGTAGTCTTAGCGGGATGTAGTACGTATCATAGACATTTAATTTCTTTACTTTTTTAAAAACGTCGCAACATTCATCGAGTAACCTTTAAAATTTTCACCTACACTTTCTTGGCCGATCCCCCAGAATGGGCACCAGCCATGCGCTTGAATGAAAAAGAAAAAAAACAAGGAAGAAGATATTTAGTGACGAGTAAGGATGAGAGTTTATCATGGAGAGCGCGTCTCTTGCCTCCTAATCTTCGCCGGGGTAAAGAGAAAAGGCAGATACAAAGGTAGAAACAGATATGACAAAACAAATTTGGCAGATCTCACGTACAGCGTTAACATTTATGAAAGAGAACACGGGTGCGCGTGGCCTGCGCGTTCTGGTGGCTGCTGGCAGCGCGTTCAAGCGGGAGCGAGAGCAACCACAGTCACTTTTCGCGTCATCTTGCGGCGAGCAAAACAACCATTCGTTGCTGATATGGAACCAGCGGCAGAGATTGCGACCCTCTACCCCTTCAAGACGATTACGCGAGAGCTGGTAATCGCCTTGAAGGAGGAGGAGTTGCAAGCTTGCCGTTCTATATCAGCAACGAATGGTTGTTTTGCTCGCCGCAAGATGACCCGAAAAGTGACTGTGGTTGCTCTCGCTCCCACTTGAACGCGCTGCCAGCAGCCACCAGAACGCGCAGGCCACGCGTCGCCATGTTCCCTTTCATAAAAATTGACATTGTACCTTGGAAATCGACGTTATGCGAATCATGCGGCGGGAAGGTGACCGTGCTGTAATTTTTTACTGAGCGACAGGCCATGTAAAGACACTAAATATATGTACAAATGTTGCACGCACACATATATGTTGACAAATCACAGATATTTATATAACCAGTCGTTTGCACTTGCGCAACGACGCCAACAGGAACATGAGTATAAGCCAACACTAGAACCGATAAGCTGATATGAAGCGCTGGTGCTCGCGAGGATGGTAGCCCTGGACACTGCTGCACAAATAAACTGCAGCGCATGGTGCCCAACTACAATTGACGTTAACCCGACTTGATGGTGGTATTAAAATAGTACATATAAAGATCAAATTGGTACATCTATAAAATCAGATCGCCAGCACTAAAACCAAAATTGACGTTTCACAAAAATTAGGGTATATTTAAAAAAACAGTTCCGAGGAATTGCGTGGCTCTGTGATAGATTGCTTGACTGCAACGCAGACTGCTTGGGTTCGATTCCTGCTGGGACCCTGACGTTTATTCTTCGTATTTGTTGGGTCAACGCCGCCGATGCCGCGTTTTTCTTAACGCTCAGGCGTTGAAATGGCCGTGTGTGTTGCCGTCGTTCCTGGGCAGATGCTAAGTTAATATAGCCTGTGTCCCATACCTGTATACCAGTGGCACATAGACGCCCGCGGGTATATGTGCCGCTGTCTGACGCTAAGTGTTTGACGACGTACATGATAATATTGTGACGTTATTCATGCATGTGTTGACCAACGCGTCAAACTAAGCATACCATGTTACCCTCCCATACTAATTTTGGTTCACGCCAAGTTAATGGGGTGATCATGAGAGCACCCAGACGCAAGTGGCTAGATAGATAGATATACATATACGCAGATAGACGCCAAGAGTGTTTACAATACGGGAAAAAGTTGTGCATTTAAAATGTCTATATGGTACGGTACAACGAGTCACTGCACATACATAGACTGTTGTGTGCGCAGAATATGGACTGCGCGCAAGAACATTCACAGCATAGCACATGCTCTAGAGATTAGAACCTGGGCTTGTCTCACTCAAAACCTTCAAATGGAGCTCAGTGTTACTTTATGCATGGTCAATATGCGTACATGCACTCAAAAGTTTGTCTGAGACTCCGAAAATGGCGGGAACTCCAAATAGTCTTGAAATGTTCTTCGTTGCAGCTCTCAACAGCAGGCCGAGTGGTTTGTGATTGAATAGACTGAAGTAAGTAATTTTGTAATACAGTTTCGCAATAAGATAGTGCGTTCTCATAGATTGAGCCGAACGTGCTGTGGGAACGTGCTAAGCGTGGTTGAAGATTAACGTATACTCACATCTGAAATACGGAGTTGCACTTGGACGAGACATTGACCTTATTGCGTCAAAACCAGAGATTTCGGTACTGTATTTGTGAAGCCTTTGCATTGGTCGCCCCTTGCATGTGTGAGTTCATTCCGTTGCATTGCCTTAGCTTGAGAAGCGCAGCTCAGGCGGCACTGGCAAAAATAAAAAAAGAAGAAAAAAGCTTTCCGTGTGTACGAATTCATGCACCGTTTGTTGTGCTTACTACTCAGCTGTTTTTTCTTAAGTGGCCAGACATTTATAGAATGTATATATAGATTTTACCCTAGCTCCAGCACAGCTATAAACGATTTTAGGGAGACAATCCTTTCTCCGCTTATACTTCATACTGGCGGTAACGAATGTATTAATTCTTTCCTAACTCTTCCTAAACCAAGAGAACGTGATTGTGGGTTAGAATAACAAAATGATGAATGTGACTTCAGAATGGAAGGTGGGGGAGAGATGTGTTGATGCGTGGCGGTACATAGTGGAACTTTAAAACAGCGCTAGGACACGACACTAAACGGAAGGGTAGCGGCCTGGGCTGCTTGGTATGCCATGAGAAGCGACAAGACAGGGCGCTACTTTGTCGTTTCTGTATATTGTTTTGTCCAGTCGTAGCGCTGTCTTCCAAGTTTCAGTGCGAGAGGAGGTTACAAGGTAACAATAGTAAGGAGCATACAACGATCGTGGGAATATAATTCTACCAAAGGACTTCAAGAAAGAGTTGTTATTGAACAGTTAGCTTCACTGATTGCTTCAGAGAAGCAGTCAAAGTTAGTGTAATGACGTTACAAGGACGGTGCAAATGGAAAGCATCCTTCACAAACGCGTTCACGCTTGTTTGCAAATGAGGAACGGAAAGAACACTGCACTCGCTGACTCTTTAAACGAGCAACGCGATCGACGAACACGGGTGCTACTTCGAATGTGTACACCACGAGCGTGGGTGACGCTGCACGCTCCGACAAGAAACTCACACGGTCGGGCACCTGAGAAACTCGGTGTCGGGAAATAAAAAGTAACAATAAAAGCGTGCAGTGAAGAAGCCTGGCGGCGTCACGATCTCCCGTCGAGTGTGCACGAAGCGCTATTATAAAGGGCATCGCGATGATCCCAGCCTTGAAAATGATGGAAGAGCTTCCTGCGGCACTCGTGGTCACTGCGCATACGGTCACGGGCTTCCGGTTAATATGCACTTGCGGATCTTCCACTTAGCAAACATCCACCGACGGTGATTCCACGTTGCCTCCGAGGCATAGCCCTGCCGCGGGCATAGGTAAGAAAAAACGAAGACGGGACGCCCCAAAACGCAGAAATCGGCCAAGGACGTGACAGAGCTCCGCTTATAGTGAGTGAAAGGCATCACCTTATTCCAGAATACGCGGCGGCACTGGCGCGGCACCCAGGCGCCAGTTTGTTGCCAACGAGAAGAAGCGTCTGATGAATTTCCCTTCGCTAAAGAGAAACACACCGAGAACACGTTGTACGTTGGTCGCGAAAGCGGTACAGGTCGCCGTCTACATTCTCGCGCTTTAGACGCCGATAGAGTCTTCCGCCTTCGTGGTTCAACCGCTGAAGACGAGAGAAGGGTCGGCCCAGAGGTCAATCGCGCGCCAAGTCGTTACAGATGATGCCTTTACGGGAGCGGGGCGTTTATTTGCGGCTTACGCCTCCCGCGACCGAGTATTTCTGCTTAGCATCTGGCCTACGCAGGAGGCGATGGCTCCTTTCTCGCCATGTGCCGCGATTGCTGTAGCGGCCACGAACCTCACTGCAACGCGTGGTACCCGAAGAAATGTAGCTATATATACGCAAATGAAAGAAGCAAGTACAATAATCACAGGGCGGGTGTATCTGCGTGTGTTTGTCGCAGACAATGTGGCGATTGACTTCGTCGTTTCCGGATAGCGGGGCGTCGGCACCTGTCGGAGCGGAGTCAGAGACAGGCGCCGATTCGTGGCCCATTTGCGGGAGATTGTGTCGGATCGCCGCCCATATACCGAATCGACGAGTCTTGTGGATCTTGTCGATGGCCCCGTCTCGGTCGACGTGATAGTGAGAGGTCTACCCGAGGTCTCGCGTGTGAACCATAGCGTCTGGCTGCGGGCGAACCTTCCGGTAACGCCGTGGCCCGCAGCAGACAAGAGGCCCGGCATCCTGTCGGTCAGGTGGTTGTGTCCTGATGAATGATCAGGCTGCCGGTCTCAACAACAACTCCCCCTTCCTTCCTTCTCTCCTACTCTGATCTATCGCTCCACCTTCCGCCACGGTTCTGCGGTTCACGAAGCATCGCTGTTTCTCTCTTGCGCTCGGTTGTAGATATATGCTCACGTATCGCTCTGTAAATACCATACGCACGTTGGTCGAGGTGAGTTAGAGCGAGAAAGAAGGGATCCAGGAATCTGGCTTCTTCCTTCTTCCCGTTCCGCACCCGCTGCGCTCATCTCTCTACGCGGCTTTCGGGCTATGCGAAAGCCACGGCGTTCTGCGACGGAGACGAGGTCGTGAACTTGTCGCGTTCCCGTGGGAGAGTCAAGTCAGTCAGCTGTCGTGTCTTGTTCGTTTGCTGTTTTGTCGAGAGCTCGGTCTCGCGACTTGACGCGCCTCTGCCTTCTTTCACTAAAAGGAAGCGACGTACTATAAGGATGACGTTGAAGACTTTCGATTTCGAAAGTCTGCGTGAGTCCGTGTCCGACCAATTTCCGCGCTAGCGCTTTTTTGTCTGCGTCGGCAGCACGAGAAAAGGAGAAAACGACAACGAAACAGACTTGAACGCAACGTAAAGAGAAAAAAAAAACGAAGACAAACAAACAGAAGCGAACAACTTCTGACGCGGTTCCCTTGGCACGGACGTAAAACATGCACGTTTCGCAGCAGAGGCGCGCCGCTGTGACGCGTTCTCTGATTTTCATATTGCTGGCGACACCGAAAGAAGCGCGCGTTCGTATTGACGTACACTGGGAGATGCGTTTGTTTGCGGCTAACCGAAAAGGGAGATGTGCGTAACAGTGTCGTGGCATCCGTGACTTCGTGGGTACCGGATTTCGTTCCGTCAAATCGCTGGTATTTCTGTCTTTTCTTTTTCTGGCGTGCGCAGCTGCTATAGCCCCGGCACCTGTTGAGTGCGGTTGTCACATGGTTTCATGCTGCTGCTGCGGCGCCGGCGGCGTATTTCGAAGGTTTCGCGTGTAAACCTGGACGTGGGTCTGTCTCTCCGTGTCGAATGCGGTCAATGTCGCGAACACGCAGTGCCGTCGTACATTCCCGACACGGGTGTTTGCACCATGCGCGGATGGTTTCGCGATTGGCGTGGCAAGGCTGCATTCCGCGATATCGGGTTCTGAAGTCAGCTCGACGAGACCAATGAGCAAACCGTTTCGAAGGACGCGCCAGATGGCTACCGGCTTCCATCGCTCTACGAAGTTAAAAGAAATCACGTGTCACTTCTTTTCGTGCGTCCTGACTTTTCACATACATAGCTCTCTCGAAGTGCGCGCCGCGTTGGAGCAGTGGTCATGGTGCTCAGCTGCCGATCCGAAGGTCGCAGGTTCGATGCAGGCGAAATGGTAGAAGTCCGTGTTCTGTCCTATGTCAGCATACATTACAGAACACCAGATGGTCTCAATTCCCATACGGCATCTCTCACAATCATACCGTGGTTCTGGGACGTAAAACTAGATATATTTTTAGCTCTCTCTCTAAAGATACTTGTTAACTCTTTCAGGGGATCACTGTACTCTCTTTAAAGTGTCGTGGGAGGCGCCAACCTCCGAGAGGGAGTAAACGTGCACCCTAAAAGAGAGATATTCACGTGACAAGTGAGGATCCACCAGGAAGAGTAACATGTATTCTGCCTTTTTTTTTTCTCCGAGTGTAGCTGTGTCAATGATATAGTTAAGTGTATCTCTAAGCGAACTCAAGCTTACAAATTCTCAACGGTGACACGTTGTTTGCATAATTGCAAACCAGGCTCTATGAGTCCAACGATAGAGTACTGTTGACGTACAGAGCGAAAACAGGATTACATTTTATACATCTAACTGTGTGCGCCGTTAGGAATGCTTTCGAAATAAAATCAAATAATTTAAAGGCACAAAGCAACGATAACACTAGCGAAGTAAACATCGAGAAAGATTTTATAAGGATGGCGAGCAGTTGCATGTACTTCAGCAATGCGAGATTAAAAAAAAAAGAACTTCTCAGTAAGGTCCGCAAAATGTTCATTCTAAGTGCTTTGCGAACGAACTCTCTTCGATTTTCTCTCAAGAGAAATTACCACTTGCCTGCTTTCATTTTCTACCTTACTGCTTAGTATGCTTAGTAGAGAGAGAGAGTCTGTGTGTGTGTGTGGCTGTGTTTGTGTGACATGCAGGAGCATGCATCATGCTTTCACAGATTTGAACGATGCCGCTCCCTTCAGAAAACGTTATTCCAACTACTTCGACGTTTAAGCCAATGAACTCCAAAAGCACTGAAATGAATGAATGAATGAATAATTAAAATAAATGATTATTTAATTAATTATTAATTCCGTATCGGAGGTCGGGTAATTTAGAAGATTTCAAGGTTGCACAGAAAGTACATTCTGCAATGCATAACCAACTGCAGAAGCTTTCAACGAAAAGGTGGCAAGATTTATGTGCCTCACTTTCTCCATTTACCTCGGCGCCTCAACTGTGGAACATGGTACGCGCCCTCCGGCAGCCAGTAGTCCACTCGAGACCACTACAGGCTCTAGCGCTGTCTCGAGGAGATAGCGAACGTGTGATTGCCGAAGAATTTTGCGATCTTATACTGAGAAATGGAGAGACCGCCCAAACTAGCGAATATAAATCCTCAGCAGAATCAGCTTTGGTGGTTGTAACAAAGTTCTCTGCGATCAGTTCATCAGATCTGGATGGCAGCTTCACACCAGAGGAGCTCCAATATGTGCTGTCTTCAGTAAAACGAACAAGTTCACCAAGAACAGATGGAGTTACATACGCTGCTCTTGCTAATTTGTGCAAAAAAGGAAAATTACACCTGCTGGACATCTATAATAAAAGTTGGCAAGAAGAAAAAGTTCCGGAAAGTTGGAAGATATCAAAAGTAGTACCGTTGCTAAAGCCAGAGAAGAGCCCTATGCAGTTGGACTCGTTTAATCCGGTTAGTTTGACAAGTTGTTTTTCAAAAGTGATGGAAAAATGATCAATGTACGAAATTTATGGTAGCAAGACATGAAAAAACTACTACCAGAAAGCATAGGCGGCTTCAGAAGAGGTAGATACACAATGAACTGCATTCTGGATTTGGTCACAGATGTGGAAAACCAACGAACGCAAGGAAACATCACTGTCGCTGTATTCCTTGATGTCCACCGAGCATACGACACAGTGAGTCACGTTCACGTTCTGGAAGGCCTGGCGTTACAGGGATTCAAGGGCAAGATACTGCGTTGGATCGCTGACTTCCTGAAGAACCGGAAAATTTTTATAGTTACTTAGGAGGGCCCAACGTCAGAACATGTCAACCAAGGAGTGCCACAGGGCAGCGTGCTAAGCCCTACTCTCCTTAATGCAGTCATGGCGCAGCTCCCGTATAATCTTCCACCTAACATCAGATGTTCAGTATATGCTGATGATATAAGTATATGGACGTCTGGTGCATCGTTTTTGGATGTACAACAAACACTACTAGAAGGATTGGATTATGTAGACCGTTTTCTAAAAAAAAAAAGAGGTATGGCGCCGAGTCTGGCTAAAACAGCCATACTTCCGTTTACATTAAAAAGACCTGGAAATTTCCAGATTATTCTGCAAAATCAGCCTATTCAAATGGTTAAAACTCATAAATTCTTGGGAGTAATTTTAGACCAGAGACTAACATGGTCGCCTCATGTCCAGTCCCTGGAACAAAAAGTGAATCAGGCCATTTGAATCCTCCGACCTCTCTGCGGGGCCAAATGGGGTGGTACTACTGAGTCGTTATTAGCCCTACATGTTGCCTGGATACGCCCCATCGTAACTTACTCACTGCCTCTGCTGCACGGACTCCCAGCCTCCACTGAAAGGAGACTTCCCTTGTTATTGGCAAGGAGCTTGAGGGTATGTCTGGGTTTACCACGATCAACTTCCAGTACTTTAGTGTATGCGGAGGCTCGAGAGCCACCTTTGGCAGTACTCTGAACTAAAGAAACTTCTCGAAATTCATTTAGAATTTTCACGCAACATGAAAATCATTTTTTATCTGGTGTACTAACACAAAGGTCGGCAACGAGACTACGGGATACTATATCATAATTTCAAGCAGTAGTACCAGAATTTAAACAATGGAAACCTTCAAAACCACCTTGGACGCTGCCACTTCTCAACGTTATCCGTGAAATAGACGGCATAAAGAAGAAAGCAGACATGGCACCTCTAGTAGTGGCACAGTTGGTACTTCATCAGCTTGATGTAATGCATAATGAAAAAACGAAGATATATACAGATGGATCATGCACAGAAGAAGCGTCAGCCTGTGCGGTCTTTATACCCGAAATTCAGAAAAAGAAAATGTACAAATTATCGCACAAATATTCATCGACGACAGCAGAATTGGTGGCTATCTTTGAAGCAGTTAAGCTTATCTGCGAGAATGCCGAGCCACGAAAATGGGTGATATGCACTGATAGCAAACCGGCTCTTCAGCTAATCAGAAATGTGAGATCACCTTACAAAAATGGTGAAATAGCACATTGTATCGCAGAAACTGTGGAATATGCCTCTTCGCAGGGTCACAACATCGTATTCCAATGGATACCCAGCCACATTGGAATAAAGGGAAATGAAGATGCTGATAGTCTCGCGAAGAAAGCATTGAAGGAAGGACGGGATTGCGCAATCCCTATGTCTGGGGCGGATATTCGACATTTTATATCACAAGGAGCTAACCATTGTTCGATGGAGAAGTGGTTTCAGAGCCCTAAATCAAAGGAAACGGTACTTTATGAAGTTGATCCACACAGAAAATTTTCCATAGCGACAGACCTCCCACGACACCTAGAGACATTGATCCACCGACTTAGATTGGAAGTAGCATACACAAACAGCTTCCTGCACAAGATACATCGATCCAACTCACCGGAATGTCATTGTGGTCATGCAGAAGAAAATGTTCGCCATATTCTTTTGGAGTGCGTTAAATACGCGAATGAAAGAGAAAAATTAAAGAACAAATTAGAAAGTTTGGACAGACGGCCCGTCACAATAAAGAAACTACTTGGACCATGGCCTGAGATGCATCTCCAGAAAAAAGCAATAATCTTCCTGACAGACTTTTTAGTGGAGACCGGACTGGACAAGCGCCTATGATTGACATCCAGAGATGGGTATTATGTAAAATGTGGTCATGTGTATACTGACATTAGATTAGTAAGGTGTGCGTGTAAGTAGTTTATGACTGTGTGAACTGCGTGAAGAAAACTGTGTATTGGCATGATACTTGAACTGGTTTCAGTGTGCTATTATGTTTTTTTTCTTTTCCGTACTGTTAATTTTTGGGTGCCGTTCTGTATTATTATTTTATTTTTAGCTGCAGAACTTTGTGATATAGAGTATCCGAGGCAATAGGCACCTCAACCTCTTAACAGCAAAACAGTTAAAACAGAACAGAACAGTACTCGCAGCCGTAAGTCGTTGTTCACCTATATACTCCTCGGATCCCTCCATGATGACCTGCAACGACGAGGTCACGACGCACATTAGTTAGGGGCATTCTTGTCTCATAATACATTCAGTGTCAAGCGTCCAATGCCATTCATCACAGACACGCGAGCCATTTCGCCCAGGTTTAGATTAGATCATCACTTTTACGCACCTGTGCACATGCTCGTACACTTAATGCATCATGCACCACGTACGCGGGAACCTTTCATAAAGCTGTGATTTGTGTGACGTGCCCGAGGAGAGTGAAGGTCATATTTGCAATCACTTGACCCCTGCGTGGCCACGGATGAAAAGCAGACTTCTTCATTAACGCCAAATGGCAGTAAGGAATTACCTGCAGGCGGCTTGCTAGGCCTTTGACCGAACGATGTATCACGAAAGTGGGCCCTGCTTTCACTTAAAAAAAAAAAAACCTTATTTAAGAAAACACGGGTTCAGATTCGCACTTGCGAAGGTACCCTTCGGACAAGGGTATCTGCACGCCCTGGCACTGTTGTCTTGGTCACAGGCGTATTTTTACGATGAAATATTTAAACATTCAGGTTCCAGGTGCGTATGGTGTAAGAGGAGAATATCGCGTGAGCACACGAGATGCGTGTGCACTTCGTCCTAGCGAAAAAAAAGAAAAGTAAATAAAACAAGAAGCGCTAGTATCACTTGACGAGGCCTTCGAAGCGGGCGGGGAAAGCTGAGGAAGTATTCCACGGCACAAGAGGATAGAGCACCTCGATATCCCACTCGTCGCATCCAAAGTCGAGAGCTAGAGGCAATGAATGAAGCTGTTACAGTGGTTTTGCGACAGCAACATAACACCCTAATGCGATGCAGGATTTCTCGCAATGGGCCTTTTTCAGAGAGAATGATCTGTGCATGCGCAATGTTGGTGACGTTAATCGCGCCATGTTTCTTGGAGGTGACTGGGCGGCGGCATTTTAAAATTATCACGAGAAATACCTGGCCCCCGAGATTTTCTACTCGCAACTTCGGGGACCCCGCATCTCATTTCAATTTTGGCCACTTTCACAGGAGTCACTGTTCGAACCTGAAAAAAGGCCCATTGCAAATTTGGTAGAGAGAAAGAGACAGGCCGCTTCCGCAGCAGCAGATCAGGAGAAAGTTCAATGGAGGATCCAGAAGCAGATCAACAGAAGGTCCAAACAGCCATTCGCCTTCACATTCTGAGAAAAAGTCGAAGCGAACACCGGTTACTCAAATCAAAGAAGCACATCTCTCATCCAATCTAACTCCCTCCTTTCCTCTCACACTCGTACAACGTCCACGCAAACATGAGCACGGGTTGAGGCGTATGTCTCCGCAGCGGGAGGGCCCGCTTGCAGTTGGTATCCTTGGGACCCCCATCTGCATACTTTCCTGCAATGTACTACATATTTGATGAGACTAGTAATGATTTATTGACTGATTGATTGATTGATACTAAACGAGCAAACAAAGTCCTATGATGCCTTATGCGTTTGCCCCAGGCGACTTGAATGTGATGGATATCTTATTTTATTGCGATAAAAATTATATGGATAACTTTCATGGGTTTTCATTGTTGCCGTCGGTGTCGCCGTCATGTTCCGTATAAAGTACGAATCAAAAATGTCAGCCCACGCATCGAATGTTTCACCCGCGAGTAAAAGCACACGTGGGGGCGACCAACAAGGCTGAAACAGATAATACACGAGCCGGCCGTTTCGGTTGCAGGGAGGGTGCATGCCTAAAATCACCATGCGTGCGAGGCCTGCAGTGCAGTTGATAGTTCATCAAGCAGAGAGGAAACGTCTCGCCCAACTTTTCCTTTCATTAAGGAGCGCGAAGGCTGGAAAAGGGGGCTGTGTCGCCCTAGCAGCAGCTGTACGTGCACTTTCATCCTAAAGACGCACTCGCTATCACTGGCGCACACGCTATTTCAGCAGACATCTGGTACCAAACGACTCGTTCATTTTTCTATACCTGCTGAGCTCTGACTGCTTCGCGTTGAGGCAACAGACTGCACAAAAACCTCTTCACTCCATGGAGCGGCTGTATTCACCTAGGCGAGATTTTTACCACTGAGCTGTAAAAGCCGATTTCGAACAGATGAAGTATAGTCCAGCAAACAAGTTTGAACTGGGCCAAGACAACACGTAAGAACAGAGAAAGGAACACACACACACACACACACACACACACACACACACACACACACACACACACACACACACACACACACACATACAATGCGATGGAAACAACACCGTGACACATGCGATGTGCTTCGTGTGTGCGTGCTTATATATTTTCTTACGTGTTGTTTTCTTCGTGCATCGAGAACTTGTCTGAAGAAACGTGTGAAGCAACTAACCTAACAACAATTTGTACTGAAACGTTGTTAGCAGCCCAGCGAAAGAGGGTGAAGAGAACACAATTGAGCGAACCATGACATAGCCATGCATAGTGTAATGTAACAAGGGTATGGGAAAGCGAAGTGAGGGTATATCATATTAAGTGGAGGTGAGTGAAGGAGAGAGGCAAGTTGGAGACTTGGTGAGGGTGAAACAGAGAGGAGGTTCCTTCCATGCTGCACCATGCCCATATTCGCCTAGCTATGCATAACCTTGCATTTCACCACGAATTCTTCCCCTTTACTCCGATTTATTTTGGCTTTTAGGACGTCATGTCAGTTATAAACATGCGTAAATTGTGCAGTTATGTGATATCTGGTCCAAAAGAGTTAGCTGCTAGCCTTTGTTCACATACCGTAACAATTTGTTACTATCGCATTCATTGCTCCACTCCTGCGGTGGAACTGTGATGTTTTTCATTGTGTACGCCGCGGCGGTTTAGTGGTTAAGATGCTCTGCTGCTGACTCGAATGTCGTGGCTTCGAGCCCGACCAACACAGTCGCATTTTGGTGGAGGCGGAATGTTAAAGCCCCCCCCCCCCCCGGGTGCTGTACTATGTCAGTGCACGTTAAAGAACACCAGATGGTCAAAATTTCCGGAGCCCTCCACTACAGCGTTCCTTATACTCATTTGTGGTTTCGGGACGTAAAGCCACAGATATTAGTAATAATACACTTGTTGCATTGTGTTCATCCCCCCTCCACCCCTAATTCCGAAGGCTTGCCAAAGCCAACGTGGCTTTGCAATGGCTCAGAAATCGGCTGATTTTTGACCAAGCGATGAGGTCATCACGTGAAATCACGTTATTGTGATGACGTAGCAGTTTTTGTTCATACGTGACATTATAATGCGTCATATGGTGACACCATCACGCGGTTATTTCATGCGTCAGTCATGTTGACACCGGCGCTGCCGACTGCGACTTTTCGCGTTTGGTGAGGTATCTCAGGCTTTGGCCTTAATAGAAGCAAGATCAGTGGCAAATAGCGAAGTAGGCCCGTAAACTAAAAAAGAAAAAAAATATTACTGAGGCTTGGGTTAGCACCGCTCATCTTTTCTCTAATGCACGTGGTCGTGTGTTGTGACTGAGTGCCGTCTTTCTTTTGTTCAATGACGGTGGCATAGGAACCATCCGAGATTTTTTTTACTTCCCTTCTTATTGGATTCTCGTTTGCGTGGCAGCACAGTAAGTGCGCTCGGAATCACTTCTATCAGGAAAAGTGTTTTGCGTGAACAACGACTTTGTCGCTTTTCCTCGTTTTCTTTTTCACCAAAACCCGCACACTGCATGCATCGTGCTTGTGTCCTCGTGTGCCGTATGCTGCACGGTACTTCGGCCCTCTCCCCGATGCCATTCATTTTCATTTCCTTTATATATTTTTCTTTAAAGATGACCGCTGACCCGAAACCTGCAGATGCCCAATCATGTTCGTTGTGCGAAGAGAAAGCTGACAAAGAGCGAAAAAAAAATTGCAGTGGTTTCGCCACGCTGTGAATACAGCACCAATAGGGGAAAAAGAGAAAAAAAGAATAGCGTGTTTCGCAACACTCTCGTTGCCTGCCTGTCGGCCCAGCGTTTGGCATTTCAGTAGATTTCGCCTCCTGTGGCTGCAGCTGTCGGCTTGCGTAATAATCCCGGTGGCGTACCCATACGCTTGCAGTTTACCTGTGAATCTCTCGGCGTCAAGGTGAGCTCGCTTCTTGCTGGCTGTTTCCGTTAAATTTTGCTTTGCTCACGTCTCTGCAGCAAGAAATGACGGAATGGACGCTAAATAGAGGTAATCAAACGAAGGCTTGTATACAAAAACATGGGCTAGGTGATCAGCCGTAATAGATGGAGGGAAGTTTCAACTAGTCAACAAAAGAATTTTTTTTTTACTTCTTGCCTGATAAAGGCAAGCACATCTTTGTCGAAAGCTCTGGCTCCTCTTCGGTTAGTATTGATACTTTGATAAACGTACTAAGGTAAGCTGAATTGGCTATACGACAGATAGTACACTTCATCATATTACAATCTGAGCAGGCGATAATGTGATTCCTATGACAGTGGATTACTAAGAAGAAAAAAAGCAAAACTATAGACGTATGGCCCTGCGAGATGTTGGAGTTCCTGTTCCAGGCCTGCGTGATTTTTCAAGCATTATAAAACACCTGCTAATCCTGAATAATCATTGTTAAGAACACCATAGCCAGAACGAGCACACAGTCTATTCATTATGTGGGTTGTGCCAATACGCATGATACGATGATAAGATACGGGAAATAAAATACAGTGGACAATACCTTCATAACCGAAGCGTTATACGCACCAGGTGCAAACTTGCGCGGCAGAGCTGAAATGTTCGTTCCTGCAGTATTTAAACCGAAAAAAAGGAAAACACTGGCCAACCAATTTTCCCATGCACGATCGCTACATGGGTAACCATTTACAGGAAAAAGCGCGGTAGTTATACTATACAGAGCACATCTCTTGGATTCATAATATAATCACTTAGCGGGTTGGGTTGGACAGAATGAAGCTCGAGTCAGAAACAACCGTTATCCTTCAGTGAACTGCAGGGAAATCATTCGATGGCAATAACCGCACAAAGCAAGCTTGCAGTACAGCACGGGAGCTGCTTCCTTTTGTCAACTCGCCACTTCGTTGCACCGACTACTTTGCAAGTCAAAATACTTTCGCTACTTCACGACGCTCACCGCATACTCGGTCTAAATCCGTCACAACGCGGCATTACGCACACGAACAAATCGGTCCGGGTTTATGTCCACATCAGCGTCAACCGGCGCGCGTTTTGACGGACGTCTCGAAGTCGCGATACATCTGCGCGAGTTTCGTGACCGCTCGATAACGCACTGCTCTCAAGAAGTCTAGACGAGCGCAATGGTTCGGGAACGAGGCGAAATCAGGAGGGGCCATCGCATTGGGAGCTCTGTTCTGTTCAAATAATTGATTGCGCAGCCATTGTTTCGCGGCGACTTGATGTCCCGCGGTCCGCGTCGCGTCATCCAAAAGCATTCCGATGCAATCGTTACGGAAGGAATGCGGGCCACGCAGAGGTCGCCTGCCCGTCATCCCTCCTCCTCACTCCCCCTCTCTTTCACCCCCTTTCTCTCCCTGATTCTCCCTCCATCACTGATCTATATAGAGTTATACCCCCTCCGGTGCGCTCGTGTCGTCCGGTGAATTTTTAGACTCGGCGTGGCCGGATAGTCGCGCTGTAACTCTGGCATGACACATATATGGAGGACGCAGGAAAGATACGAAGAGTAAAGAGACCAATAGAGAGGATCGCTGCCGTCATTTCAAGACGGCGACAGGACAGCGCACGCGCTCGTCTCGTTACGGTTACACCGATCGGCCTTGCCGTTTTGCGTAACTCTCGGGCGCACGTCACGTCCCGATAAACGGTAGCACAATACTACATGCCGACCAAGAGTGTACCGCTGTCAATCGACGATGGAGACGACGTCGTTTGTAACCGACACAAGCTCGCCGTGCCCACACGCTAGATGCATGCGGGTATGCGCGCGCACGCACATTGGCTGGAGCCTCAGGAATCCGCCGGCATGGCACGCTTTCCCTCGTACAGAGTGACGCGCGGCGTTCGGGGGCTTTCTAGCGATCATGCCGCATGGCAGCTACGGCCAGCCGTGCCCGCACTTTCTCCAGTTGTGCCTCCCTTTCTTTACGAATATATTCATCGGTGTTGCTATGCGCTTGAGTCTCTGCATCGTATACTCAAGCTCGCGCACCACGTCTCTTGTGGACGTTGGCAGATGGATGATGGGCTGTACGCTGTGTCTATGGCAGGCTCTTTCTCTGTGATATGAGAGTTTCAGTGGAGCTTGTACATCGCTGCACTAATGGGTGAGACACACCCTTTCAAGGAGAAGAATCGGTGTGTCCTGGAAGCGTCTGCTTATTTCTTGGGATCCATTGTCGAGCCAAAGGGGGACTTTCTCTATTGGGGGAACCCCTAGGCCAAGATCATCTGCGAGGATCACTGTGACAAGGGCTTGGACGGCACAGTTTGTAAAGCAATAAAGAAAGAATGAAGGCGGGGCAATCGGTCATGCTTGACCAGCAGCCAGATTAAGTTGTTTTGTAATGAATTGATTGTTGAATGTTGGATCACCAGCCGTTTAAGGTTTATGCTAAGTACGTGTAAGGATAATCGTGTGCAAGAGATGCAGTTAAATGATCTTGCGTTTGTCAGAGCGAATGTAAAAATGGTGTATTTTTCTGTGAAAGGTATAGTGTAAATGTTTTCTAGCTATTTTTGAAAAGTCTTTTTTTTTCAGCTTTCGGCCGTCCGGCAAGCCGAAGATGCCGCCCGGGTCCAAGGACTTCGAGTGGTCCCCTGAGGCCCTGCCATCATCATCGACGGAGGGTGGGAAGCGACAGGGGTTCATCCCTCTTCCTCCCGCCTCGCCTGAAGGCAACTGACAGACTTTAAATGAAGTTTATTTATTCACTCACTCAGCCTAATAAGGCATCAACTTGATTACGCGATTACCAGCATCGCGCACTGACAGTACGTGTATTAGACCATTATTGCAAAAGAACTTGTCCGATTAATTTGGCACTCGGATTCGCTCTTAACTTCTGTCGACGGAAACTCCTTAGGGAAGCCGAGAGAGAGAGAGAGAGAAATATGGTATAAAGAAAGGCAGGAAGGTTAACCAGAAATCAAGTGTCCCGTTTGCTACCCTTCACTGGGAAAGGTCAAATGGGAGCGCAAGCGCTTGCAGGCTCCGAGGTTTCACTGCCATGTTATATTTAAGGGCGTTACAAGCACGTGCCCAAAACTGCATATAAAATTAGTTATTCTTTTTCCGACGTTTATCTCCAACGTTTATGTTCCTTTCGGAAGCTTCAATTATCGAATATTATAGGACAAAACCTCCTCAGTCCAGAGCGGAGTACATTCACGGATTCAGGACGGGATAAATCGTTTCTGTGCGACCACACAAACGTCTGGCTCTCAGCTATAAGTATTCCGGCTGATGTCACTCTATATTGTAGAGCATATTGTTATTTAATTTTATTAACACATCATTCTAACGTTGCTACAAAAGTTCTTAATGTGTTATGGTTACCGCACTTTGGATATCTGTGGCAATATTAACAGGCTCAGAGATACTCATCTGTCGTGTACGCCTACCTCGCATAATGCATATAACGTTGTTTACACAGAATAACGCATGCGAAGTACCTCTGAACTGCAAACCAAACTGTGGTGTGGTCCTCTAAAAAATGTGTTCAGAAGAGTTTTACGGAGTGTGTTTTTACTGGGGCTCTCTGCTACTTTACTTATTCTCTCTTCTAGCTTCTACTTCGACTTTATATCATGAACGGAAGTGAAGCGTCAGTGAGAGATATGTTCCCGTCTTAAAATAGCCCCATGTTTCTTCGTTCATGGCATCTGCTAAGGTTCTGCCTCTGACTACAATGTATCGACGCCAGATAGTGAAGAGGATTTCATTACTCCTAGAGCATGCGTTATTGTCAAGTCATAAATTTTATTTATGAACTTGACAAGCCGCCGTGTGTTCTCTTTTTGCACACATCAAAAACTCGTTTACCATTGGCCGAGACGCACCAAACGAGCGTAGCACAAAATACACAACGCATTTATCCCCCCCCCCCTTTCTAGAAGTAAAGTAAAAGAAAAAAATACCTTTGTTGGTTCGGAGAATGATTTCCTTTCAATTGAGCAACCATCCTCGACGTTCTGTTCACACCTTTGATGGCGAGAACAGTTTGAGTCCATCAGCTATTACAGCTTCCTCCTAGGTTCAAAACAATGCATGACATGAGCAACCCCATGCATGCGGCCCAAGCTGTTCGTAAACCAAAAGACATGCATCGCCAGCTTCAAGTCATTTTCTAGGCTATTTGAGTAAAACAGGACGACAGTGGATAGGGTCTTTCTGCGTTCGCTTATTCTGTCGTGAAAACACTACGTCCCGTGTCAGGCTGCGTTAAGAGGGCCGGTATTGACGCTGAGTCATCGCACGATGCGTTCTTGACCGAGAAAAAAACCAATCGAAGTTAGCCCTTCTCAAGCCCGACAAACAATGCCGCGTATATCTTTCTCGTGACGGTATAAAGATGGACGTGTTTCCGAGGGAGTATGCGTACACTGAAAACTCTATAGACAATACCACTTCCCGAAGGTCCGTGGGATTCAGGTAGACGCACGGCCGTGAGCGTTTTCGACGCATCCGTGGAGTTAGCGGAATGCAAGCCTCCTCGAGTGACGGCCTCTTCCGGCCGAGACGTCGGCTCGTCTTGGCTCTCCGAGTGAAAGGACGTCTTTGTGCGCTCGCTTAATTCTTAACGCGCTGGTGCGCAGCTGACGTCTTCTGGGGAGGTCCGCATCGCGCATTCCTTTACGCTAAAACTGGACACTCCAGGGCCTTACAGATTGTGCGTACGCTCGCGGTACGCTGCTCTTACAAAGGCCACTTGGGTGAGGCTGTTTGGACGCTTTGAATATTAACGCAAGCGAAGAGCCTTCGTCGCTCAGATGATGGTAACCCCTTTGAGTAGCACGTTAACATTTCGGACAATGCAGTTTCGAATGAACCGCGTTAGGAGAAACCCAGACGAGAAAGAACTCCGTCGCTGTGGTGTATAGCAGTTAGGCTACTCGGTTGTTGAGCCAAAGGTCGCCGGTTCGATCCCTGTCGCATTTCGATATAGGTGAAATGGTATGCTGTGCGTAGTCAGTGCACGGTAAGGGACACCAGATGGTCGAAATTCTCGGACCCTCAACTGCGGCGTCCCTCTTAATCGTATCGTAGTTTTAGGAACGTAAAACCACAGATATTATTATCACTATTAGGAAGAAGCTAAGGAGAACATAATACGGAGGCCTGAAGCAGGCACGTAGCCAGAATTTTCTTACGGGAGGTATTCAGCCACCCTTGTTGTATGTTCGTGCGTGTGCTTATGCATAATATTTTTTTGTAAAGCTTTATGTCCTAAAATCACGATATCACTTCGAGAGATGTAGCAGAGAGCTCCGGAAGTTGATCCATCTATCCGTCCGTTCATGTGCGTGTGTGCGTGTGCGCGTGTGCGTGTGTTAGAGTGTGTGCGTGTGTGTGTGTGCGAAAGGTAGCTAACCACTCATAAACCTGTTTTACCTTCCTCACATTCCACCTGTTACGTATCTGTCCTTCTTTGGCATATATTGTCAATTTTGTTTAGCCCGCACTTTTTCAACGGCTTTTTTATACGTCATGTATACTGTGGTGTGGAGCCAGCGTCCACGACACGATACGAAGAAAAGCGATGGTTTTTTTCTCATAGATACCTCCTGACGCACTAAGAACACGACTTCATAAACACGTTTTTGAACTTAGAAATGCTGTGGCGAAGAGAAAGAA
Organism: Rhipicephalus microplus; assembly: GCF_043290135.1. NCBI lineage: Eukaryota > Metazoa > Arthropoda > Arachnida > Ixodida > Ixodidae > Rhipicephalus > Rhipicephalus microplus. Next base: position 46,051,067 of record NC_134704.1, on the reverse strand, counting down.
AGAAGAACAGATGCCTTGCCCCAATGCCAAGAAGGGCAATCTTGATGAGACGTGGAAATTTTGATGTGACCACTGTCATGGCGTATATGTGTTGATTGGCTCGCCATGCGCCAAGACTTTTGAAGTGAAAGCGCTCAGTCGTTTTAGAGTAGTAGTGATGTCGGTGTAAAAAAGGAATAAAACCCCATTCGCTTTTATTTGCAGCATCAATTCACGGCAGTAATTATCCAGGACCCCCGGAACGCTTCTTCTTATTCATAGTACTTCAATATAGCCATGCCACGATTCTCGCAACCACGACGCTTTATATGCACTCGCTGCGCATTGATTGGCCTTCCGAACATACACAAATATTCTGCCATGCAAAAATTGCCACAAAAGCTGGTGATAGTCACTTTCTCAGAGTCAGTTCCGCTTGCTTCTCTTTCACTCACCCTTTCACACTTTCTGTTTCTTCGATTGAACAAGCAGAGCCGGGTATCCGACCTTTTTCATTGTTGTGGCACCGTCATAGCAAACACGTGGTTCACGATCGTAGTGGCGTTTTTTTTTTTCGACCTTGAAGGCACCGTCTTATTAAAGCAGGCATGTACGTATGCGCGCACCTAAACATGCGCACGCACAAGTACAAAAACAAACTCGTATAAGCACAAACACACAAATATAAACACAAAAACACATACGTGCACTACGAACGTTTAGACAAAGCTCATACCCGAAACATCCACAGACACATGAGGGTCCTTTCTTCATACCATCCTCTCTTTCGCACAGCCTGCAAGCAAGAGAGCAGGCCAGTCAATAAACAAAAACAAAAGACTACACAGATTTCTATGTTGCAGTACATGCGCTTCTGTCAGGACAGCGAAAGCAAAATATATATATATATATTTTTTTTTTCTGTATACTTTCTCAACCTCTCTCCTCCGTTATTCGTGCTCCTGGAACGCGTTTCGCACGTGAAAGCCCCGTAATTGCTCGCGGTCAGGGCAACAACAAACGCATTATAGTTTCGCAAGGGTGGGGTCGTCCTCTGAGGTCGCCTTGTTTTCTGCAAGCGCACTTGGAACGTCGTCGTCAGCAGCTTTCCGTTGGTGCGCGGCACGGAGACTTGTTCGAGGCACGGCCGTCGGTGGGGTCAGACGGGCGCGTCGATGTTCTGCACTGATGTACCGGTTTTACTACGTGGGGCGTCGCTCCGATAGAGTCTCATAAGTGTTGCGCAGTGCGCGATTCTCCCCGCGGTTGTTCGGTCCCTGAATTACAAGAACCTGCGCTCGTGATGTATGTGGGCGCATTTCGTGATTTGTCATCGTCTAAGTCGTCGTGCCTGTCGCTGTCTTAGGGTTAATGTCCGGTCACTAAGCAAGTTCTAATGCGTAAATAGGATGTTCATGAACACGGGCTTACTTGTTTTTCTAAGGTTTCTTTTTAAATGCGGAGCATTTATAGCCGCACCTACTCGCAAATCCGGCGTTTGCGGTGTCGTCTACACCCCTTCCCCTCCCCCTGCGCATGCTCGCGTTTGGCGACTCGTGCCGTATGCTCGCGTCTCGTGCCGCAGGTCGTGGGATTGAATTCTGGTTGCTGCGCCTGCATTTTCGATAGAGGCGAACATGCTGTGGGCCCGCGTGCTCAGATATGGGTGCACGTTAAATACCCCCAGGTGGCCGACATTTCCGGAGCCCTCCACTATGGCGTCTGTTATAATCATATAGTAGTGACGTTAAACCCTCATATCAATGAAATCAATTATTCGTTCTACCCCTGAATACCCGTAGGAAAATAACTGTTCTTATAACTGTTCGTGTGTGTAAAGAAATGCTTTTAGTTGAAGGTCTAGTTGGAATAGTGTAAGCGTACGAGATGTAATCGTCTGAAAATAGTCTACACGATGAACGAATAACTGAGTGGAAGAGATTTGAAGGAGTTAGTACATATTGCCCTACAGATAACTTATATCCCACCATGACGAAGTTTTGTAAAGCGAAAGACCTTTTCTTTACATTTTCCTCTGCTATATATACGCATTGCGGTTGAGACATGTTCACATTATGCGAGCGCGAATGTGTATCAAGGAGGTTTATTAACTTTATATGTTACAACTGTTGCTTACTAGGTGTCTTGGCCCTGGTTTAAACCAGTCACCTTCATTAACGATTCATTTTGTTTATACATTTCCTTCCTTGTATAACGATTATCGTCATCGTGGAGTCGGCATCGAAACACATACGTGTTTAAAATGTAGGCTGTTTAGAGTACTAACCCCCGTATTCACAAACGCTCCTCGACTCAACTTCCACCCTTCACTAGACAGAGTTTAGCACTGCGCCACCGCTCGGCTGAAAATGACGCTGCGTTACTCAAGAATCGCAGCAGATTATCGCTGATATGCAGTGACTTGCCATGCCTACAAATAGTGCTCCCATCGGCTTTCTCAAGTGAAGGTGAAGTGTTGAGTGAAGGGACGTTCTAGAATACGAAGGTGAGTGCCTCAAGTACGAGGGAACGGTGGGCAGTCCTTAAAATAGCTGCGAGGTGTGATCAATCGTACTCGAATTCATAGGGGAAGGGATTCTTAAAAAAGAGAAAAGAAGAAAAAGTGAGCCCCGTAACTGTCTCTCAGGGGGGGACACCTGAACAGTTATGGGGGTAAGGAGGGATTAATAGGATAAGGAGGAATTAAAGGTATAGAGATAGAGAGAGGCGCAGGGACAGAGAGCCCACATACGGAAATAAGGAGAAGATAGGAACGATGGACACGGTCGCAGGAGTCCGAGGACTGGGCACCACTCAGCGAGAGCTCTTGTCGGCGTCAGGAGATAGTCGAATTTATGGAGATGAATGTCGTGCTGGTGTGTTCAGTTCGCGAGATTTAACACTTGTGTTTAGAAAATGAGTTTAACGATTTAGAACAGTTCGCATTCTGCTACGGTAGAGCTATCCCAAATATTAACTCGAAATTCTAGTCTGTATGAAGTGCAGATTTGCGTTTCGAAAAAAAATTGGCAGATCCCACGTACCGTGGGAATCGATGATATGCGAAGCACGAATGAGAAGTGTTGATATGTAACTTTTAAATCAGCACAACATTACGAGGTGGAGTTAAATGATACCGCACATGACTTCTGTGTCATGATTATTATGTTTGGATATGTCGGTTATCTTCTTCATCCATTCACGTCACGTGGTACCAAATTTAGTACATGTGGAGCTAGCGAAACGACTGCGGGCACGCTATGAGCGTGGTATGTTGTCATGTTCTTACATGACACGCGTGTCAGGATTATCATGTTTGTACTAGTCATATACCTTCGTCATCCATTGACGTCTCGTACGTAACACCAAATTTGGTATACGTGGAGCTAGCAAAATGGTCGCGAGTGCCTCATAAAGGGCCCAATATACTCCAATGTGGCGGTGACGCGCGTGCACGCTGGGCACAGCGACGCTACGTTAGCAAAGCGCAAACACTCCATAGATTGACGCCAGGCGCGGCCCGACGGCAACTGGCGAGAAAGGCGACATGCCGCATTTCGCGCCGATGCGTTACCCAGACTACACTGCGTCTCCCTCTTTTCGTGATGAAGGAATGCTGGACGCGCTGAAACGCGCATGCGTCAAAGGAACGCAGTGCGCGCGCGCCTGCGAGTATATGGCAGGACCTGCGCCTAGGGTGGCAACGCCGCCGTGACCCGACGAAATGAACGCCGGTGAGCACGCGCACCGCATCACGTCGAAATGTATTGGCTCTTTGACTGTGGCATGTAGTCATGTTCTCACAAGACACGCATCTCATGATTATCATGTTTGCACCAGTCACATACCTTCGTCATCCATTGGCGTCACGTTATACTAAATTTTGCATATGTGAAGCTAGCTAAACGGCCGCGAGCGCATCATCAGTGTGGCATGTAGTCATATTGTTACATGACACGCATGTCGTGATTATCTTGTTTGTATGTCATTTACTCAAGTTGTTCGTTCGCGTCGCGTAATAACGAGTTTGGTACATGTGAAGCTATCGAAACGGCCACGAGCACATCATGAGCGTAGCATGTAGTCACGCAGTTACATGACACGCATCTCATGATTATCATGTTTGCACCAGTCACATACCTTCGTCATCCATTCACGTATAGCGTAATACCAAATTTGGTATACGTGACGCCAGCGAAACAGCCGTGAGCGCATCATGATCGTGGCATGTAGTCATGTTGTTACATCACACACATGTAATGATTTTCATGTTAAGGTCTGTCGCTTGCATTCGCCATGCAATCATGTCATACCATACCAGTTTTGGGACATGCCACGTGAACGAAACTACCGCAAGAGCTGCAGGACCATGAAATATAAATCATGACATTCATGACATCCATGTCATGATTTTCATGTTATGACTTGTAAAATATGCTGTTCATACAGCCATGTTATGCCATATTAAGTTTGGTGTCGATACCATTATTGAAACGGCCAGGGGACCTAAAAGTCGTAGGTGGCTAGGTAGACAGATGCGCGCAAAGTCGCCGAGGTTCGCTAAGAATTGCTTCACATTTAAAAGAAATACTTCGCATTTAAAAGAACAGTTAATGATTTAGAGTATACTTGATACTCTACTATGGACCTCGCACTCAATCAGGGTACAGACCAAAGATGTTAGAAAATATGTACAACAGGTATTCATAAAAGTTACATAACTTACAGCGTTAGAATGAAGTGCATATATAGAAGAGCTCACACCCATATGGGACATACACAAACACATAGAAATAGTAAACGCATACTGATGACACGCACCAATCAGACATTGACAGGTGACCTGGCTACAGGAACCAGGCCAGGTGGAAGACTAATCGAACGTGTCTGTCAACTACGGAAAGAAAGCGGCACGACCATTGTCGCAGAAATTCTTCCTCCCCAAGGAAGAACAATTCCTCCGACAGAAAAGATAAGAGTTCAGAGTAGAGGCCTTCCAGAATCGAAAAAAAGAGCACGACGACGATGACCTGCCGCAACAGCTTCACACCTATTACGCCATAAACAAAAAGCTCCCGCAGCTATTAGAAGGCGTGCAAAGCGACTACGCGAGCAGCGACCAGATGTTACAAAGCGATTAACATCTAGGCCACGAAAACTAGTGTTAACTCACTTCCAAAACACCTTTGCAATGACACAATGCTGCAGCATATGCTGGTTAGACTCCTGTAACGGGCAGTTAGGACAAGTGGAAGATGGGACCATGCCCCACCTCTCTAGTCTGTCCCGTGTTGGGAGTACTCTCCATCCAAGACGCCACATAAAGTCACGGAGATGACCAGGCAAAAACGATGCCGTTATCGCGCTCCACGAGACATGTCTCGATCATGCTAGACGGGCTGGAGGAACCAGAGGAAGCAGAAGAGCCGCCGTTGTATCTACAATGCGGCTTTCGAGAATGTCCACATCGGGACAAACCTGCTGCGCGTGTCGATAAAATGCTACTGCCGTTGAGTAAAATGCAGGCACGTTAAGTGTTTGCGGTGCACAATTAAGCCGTGCATCTGGTAGTAAATAGCGTAGCTCGGTGCCTAAGAAATAGCAGGCAAGATCACGCGTGGGGCACTGATCACCATGCAACAAACGAAGTAAGAATCATAGGGCAAGCAGCCGGCAGCCAACAAAGACGGATGGTAATGCGAATCCACCGCAGTTTCTGGGTTGCCCAAGAGCTGCTCGGAAAACCAGCTATGCTCCACCTGACCAGAAAAAAGAGCCAATGAGGGTTTGCAACGACCTGGTGATTCGTAATGGGGGCTGTAAGACATGAGATATGTACCATGCACGGCCGCAAAACACCGTCTGTGCTAAATACCTTCTTTCGAGCAGTGGTAAATCATACTCTTGTGATTCCCGGACGTGTCTTTTTACATCTTCGACTACTGAAACTACTGAATTCCATAAGGAGGCTGACATGCCGTAGCAAGTATAATCAAGCCCCAGAATGCGAATGGAGTCCCTTTTTTGAAGACCAAAAAAGGGACTTAGGCTGGCGTCTGGGGAAAATAGGACGTAGATAATGTTGCATCTTACAAGGTTAAGTCCTGTAACAAAATTGTGTGAACACACCTTTAGACAACCCGACAGTTATAACGCGAGAACAAAACGATGACATAGAGACAAAAAAGGACACGAAAGACACGACGATAGAGCGCGAGAACAAAACGACGACACAGAGACAAGAAAGGACACGGAATTCTTGTCTCCGTGTCGTCGTTTTGTTCTCACGCTATAACTATCGTCATGCCATACGAACTCGCCCAAGCTGCGACACTTTTAGACAACCACCACAACTGCACCGAGTTGCAATGAAAGGTTCTGCAGTTTCCTGCGTTCGTGTCTAGGAAAAGTGTTTAACGATTCAGAGTACATCGTACTCTACTATGGGAGAGCACAATGCCGTCTCAATTACCCAGCGCTGTTGTGACGCTGTTGTTTTTGTGTTTAGAAATAAATGTTTAACGATTTCGAGTACTTCGTACTCAACTATGGGAGAGCACTGAGCCGTCCCGCTAAAAGATGAGAATACTTGGGCCGATCGCGGAGGCAGATAGAATAGGTTAAAATATCGAATAACGGAAGTGGCGCAAGCTGTATGTCACAACAAAGAACCATCCAGAATACTCTGCTTTCGTAAATTAGTGGACACTCAGTTATATTACGATTGTTAACAATTTTCAAATAAGTTGTCACACAGTGCTATAAGAATATGTCTCCAGCGCATACTCTTTAAGCTAATCTTTGTAATAAAAGCGTGCAATGTAAGACAGAGGAAGAAAGGCGTTGATTTTTAATAATATTATCCGCAATTCGAGCCAATACATTTCGCGTCGACGTACGTATAGGCCAAGGTTATCATCGCCTTGATGTGACATTCCTAGTTTTTTTTTTTTTGTGCCGAGATAAATTGTTCGTTGCTAGAGAGGGTGTGAGGACATCTCATCTATGCATGCTGTGCGTTAAAGATCAATCGATGCGTTTCTGAGTTGATTTTTTGTCACTCACTACAAAAGACACATACGCTATACTGCACCCTTTAGGACACGCAGTGGGTGCATAGCAAGTTCGAAAACATTTCATACACTTAGCGTTTGAAGTACGCACTAGAACAGAATATATCACTATCGCGTTCAACTCTTGAAGTAGAAGCTTAAAAATCTCCCAATTTTTTGTTCGTTTTCGTGGGTATGGTCTTACCCGTATTGCCACTTTCCAGAAGACAGAACGTTTCAGGTTCAAGTTGACAATGAGCGCAGCTCTTATCGTCACAACCGGGTTGGTGTTCCCCAGGGTGCCGTAATCTCCCCCACATTATTTAATCTCGTTCTACTTGCTCTACGTCCAAGACTTGAGAAAATTGAGGGTACTGAGCACCCTATTTATTCCGACGTTGCGACATTTCGGACTACAAAAGGCTCCCTCGGACAGCAAGAGGAGGCGCTGCAAATGGTGCTAAACACCGTCGACAGCTTCACCAGAGACTCAATAAACAATTATATCGGGCCAGTTGGTACGAATCCTTCTTGGTAGGAGGCGCAGCAACTTATACGCAGAACACATGACGCAAGACACAAAGAGAGATTGGCCTTACGCTAGCCGGACTCGCTAGCTGGATTCCGTGTCGAACGGTTGTGCCCCCGCGATCTCCGACGACAGTGCAGCTCTGGCCGACCGGCTCGCCCTCCGCCATCTCCTGACACCGTGGAGCTCTCGCTGAGTGGTACCCCGTCCTCGGACTCCTTCAACAGTGTCCCCATTTTTCTCTGTCTTATCTTTACTTCTCACTCTATCCTTTTTAATTCCTCCTTACCCCCTTCCCTCGTGAGCCACTGTTGAGAAGTCCCACTTGATGCAGACAGTTACGGAGCTCACTTTCATCTTCTTTTCTCTCATGTAAGGATCACTTTCCCCTTACGCTAGCCCCAGAAAAAAACAAAGTTTGTAGTCATCTATGGAGGCGGAAGGTCAAGAGAGAAAGACGACAAAAAGGCTTGCGTCCATCTCTCCATCGATCGGGCACTAGTCCTCAGGAAGCGCGTAATCCACGTACTCGGAATGTTCTTGGATGAGCAGTGCATATCCACAACACGCTTCAATCAAACCGTAAAGGCTACAAAATAGGTCACTCAATTTCTTCGCAGGATCGCCAAATGTACGAGTGGCGTGAGACAGAAAGAAATGAGGAACTTCGCGCAGCCACTCATACATTCTCGTATAATGCATGGCGCCTTCTATCACCCCACCACCCGAACACATCTGTATTCCCTTGAGTGCCTCAATAACGAGGCCAGTAGAGTAATCACAGGGTTTCCAAAGTACGCACCCCATCCTGCACTCAAAAGATGGTCTGATTTCGGAGATATCGCTGACCTTATGTCTATGCACGGGATGACGCAGGTCACAATACTTGAGTCTACACGTGCAGGAAGAGCGACCTTGTCTCAAATTGGGGATAACGTATCTCATCTTCCTGTGCTACCACATATATCTCCCCATTGGGAGCACATACAAATTTCAGACCCCAAACCTCTGCCGAAGAACATGGGCAACAAACATCCAGCAAGGAGGCAGGCCCCGCCCGAAGCCACGAGAAATACACGCAGGAGGTACGCAGGGGTAACCATTCCTATAGCTCTTGCCATATAGTGTACGTAGACGCATTCCTTCGCCAACAAAGGGCAACCACCGATGTTCGCTACGGCGTAGACCAACCTAGAGGCCACAGCAAGGTGGACGAAACTGCACATAGCGGGTAACGTACTTTAAACATCCAGGTGGAACTATATGCTATCCTCAATTTTGCCAAACATGCCGAGTCCACCAATCAGAGCTTACCAAATGACAAGAAACTTCACTACAGATTATTTACTGACTCCCAAGAGGCATTTTGCGCTTGAAAGCACATTCGCACTACCCCTCCTGTTGTTCAACAGCGGCGGTTTTACGTGCATCGTCTGCGGGAACCAGGAGATTATCTGCATTTGCACTAGATTCCGCGCCGCATGGGTATACCAGGAAATGAGCGGGCACATCAACTAGCGGGCGCAACGCTACTATCCTCGTAGACAAAACCACCCGAACACATTTTGCGCAGCGCACCAGGAGAAATTAAACAACACAGCGATTGTTATGATTCCATGGAAGCAATAGCCCAAGCAAAGGATTACCGGCGAGGCTATCTCATCGATGTATCGAATCCATTAGACGTACCTCCACTTCCTTCAAATGCTAATACCCACCGACAACAGGTACTGTTGCTACAGCTACAGACAAGAACTCTCCTACCCCCTTCCTCGTGCAGCGTTTTCGCAGAGATCGAGACCTAGGCACCTCGAATATTGGCATCTGCAGCCACTGCAACACCCGAGCGGACCTGGCGCCCTTTATACCTGGGACTGACCGCTGTACTCTGGAACAGGCATCGGGTAATCGCCACAATCCCACGAGAATGGCGCCCGACTTCATTCCAGGCCAGGGCAGAAACCGGGCGCATCACCAGCGCCGCCGCTAACGAGCTATAGAGGTCACCGCTCGAGTACTTGGGTGATCCCAAGGCTCCGGCCGCTGGCACCAGGCTCCATCTTGGGCGTGACAGCCAGCACATCAACTCGCGAGACGCTCATTAGAAGTGCATTTTTGAGCACCCCTTTCTTTTTTGGTTTTCGTTTTGCTTTTATTTAATCCCGTCTCTCCCCCTACATTCACCAGAGCCCTCCCATCGCTCGGTGGTTTGGAGATTGCGTGTCAGCTTGCAGTGACGGCCAGTGGACAAGAATTCTTGGTAACATATGGGTTCCGAGAATAGGGAACTACCCCGTCTGGTGCAATCTCGCACCATCGAATCTTCAAGCTGAATAAAGTTGATTCTCTATCTCCCTCTCGCCGCAGCCCTCAAAGGGTATAAAATCTCAACAATGACGGGTCAACAACTCATGCAGCGCATGCAGTAAAGGAAAGGTGTACGTACGTTTGTATTAAGCTATACATAACCTCTAACACTTTTTGGCATTAGCTTCGTTTGAAAGAATCATTAGTTGTGATTAATAACGACTTAATTATACATCACGTGTAGCGCGGCCCAACACGCTTTCGATGCACACGATGGAAACGCGGTCGTGGCGGGAGATGCGGATTTCCCAACAATTATGCAAAGCAGCTTCAATCTGACTTTTTTTAGTTTTCGTGTGTCCTAAACCACCTGGCGACAGGTGTTTTAGAGCTAGCCATTACAGGGTTGCAACGAATACCCGCCTTGTAACACAGGTGCGCATGCGCGCAGACTCCTTCCCCACGTCTTAACATTTGCCCCACATGGCCGAGAAGGACGTTTACCAAACTGTAAGCTAAGGATGCCGCAATGGCGGTACAGTATAGTTATGGCGGTACAGTATAGTTATGGCGGTATAGTATAGTTATGGTGCTCTGCTGCCGACCCGCAAGCCGCGGCTTCCATTCCACTCGAGGGGGTCGCGTTTCGGCGCATGGAGCCAAACTGGTAAGTGGTGTCGCGTTGGGTGGACTTGAAAAAGTGTCAGAACCCAAGCCAGAAGTAGCCAAAGCAGCCATCTCATTTAGTATTATTGTCAAACTTGTAGCCAAATGAAACCGGAATGGTATTATCAGCATAGTTTTTATTAGTGATGGATAAACAAAACCAATAAACAAAAACCGACCATCAAAGCCTTCGAAGGCAGAGTCATTTCCGACCAGGCGTTACGTATCCTGCGCAGAGCGGACCCGAGGGCCTTGAAGCACCTCACTGTCATCTGGTTCCCCACCCATCTCGGCCAGGCACCGGGTGCCCCATCCAACCTCAACGAGATCGCCCATGATGCAGCGCGCGCACTTCCCGATCACACCGCCACAGGGCAACCCCCTCTTGTTGAGTTAGAGATCAATTTGGATGCACCCATTACGTACAATGACATAACAAAGAAATTTTACCTTGAACGCCGCGTTTTTCCACCCCAACATCTGAAACTTAACAGACCGCAGGCATTGACCCTACGCCTATTACAGACACTCACGTACCCAAACCTTGCCACGCTTCACGTTTATTATCCTGATGCATACCCCAGTGACACATGCCCCTCATGTGGACACACGGCGACGCTCGCACATATGCTCTGGGAGTGTAGAAACACTCCTCCCGACTCTACCTCAAACAAGTTATCCCTCAGGAGCTAACTTCTCACCGACCAGAAATGGGCCGTCCAGCAGGCCTACAAAGCGACCATCAGGTACTACTCCCTGGTGGTCCCTACGTGGGAGACGCCCGCCACGCGCTAAGCGCCTCCTGCAGGACTGAAATAAACTTTTTATCGTTGCATTCCATTCAAAAAAGCAATACGAGAAGCTTAAAAGTAGCAAGAAATTGGCCATGCGCCAATGAAAAGTTTTCGTCACCAAACTTATCGAAAAATAGTGTCACGGGGGTGAGAGAATGGATATATTACAAAATATATTTACAAAATATGCAGGGAGAGTCAGAGGCAGCTGCAGCCAAGATGGAGGCCCAACAGCAACAACAACACGGGCACGGTCGCTTTCATCGTCTTCGTTGTCTATGATGATCTTTAATTGCCGATGTCGTGTAACAATGGCCAATTTGGCGCAAAGTAGCCACCAACGGAAACCCTGCTGCTAGGGGCCCGTGTAAAATCACCAGCAAGCTTAACACTAACGTTCTGGCACGTGACCTAGACTGGTTTGAAGCCAGATAATAAATGCGAAGCATTTTTTAGCGAACTTCGGAGACTTTGAGCGTATCTATCTATCTATCTATCTATCTATCTATCTATCTATCTATCTATCTATCTATCTATCTATCTATCTATCTATCTATCTATCTATCTATCTATCTATCTATCAATCAATCAATCAATCAATCAATGTATCTATCCGCCCATGACTTTTAGCTCTCCTGGTTGTTTCGATAATGGTATCAATACCAAACTTGGTATAGCACAGCATGACTGTATGAATATCATGATTTTCATGTTATGATTAGTTAAATATGTTCTTCATACAGTCATGTTGTGCCATACCAAGTTTGGTATCGATACCATTATCAAAACAACCAGGAGAGCTAAAAGTCGTAGGCGGCTAGAATGTCATGATTTACATTTCATGGTCCCGCAGCTCTTGAGGTATACTTTCGTTCACATGATATGTTGCAAACTGGTATGGTATGACATGACTGAATGGCGAACGCAAGCGACAGACACTAACGTAGAAATCACGACATGCACATCATGTAGGTCATAAATCATGACTACATGCCACGCTCAAGGTGCGCTTGCGGTCATTTCGCTGGCTTCATGTATACCAAATATGGTATTACGGGATGTGAATGCATGACTATGGTATATAACAGGTGCACACATGATAGTCATGAGATGCGCGCAATGTTAGAACATGACTACATGCCACGCTCATGATGCGCTCGCGGTCGTTTCGCTAGCTTCACTTATACCAATTTGGTATTACGAGACGTGAATGGATGACGAAGGTATGTGACTGGTGCGAACATGATAATCCCGAGATGCGTGTCATGTGAGAACATGACTACATGCCTTACTCAAGGCACCAATACGCTTACCCCCGTATTCACAAACGCTCCTCGACTCGACTTCCACCCTTCCTTTACAGAGTTGAGCACTGCGACACCGCTCGGCTGAAAATGGCGCTGTGCTGCTCAAGAATCACAGCAGATTATCGCTGATATGCAGTGACTTGCCGTACCTAGAGACCGCGCTCCCATCGGCTTTTTCAAGTGACGGTGAAGCGTTGAGTGAAGGGACGTTCTAGAATACGGGGATTAGACGGGACCAGGCGCGCATGCGCGCCAGCGTTCGTTTCATCGCGTCACGACGGCGATGCCACGCCAGGCGCCGATCTGCCTGCCGTATACGCGCAGGCGTGCGTCGCGTTGCGTTGCTTAGACGCATGAGCGTGTGAGCGCGGCGGCATTTCTCCGTCACGAAGAGAGGCAGACGCAGTGCTGTGTCTGGGTAACGTCATCGGCGCGAAATGCACTGTCGCATTTCGCGCCTGTTGCCGCCTGGCCGCGCCGACGAACGCTGGCCGCGCCTGTCGCGCCTGGCGTCAGATTATATAGTGCTCGCGTTGCTAGCGCAGCGCTGCTTTGCCCAGCGTACACGCGCGTCAGCGTTGCGTCGGAGTGTATTGGGCCATTCATGATGCGCTTGTGGCCGTTTCGCTAGCTCCGCATATACCAATTTCAGTATCAGGTGACGTGAATAAATGACGAAGGTAAATGACAAGTTCAACCATGATTATCAAGACAAGGAAGTATAATGTACGGCCTAATTTACTTCCGCCTCGTAATGTTGTGCTCATTTTAAAGTAGCATATCAACCGTCTTCTTCGTGCTACGCATATCATAGATTCCCAGTGTACGTGGGATCTGCCAATTTTTTGCTCTTCGACATCGATGTAAAAAGCTTTTTTGTTTGTGAAAGTTTTAAAGTAAAATTTTTCTTCCGCTTTCAGATAAAAGAAAGACGCTTTGTAAGAAGGACTATTCTTTGAAGTGCTATGTGCAGCCTATAAAAAGTTACGTTTGAAAAATTTGGCCACTTATGGGCGAAAAAAACTGTTGAAAATGGGCGGGCTATTCGCGGAAGCTTTTGTTCCCTCGCTATTATAAGCTCGGTTCCAACTTCAACGAATAACCGTGTAACAGACCTTTACGTGGTGATCGCTGTTTCAAGGCCCACGGGACGGCTTTATGCTCTCCCATAGTAGCGGAACTAGTACTATATATGAATCGTTAACCAATTTTTCTAAACACACGCGGATATGCCTTCGTTTGGACATGGCGACGCGGATGATCCCCCAGCAGGCTCGACCGAGCTTATATCCCACGTGCGTTAGAGGCGTTTGTCTTAGATTTATGCGTTCTGTCCTGCCCACCTTCTCGGGTGTACGCATCTGATCATCGGCCAATTTGTCTTGGAGCTCGAAGTTCCATTTTAGGGGCGTAGCGTTTTATTGCGACACCCATTCGTCCCTCGTAGCCCTTGTAGTATGTAACAAGTATAACATTTTGACCTCCAAGGTGGTGCCGGTGAGAGACTTCTTCTGTGCGTTGTTGAACAATAAAAAATAGTGCTCAATGTACATGTCAATGGCTGCTAATGGGGAAGGAGAGACAGGAGCATTTGGCTTTTAGTTAACGCGAAGGCTGCGATCACCATTAGCAGCCATTGGCATGTACATTGAGCACTATCTGACAAGAAAGGGTTGCTACGTTATACTCGCTGGGTGTAACCTCCTTAGCTTTAGAAAGGTTTAGCGAGCGTTGAGCCGCAGTGCCATGAATACAATGAACTTGTATATACAATGAATGAACTCGAGGTGGTTAAAAATGGGAAGTAGATACGAAGCGCAGGCCGTAAGAAAGTAAAAACCGAATTCTCCGCCTCTCATTTCCCATTAGCAGCCATGGCATGTACATTCAGCACTATCTGACTGAAAAAGTTTGCTACGTCATACTCGCTGGGCGTAACCTCCTGTGTTTTCGAAAGGTTTAGCGAGCGTTCGGCCGCAGTGCCATGAATACAGTGAACTAGTATATACCATAAACTCGAGGTGGTTAGAGGTGGGAAGTGGACCCGAAGCGCAAGCCATAAGAAAGTGTGCGTGTGCCGCCTCTCATTTAGTCCTTGGAATGTCCGCTGAATGGCGGTGCTTCTCTATGGGAAATATATGATGAAAAGATGCGAGATGGTGGTACTTGGAGTGTTGAATAGATGGACGAATGGACACACAGACAGATGCACGGACGAATGCAGGGACGGACGCACGAACAGACGCACGCCCGGACGGACGGATGGACGCATGGACGGTCACACAGACGGACGCATGGACGGACGGAAGCAAGAACGAATGGACGGACGAATGCTTCACACACCCTCCATCATTCCCTCCGTAAATATGCTGCCAATTTTAGATGCGGAAGCATCTTATACTCGCGCCTTGTAGTGCGCCGTCCGCGCCGTCCGCGCCGTGCGCACCGCCTTAGTTGAGCTAATTCATTACGTCTGATACAATAATCACTCGTTCTCTGCTACTGCAATATTCACGCGTTCATCAAGTATAAGGTTATTTGTTGCACTTCAAAAGCATACATGTGTCCGAGTTAAAACGGTCAAAGTTTCACATTAAATGCACCAGGAAGGTAAAGTATTGGTACGGAAACCAGTAACACAAACATGAGCTTGTACGGTAAAGTTAGCTATTTAAAACCTACGCGAGCGTCGGTGCACACTGAACCATGCCTGTGTATTCAGGCATGTGTCTTACTCTGTTACCAGCCACTAAACTGTTTTAGCGGGACGGCTCAGTGCTCTCCCATAGTTGAGTACGAAGTACTCAAAATCGTTCAACATATTAGATGCGGAAGCATCTTATACTCGCGCCTTGTAGTGCGCCGTCCGCGCCGTCCGCACCGCTTCTCGAACATTCGACAGCTGACGCGCGCGCATGCGCCGTCGCTCCGTCGCCCACCATCTGTGCCGCGCGCGCTTCTCCTTCGAGAACATTCGACAGCTGACAGCGCATGCGCCGTCGCGCCGTTGCCATCTGTGCCGTGCGCATGCTTCTCCTTCGAGAACATTCGACAGCTGACAGCGCATGCACCGTCGCGCTGTATATATACTCAAGGTCGGCGCTCGCTCGCTCAGTTGCCGCTCGTCCGTTGGTTCGTCGCAATAAATAAAACACCGCCCTTTCGCATACGTGCCGTACGTGTTCACTCATTTAACACCCCATTTCACAACCACGTTAACCAATTTAGCCATTGACCCAAGTAAGTCGCAATTTAACACCCGTTAACCAATTACATGCTTCCGCATCCTCCTCAGTGTTCCCCCGAGGGAAGCTGCGGGCAATTTGTTTTTCTTTTTCGGAAAAGCCATGGCGTCTTGAAGTTCACGTCCTGCAGGACGCGCGCTCAAAATCAGATTTGTCACGAGCAATACGTGTGTCGCTCACGGCGTCTGGTCCTGAAGATCGGGATGCGCTTAAAATGCAGTGGCGCCTGCGTTGCTCAGTAGAGGTGCGTTTGCTTCGTCGACGCGTTTCTGAAGAGCTTGCTGATACTGCGATGAAGTTACGCATTGCTTTTCGCGCCGCGACGCCTTCTCCTCTGATGCGAGCTTGGCAGTGTGAACTGCGTGAACGCTTTCAGCGCTTGACTGCTGCTCCGTCTCTGGCGGCAGCAGCAAGGCTCTGTAGACATAACCCATGTGCGCTTCCTGATGTGTTGCGCTACGCGAGACATTCGTTTTTTGGGCAATCACTGCTATCTGTCTCTGTGGCAGCGCAGATACCACTTGCGCAGCCCCTACGCGTGATCGATCTGTTTTCTTGGCGTACTTGAAAGCAATGTCGTGTTCGGCTATGCGGACAAACTGTGATGAAACACCGCCGATGCTTCGAGGCTTGCCCCGTATTCCTCAAGAAGCTACTGATTGCCTGCACATCTCTCCGTCGGCTGAAGAGGTAAAGGCGGCACTGAAATCTATGAAACGTGGAACGGCTTCTGGGCCAGATGGTTTTCCTGTTGAGCTTTACTTAACCTTTTGGAATGAGATTGGTGCTACCTTTAACCACGGTTATCCAGCGAGGATGGTGTCTTTCCACCCAGTTTTCGAGATTGTGCTTATCACCCCCCCCCCCAAAAAAAAATTGGCAGCATATCCACAGAGTGATTGATGGAGAGTGGGGCGAAGCATTCGTCCGTCCATACGTTCTTGCTTCCATCCGTCCATGTGTCCGTCTGTGTGACCGTCGATGCGTCCATCCACCTGTCCGTGCGTGCGTCTGTTCGTGCGTCCGTCCCTGCATTCGTCTATGCATCTGTCTGTGTGTCCGTTCGTCCATCTATTCAACACTCCAAGCACCACCATCTCGCATCTTTTCATCATACATTTCCCATATAGAAGCACCGCCATCCAGCGGACATTCCAAGGACTAAACGAGAGGTGCCACACGTGCACTTTCTTACGGCTTGCGCTTCGGGTCTACTTCCCACCTTTAACCACCTCGAATTCATAGTGTTTAAAAAAAATGTTGAACGATTTCGAGTACTTCGTACGCAACTATGGGAGAGCACTGAGCCGTCCCGCTAGAATGCGTATTTTCAGCGCCGTACAAAACAAGAGGTAGTCCAAGAAGTGCATACTAGTTCACTGTATTCATGGCACTACGGCCCAACGCTCGCTAAACCTTTCCAAAACCAAGGAGGTTACGCCCAGCGAGTATAACGTAGGAACCCTTTCTTCTCAGATAGAGCTCAATGTACACACCAATGGCTGCTAATGGGGATCTCAGCGTGCGCGTTAACTAAAAGCCGATTGCTCTTTTTCTCATTCCCCATTAGCAGCCATTGGCATGTACATTGAGCACTACTTTTTATTGTTCAACAACGCACAGAAGAAATCTCTCACCGGCACCACCTTGGAGGTCAAAATGTTATACTTGTTACATACTACAACGGCTACGAGGGACGAACGGGTGCCGCTATAAGGAGTTTCACCCCTAAATGTAATGCTTTCTCTGTTAATCCTGAAGATTGGTGACCTATCACGCTCTTCAACGTCGACTATAAGATATTTGCGATGGTAATCGTTCAATGTTTGAGGAGCCTATTGAACGCCCTGGTGAGTCATCACCAGGCCTCATCAGTGCCTGGACGAGAAATACACAGCTTGTCATATACCACACGTGATATCATAGCTTATACTGAGTTATGGTCTGCGCGTGGCATCCTTGTGTCTTTGAACCAGGAAAAAGCATTTGACCGGCTAGAACACACGTATATCTTTAATGTGCTCACAGCCCTTGGCTTTCCTCATTCGTTTGTGGAAATAATTAGAAAATTCCTGCACTGCTCTAAAGAGCATGCTGGTTCCTGGTTTGCTTGGAAAGTGCCGCCTTTTCCATAACACGTGTGGTCCGTCAGGCCTGTTCATTGTCTCCTGTGCTTTTTGTTCTCAGCCTCAACCCATATTTGCGTGCTCTTGACGAGGATTCACACGTCCAGCGTCTAGCTCTTCCTGGTAACAGTGTCGTGACAGTCACAGCTGTCGCTGAGGACATAAACTTGCGCATTTCAGATGACGATGACCTTTCACGCAGCCTGCGTGTATTTTTCGAGTATGGCGATATTTCAGGTGCAGCGTTGAACATCTCCAAATCCCGGTATTTCTTCATTGGCTCTCCAAACTCCAGGCTTAGCGCCTTTTTTGCTATTCAGCCGGCCGCGTCCCCTCTTATTTTAGGTATTTTATACAACCACTACGGCATTTCCGAATCCGTTTGGTTAAGGCTGTCAAAAAAGTAAGACTGAAAATTCAGGACGCACGGGATTTTGACTTTCCGCTTCTTGAGTGGAGGTACCTTGCACAGACTGTATTTTGCGGTCGCGTTTGGTACCTTTCTCACGTCGTGCAACCGTCTTTACGTATCGTTCGGACACTGAAGTCGGGTTTGAGTTCCCTTTTAGAGGCGAAGCTTCTTATATCGGCACATGTTCATCCCTCGTAGGCATTGTAGTAGTGTGTAGCAAGTATAACATTTTGACCTCGAAGGTGGTGCCGGTGATAGATTTTTTCTGTGTGTTGTTGAACAATAAAAAATAGTGCTCAATGTACATGCCAATGGCTGCTAAGGGGGAATGAGAGGCAGGAGAATTCGGCTTTTGGTTAACGCGCACGCTGCGATTTTTTTATTGTTCAACAACACACAGAATACAAGAAAGGGTTGCTACGTTATACTCGCTGGGCGTAACCTCCTAGGTTTTAGAAAGGTTTAGCGAGCGTTGGGCCGCAGTGCCATGAATACAGTGAACTAGTATATACCATGAACTCGAGGTGGGTAAAGGTGGGAAGTAGACACGAAACGCAAGCCGTAAGAAAGTGTGCGTGTGCCTCCTCTCGTTCAGTCTTTGGAATGTCCGCTGGATGGTGGTGCTTCTATATGAGAAATATATGATGAAAAGACGCCAGATGGTGGTACTTGTAGTGTTGAATAGGTGGACAAACAGACACACAGACAGATGCATGGATTGACGCACGGATGCCTGCACGGATGGATGGACGCATGGACGGACGCAGGAGTGAATGCATGGACGAAAGCAGGGACGGACGCACAGATGAACGTGTGGACGCACGAACAGACGCACGCACGGACGGGCGGATGGACGCACGGGCAACCACACAGACGCACGCATGGATGGACGGAAGCAAGAACCAATGGACGGACGGATGCTTCGCCCCGCTATCTCCATTCACTCCGTGGATATGCTGCAATTTGTGGGAAGGGGGGGAGGGTCAGGTGGCACTGAGTTGGTCTCTCGTGTGGCACTGGAACAGCAGCGTTTTCGGTGAGGCTTTGCTTTCCCTTCAGTGTCCATATTACGCTGTCGGCTGCTTCCAATGCGCTTCCTTTTGCGCCTAGTGCTAGGGGAAGAATCTCCCACAAGATTGCTTGCATATTACTTTCTGGGTACTCACCTTCGGCATTGGATGCCTAATGTGCGCCTTAACAGGGCACCGAAATCAATAACACTTGTTTTGTTTTAAGCAACAACTGCTGCATTTTTTCGCCTTGTCCAGTCGACCTGTCCTGACATAGAGGTGTTGAACAACCATATAGTTGAGACAACTGCTGCTTTGTTGCTTCCGCTGGTTCCTTGAGGCCGTCGTGCTCGTTCTAGTCGGGTGTCTTAGAGCTAGTCAACGGCTTCTTTTCTGCCTGGACACCTCCGAGATTTCATGTGGCGCCTGGGATGGGGTGTGCTTCCCATGCACTATCGACCACCTGTAAGTGTGGAGAATGGTCCAATCACCAACATGCCCGAACTGCTCCTTTCGGGAAACAAATCAGCATTTTTGAGGCATCGTGTCATTGTTCGTGTTTTTTGGAGAGCCGTAAATGCTTGATTTCGCTGCCTCAGAGTAAATCGCTTTGTTTCTTCTGGGCGTTGTTATCGAGGCCGCTTTGCTTGTCTTCTCATTGTTGCCGCTTCTTCCTGCCTCTGGCGCAACCGCGGCTATAGGCGGTGGCAGCGGGCCGCCACCACCGCGTGCTTTTCCCGATCCTAGAGTGATTGTACTCGGAGCTGCTCTCTGTTTTGTCGGAGAAGCTCTTCTTCCTCGGTGAAGAGGAATTCCTTCAGCACTGGTCTTACCCTTTTGTGTCGGTCTGTGACAAACGAGTGAGACTTGTATTTGGGCCGGCCTGGTATTGGTAGGCTGATGTGTCGATCAATGCACCGGCAGGAATGACATGCCAACTTGTAAATAAGTGAAATGTACATATTCATGTTTCATTTGGGCCTCTTGTTTAGTTTGCAATATCTATATGTGTATATGCCATTTTGTGACACATTTTAGTGTGGCTGTGTTTGTGTGAACCATCTAATGTAGATGTTCTTTCCACGTCATCCCACATCCATGAACATGTAAATGAAGTGTTTTGTCATCTTTGTTATTGTATGTCTAAGAAGAAAATGTTCTGTTGAAATGTTATTGACGTCTGTAACAATAATTCTTTTTTAAAACAGGTGGTCCACGGGACGGTTTTCAACTTTCCCATAGTAGAGTACCAAGTACTCTAAATCGTTAACCACTTTCTCTAAACGCAGACATAATTTGCAACTTGCGATGCCTTAATAGCTTCTCAAATGAGGGATGGCTCACTGCTCTCCCAAAAGTGATTACGAAGCACTAAAAATTGTTAAACACCTTTAATGCCGTTTCACAGGACACAAAAAGTAGTGAATTTCAGGCTGCGAATTCACCAATTGCGAAAAAAAAAGAGCAGTTCACTCCCAACGCAGCGGTCAGCGGCGAGCTTCCAACATGTTGGAAATTTTTGCTCTGATCGCAGCGGCGGGAGCGATTTCTGTTAGGGAGCCATCGAAACAAGGCCGGATTGGTCAAGCTGTCGAAATTACGTCGACATATTTGTTTTGGTAGTGGCCTCTGTTGGGCATTTTAAAGCGGAGTTATATTGGAAAGTGTTCTTGAAAGAGGAAACAAGCGCCCTTCGTTACCGATCGTGGAAACTTGTTCATATCATAATGCATAGATTGTTACATTATATTAGAAAAATTCTGCTGCGTCGGCCAGGACGAATGGGGGTAGGAAACGTTGCTCGTCACTCCAGTCGCAGACTGTAAATCGCGGACCGTTCGCGGTTCATGTGAAACGAAACAGCCATTAGCGGCGGTCGCGAACGGAGCGATCGGAGGGAACGAAGATATTTGTTGTCTTTGCAATCGCGACATGTAAAACAGCCTTTATAGTGGCGAAGCTTTAAAGCCGTAGGTTTGTTCATGCTGGTTCGTAACCACCCAGTTGTATGACTCACTCAGTAGGTGGTGCAAGTGTAAGTTACAGACAAACGGAAGCACGGAGGGACGGGCAGAAGCATGGACGAAAGGACGGACGCATGGACGCTTCGCATCACTCATCATCATTCACTCAGTAGATATTCTGTGATTTCGTGACCGGTTCATAACCACCTCGTTGTATGACTCACTCAGCAGGTGGAGCAAGTGTAAGTTACAGACAAACGGAAGCACGGAGGGACGGGCAGAAGCATGGACGAAAGGACGGACGCATGGACGCTTCGCATCACTCATCATCATTCACTCAGTAGATATTCTGTGATTTCGTGACCGGTTCATAACCACCTCGTTGTATGACTCACTCAGCAGGTGGAGCTAGTGCGAGTGACATACATACATACATACATACATACATACATACATACATACATACATACATACATACATACATACATACATACACACATACATACATACATACATACATACATACATACATACATACATACATACATACATACATACATACATACATACATACATACATACATTCATACATACATACATACATACATACATACATACATACATACAAAGTGACATTAACCAAGTGCAGCGTTGGTGTGAACGGTGGCAAATGGAACTTAATCCTAACAAATGTAAACTTGTGTCGTTTCAGCGTCGCCATAACCCGCTCACCACTTCCTACGTAATCTCTAACACTCCTGTTCAACTTGTGCAATCCTACAAATACCTTGGCCTAACTTTGTGCAGTGACCTAACTTGGGCTGAGCACATCCGGACTATCATCGCAGCTGCTAATCGTACTCTCGGCTTCCTAAAACGTCATCTGCGCAACACACCCCGCCATGTAAAATTATTAGCATATCAGTCCCTCGTAAGAAGCAAGCTTGAATATGCATCGTCAATTTGGAGCCCACAACACGCGTATCTCATTGCTGCACTCGAATCACTTCAAAACCGTGCTACTAGATTCATTCATTCCTCATATGCCTATCACATAAGCGTGTCATCTTTAAAAGAAGAAATTGGCCTGTCCCCTCTATCTTCCCGCCGCCGCATTGCCACCCTTTGCTTGTTTCATAAACTTTTTCACAGTCCACTTGCAATCGAACCTTACATTTCCCCCCCCCATTTCGCAGGTCATATCGCATTGGCCATGTCTTTCAAGTTGCCCGTCAACGTTCCCGCACCGTTACTTTTGCTGCCTCATTTTTTCTTCGTGCAGCAAAAGACTGGAATGACCTCCCCCACCATATTGCAGCAATCACCTGTCCATCAACATTTATGCATAGCGTCACAAGCCATTTTTCAAGCTAATTCATGGCTTTTTTTGTACGTTTTTTGTAACCCCACCCCTTATGTAATGTCCCCCTGGGGTCCTTTAAGGTAATAAAATGAAATGAAATGAAATGAAATGAAATACATACATACATACATACATACATACATACACATTGACGGGCGGACGGGTGAATGGATGGACGCATGGACGCACGGACGGACGGATGGATGGACGGCCGCATGGATGGACGCGCGGACGGAAGCATGAATGAACGGACGGATGGAACTCATTGCCAATGACTGCACCATGCAGCACATGATCTCCAAATATGCACTCAGATGTATCCATATGCAACCTATCACGATCCGAGGGACGTGCATAAACTTAGTGTTTGCAAACTTCCCTAGAGCTGCAGACTATAAAAGAACCTCTCTCACTTCATTTAGCCGACCATAAAGCCATAATAATGAAGAGACCTCGCAGTCCAGCCACCAGGACAACGAAGAAACGAAAGAACAAACGAACAAGAACAAAGTAAAAGTTGATTCGTATAATATACGCGCAGTCTTGCGTCCTTCTAATGATGTCATGGGCAAACTTTTCACGTGGAGGTTACGGTTTACCGATGATCCGCTCCTGTCGAGCTTCGCCCACTTATCATTCATTCCGTAGATATGGCGTGATTTTTTAAAACACACAGTATCAACTGAATAATCATTGGGATAGATTCGACTTTCCCGTTGTAGAGTACGAAGTACTCTGAATCGTTAAACACTTTTTTCATACACATCATTCAGCGTATCTAAACAAAATCAATTATCATTTTTAGAATATTGTTTGGAACTACACCTAATCAAGATTCACGTCAGCAGTATTCTACGCGTCTATAACAGTGACAGAGTGCAGCCGGTTTTTTTGCCGCTGAGGTATGGAGTTAAAGGGTGCAAGTAATCCCCCCTCTCTTCTTTTACGTAGATGATCCC
Source organism: Rhipicephalus microplus (assembly GCF_043290135.1). NCBI lineage: Eukaryota > Metazoa > Arthropoda > Arachnida > Ixodida > Ixodidae > Rhipicephalus > Rhipicephalus microplus. Next base: position 46,027,354 of record NC_134704.1, on the reverse strand, counting down.
TTTGCATACGAAACTGAGTCTTCAAGGACAGCTCTAGGTGCACGTTAAAGTGCCTCAGGTGGTCGAAATTCACGGAGCATGCCCTCCACTGTACCGCGTCTCATAATTATACCGTGGTTTCGGCCCGCCAAACACCAGAAATAATTATGTCGTTGTCCTGATCTAAATTGGGAATTGCGCGTAAACAATCACGAGGTTTCAGTAGACACACCACTTACGTATTTTGACATGATCACTCCAAATTGAGAACCCTCATGATGAGTGCGAATACCTTTCTGTTCTAGTTGTTTTTGCACCCGCAGGAGGTTGAAAAAGCACGTGACCAAACGCACGCACGCAGGCACGCACGCGCGCGCACTTGTGAAAGCGCAGCGTCGTAACATATCCTCCATACAACATATTACGTTTAGGATTCAATAAGATGCGTTTTAGAAACTGAATCTGAAAGATAAAGACGCCATTACCACCCGTGAAATTGACGCGAGATCCGATAGGCAAAAAACTCTGCGAGTTTTTTGGCGTCATCCTGGAGATTAGACAGCACCTGCTGAGAACTGGAAATCCCGGAAGTGACAATGCGTTACGACACGTCTGCTAATCATTTAGAGCAGGTGTCAGGTACTTAAGCATTATACATATATTTACGTGCCGTTAATAAAGAAGCTAGACAGTAGAGGCTGGTAGCTTTGCCAAGAAATTATAAGAAAAGAATAATTGGCTGAAAGGTGCCGAAACTATTAGCACATGCTACAAACTGAAAAGATAATTACCATTGTCCAGAATCTAAGCATGACATTTGGACAATGAAATTTGCCAAGTTTTTATTCTATTCAATGGACCCGACATGAGTATGCGTCGCCTGCCGCACAGTGTTCCTCGTTGGGAAATAACTTGAGCGTGTAGACTGCACTTAGGCGTCACGTTTACAAATGCTAATTATTTCTTCATGTCTGACAGGAGACACCATTGTCCCAGCCATGCCAAGCTGTGCAACGGATCCTGGTGCTGGGACACCTTAATGCTCTCCCACAGTAGACTACACTGTACTCTAACTCCTCCAACCTTTTGTTGTAAAGACAGTGTTGCACGTCATTGTTGCATTTATGATGAATACGTTGCGTTCCATTAGAGATTTTCGAAATCATCACAGATGCCTCTGCGTGCTGGTCGCAAGTATTAATTAAATAATTAATTAAATCGATTAATAATTAATTATTTATTTATTTATTTTCCAAATACTGTTAGCCTTTCGGCTGTTACAGGGGTGGGACAAACTAAGAATGACAAACATCAATACATTCAAACCATACAGCAATTTAAACATCAACACTTGAACTTGTAAATGTTACATGACATACAATTGGAAACACCGACATTGAGGCTGAAGGAAAAACAGTGCAGTCGTAGTAAGCATACAAATGAATTGAAATAAATTAAGATAGTAGACCATGCTTACAGAAAAATATCTTTGAGCCCTTCCTCAAAATTTTCCAGGGAATCTCAATGACCCAGTGGTAATGGCAAAGCATTCCACTGACGAATTGTTTTGGGAAAAAATGATTCGCATTTACATTGAGACGCTGTTGTGGCACTTCGTATGTGTAATCGTTTACACTCCTTAGGTTTTTTCCGCGGCGTGGCGTTAAGTATTTTGTTGAGTTTATGTTTAATTTATTTTTTGACAATAAAAACAAGAACTTCATCCTTGCCAATTGCCGTCGTTTGGCTAAACTGGGCAGGTGAAGAGAGCGTAGCATTTCTGTTACTGACTCAGTCGAGGAGTACTTTGAAAAAATAAACCTGACAGCTCACCTTTGTACTCTGTCTAGCATAATAATGAGGCCGATTTCTGAGGGATCCCACACAATGCTGGCATATTCCAATGTTGGCCGAATATACGTGAGATATGCTGCTAGCTTAACGGGAGTCGTAGCAAGTCTTAATTTTCTTCGCAAGTACCATAGTTTACTCTCCACCACCACACAAATGTTTTCCAAATGGGTTCTCCACTCTAGATTACTGGATATTGTTACACCTAAATATTTTATTTCATTGACGGTAGACAGGCGGGTAGAACATAGAGTGTAATTGCAATAGAAGACACGCTTACTTTTGTTTGTTACGCGCAAAGCAACTGTTTTAGTTTGATTTTTTTTCCATTTTACATTCAGTGCACCAATTACTGACAGCATCAAGAATATCATTAAACGTTTTTTGGTCAGCTTCACTGTGTATTTCCTTTTAAATTAGGCAGTCGTCTGCAAAAAGTCGCACTGTAGTACTTCTATCTATGCCGCATGAAATGTCATTTATGTAAGTTAAGAATAATATCGGTCCTAAAACTGAACCTTGCGGTACACCTAAGGTGACGCTTAATAACTCAGATTTGAAGCCGTTTATTTCTACATATAGTGTTCTGCCTGTCAGGTACGCACTTATCCACTGTATTATGTTATAATTTATGCCTAGGTGTGCTGACTTATTAACTCCCTGGGGGGAACCTTGTCAAAGGCTTTGGAGAAGTCAAGACATATTGCGTCAATCTGGACACTATTATTTAAGGCACGCGTGAACTCATCGACTGCTTCTATTAATTGGGTTACAGAGGATAAATTCTGCCGAAAACCATGCTGATTAGGAAAAAAAATGTTTTTGTGCCCTCAATATACGTATACATAGCTTTGGATATAATATGCTCTAAAAGCTTGCAGCATACACAGGTGAGGGAAATTGGACGGTAATTTTCCACCTTTTGTCGGTCTCCACCCTTATGCGTTGGCACGACCTTCACCACAAGCCAGTCGTCTGGGACACGCTTTTGCTCTATTGAGGCATTATATATTATGTATAAATAGTGCGCAACCCATTCTGCATAGCTTCGCAGTAAATTATTTGGTATGCCATCTGGTCCGATCGACTTTTTCACGTTCATGTTCAGTAATAATGATACAATGCCTTCATAAGCGATCTGAACGTCAGGCATAACTGACAACTGAGAAGGAAGTGGCGTGGATGCATCACCATTATCAGGACAAGCAGTAAACACTGACTGGAAAAATCTGTTGTGTAGGTAAGCGGTGGAAGAGCAGTCTGTCACCAATTCATCATTGACAACAAAGGAATGCACGCGTCATGAGTGGTCTTCCTTCTGAGATAAGTGACGCCAAAAACAATGGGGGGAAGATTTCATGAATGTCGGCAATATTTCTTCCTAATACTTTGTTTTTGATTCTTTCAGTTCAGCACGCAGAAGCCTTGATAAATTGCGTATCTTGGATTGATCTTCGTTTACTTTTTGCCTCTGGCGGTTAATGGCGCGCTTCAAATGTATTATCTTCCCATTTATCCAAGGATTCTGTTTATTTTGTTTCTTTTTTTGCAAGGGCACAAATTTGTCGATACATAGCGTGCCGATTTCTTTAAACCTTATTCACATCTTATTGAGGTCACTTTTCTCATTGAGCGCATCCAAAGAAAACGACAAGTAATCAATTATGCTTGTATCATCGGCCTTGTTGAAGTTGCGCACATGCCTGAAGCTTTCTTTTTTGCATGGCAAGGCACCATCAACGCTTATCTCAACTGAAACAAGTTTGTGGTCCGACAAGCATTGTTCAATTGCAACGTTGTATGTGTCCATTCGCCCGTCAATAAAAACTAGATCCAGTATGGAATGCGGATACCTTGTTTCACGTGTACTGTCAGGGACGACCTGCGTGAGGTCATGGCTGAATGCCATGTCTAAAAGCCGTTGGCAGTCTATTGCTTCCTTCTATTTAGTTGAGAATGTGGTCTAATTAATTCCAGGAAGATTGAAATCTCCCGCAATAACCATTCTACGATTCCGGGCAGCAATACCATCAAGGTATTGCTGCAAGCTTTCTAGGTATGAAGTAGGGGCGCCTGTAGGCCTGTAAACGGCACCCAAAACAAGGGAAGTTTTGGGTAATTTTATTTCTACCCGTGCACTTTCATGGTGGGGTATTCCTTCCATAACAATTGCTTCAACATCTTCTGCAAGTAGTATCGCCACACCACCACCTCGTGTATCGCAGTCCTTCCTAAATATTTTGTAGCCGGGTGGTACAATTTCGCTATCCGCTATTTCCGGTCGCAGCCACGTTTCTGTGATGGTGATTACGTGTGTGTTATAGCTTGCTAATATATATTCTCGATCACTAACTTTATTGATAAGGCTCCGAGCATTTAGATTAATTAAGCGAAGGCTGCATGCACTTGACTGCGAATGGCATCAGTCATCGTCGTCAGAGTGATGTGGTTTTTTCTTTGTATGCTTAAGCTTAACTCGGCAGTTTTTGTCGTAGTCCCAGGAATACACGTCTTTGTCTATGACCAACTTATCGTAATTCAAACGCATGCGTTTTCCTGCATCTCTTTCTTTTTTTTCCTGATTCCCATAATAGCTTACGCTTGGCTAGTTTCCTTGCAAAATTCGTCCCCAACTGATATACTGCTGCCTTTTAGCTTTTTGCAATTTTTGTAAACTGTTAACTTCTCTCGGGAGTCGTATAACTTCATAATGACCGGACGCGGCGAACGGCCCCCTTTTCGGCCTATTCTGTAGATCCGTTCAACTGTTTTTAGTTCGACGCCAAGCCTCCGAACAAAAATGTCCTGCAGTACCGCTTGTTCCAGGTCTTCTGTGGTTTCTGCCTCGCCCTCTTCAACCCCAAAGACCAAAAGATTATTCCGTCTACTCCTATCCTCTAAGCTTATTAGGCTTTCTTCTTGTCTTGATAGTGTCACATTAAGGTTGGTGGCGGTTTTCGTTAGCTGGCCTATTTTTTTACCCTGATCTTTGATTTTTTGAATGGCGTCTTTTATTTTAGTCATTCTTTCTCCTAGAGCGCTCAGATCTGCCTTAATTGACTTCTGGCCTTCAGACAGTTCCTTTAGGAGGACTTTCACATCAGGACCTGAGTTGAGTTCAACATCGCCAGACAATAGCAGGCACAAAGAGGACAATCCAGAGAAGAGTACACTTGGGCACGGCAGCACAACAACAAATCTGCTGTCAGTTTTGTAACAGTATTCTGAGTAGAAACTGACCTGTTCGAGCAACAGAAGCCGCAGATTAGGCGACATTGCTTTTGCAGTGCTGCCGTGCCCACTGGACGCTGCTGGCAGGGGGTCCAACTTTATAGGTCCCGCGAAGAACCACTCTATGCGTGTTCCAGGGTGCCTGCGCTCGAGGCTAGCGTCGACGATGTGTTCGTGGTCGATAACAGCGGTGTCAGCAGCTGGTACGGCCATGCATGCGCTGTATGCCCCAGCTCGTAGTGATCCGCGGACGAAGAAAACCTGTTCGACCAACAGAAGCCGCAGATTAGGCGACATTGCTTTCGCAGTGCTGCCGTGCCCACTGCCATGCCCACGCCCATTTAGATGACAGGCTCCCTGTCAGGTGCAAATATCCTGAGATACTAACTGTAAAGCCTCAGGCACTAGGCCAACAAAACTCTAATATACTCGCTGGTGACACTCGAGCTCTAGATAAGTGTTTTAAAAAAGTGAAATTCGTGCAAATAAAGATAGACACAAGGGCGAGACAGACAAGGAGATGCGATACTGAAATTTTGTATTTAAGATGACCGTTGCATCAACTTGAAATTGTCAGTACACTAACTGTTTTTGCCCCTCGTCTTTGAGAAAGTATTTATTCACGCTAATTATCGCTACGTTGAAATGCAGGACAAATTAGCCCAACAGCCTCTTCCACTGACTTTGATAAGAGCTTGTGGAAATACGTGAGGGAATATTCACCGGCTATAGTGTGCGCGCCAGACCCACTCATGTCTTTTTATCCTCTTCACCTTCACGCTATGTAGGATGGCAACCATGCGCGATCTTGGGTATACCTCACTGCCTGTTCACTTACGTTCACCAAAAACAAGTTCACAAATGCGAAACTTCGTAGCAGCTTGTTCTTAAGTCCTACGACTTTTTTACTTGCACTATACCTCTGTCTTGGCCTACAGTTCCGCGCATGCGCAGAGTCCTGTCGTGCTTCTAGAGAACCACCGGATTTCACGAGCGACTGGGAACAGTGTGAGTTCGTGTTGTGTATAGGTCCAAGACAAGAGCTTATCCACCACTTTCTTCTTATTTTTTTCTCATCTATCGTTTACATTCTGTTATTCACCCTTTCTTCCACGCCACGTGTAGGGTAGCCAACCTAGCCAAAGCTTGATTGACCTCCCTGCCTTTTCTCGTTACTCTCTATTGACCTAAGCTTCCTATACTTACTGTACTACCGTAACATTTGCCCGCATGCGTAATTCGACTTTTATGTCGTTTCACGCTTTCACAATTGTCTGCATGTCTTGTGCTGCTATATGTACCTGAATGCAGCAATACCCTCCTTTTACTCATTTTGTACACACTGAGGCCATGTGTTTTTCTTGTTCTTTATACTGGGGCGACATAAGTTAGCACCCCCGACGAGCACCTAACTCAATTCCTTGAGCTTGGAACCGACCAATATTAGCAGTGAGAGAGAGACAGACAGACAGACAGACAGACAGACAGACAGACAGACAGACAGACAGACAGACAGACAGACAGACAGACAGACAGACAGACAGACAGACAGACAGACAGACAGACAGACAGACAGACAGACAGACAGACAGACAGACAGACAGACAGACAGACAGACAGACAGACAGACAGACAGACAGACAGACAGACAGACAGACAGACAGACAGACAGACAGACAGACAGACAGACAGACAGACAGACAGATAGATAGATAGATAGATAGATAGATAGATAGATAGATAGATAGATAGATAGATAGATAGATAGATAGATAACCTTTGTCGTGTCAGTATTAGCCTCCATTACTCAAATAATTGATTCCTAGAAGAGAGGCACGCCCTCATGCACAAGTACCACGTCACTGCTTATAATTGCAATGTCAATAGCTAAGGGAACCACTCCATTTATAGTCTGTTTGCTACGTCGTGCTTTTTTCTGTAAAACCAAGAACAGAGAAACTAGTTAATGAATTCCCACTGAAATGTTCTCTAATTATAGCTTTCCTAGTAGACCGCCAGGGGGCAGTCCGCGCAGGTACAGGGGTTACGGTACTTGACTATTGACCCGCAGGTCGCTGGATCGAATACCTGCCGAGGTGGGCGCTTTTTGACGGAGGTGAACTACCAGAAGCGCATGTACTGTGCGATGCCAGTGCATCTTTAAAGAACGCGAGATAGTCAGAATGTCTGGGCTGTCAACTACAGCATGCTTTTTAATCATTTCGTGGTCTACACGGTCGAAAAGCTCCATGTATTATTAATTACTTTTCCTTATAAGAGAACGGGCACGTGTACATACCCTCGACGTTTCTTCGAGGAGAGAATTTCGGTATTGTCCCATAAAGGCAAGGTAAACAAAAGGTGATGGTCTGGCGGAGAACGTTGTAAGCAGGCTGATTAATTTCTGACGGATAGCGTCTATTAACGGCCCGCGATATTTGTTGACGTGACTACAGCATTCAATATAGACTACGGGGTGTGGCGCGCACTGCTCAAGGTCGTGTATGACTAAGCCCGGAATTTAAAAATTATTACTTCGGCTCGATTCTGTTGACAAGGCGCATCCTTGGGCGAAGAGGCGGAGTGTGCGCATGCGTTCATTGGAAAATTGCCACAACTTAACCATTCTCCACCAGAGCATCACGGAAAACACGTTATTCCTGCCTTGACTCTTTTTTTATACTTGTATTGTTTCAGATCTTCGCTGCCGGTTATCGACATTCTATAGTTCTTTTTTTTTTGAAGGATGAAATATTCAAGCGTTGCAGATTACAGTGGGCGTCAGCTAAAAACACGACAAAAATGAAAAAAAAAAGAGCCGTTGGATATCCGCACCCGTTACTCGAGAGGAAGCAGTTGACTTTCCTTTAGCACTTCGGTCGCTGTATCTGAACAACTTTCTTGAAAAGCTTTATCAATAAGTACGAATAATAAATGAAAACTAAGTTCGTTGGCAAAGAACTGCGTTTCTTTACGGTGAATTTCACACGTGTCTTTATGATTGGAATTATTCATTTATATCTGAAAAGATAGTCTAGAACTGTGTGCTGAGCGGACTGTCTGAACATTGCTGGTCAAATTTTATCATCAAGCAATGTGTCATTCGTCGATACTCTTGAGTTCAGTGCAACGAGTCCATTCTTCAACTCTTAACAGTCATTCAATTTGCTAATTAATAAGATTGAACAAAAAAAGGCAATTTACTTACTCCTTTAACTGTCTTGTGATCCTCACTCAGCAATTAAAGTTAGTACTCTTTGCTAAAGTAGAGTAATTTATATTGGGATGAATACAAATTCAACAAATTTAAAAATACATGTGGACTGCCATTGCCATTGCCAGTAGAAGTACCTTGCAAGCTATTAAACTACCGCATTGCAAAGCTCAGTGTCTCTTAAGTGCACAGTGTGTTACATGTGATGAACATCAGAATAAAGGGCTCCAAAAAAAGGCTTTGTATAGCTCAGGGGTTTCTGAATCAGAAATGTAAACAGACCTAAATGATCACTGTTGCCATTCGCTCCCGAAGGAATACGGCTGCCGCAGCCAGGAATCTTATCTGCGACCTTGTGATAAGCAGCATAACGTTGTAGGCATCGGACGACTATTACAGCTACCTCCGAAACATTTAAAAGATTTTCGTTCGCGGTAACTTTGTTGTATGAACAAGCGCTGTATATATAATCATGTTCAGTTATTTCAATGAGCAGGTGATGATGAATTATACCTAACTCGTTGCAGACTTTTAATGTTCGGAAAACGGTACGAGAATATTTTTCGGCACTAGTGCTTAGGGGATAGGGTGGCATGTGAGACAAAATGAAAGAGTGTAAGGGAGGTACTAAAGTGGCGAAGCAGACCAAAAATTTTACCAATTCGACACCTTCCCATTAGCTGGGGTAGACAGAGGCAGCAGAGAACCTTTCCCATCCACCATGCCCTCATCACCCCTGCCGACAACAGAAACGCTTTTTCCTCTGCCAAAAGCACCGTATTTTTCACTGAGAGCACGCAGTGAACGCCTTTCCAAATATATGGCAGAAATTATTACACTCCCAGTGATTACTATGTGCGTACTTTACCCGCCCCACCTGACTGCGGTGCTTCGTGAATAACCGTTCAATTAAAGGGCCACTAAAGTCAAATAACAATTTACTACAGAGTGAAAACTCTATGTATGACAACATATAAAACGACAATATTATCAAAAGCAGTGCGCTATTTACCGAGAAATTAAAGGGAATGCACAAGAATACATGCGCCACCGTAGAACAATCTCAAAATAATCCCCAGGTGACGTCAGACGAACCGCCTACAATAAATCACTAGACTCTAGTAATTGATCTAGCTGTGCTATGTAAAGAACCTCCTGTGCATCCAGAGACGCAATAAAATGCTGCTTCTTAGTCTCTGTTTTATTCTTAAAAAAAGAACCACTGGACGTTACTAGTAGGAATGGAGCGAGTGGTCCAAAAATTTAATTTTCGCGTGATTAAACTTGACAGGTTGGGCTATCTATAGCGGGACCTAGGTGAACCAAAGCTCGTCTGCCATCTCGGAGGAAATGGCAGAAAATTGATGAATGGTCATTGTTGCTGTTGTGGCTTCCACTGATTTTGTTCTGCTGCTACAAGTGTCGGCGGCCACGCAGTAAAGCCGGGCAATGTTGTGCACAGCAACGGTGACGTGAAACAGTCCTATTCTTGAGGCGGGTAGTTTCAAGTGCGCTAATGTGATGCGGACCACTAAAACGTAATTTTATATCAAAACAAGCCCTTCATTGGCACGAAAGTAACACCACGAAGTTTCTGGACCACTATTTCAACAATCAACGTCGACTGAGTAGTTGCCTTTAGTGTCCTTTTAACTGCGAAAAACAAGACCAAAACTAAAGGAGCTCCTCCAAGTAACGTGAGATCTGAACCCGGTATGATTGCCTGTAGAGCAACGCATCTCTCCATTTTACACCCAATGCTGTGGCCGTACTCCGGAGATGACAAAACTTCGAAAGACTCACGCATTTTATCGCAAGTCACGCGATCCTCTAATATCACCGTGTATTCGGGGATCTCTAACCGCTTGGTACCATGCCATGGAAGTGGAAAAGCTTTCCCCCAACGTCCATCACTCACCAGATTCGCAATAAACTTCCACCTTCAGGCGAAAAAAAAAAGGAACCCATTTGACCCGTAAAAACTGTAATACCCGGTTTCGGGCGTGAGTCTCATCAGCGACCAGGAATGCGCTCCCCTCCTTTCATTATAGGTCACTGGCTGGATGTGAACAACGCGACGGACGAACAAGATGGGGTTGGGAAGATGCGAGTGCAAGGCTAATAGTTGCACGGGGCAGCTGCAAGCACCCATGCGTCCCACGAATGTGGTACCCTGTTCGTTCCGCTTGGAAGAAGGTGCGTACGCCGTCGCGTGTTCCGTAAGCACGCCTAATGAGCGCGTTGGATCAATTGGGAGAATGACTCGAGGCGCACCCCTCCAAGTGCACGGAGAGGAGGTAAAGGCTCCGTAACGCTGTAGACAAAAGCCGCGCAAGCGAGACGACGGCGGTCTTCGCAGAAGGGGTGAACAGTCGATAACTGGAAACAAAGAATAAGGAATACGGCCCGGCCCACCCCGCCGGATGAAACAATAAATACGGCGTTCAGAAATAAAAAACGAAGCAAGTTGTTGAGGGGGGTGAGTGGACCGCCGGGAGGGAGAAAGTGCGGGCACCACCAGCCCTTTTGATGTATTCCGGCACGGAGAATCACGAGAGCCACCGACAGCATGCAGGCGAGTGAAAGCAGGTTTGGGAATTCCCGATGCCCGACAAGCGCTGGCAAGAGCTGCGTGCGCCGGTAGACAGCGCCGTCGGTTTCACCGCTGCTGCCGTCCGCGTCTAAGTGCGCGCTCTCTGCGCCCGTCTGTATACGATTTGCGGGGGGCGTCGACTGCGGATGGGGACGCGTGCTTCTGTTTGACCGTCGAAGTCGGAGGACGTGTAGCTGGTTCGCCCTTACGCGTCGTGGCAATTTGGACGACTTCGACTCGTCGGAGGTCGTAGACTACCGGCCCGTCGATTCACGTCGCCGAGAAACAGCGATGGACCGCCCGCGAGGCGCTCAGGTGAGATGGATGCACCTTTTTTGTTTGCGTTTTCGTTTTGACAGAGCACAACAACAATCGTTGCTGGAAGGCGTAGTCGTGTTGAAGCTGCGATAGTGCACTCAAAACAACATGAATACCCCCACTGAGATGTGATAGGTATTGTGATAATCGACTAGAGTTCCGAGTGCTAGAGTTCTGCACTACCTGTGTCGAACAAAAGCTAAAGCAAATAAACTTCTCGGGTTAAGATAAAAAGAGCAGAGTGTACTGGAGGGCTACAGCCGAGACGTCGTCGGTTCAGTCATTTGTGTTGTGTACTGTCATTTTTCTCTGACAGGCATAACTATAACAGACAGGTTGACAGCAGATAGGTGCAAATAACAAACAAACGTAGGCCACGTAGTAAATAATAAGAGGCAAAAAATAAACCTGTACAGGTCACATCACGAGAACAGAAAACAATTTCAGCTACTAAAAGCTACAAGAGGTGTAAATAAAATTGACATGAATGAGTTCGGGATCATCAGGGGATGCTTTAGTCTTGCAGTGGACGTAGTCAGGCTGATGATGATGATAAGAACGACAACGACGACGACGATGATGATGATGACAACGATGATGATTATTATGATGATGATGATTATGGTGATGGTGATTATGGTGATTATGATGATTATTATGATTATGATGATGATGACGAGCTTGGTGGAGAACATCTCGCAGAACATTTTTCGGTTAAAAGAGTGGTGCATATCAGCGGGGTTGATTCATCTGGACGTTTTGATTTGGCGCCAAGGCAACTCCTCCGCTCGGCCCATTAGCGGCGCGGGTGTCTGCAACACGGCCTTCTATATACGGTGACGGACGAGATGTTGCGGAAGACCCCTTGGCTATACAGGCCCGCTCACTTTTCCTCGAACACAGCGAGGCTCGTTGAGTGTTTCAGCCTGTGTGGATGGGCCTTTTTACCTTGCTTGACACCCTAACGATGAAACGAGAGTGCAACTGCCAGTCAAGGAAAGGTCGGTAGGCGACACCTGTGGCTAGTGTGTCGTTTTCCTAACGCCTTAAAAGCTGTCTGCTAGCGAAAATAAGATAAGAAAAAAGGGAAGGGAGGAATAGTCGCGTTACTAAGCTCGGAATGCAGTCACTGTTGACGTCTTTCACGCGTTAGTATGACAAACGGATGCGCACAGGCGGTGTAGGGAGTTGTCTTCTGGTGACAACTTTACCTGCGTTTACGACATAGAGTGATTCACAATTATGTGTTCGCGGCACTCGTTTCCTTTACTGCATCCTCTTCAGAACGGACGACTGTTTATCAGCGCAGGTTTTCACCCGTCACTGTCAATAGTAATGGTTTTCAAAGACAAACAAGATGTGCGAAACGTGTTGACAACTAATACACAGCAGCTTCTTTCTCAAGTCTTGTATAGTGCCAGTCTTAGCTCGGCCTACTTCAGCGCTGTTTTCTCTTGACAAGAAGTAACCAAGTTGTAACTATATTTTTTCGTGCCTCAGGTGTCAGTCATCTCACTCCAGCAGTTTATTTCCTCATAAGTGCTACACAGAACAGACACAAGAAGACAAGAGTAAAAGCAGACATAGGAGCTTCATGATGAGCCCTGTAATTCTTTCCTAGTGGTCACGTGATTGACGTGAGGCACCAATGATAGTAGGCGGAGCGATTCGCCTCGACTTTATTGCCATTTATGAGATTTGGCTTTTCATCGTGCATCCGCCCGATGGACTTGCTTCCAGGCATATTGAACGGCACTGAAGAGTTGTAAGTTAGAATGCTCGTCTACTGGGCAAGCTTTTCTGCTAGGAAAGCAGCCGCTTATACTCGTCTCAGCAACCAGCGTAATATGTCGGCGTTTCGGATCGAAACGTCGATGAAAGCGAGTTCACCTTGGTTCGAAATGTTCCTCGAAGTCGGCATTGTTGCGCTGTTCGCCGTAGACAAGTTCTGGCGCTACATTCCGCGATCACGCCAGGCTTCGATGTAAGCGCAATGAATGTGTCGACAGACTTTCGTTCTCACATATTTGCACAGGAATCGCCGTTACGTGCAACGAGTGAGAAAGCCGTAACAGTGCGGACGTGCGAGCTCCTTCTGCGCACGACGTCTTTTAATCGCCGCTCTTTGACCCCACAACGTGGCGATCGATACTTGTGCCGTCATAATTGCGAGCCAGTTCTTTGAGCCGTTCGGGCTGTTTGTTGAGATACCCTCTTCGTCGCCTCACTTTCTTAGGTTAACTGCAAAAGGTCGACCATAGTCGTCTTCACTTATATTCTCGGTTACTTTTTTCTTTTGTTTGAAGAGCCTTTGTGCTGCAGTCCGAGAAGGTCCGAAGTTTAGTGTTTGGGTGATTGGCGTACTTATAACCTTCAGTTAAACGCCCAGAACTGAACATTACCTTTCGTCGCCACGGTGTACATGTGTACAGTGCTCACTGGTTTCATGTGGAAACGCGTCAACTTAGGGCTAAAAAGTCGCGAACCTATTTATACGTATACGACCTTCAGGTGTCATGTCCACATATGTGGACGCAACTTGTTTTCACCAGTTGTTTCGAAACCGACCATGAAAAAAAAAAGGCAAGATGCGTTCCACATGCATGATGAACTAGACTTACTGCATAGTCAATGTGTGGTTACTTCACCTTAATGGGCTGCATTTAACTGCGACCGTTCACGTTGGTGAAAACACTGCAATGTTTGACGGCGCGTTTTGACGTGCCACGTTCCAAAACAAACGCCATAATTATGATTTGTCATTGTTTGAAATGAATACAAACACCAAAACTACGCATGCCTTTTGAGCTTCAAGCTTGCGAATGTTATTGTGTAAAAAGTATGTCCCTCTTACAAGACAAATGCTATCCTGTCGACTGCAATGGAAAACATCCTCGACGGCAGCAGAACTTCATGGCATCAAAGAAGCTTTCCCTTACATCTTGTGCCAAACGCCAGACCGATGGGTAATTTTCACCGACTCCAAGGGAGCCCTACAGATATTATTCAACCTCCTAAAGAAAACAAATTTTCGCCCCGTTTCATTTGACATAGCATACCTTCATCACCTGGCTGTTACCGCAGGGAATTATATCACAATACTGGCTCATTGTGGCATTTTCGCCAACAAGAAAGCAGACAAAGTAGCACGCAAAGGTATTTGACAACACAGTCACAAACTTATTTCACGAAATCATATACTGCTCAGATGGCTAAAAGACTTGCATTAAAAAAAAAGGGACCCTGGAACCTTCCCACACATCATTACGCCTTCCTTCCCTCAATCGATTCATATCTCAGAACAAGACTCTCATTCAAAATTCCTAAACATCTGAAAAGGCTCTACCATTCTCTTCGACTAAACAGTGTCTATGTTAACAGCCTACGGTACCGCTTCGGTCAGTCAGCGAGTACATACTGCAAGAACTGTGGCTCCGTTGAAACTATGGAACATATATTGTTTGAGTGTAGAGCGTATGCTGATGAGCGTGCGCTTTGTGAGCTTTGCATGCATTCGATAACCGAGAGAACTTCCTCCCTTGACTTTGTATTGGGACCTTTAGCCTGCTCTTCTTTACAAAGACGGGCTATGAAACTTTTGTTTGCGTATTTGGACAGCATCGGTCAACTAGACAAACTCTAGCTGTAGCTTTACAACACGGAAAAACTATTAGCGCGCATTCTCATTCCATGGTCAAAGACGTGGCCTTTTCCTTTCTTTTTTACTCTATATATTCTATCTTTACATCTTTTCTATTATATATCTCTCCCTATCCGCGTACTTTCAATCATCAATCCCCTTCCCCACGCCGAGTAGCAAGTGAGTGATTTATATCCAGCTAAATTCTCTGCTTTTCAATAACCAGTTCTCTCTCTTTGGAGCCTGAATGAGTGAATAATAATAATAATAATAATAATAATAATAATAATAATAATAATAATAATAATAATAATAATAATAATAATAATAATAATATCTGGGATTTGACGCCCGACAACCACGATATCATTATGAAAGACGACGTATAGTGGGGGGCTCCGGAAATTTCGACCACCTGGGGATATATAACGCGCACCTAAATCTAAGTACAGGGACCTGGAAGTTTCTGCCTCATCGGAGATGCGGCCACCAAGGCTGGGATTCAATCCCGCGACCTATGGGCTGTACCTCTCTAGCAGCGAGACACCTTGCTTAATACAGCACCACGCCGGGTACATTGCACTTCGGGTTTGTTGTGTGGATGAACAGTACGTCCAATGATTCGTAAGCTCAGCCACCATATAGCTGAGAACAATGTCGGATGGAGCAAATATTCAGTCAACTAATATGCAGAGTATTTCCACAAGTATTTTCTTTTGAATTGTGAAAATCAACGTAGAAGCAAAAATAAAAAAAAACGGTGCTTGTCTCGCTTTTTCCGGTGCTGGTTTCTACGATGATGCAGAACCGACTAGGTCAGCAAGCCACGCTTTTCTAGTATTTCATGTCCTTGGAGCTTTGAGCACGTCCACCCACTACAGCGCATACGACGAAAACCACTCGCTACTTGTTATTCTTACATGTAGATTTTAGCTCTCATTCTGAGAATCCATTTTTTCAGATATACACAGCTCTCCGTATTCAGGGGAAAGACCTGATCAGCATTCGGGACAGCAAAACTTCACATACTGCTGAGAAGACAAAAAGGAGAAGCAAAGCCCTTGAATGAAATGCAGATAATTCTATAAGCTTGTGCGTGAACGCTCATACATGATACTCTGCATATGGAGAGGGACGGGGAACATGAAGGAGCTAGAAGAAACAGTGCGAAAAGAGTACAAGTCAAGAAGCGATAGAATAGTTAAGTGTCCGAGGAAAAATTTAGGGAGGTCAACCAGTCCATAATAACCAGTTTGCTGCCCTACACATGGAAACGGGATGGGGAATAATGAAAGAGGAAGAGGAAAGAGTAAGAAAGATAGCACATCACGCAGCACGCACACAAGCACGCAGTCAGTCGCAGCTTAAAGGGCCACTCACCAGGCCCCATACCGAATTTTAGTTTGACAGTGGAAGTTGTTGGGTGTCTGATGACGAACGTTTTGCCACAAAAAATTGCGAATCGGTTCATTACGAGCATAGAAAACAGATTTTTCAAAGCGGCGCGTGGAGTACACCACTGTCACAGCCATTGGTCCAGGTCTATTGACTAGAGTCCAGGTCCAGGTCCATTTTTCTCAAAAACCTCAACATCTTCTTGGTCACCTTCAGCTGTGATGTCCTCTGTCGACGACATTCGAGAACCGATTCAACAGACATTTGTCTACATCCAGATGCGCTATAAAGGACGGTGATGTTCTCTGACTCCGCCGAAGAGAGGCCACGCTGCTTTATCGTTTGTGGTGAGGTGTGGCTTTTAAGAAATCGTACACTCCTCCCGCAGTGGAATGGCCGACAACGCTTTTCGAGATGCCTGTATAGTTGCGAGGAAAAGCTTAGAAGATACGCATTCGCCTCGTGCCATATTTCGTGAAGTCTGGCTGGTGTTCTTAGTTGGCCCGCTTGCCGAGTGGAGTCGATCACGAAGACAGCGTAATGGTAAACTGGACCAATCGCACGGATGGCGAAATCAAAAGTGGGGCAATTGAAGAGACAGCGAGAGTGATCTCAAGTCACGTGGGTCACTAGGTGAGGTCACCTACAGCGAAGTCGCAGTATCTCACGACACTGTTCACATATGCTGTGCCTTTGTCCTTGTGATTACAGTGTCTTAGCACTGGGCCCCTCAAGCGGCTGGCGGATACAAGCTGTGACGTTCTTTTGCACTTTCCTAGCTTTGGTATATAGTACAAAGGAACTCGGGAGCTCGGGGCTCCAACCACTTGGGCTCTTCAATATAAAACTCCCTCGTTTCCATTGTCATTCAGGTCTTTTCAGTGAGGAGGAGAAGATAAAGAAAAGTCGTAGGACAAGGAGGTTAGTTAGCCAGTTCTCAAGCCGGCTGGCTACCCTGTTCTAGGGAAACGGGTAAAGGAAATAAAAGATGATAAATAAGACATAACAAAAAAGAGAAGAAAGAGAAAAAAAAAACAGGACAATAAAACGATAAACGGCACTGACTAACGTCTTTCTATGAGATGACGTCCACAAGAAAAGCCACAACACTCTAAAACCTTTCCTTGCCAAGGGTAGTTTCGGCCAGTGTCCTAAGCCCTTTTCCTCCGAGAATGGGCGATTGTTAAGGGTGTCAGGCACTCTTGAATGTTTTTTTTTTCCTTGGTGCACTGAAGCGAGGACACCATTTAGGAATTCTGGGGATAATGTAGAATGCCCCTCAGCTTTATAAATTGTAATAGATTTAATAAACGCTAACGTCACCTTTGGCCAGTCGCTGTCAACAATTTCTCCCGAACATTGTTTGCTACACGGTCACTACCCAGGTACATAATAGATGACGTCTGAGCTGGCATGTATTCTTCTGCGTGCGTGCACCTGCCAGAAGATAACCCCACGTTGGCTATGAGTTGGCAGTGCCACCCATTTCCACTTAGTCAGAGGTGTTAACAACAGATTCTTACGAAGTTCTTGATTCCCACGGCAAGCACAATGACCCTTCATCCCACCGAGCGGGTAGGGGCGGCTATCTCTGAAAATATCGATAATTTATTGAATGCGTACCGTTTTAAGACGATAGGGGTTACGTGATGCATGCACTACTGCCTTCATGAACAAGCCCCGCGTAACTGATTGCAACAAAAAGTTAGCGAATAAGCTTCATGAAATCGCACAGTAAGTGGTGAGGCCATAAATTATTCGGCGTCGTATGCGCATTCGGCTGGGTGCCAGATTACGCTTTTATAAATATTATATTGACAGAAAGTAGGCGCAATGTCCCTTGCAGCTTAATGTTAAATTTGACAATGTATAAAAGAGAAGAGCTAATTGAATTATAATGAACCGTTCAAAAAACTTGTCTGTTGACTGGATTTGAACGAAACTGGCTCAAGAGAGCACTGAGATAAAATGTTTTTTTTTTCTCTAGTACCCAACAGAAATGCGGAAAAACGTCAATGTTTACGTAATTTCAAGCCCTGTAACGTGGCTCAGGGGAAGACAAGCTTGCTATAAACTTCGATTCGCTTTGTCTGAATCCTCAAACGAACTGAATAATCCAGAACTTGTCATCGGTGTGATGTTGTGCAATGTTTTCCACCTTGACAGTCATATGTCCTAATAATATTTATTAATCGTTGAAAAGAATTTCGAAGCAATGCAATATCTCTACCTATGAATAAATTCACGAGACAAAACATCCTGCTATGCATAAAGGTTTGCGTCAAGCCACTGCAAGAATGACACCAAGACATACTTCCGAATTGACAAAGACGTCTTGATCCAAGCCAACTCTAATTGGTTTCTATATTAGGAAACGCTTGGCCGCCGCTCAAGCACGTAGCTTCTGCAAAACCAACAAGAATGGTCATTGATGACTGGCGCACCTGAAGCGGCAAAGGTTGCTACCCTCATTGGTACCTGTGATATATATCTTTTTTTCTTCCATCCGTGAGACTTGGATGCCTCGGATAAATTTCTCCTTTCTTTGATATTTAAACGCGCGAAAATGTAGTTAATGTGCAAGCGGCGGCGCAAAACAAAAGGACGCTCCCCCCAATGTATGAAGAAACGCAAACTCCTCGCGACTAAGCGTTGTTTACGTGACTGTGACCGGAATACGAAATCTGCGTGACGAAACTGCGTAGGCAAAGACGCCGCCGCTTCTGTCGACCGTCGCGAAAAAGAATTCCCCTTGCTTCACCCACTGACGTGGCGCATATATACTAAAATGTTGCTGAGACTCGCTCAATATAGAAACGCCTCGAGTTGTGTCACCTCTGCGGGTGGCTCCAGGAGCTGCGTGTTTCGGGCTACGGTTTTTTCAGGCAGATAAGCTAACCCAGTCGCTCCGGAGATTTAAATAAGCGCCAAAGTGTTGCTGTTCAACGGGGTATACACCCTAACAGCGCTTGGCTTACCTGGACGCTAGCAATGGAGGGTACTCACAAGTATTTCTTCTTTAAGACGTGGACTTCTCAGTCAGCTTGTTATCGCTGGGTAGAACTATATACACTATAGCCTGTTCCGTCCGCTACAGAACTCAACTGTGGGCAGTAGCACTACTGACCCGAGCCCACATGACGCAAATGCTTTGCTAGCCGTGCTTTCAAAGCGGAATGTGTTGCGCTTTAAGCAGCCCTCTTCCGAAGAACTATTTCGGTCGGCTCAGGAAGTTAGCGGAACACAAAAAGCCGCACGCAAAAAATTATAATTGGGCACACTTTAATATTTGAGTGTTGGTTGCAGTCTTTTGAACTGATTTATGTCCCACATATAATGCAATATTCAACAATATACATACACTCGATGTGACCTGTTTGGCGAGTAGGTTTATAAAGCTGGAGTCGAAGGAAGTTTGGGAGCTGCGAGAAGTCCACACGAAAAATTAGTACATGATATTTTTTTTTCTGTCTCAGATTACTGTTTCATAAGTGCAGAGTCTACACTTACGCAAATTACCTGTAAAACAAGACGACCTGTTGCAACTGCGGGCAAGCAGAAATGTGGCCCCATATCGGCAACCACATCGAGACGCGTTGCCGACTCCGTGAAATCTTTTCTCACAATAACTCCGGTCCCTTTCCTAGAAACAATGTGCAGGCGACAATTCATTCTGAGCAGCGAGCCAGAACATGGTTGGGTGTTGTACATTGCACCTTCACCTCTCTCCCGCGACACACACGAGTCTGCATAAAGGAACATGATGACTTGGCCGCGGGATGCCCCGCTTTTAAATGCCGTGCATTTCTTAGTCGTACCATGTCACGGATCCTTCGTCGCCATACCCTCGACACTCTGCGACTCATTTACTCAAGTTCTTCCCGTGGAAAGATGCGGGCGGCTTTTTTTTTGTGCCACAAACGACACACTAAGTTACAGAAAGGCACAGGCGTGTCCGTAGCGTGCAATAGCGTTTCGTAGAATTCCCATCTCGCTTTCCGAAGCGTGTTGAGAGGAGGGCAGGACGCAGGGGGCGGGGGTGCCAGAAAAATAGTTATTGCTGTACACTCTAAGCAAAAAGAGAGTATGTGTTACTTTTTGGGGTGGGCTCCGACTCCCCCTGTATATGACTATTTAATAGAAAAACGCGTTAACTCTCTCATAGGCCCCAACCTTCTACGACGAGTGTCTAATGAACTTCAAATAGAATTCACGTATCTCTCTAGAGGAACACTAAAGTAACAAAACGAATCGGCTTACATTGATAAATTTCGCTCTGAAAGCTCTAATGTCGCTAATTTCTCCATTATAGATGAAATCATTGAAATAAATAATAGAGAAGAAAATCACGGTCTAAATCCTATTTTAAAGCGTCGTGCCGAAATGTTCCCGCGTGACCTTGATGAATTTCAAGGACAGACAGACAGACAGACAGACAGACAGACAGACAGACAGACAGACAGACAGACAGACAGACAGACAGACAGACAGACAGACAGACAGACAGACAGACAGACAGACAGACAGACAGACAGACAGACAGACAGACAGACAGACAGACAGGCAGACAGACAGACAGACAGACAGACAGACAGACAGACAGACACAGACAGACAGACAGACAGACAGACAGACAGACAGACAGACAGAGAACTTCAATGAGGCCCTGAGGGACTAGCCGGAAAGGACGCGCTAAGTTTTCGTTATTCTTATATTGGCACAACGAAATTATCTGAAACTTGGCAAGCTAACCCCCGTATTCTAGAACGTCCGTCCACTCAACACTTCACCTTCACTCGAGAAGGTCGATGGGAGCCCCGTCTCTAGGCAGGGAAAGTCACTGCATATCAGCGATAATCTGCTGTGATTCTTGAGTAGCGCAGCATCAGTTTCCAACGAGCAGCGGCGCAGTGCTCAACTCTGTCAAGTGAAGGGGGAAAGCCGAGTCGAGGAGTGTTTGTGAACACGGGGGTAAGTATCTGGCCTCGTTCATAGAACAACGTATACCTCATTTCTATCGAGTCGGTCACAATATAGACGCCATCAAAAGCTTTGACGTCGCGGCGATTGGTACGAGAAGTTCAAGATGGCGTCGCCACCCACCTTTTCCTTTTGCGGGTCTTCTCACTTACCAAGTGCCTCCTCACACTGAGCGCGGAGATATCGGTGGCGCGACAGTGTAACTTACTAACACGAGAGTTTTCTCTTTATTGTTCCTTTTAATTAAAGTCATACGCGTGGTATGTCAGGGCTCAAAGATCATAGCCAAATGACTCTTCTTTTGTTTAGAGCACGAATGAATCGGGCCCACTGTAACACGAGCTTTATTAATGGAGGCGAGAAACACTGGCCGTGACACGCGCGCGCGCGGGTGCAGGTTTTCTCAGAATAGCGCACTGTGGGTCAATGTCGTGAGTAAGGGGCGCTGTAACTTAGGAAGGCAAGAAAATAAGAGAAAGAAACGGGGGATGCCGGTGCATCCACTAATAGATATCGCTTCCGCACCCAACGTCGTGGCTTGGAATATTTGATACGTCGGTATCGATGTTCTGCTTGACCGTGGCCGATGGCGGATTACGACTATCGCTTTGCACTAAGCGACGGGGAAACCAGAAACGCAGCCGCAGTCTCGGTTTCTTCCTCTTCGTGAGATGAGCAGTCGTAAATGTTACCACTCGCCGAATCAAATCAGTTTTTTTTTTGTCTTCGACACTGAGGATATACAACTACGGAGTATCTGGTAGCCAGACATGGCTACCCTTTCGTACATGTTATAGCAGTGAGTTGGTAGAAGAAATTTGTAATGATAATGGAGGAATGTTGCGTTAAAAACTTATATTCAAGAGGCTTCATCAAATGCTTATGGGTCTTCTAAACCTATTTAATTAGGCAGCAGTATGCTATCAGAATTGACACAGCCAACTTCGTAATAATATATTTTTGCGAAGCGTACGACGTTGGCTTCACCCGCTGCATTAATACGTGCAGTGGCACCCGAAATAAACGCATGCATGACGCCATAATTATCAGAGTCCACATGGCACCTTTGTTTCTAGGGTCCTGGCAATGTTTCTTTTTTAGTGAAGAGAACTGCCATATGAGTTTTATTAGCTCATTTTTATTTTTTGTACATTTTCACTTTTACTAGCTCATTTATGTTGGTTCAGCGAAGAGAACTGCCATGTGCCCGTTTTTTTGCATTACTCTTTATGCAATGTTTACCAAGCCCGGGGGTGCAGACTGTCAAGCCTGATCTATGGCTTTTAGGGGCGAAGCTCCTTAAGGTGCGGGTCTGTACATCCTTCGATGTTGTACGTAGCCACCGGTGGCACACACCCGCTCTAGAGGATGCGAGATGCGATGCACAGAGGAATGCCAGGGAATGCGAGATGGGAGATGGCGGTACTTGGAGTGTTATCTAGGTGGACGCATGGACGGATGCATGAATGGATGGACAAACGGACTAGCAGACGGATGGACAGACGTATGGACGCACGGAGCGGGTGTGTGCCACAGGGGATGCGAGATGGTGGTACTTGGAGTGTTCACTAGAAGGACGCACGGACAGACGGACAGACAGTATAGAAGACGGACGGACAGATGGACGGACGCGTGGACGTATGGACGGATTGATGGATGGATGCATGGACGGAAGCACGGACGGGCTGATGGACGCTTCACCCCACTCATCACCATGGATTCACTCCGTGGATATGCTGTGATTTTTTCGTTTTTCCCCACCAAGCTTCATTGATTGTCTTTGAAGCCAAAAATAAACCCTAATTGAATGATTGATTGGCTAAATAAATTTAGGGCTCTTAAAATGATAAAACATTGCCTAATGCTGCTCTATAGACTAAAAGATAAGTGTAGGCGCTAAAAATAAAAGCTTCAGTCAGAAATAGAAGTAGGCATGTGTGTGTACATTATTTGTGTCTTGCAGTAAGTAACAAGCCGAGAGTCCTTTCTTTTTTTAATTGATGCATGGACTACCTCATGAGGCATAATATTTTTCGTGTATATGTATATCGAGTGCGTGCGGTTAAGCTAGTGTTGAGTGTTGAGTGACGTATTGTGTAATGCGTTGTCATGCATCCAGTGGTCGTAACTTGTCATGTTTGTAGCAAAGGCTGGCTTCAATAAGGTGGCAGTGAAGCGCTCATGTTAATCTCGATATGACTGGTCCATTTGACTACTGTAACTTAAAAATGAAAAAAAAATATATAGACATGAGCTTTTGCATGTCGTGCAAGGCAGCTCGTTCCAGAAGCGTTGTGTAACACAATTCATGGAATGCAACTTATCAATAATCTATGTGTGGAATCACGCTTATTAAGGCGAGAGCCATATTTGCATGCCTCACCAAATGGGGCAGTTGAACGTCGGCATACTGTACGGCTTTGGTCTCAACATGGGCAATGAAAAACGTCCCCGTCCCTTGACGACATGACCACATGACGTCATATGACGTTACAAACAGAGTTCTTTACGTATTAGGTGCATGCCGCTTTCGGTGGGGGACGGGACGGGTGAGGTTCGGTTCACCAACATAGGAGAAAAAGAAGTATACTGCCGTTGCTTTCGAGTCGTCTTAAAGTTCATCATAAAGTTAATTTTACATGATGACGTAATAGTATCCTGGAATCATTGCGATTGTGACACAATCATGGCATGTAATGACGTGGCGAAGAACCTTAGGGTCTCGGCTTCTAGGGGTCTAACGTCGTCGCGGTGTGTTGCGTGTAAGTGAAGGTCAATCATAAAAACGGTTCTGTGCTACAAACACGGGGGTGATTACCACTACTCGCCACTGGGTCACTAATTATGCAGAAGGGAACAATTAGGCCATCCTAATTGCCGACGACGTTCGTGGAACTGAAACACCGTTCGCTGCATGCCTCGCTGTTGCCCAGTTTTTTTTTTGTTTTTTTTTAACTGAAGGTGAGAAGAGCCTCCCTCGGACAACCAACTCGCGTGGCTCTGAGAAATAGGCGAGTGTTGTAAGGCAAGCAGCTGACGTTTATAGTCACCAGGCGATGATGCGTCTTACAAGGAGATTGGTCCTGGCTTCAGGATGTCGCCTTTCTTCGCGCGTCACTGTTTCCCGTTCCGAATTAGTTCCGTCGCTGGAGGTGGGTGTGCCCCGAGTGACGATCATGGTGTGACGTCAAAATAACGTCACACTCTGTCGACAAACAGCGTCGCTGTCGTCAGACTATGTCCGCAGTGGCCGGTTCGCCTTACCTCAGTTCATGTGGGAAACTTCTAAGAACTTGTATACGCAGGAGTGTTGTGGGTGCGAGTTGTTGATATGTTTGAAATGGCTATAGACCTTAAAGAATTATAGAAACCGGGGAGCAGAGAGTGAGGAGGAATAGAAAGGAATGGCCGCGAGGTCAACCAAACAGGTGAAGAAAAAAAGCACAGGGTGTATGATTTGCGCCGCCTTTTCTGTGTCGCAACGATTATCGTTTCAATTGGAAATAATAAAAGTGTGCGAAAAATGACACTTTCTACCAATGGGAATCGAACACACATACTTCGAATTACGTGTGGGTTTGGATCCCATTGACGGAAGGGGTGGTTTCCCATCTACATTATTTACTTTCAATTTAAGTGAGAATTATTACAACACAGTTAAGAAGGCGAAAATTATATCTCCTGTCACTATCTTCGCTTAATTGCCTCTCGGTTTCATTCATCGGGCATAACACAGAAAGCGAGACCTTCGGACCATCTCTTTACTTTCGTAAATATGAAATGGCTTGATGGCGTCCCCTCACTTCGCCCTTCATTTATTTTTTTTTCTCACTGTTCATGTGTTGTGCAAAGGAATACCAACTGGCTCACACCTTCGCGCTAATATGAAACGTCTGTGGATTCGAAAACTTTCTTTACTTCTCTGGCTTAATTTCATCTCCAGCGACTCATCTACGCTTACAGTTTTTCCACTGCTTAATATATATCGCGGCCATACGTATTAACAAACAGTCCTTTCACAGCCTCCCATATCGTGATTCGTGTGAAATCTATGAACAACTTTCTTGACGCGAAAACCGGCCGAGAAAAACGTGCTAATCACTTCAACGCATGATAATGAGCTCCGCGACGTTAATTTCTCTTTCCCGTGTTCTTTGTCTCAGCAAGCACGAGAGCTGCCGTCATTTGTAAGACAGGGCAGTTGACGGCTCCAAATTGCCGGCAGAGACTCTCGGCTCATCAAGAATGACCACTGCCATAGACGCGGCGCCTTTTAGTGACAAGACAATTCAACGGGCTCAATGTCAACCAGTCCACGCCGCTTACACTCGCCATTCGCCTCCATCTCCGAGTTGGCTCTGCAGGTATACGGCGTTTTTTCTGCAAAAAAACAAATCCTTCGCTGCAGCTCGTTTCCGTAGTGTGATAGATTGAAGATTCACCACTGACATCTATCGCCTGAACATGCATACCACGCATGGTCAGCCATCTTGCAACACCCGACCCGGAGTAGCCTTGCATGCTAAACAAAGTTCACCTCCTGTCTGACCCTCACTTGCGTTTCTGCCTACGTGAGTCACTCCGTTTCCAGCATAGTTAAAGGGGTTCAGACACGACAGCCATACAGACAAAGAACTTTATTGTGGTACTGAGGAACTGCGTTGTGACGTCCCCTTTCAGGGGTGATCCGTAGCAGTCGCGGGTCGCTCCCATGTATAGTGACCGCAAGACAATGACCCTCCACCCTCTAGCAGGCCCTCTGAACAGCCCGAAGTTGAACGGAGAGGTCACCGCTGTTTACGGCTTCCTTCCAGCCCATTTTCGTTAAACTCGGTGTCACTAGAATTTTCATTAGTCTTTTTTTTGCGTGAAATTACCTCATTCTCTCAAGATGCTAAAAAATTGAAATGGCAAGTGTGTGTGTTTCCTGCAAAATTCAAAACAGTATGTCTTTAAACGCTGGCTTCGGTTCTTACTATACCCCGACGTCAAGACACAATACAGAGTTCTCGCCATGAGCTCCTGCAAGTTATCACGGTGTTTCCGCGGTCACTTCGCTCCGTTGATGCGTAAGTGGCACACAATGGACCAATTTGTATATTTTTAGTACCTGACATCATCACAACTAGCCACGCTGATGCGTAGGGTCACCAGAATCGATATTTGAGCCTAACGTCACGCTATTCTCGACGTAAATAGGTAGACCATGGGAAAATTGACTTTAATGCAAATATGAAATACCCTATCAGCAATCCCTGGGCTTCGCGCTCGCTCAGAGCCGTCTACACAGGAGGTTTCTACGGTGGAATCAGGTTCGAAAATTTTTACCGGCATCCTTTTAAGCGCTAGACGAGCAACCTCCTCGCGCGTGGCTGCGAAGAGTCACTCGCTCGTCGGACGAACTCGAGTGGCAGCGTTTCCAGCGGATGCTTTGAAAGGATGTCCGGCGCCCGCCCACCCCGCGGCGGCAAACCACCGGCGCGGTGAAACGTCACTGGCGCGACGACGAGAGGAGCGAGTTCAGGGCACTGCGGGGGCACGACTGGCTTCGACGAAAGTCCCGTGGCTTCCAACGAGAGAGAGATAGAAGGCGCAGCGTCGTCTTCTTTGTTTACCCCGCCGTGGGTCGTCCCGATATGGTATTGGATGCACTGGTCTGGCGGGTCGATTTGTCGCTTTTACATTGATGTTCGCCACCCTAAGAGCCGGATCGGGCCGCACGGGTGTGACAGCCTGGAGCGATACAGTATAAGAAACGGCTGCAGATGGGGTTTGCAAGTGGTACGACCAGATTGCGTCCCGATCGGTGTGAGAGGAAGAGAGTAGAGTGAGAGAAGGAGTCAGAGGCTTTCGATGAGACGCCGGTCCTTGCGTTGGACGAACAATTAAAAAGAGAGACGCGCCTGCGGCTTGACAGAGCCTCGTTGCCCTGTCTGATATCAGTTGGATGAGAAGGATTTCGTCTGCGTCAGCTGGCGCGCGTGTGTGTGTACTACGAGCCCGGTGACGCGAGAAGGGTATCGCCGCTACGCCCGGCCCGTCTCCCTCGCGCACAAGCGTTACCCTTTCCTCTTCACCCTCGGCGTTGCGCGGCGAGCGAAGAAGACGAGAGTCGTACGTGTATAAAGGGCAGTCCGGAGAGGAACTTCCTCGGCGTTGCCTCTGGCGTTGGTCATCCGGGAGCGTGCCGACGGACGCTTCCCATCTCGTCGCCGGTAGTGAGAGTGGTTCGGTGTTGGTGGTGGTGCGGCGGCGGCCGAGCGAAAAAAGAAGAGCCATTCGCGGGGCGCGTCGTAGTCGTCGGCGCGTGTGCGTTGCAAGTGGGCGCACGTCTCCGCCGTTTGCTCGTTTACTCCCGGACATCGACAAGCACGTGCACTCCCGTGTTGTTTGCTTTTCTTTCCCGTCTCTGACTCGGACGACTCAACGTGCGCGAAGGACTCTGAAATTGCTACGAGCTCGTCAAACGACCCGTCTGTGATTACCGGCGAACAGCAAGCGCCTTCTACTCATATGGTTTGGACAGCTGTGGTTCTACGCTAGTTTACCATTTGTACGCCGTCAACTTCGTCAAGGACACAACCTGTTGGGGCAGCTCACGGATAATTTCGGACGTTTTGCCATGTTTTTGACACTTAAGCCAACGATGCCACTAAGGGTGAGTCGACTTCTGCGATGCGGGGTCGCTGCGATTATTTTTTTTTTGTTTAAACATGTGGAGGCAGGAATCACGAACTACTCATAGCGACGAACTAGATTTGACTGCCTATGGCACATGCGACACAAGCAAGTTTACAGGAGGGTCCTCTATCTGGAAGTGATTCACGAAGACGCGGTCAAAGTTCATTATATTCCACCACTCACTACATAACATTGCCTGCACGTAATATATTCTGGTTTGAAGTTTATTTGGTATTGAAAACATATACAGAATATAGACATTTATACAACAGCATAATGTAAAAGTGAGGTACATATCGGAAGATTATGATTATAGGTAGCAACAATTAACACACAGGACCCTCTTTGCATTGTACATTAGAAGAATTTTATTAAGTAGAAAATGTATAAGATGAGAACATGCGGCGCCGCATTTACGAATTCTGCTATAGTTAATGCATATTAGTCTGGCTTCAAAGAACGTAACACTGTTGCAAGAAAAAATGAAATATCGGGTGAGTTGACTTCTGTAACGCCAGGTTGCTGCCATTATCTCTCAACTTTAGCTTGCATTGCGACAAATCGAGAAAGACTTGTGGAGCCAAACCACAGACTAGAGAGCCCGGATCATATGACAGAAACAAGTTGACAGAAGGATGCTCAGCCAGTAAATTTAGGCCAGTAGATGGGAAAAGCTTCAGAAGAGTGGCTACTTGGGCTGGTTGGTGTTGCGTTTTGAAAAAAAAAAAATTGATTTTCTAGTGCGCAGGGAATGTTTGAGAAAGAAGATAGAGCAGTGAGCTAGGACAGAGCGCACACTTACAACCAATTTGATTGCACAGATGGCGGGAATATATATACAGTCAAGAGGGTGCGGAGATCACACACCGAGGAAAAAACAAGTGATAGCGCATTTGCCAGACCACCTTACTTCAATCTTAAATTGACATCTTAACTGAAAATATACCTTTATTCATTATCTAACAGGTTTACGGATGGGGCACTGACGCACTCAGTTCCTGCTTTACGAATAAAAAAAAAAAGCCTCGTATGTTTCACGGGCCCTCTGGTCCTTATATCTTGCCATTACTTGTCTTTCTATTTCGAATGGTTCCTATTGATTTGATGATACTCTGATGAATAGCCATTGGTTACACTTCATCGCTTCACGTGATTACAGCAAGATATTGGGAAAGTGAAAGGCACATCTCACAAGGATGAGTATAAGTGAGAAAACAATTGAAACGTGCGAAGCTTCTCTGTTTATTGCACACTACAGAATGCTTGTACTTGGTCGATAATGGATATTTTGGGAGTATACGGAGACCTATGTGGAACTTTTGCTTCTCGTAGTGTATAATGATTTCGATTGAAACAGCATATTACTGTTGTGAGCCAAGTATTGTCAATTATGTCGAGAAGCGAAAGAAAAATTGTGACCCACTCTTTCACTGATAGTGAAGTTATATAGTCATTCCTTGTGATCAGGCGAGCTGCTCCATCTTCCAGCTTTATGAGAAATAACACAATGAAGTAATGATTGCTAGGCACAATAAAGTTGGGCATTATTGTATGAAGCGATTCCAGATAAACAATCTATTTTTGTGCACATTAGTTGCGAAAAACTTCAAGTGACATTGTGGGTAAATCTTTTCGCTTTATAGCACTATTCCCAATTGGACATTGCAGGATCCAATACCTTGCCTAGTGTTATAATACTATAAATACTGGTTTATTTAATGTACGTGACTAAATACTGTAGTGATGGCACTGCATGACTCAACACATCACCTAAGGTCAAAACATTTGAAGACCGTTAATAACCACTAAAGGTACCGCAACCACAAATTTGAGAGTGCAGAAAACGGTGCCAGACAACACATTGGTCACGAGAGTCACGAGAAGAAATTAAGACTACCATAACCAGGCTCGTCAACGTCTCCGTTTCCCTTTTATTAATTTCTGTAATCCGTTTCCTGTGAAGTCACTTCGAACGAAAATTATATAATAAACTCAACAATAAATTTTGTCTGATATATGGCGGCTGTAAACGCAACACATTTTGGGTACAGTTTTACGGTCAACCCCAGCCCTGACAAATGGCAACCCTTACGACGTTTCGTACGGTCCACAATAGGTTTAACTGCATTGACACTGTTATTTTCTGTTTACAACTTCGATTTGACCCGTAGGAATGGAAAAGGCAGCAGCTTGTTTTTATTCATATATTTTCTTGCGATGAAAACAAAAAGCCAACTAAACGTCTCAGGCAGTCTGCATTCGGTCGGATACTAGTGTGCTTCGAAAGGAAGTACATTCTAGCGTACGTAGGTTTTAGTACATGAGGTCAGTTTTGTTTTTTTTTTCTCTTCTGTCATGATAATTATGCCTTGCAGAAATTATCATAATGCAAGCGGCCATTAGAAACGTCTAAATAACCCAAGTAAAAACGCTCATCACTTCCTCTGGGCACGTGCAAGTGAGCTACACCTTAAGAACCCCATTTCGAGTACGACAGTCACTAGAAAATGCATGCAAGTAATTGAAATGCGAAGGCACGAGGGGAATGCGAAAATTATATATACGATCACAGAGGAACAAGAAGTATAAAAATTAGTGGGAATGTAACGATGCCTTAAAACTATGCATTAGGTTTCCCTCTCCAATGCCCTCTTCGGCCTCTCGGATAAGGAGCCACTCGTGCTGGCAACCGTTTGAGATTTATTATTTATCAATTTACTGCGTACCTAAGAACATGTACATAGCTGTAATCACTATTCCTATTCAATGAAGCGAAGTCTGTATCCAAAAATATCACTTGCTTTTCTTCTACGAGAAAAAAAAACGATTATGAATACGCTGTCTGAAATCGATGATGTCGAAGTTACGGCACCGGCGTGGTAGCGCTGAATTGCTAAGAATGAGGAGCTTGGTCTCTATTTTGCTGCAAAAATTTTTTTCCAATGTAAAATCAATTTAAACTGAGCTTTGAAGTAACAAGAATTCAAACATGTTCTTTTTTTTTCTAATGATGTAAAGCTTTTTTCATGTAGAATAATTCAAAGATCCTTCAGAACTTCATAAACTTCGAGAGCTTTATGAAGGTCGCTTTCAAATGCATTTGAAGCCAAAGTTATTCTAGTGACGCAAGCTTTGTTCATTCTTGATTGATGTTCACAAGTGGCGCCCGTGAATTCAATCGTCGTTTTCGAGCTATTAATAGTCAAGACACGGAAAATAAAACAGCACGAAGTGAAATTAACTGCAACGTATGCGATGAAAGTAAAGGAACTGCAACCCATGCGATTATATATTTCTGGCAACGTTTTATCTGATGTTGAGTGTCCCAAATCGAGTGATAATATTCCGCGAAGCACACCTTTGAAGTTGTGCATAGTTAATTTTAAGGAAATGGTTTCAACCTGAAGCACAAATTGGCGAGTGCCAACAGGACAACAGTGCCAACAGGTCTACGCTATCGAAACAAATCAAATTTTAGAGGATGCGTGTGGATAACGTTGCGCGGTGCTCGCTCTTGCATTTGATATGCGTCAGAAACACCAAAGCGCAATATAATCTCATGACTTGCGCAATCAGGCCATGCACGTGCTTAGTCTAATTTTTGCGCTGTATGGACATTCCGTGGCATCCATTATCAAGGTTATACGAATACACCCATCGAGTATCTGATAAGGTTACGTACCTCACTTGCTTAGCGATGCTTTCTCGTACAAGAGATTTTTTTGTGTGTGTCTGTTGATTGATATGTGGGGTTTAATGTCCCAAAACCACGATATGATTATGAGAGACGCCGTAGTGGAGGGCTCCAGAAATTTTGACCACCTGGGGTTCTTTAACGTGCACCCAAATCTGAGAACACGGGCCTACAACATTTCTGCCTCCATCGGAAATGCAGCCGCCGCGGCCGGGATTTGAACCCGCGACCTGCGAGTCAGCAGCTGAGTACCTTAGCCACTAGACCGCCGCGGCGGGTCCTTTGTGTGTCTGTTGTATGCACTGCGGCATTATTCTCTAGGTCGGGAAATGTGAGCCGATTGCAAAAGCTCACGTTGTACTGTAGTGCATAGATTCAGAAACGTTGTCCGTGAGGTGACACTGAAAGTGTGACAGAGCGATACCGAAAGGCCTCTTGCGAAGTTTGGAGTGTTCTGGTTTGTAAGTCGCACGCAAGCAAAACTGCGCCTAGAATTTTAAGTTGCACCACAACAACAGTGCGAAGGCGCACCTCCCTGGCACAGAACGTGCGCCTGATAGATTGTGCCGCGTATTTCCTGCTGCTTTCGTTTCGCAAGACCACCGCTACTGCGTAGCGCGAAGTAGCAGAAGCATTACGATGCAGCGTTCTTGTTTGGTTGGCGTGCTCGAAAGTGCTGCTGCTATTCCAATAACGTCACTGTTCTCGTTGCTCATAGTTGTCTGCCACTTCCAGCGATGAGTACAGAAAAAAAGAGATAAAAATGAAGGATTATTACGTTTCGAGTGATCCCCACACATACTAACGACGCCATTCAAACAGCCACAAGAGACAAATAAAGACCATTTATTATGACAATGGTCATTACTATTCTAGCCCCAGTGCCTGTCCGATCCAACATTGCAACTGGTTGGAGTTTCGTAGACGTTGCTGTATGCATCCAACTTACTAGGCAAGCTATTAAACAATGAAAAAGTAAGAGAGGCGCAATTCCAGTCTCTAAAGGGCGTGCCGTACTTGAAATAGTTTTATGAATATTTACGCCTCTAACCAAAGCCCCAGAGCACCCATCCTTCTTTTCTTGTTTTCATATCAAGGCCAGACGCACTGCAATGTTAAATCATTAAAGCGAAAGCATTATATGCCTCATCAAACGCCAAAAGCGACTGTTGCGTCCGCTGCATCGGCATCAACATGACTGATAAAGAAATCGTCATCATGCGACGACGTCCTGTCATCGCGACGTCACAATGCTACGTCTCAAGATGACGTCATTCGATGACACCGCCTGCTTTACAGTGGGGCCGATCTCGAAGGCGCCACAAAACCTCGTGTTGTGCGGAGAAAAAAAAAGCTTACGATTACTCGGATCTCGGAAGCGATGCAAAACCACGCATAGGGTGCAGAAGGCTTTCGTGCAGGGGGAGGAGGATCAATGTAATCCACTAGGAAGAGAAAAAAAGTGTGGTTATGTTTTTACAGTCATCTTGGGCAAATTCATAAAGAACCACGCAAGTTATCATACACGCTCGCGTGGGCACAGCGCCTCGTCCGCCAATCGAAGGTCTACCGGCACGCACCTCATCGCTCAGACAAAATTACGCGCTTCTTCTCGACGCATAAACTTCACGCTCGCGACCTTGGCATCGTAAAAGAAGGAGAAAAAATGGAGGCCGCGGGTAAATATGCGTCACTGTCCGCCATATTGTCGCCCGATGGTCAGCGCGCACGCAGAATAACGAAGGGACAGCAGGAATTGCAGTGAAGAAGAACGAAATATTCAGAAGCAAAGAAAAGGAGAAATAGCAGCTATATGGGCTCAGATGTAAAGAAAAGGGAGAAAAAATAAACTCTTCGGCATCGCCGAGGGGGGTCTCCGCATCTAACTGCAGAAACCTGTTCCGACAGGAAGCCGCCTGCTCTTCGGCTTCCCAATGCGTTGTCGCACTGAGAAAAGAATGCAGCGCTGCAGACGCTGTGCAAGCGGACGTGCCGGGGTATCTTATGACATGTTACTTGCCGGTGCCGGTCGCAGTATCTGCCATTGCCTACTCCTAGCATTCCGAAGATTTTGGAGGCAGTGAGAGAGAGATAGAGACTTGAGGGTGAACTTTCTTAAGGTTCCCAGCGTTCAAATCATCTTGTGAAGTGGTATGTACTTCGTGGTACACTCCGCAGGTTTTGGAGTGAGTGAGAGAGAGATAGAGATTTGAGGGTAAACTTTCTTAAAGTTCGCAGCGTTCAAATCATCTTGTGAAGTGATGTATACTTCGTGGTACACACGAGCTGATTCCATATATTTTCATAAATGTGGACAGCCAACACTGGCAAATACTGACGTTAGGCGAGTAAATATTTTAAGGTCACACACATGATTCACTTCATTCAATTAATAATATTTGTCGTAATCGTAGCTTTTAAAAGAGTTTGTACGTCCTACGTAACATCACTAAAGATCTTTTTTCCTAGTTTTTTCGGAAGTTTTTTTTGTTAACGCTGACCCCGAAATTGACGCGGAAGCCCCAGCTTACGTGCGAGGAGTTTTTTGCATTAAATTTGCAATACTCTCATTATTAATTAACAAAATACAAAGATATTGAACAGGGTCAAGTCGGGTTGCTGAACTGCACTTTGAAATAGCTAAAAAAACCAGAGCATTTCATGACAGAAAGTCATCAGTGGCTTTGAAATAAAGTTTGATGGCGTAATGAAGGATCAGTGCTGCGCCATGGCTGGCTTGTTGTCCAGATAACAGCAGCAGCAGTGGTTTTGCGTACGTCTGCTGCAGTAATATGAAGTACCGTGTTCTTAGAGCTTCGTTCAAAGGGGAAGGCCATCCGTCTAGCTATATAAAGTAAGAAGCGGTATAAAAATTTGTTTTCGAAGAAACAGCAGTAGCGTATGAGGTGTTCCACATTTCTAAAAACAAACAATATACACTTATCGCAGGTCGTCTTGAAAGAAAGATTCGCAAGAATTCCATACTGGCACACTATTTATGGTATTATGTTCAAGGAAGGATTCGTTCTCATTCCATACGAAAGAAAAAACACAGTATTCTTCCAAGATATACGATGAAATTTGCAAAAACAACGGCAATCCTCACCGATTCCTGAGGCTATAGAATGACTTACTATACGTCGGTGCTCTCTTTTTTACTCCATATGAAGACATCTCACTACAATCTCATTTTGTGTGTTTGCTTACTTGTTTATTATACAGTTGTGCCTACCAGCTACTGGAAAAAAAAGTGTTACATTGTATAAGCCAAAGAAGCACGAGGCAAAATAAAAAAAAAATCAATGTAGAACGACGAGAAAAGCTTGAACGAAATGATTCACGTCATCCAGGATCGCCAGCCTGAAGAGAAATTCGGATAACAATACACGAAGAAGTCCGGAGAGGTAGTGCATGTGAGTGACAGTCTGAACACGAACTGCGTCGAACACCATGGTACAAGAAGACAAGCATAAATGAACACCAAGTATCCTAATGCGCACACGCTGACCCATAATACGAAATTAAATAAACATAAAGCCCCACAACCATTGTACGTAAACGTCAAGGGTGCCCTATATGTCCCGGAGGTGCCACCGGATACCAATAAGGGCCACAGGGATCCAACCCACTTTCACATCCTGCAACACCCAGGATGCTGCACCGTATTACCGAGGCAGGTCATTCGGTGTACGTGCGTCACATTGTGTGTTGCGTGTGTTTATCCTTCGGGGCTCCCTTCGCGCTGGCTTGTCAAAGTGTCAAAACCGTCGCTTGTTGCATCAATTTCCGGGGATTCCGTTTGATTTAGAAGCTCCGGTAAGACGCCGCCCCTATCCCAGTTCTTTTCGGGACTCCGCCGACACTTGCCACCGACCGAGAGCTGTTTGTTCAGACACCCCCGTCAAAACGATACAATCTCTCGATAACTTTGCTTGCTCCGGGCTGTTTCGAAATTGGGACACGTCTGGTTAGTATGTTTTTCCTCTCGCTATGTGCTTGGTTGTGCGCTCGAGTTATGACTGCGGTAGCAATGTCTTGAAAGGGTCATGGAGAGTAGATGAAACGCGCGAACAAGTAGAGTATTGTGAAGTTGATGTCGCTCTCAAGAACCCTATTTTGCAAGCCCGTCTTCGATGCAATATCACCACCAGCTGAATGCACGAACACGAATTCCACAAAACAAAGCTCAAATCCAGATACAACACGGTACTTACTGCACACATAATATACAAACACACATTATAATTATGCTTGAAGGGTGAGTCTTCTTCGCAATTCATCGCAAAAGAAAAAAAAAGAACGCGATGTCAGGAAATCTTTCGAATTTAACGTATACAAACCACACGAGTAAAATACCTTGGACGGCCAGATTTTTGTTTTCGTAACTTGAGAATCGTAGTTAGCTCAATATGCGTCACGTGCATAGACGAGTCAGACAGCTGAGCCCGATGTCTTGAGGAAAATATTGTCAAGCAATTGACCTTGGAGTTATAATAGGCCACTCTACGAAATGACAACGCAGGGATTCTGCTGTCATAATGATTCTGAGTGCAGCAGCAATGAGCATCGATTCGAATGATCGTAATGACGAATCACAAAAAACAAACAAACTAAAGAATACAACGCCTCAAGGTGTTATGGCAGGCAAAATAAAGTACTATAACTTCAACGTCATCAACAAACCATCAGCGAGAAGATCGAATGGACAATAGCGAAATTAAACTTAAAGCGCTTCGTCCGGCGGTGGAGGTTGACACAGAATTCCTCAGCTCAGCGGCACATTCAATTCTGTCTTCCGTGTCGAAACATCTAAGCAAGAACGTCATCCGGGTGTCGCGACGCCACACTCTAACCCCATTTTCTGTCGAAAACAAAAAGTGACAACCTACATTTTCCCGAAGCGAAAGGAAGACATTTAATGTTAGAATAATGTTCACGTGCATGCTCGGAATGCAACGGCTAATCCTGCCTCTCACGTTACTCGCCGAACAGGAATCACTTGAAAATGCTCCCAAAACACAGAGCCTGCATTTCGATCTCCTCCTGTTGCCGTCATCGCCATTAGCCCGAGTGTAGCGAGCTATACCGCGCCGGTCGTGGGCGACCACCTAAAAAACATACAGCGTCCGAATTACGTGTCGCTGTCACGTGACTCGACCGGGCTTTCTCGTGTATGCGTAAGCCATTTGAATCGGGAAAGAGACACACGACGCGCGCGTACCTGGACGCCTCCGCTGTATGCGCGTAAAGACCTCCTTCACGTCGCGACCGTATTTCGACAGCGAAAGAGAAAGAAAAGAAAAGCGTTTCTCATCCTTTTTTCACGGGCGTCAAGGCTAAAGTGTTTCGTGCGCCCGCATACGTCTCTGCTGGGTTGTTGTTATACGCGCGCGGCTCTTTAAACGCGTGTCTTTTTACCGCGTGAATCGAGCGCGAAGTCAGTCACAGACGCTTCTCTAGCAGCCTCATCTTCTCTCTTGTGAAGGAAGTTTCCGGGATTTCATTCCCGTCCTGTTTACGCGCATAAGCGAAGCGCGAGCAAGCCTGCAGCGGTGTGGAACCGTATTCGCCGGAACTCAGAAAAAAAAGCTTTCTTCGCATTTGTACGTTGACATCTTTTGCCGCATGAAATGAAGATTCTTTACCTCGTGTTTCTGACACCGTGGGCATTTTTTTTTCATCGCTAAATGTCGGAATGGTCGGAAACCCAGAGGTTGTCGCGATTACTATGGCTGTCTGCAAGCGACGTATTGAAAAACTCACAAGGTGCCTTAAGCATTGGCCTGAGGTGACTCGAAGGCAAACACCATCTGCTTTTTGCCTTCAAGTCGATGTCCTCATCGTTCACCCCCCCCTCCCCTTCGCTTCCGAAAGCTTTTTTTACACATATCGTGGTTTTGTACTGCCTTCGAGATCGGAGACACTCCAACCTTCTGCACCACATCTTGCTTTGCCCTACCTCAATGATCGGTTCGCCTTTGACAAAGAGACGACGTCACGCGAGGACGTCAGCAGGTGACACAGAGACTTTACGATGACGTCACAAATATCGGCGATCTGTGACATCTTGGTGACGTAATTGGGGGCGTCATAACGTGTCGATTTTTCCGAATCAATGGTGTTGACGCGATCACCGCGGGACGGTCGACGGTTGACGCCGACAGTCAATTTTTTGCGTGCATGCGTGCGAGCTAGCGAGCGGTTCAAGGTGAGCACGAAAGCTGCGACCAAAAAAGCGCGTCTGCCGAGTCGACGTTCACTGCTCTCGATCAAGCGTGGATAGTTCCCGGTATGCTTGATCTCTCACCTTGTTACACAATAGAGAGGTGGCTGGTTATCTCTCGTTATCGAATCCTCGCGCTGAACTCTTCCATCATTCTCACTGCCGCGCGTAATCATCTGTTTAGCTAGTTTGCCTCATCCCTTTCACAGCTTCTTTGACGCGCCTAACGAAGCGTAACCCCACACATACACAGGTGCGTGGAACGTACTTAGTTCGGTTGTAATCTCCTCCTCCGACACACGGCCTGAGCATTTCGAGTCACGCCTGAGGCGCAGGCAGCTTTCACGCGTCACTCGTTCTCCGCAGAAAAAAAAGTGTACGAGTTTTCCTCGCGCAAAGCGTGCCGACACCACCCGCATCGTTTCGTCACTCATCTCAGAGGCCAGCTCAAGCGCAGATGTTTCGCATCCACGCCGGCCAGACGTTCAATTGGCCGTCATCAATCAAAACTACAGAAGCCCATTTGGCCCGGATCTGCTACTGTTGCTGCTGCTGCTTCTGCTGCTACCTTTTGCCACGACGCGAGTCTAACAGCTCCCCTTTAAGGCCCGTCCTATCGGCGTCGGCCCGTCTAGACGGTCGAATGCCCCGACGGCCCACGCATCTCCAATTTTGTTTTCATTACAAAAGCGGATACATCCCACGCGCACTGCGGAGCGCGCCCGTCGCCGTCACGCGATCCGAAAGAAACGTGACGCAAACGAAAACAATCTATATAGCAGGCCGAGACGGACGCTGCGTTGAACGTGTGCGTAGTTGATAATATCTGGAGCTTTACGTTTCATAACCGTGTTATGATTATGAGAGACGCCGTACAATGAAGGGCTCCGGAAAATTTGACCATACAGTGTTCTTTAAGGTGCCCTGACATCGCTCAGTACACAGACCTCTATAACATTTCGCCTCCACCAAAATGCGATGGCCACGGAGGGGATCCAATCCATGAGCTTTGGGAGTGCGTTGTGTGTTAGAGAGAAAATTAAGTGAAACAGCGAATCGGTTTATACGGATGAATTTGACTCTGAAAACTCTAATGACGGTAATTTCACCGTCATGTAATAGAGGGTAAAATCGGAAGTGAACGTTTCTCTCACTTTTCGGGCCGACATCTCTGCGCGTTACGTCCCGAATTTCAATGTGTATTTTCTCGAATTTCGGTGGCATCGGCTCCATAGAATTTTCTTAAACTTGGTATGTCAAGTCTTTAGCCCCCTGAGATGATGAAGTACAGCCGCACATTTTCATTTTCTTAACACTCAAGCGTCGACCACCCAGTAGATAAGCAGTGTTAAACGGAATACAGCGGCAAAATGAGCGATAAAACTTGCAAGCCTGCGCTTAACAGTCCTGCGCAGCTATCTTCTGCTAGGCTGTCCCGGGAACCGTACAACAGGACACCCGGAACAGACGCTTGCAAATTTATGGGGTCGATGCTCGCGCGTTCAGCTTTATTAAAAAAAAAGGGGGGGGTACATTTTTTACTGATTAGGAACAACATACGCCCATGTAGACGCCGTTAAATTTGCGAAGCCATGGTGATTGGTGTTGGAAGTTCAAGGTGGCGTCATTATCACCATTTTCGCGTTTACTCGCCGCTCACCGAGTGTCTTCTGGTGGCAACCGGCGTGATTTTAGAATCGTGAAAGAGTAATTTACGAATACCAGAAAACCGTTTTTTGTTTAATGTTCCTTGAAAAGAAGAAAAATAGAGAGGGAAGGGGAAAGGCATGGTGTCGGCTTCTTCTGGCTTACGTTCACCGCGTCGTCCGATCCTATAGGAAAAAAAAACAAAACAAACCTTGCCAAGACAGGAAAGGGCAGCCGACGACAAGCTTGCGGGCAAAGTCATCATCTCAGGACACCTTTTTTTTGTTGTTGTTATCGCGCTGTGGCAAAACTTCAAGGCTGCCCGCGCGGGTCTTCGCTGTGTTCGGCAGCAGCAGCCCGTGACATAACCGCGCTGCGCATTCATGCTTCGTCGAATACGGTTGTGTACGGCGCTTCCTCTAAAGAGATGCGACGTCGCTTTCTGGGATGTGGTCGGCCATATCTTAGCGTATAATGCCAACAAAGTGTTCCTTGTGTGTAACATCTCCCGAAATCGTGACGGTAGCGTGCCTTTCCTGGGCGATCCGCTGACCGAGCGCTTTTGTAGCCGAGGTATTTTAACTGTTACTTTGATACAGCTTTCTAAGATGTATATACTGTGTGTGTATACGTGTTTTAGATGCGTATCGTAAAATCGGTGTTGTGTATGAAGGGAAGCGGTGCCTTGTGGAATATGTTACGACGTATCCGGACGGTCGTGCATTACGCCCAGCTCCAACGGCTCGTCGGGTCACTGTACTGCGAAAACTGATGTAGTCGGGGGTTTGATGGCATCCAGCTGCTGCCACCACTTGACAGTAGTGGATCCAGAGGGGGGACGGACGGTAGGGGCAATCGCCCCCCCCCCCCAACGCCTGTCAGCACCCCTCCCCCTATCTTCAGTGCTTGTTATCCTCCTGCTATCACCAGTTAGACCAAATGAGTGGGACCGCTGTATACAAGCACACATTAACAGTATAATATGCTGTTATAGAATTTTGGGGCTAGTAAAAACAAACAAAGTAATGACCATGCCCAACTTTCAGGTGTTAATTCAAGTGACCGCCCCCCAACCCCTGAAATAGCTGGCTGGATTCGCCTCTGCCAGTGGATGTAGCCGGGGGTCCGCCCATAGGACCGGAGTTAGCCAGAGTATCGGGGAAAGGTCGAGGAGAGTAGCTGGAGCTGTTAACAGTAACATTTATTTACATTATTTACAGGTAGCGTGTTACTACATGATGAGGGTAGCGTGTTACAGGTAGCGTGTTACTACGTGATGGAAGTTCTCGATGGAAGCTTGAACGGAGCTTCTGGGAACTTGTCGGGAGCGTCTCTGCGCTCGCGTTTTATACCCTGGTCTTCCCAAGATTCCCTGCAGGAAAGTACAATGGAGGCCAGGACAGTTAAATGAAAATGCAGTTTACATCTCTACCCCCCAAAAGGGGCAGACGAAACATCGCCTTCTTCCCAACCCAGGAAAGAAGGAAGAGGCATGCCCAAATTCGGTTCCGCGGCGAGCGAGAAAACACTGCACAATACCCAATGCGCATGACACAGCACAGCGCGAAAACGTTGAGTCCTACGTGCAGATAAACTCTGTAGGCCGTTGCAGTGATGAGTGTGTGGCGCCGGGCAGGCCAAGGTTTGGGGGAAAACGGTGGCATGAAGGCACCACGAAGGACGTGGGAAACGCACCCGAACACTGATCCCAGACGCTTGACTTATTGTCCGGTGGAACGCAGAGATGACCATCCTTTCTAAGCCGTTCTGACTGCAAACAGCCCTTCTTAGGCCGTCAGTCAGTCGGGCATTTTCAAAGGGTTCTACGAGGGGTGCCAACGGCCTTGCAGAATTCGAAGAGCGACCTTCTTGTTGTCGCCGCTCTTATCGCATCTCTGGGAGCGCTGGCCCGGAACAAATCAGAGTAGTCTCAGCCGCAATGTCTCGCGCGTCCAAGCGGCGCCAAGCCAGGCAGGCCGATCATAACAGGGCCGACTCGAATTCCTGCGCACGAGTGCGTTAACCGTGCAAGCAGGATGGTAGGGAGAAAATGTTCGCCATATTCTTTTGGAGTGCGCTAAGTACGCGAATGAAAGAGAAAAATTAAAGAATTAATTAGCAAGTTTAGACACACGGCCCCTCACAATAAACAAACTGCTTGGACCATGGCCTGAGATGCATCTCCAGAAAAAGGCAATAATCTTCCTGACAGACTTTTTAGTGGAGACTGGACTGGACAAGCGCCTATGATAGACAGCCAGAGATGGGTATATATAAAATGTGGTCATGTATATACTGACAGTAGAATAGTAAGGTGCGCGCGTAAATAGTTTATGACTGTGTGAACTGCTCTAAGAAAACTGTGTATTGGCATGATATTTGAACTGCTTTCAGTGTGCTATTATGTTTTTTTTTCTTTTCCGTACTGCTAACTTTTGGGTAACGTTCTGTATTATTCTTTTTTTTTTCGCTGCAGAACTTTGTGATATGGAGTAGCCGAGGTGATATCCACCTCAACCTCTCCGCAGCAAAACAGTTAAAACAGAACAGGATGGTAGGGACTCTATCCGATAATCAGATCGCATCGATGGGTATCACGCACTCCCAGGTATTCCGTTTTTTGTCCGTCGTTGCGACTGCGATGTTGAAACAAAGAGTAGAATTCAGTACCCCATAGGCTTCCAGATGCAATGTGCATAATATAGGCGAAAACCGACCATCGGCATCGGCGGCGTCAGAGAGAGTGAGGCAGAAAAGCTATCATCCCGGGAAGACGTCCACCATATGACGTCATGAAGACGTCACATAACTTCGAATTTTGTGAAGTGACATTGTGACGTCATCGCGTGGTCAAAAATAGGCAGATCACGAAGGCTTCGCAAAACCCCACTTTTGTGCAAAAAGCTTTCGGAGGGGGGCGGAGGAGGATCTATACATCGTGTGAGAAGGAAAAAGAAAAGGATGGCTTTCACACTATGGAGTAGTCAGGCAAATGTGCTTCAGGGACCCTGCGAGCTTTTTTTTATTCATTTGGTGTGCTTGTTCTGTGCACTAATGGCATAAAAAACGCGCACACTTTCGCTTTTAAATGTTATGCGTCGGAAATATCAGTCTAAATAAAGCAGCTGTCATCGTTACAGAGTTTGCGCTTTGACGACGCTCGGTACAGTCTATAGTGCTTTTTGTGTGTAACCTCGGGTGCATTCTGGGGGATGTCCTGTTTGGACGACAGCTTCAATGGAGGATTTATTCACACCAGACCATCCACAGTCATGGCGCGTTATCCAGATAGAACTCGGCGTCAATTTCACGCTGTTGTTTTAATGAGAACGCTGCGCGAGCACACCGCCAAAGAGTTGGCACTGGCAACGGCATTGCCGTCGTGAGGTCCGGCTTTCCTTGCTCGACCTTGCCCGCAGAACGAATGGTCGATTGCTCGTGATGTAACGCCGGAACGATGTAAAGCTAAGTGCATGAGAGGATTTCCCGATCGCCGCATCACAGCAGGAGCCTGCATCCTGCTAAAAAAACGGACGCCAGTATTGTCCTGTTTGACGTCGCTGCTCTCTGCCCTGAATCTCATGCTTCTGCTTTACACATCTTTTCTCAATGCCCAACCGATCCTCCCCCATGGGCTTTAGAACATCTCAAGACATGGGAGGACAGGGAACGTTCAGAGGATCCGGCTGAGCAGACAATGGCTGCCGACCGGGCTGCCAGCGTCATAGAGCACCACCAAATGAATGCTTGAGCGTAGCGGGATCGTGCGGGGGCCCAGAAGCCTGCGTCATCCAAATTCCTCTGTTGAAATAAAGTTTTTATTCTCCTCCTCCCACGCAGATTTGGTGAAATTTTTTGTAAAGTTGACTTGTTGCCACGACAACGGGCCGACAGTGGCCATCACACTCACACAAAAGAAATCGCGCACAAGTGTGCACAAAGAAATATTTTTCCCACGCTTACCAGTTTTGAAAGGCCGCGTCAAGCACGGTCTCAACAAGGTCAAGTTGCGGCGCGTCTTCCGGACGGTTATGTTGCCTGAGAATCGCTGCTCAATTGTAACATGCAATTCACATGCTGACCTTGGAACTGTTGGTTGTAGCAACCCGTTCTCGCGTGTGAAGGTATCATATGTCTAATTCTTCTTCGCTTTAATTGTACAGGCGGCGCCTTGAATGTGTAATATGCAATACAATCGGCCTTGCATATTTGGAAAGTGATGCACACCGTAGCTGCGGCTACTGCCTTGCCCGCTGTTAAATAACTTGTGTCGATTGAATATGACCTCTCCTCTTGTTATCACTATACTGGTTCGCCGTGTTCAACGTAACAGCGTATACTTGAACGGCTAAGAATGAAGTTTAGAAGGTCGACGGCTTATGAGACAGGCGTGGAACGCACGAGGCT
The DNA here is from genome assembly GCF_043290135.1 of Rhipicephalus microplus. Classification (NCBI taxonomy): domain Eukaryota; kingdom Metazoa; phylum Arthropoda; class Arachnida; order Ixodida; family Ixodidae; genus Rhipicephalus; species Rhipicephalus microplus. Next base: position 45,983,501 of record NC_134704.1, on the reverse strand, counting down.
TAAATTATTCCTGCACCACTGCGTAGTTGCATCGCTTCTTTCGGTGTAGTATATCGTTCAACGCACAAAGCCAAAATATCGGGAACAGCTGCAAAGGGCACGTGCAATATGCTGATTTGATTCGATGGTAACCTCATTTTCTAAGATGTTCTGAAATTATGAAACAAGCGAGCTTTACTGTGGACACGCTGTGCAAATGGAGTCACTAGATCACCGACAAAGCACATTCACTGAGCCTCCGTAAAGTTCATCGCTTACACAACGACGCCCTTAGGGAAACACACACACAGACTTGCGACATCTCAACGCGAGCTTGTATTCTCAACACGTGCGTCCACGTGGCTCTCCGGTCAAACTGCCTTTCTGCATTTACCTTTTTTTTCTTTTCGTGTCTTCGTGGGTCGTTCAAAGCGTCTGGCAAAGGTCAACGAGTGATACCCCCGGCCGCCACTACAGAAAATGACGCGCGCATCTGTGCCTATAACACACGCACGAACGTCCCCCAAAGGCCGCAAGGTGCGGCATTGACGACGACCCTGGTGGTGATTGTCGTGGTTGCGATGGCGGTTCACCCGTTGCCCGGGTCACGGCTCCCTTCCCTTCAACAGAGAAAGCGTGCGCTCATAAGAGAGTGGTGCATACTATACGTCTCGTAAGAGGGCCACCCGAAGTTATGTCGGAGGTATACGGAAGGGGGCAATCGAGACCCTCGGGGTTTGGGGACGACCCGTTACACGCGAAAGAGAACGGCCCTTCATTTTTTTTTCTTTTCCGGCGGCCTCGTCGGCAGCCGCTCCTCGTGTGCTTCCGGACAAATTACGACGCCCAGTTGCTGCGCGTTCGTTAGCGTTTTTGCTGAGCGTAACGGCCGAGGTGGAAGAGCTACGGAGTTTTCTCATGCAGCTCCGTTGAACGTGAAACAACCCGGGGACTTCGATGACTTACGGGATGAGAGGAGGCTCGTCGGTGTGGCAGCTTGCAGGTGCCTGATGTTCTGTCACTGGGCGAAAGATTACGGTTTAGCACGTACGTGACCACAGCTGTTGCTAGAGAAAAAGAGAAAGAGAGAAAGAACGAAATCTGACTTGACGTACGCCAGTGGCATTCAGTGCTTTCAAAAAATAGAAAATAATATACAAAGACCGTAGCTCGGTTTATTCACCCCTGTTGACCATGCGTGAAAGATGGTTCAAGCGTCACTACATATAATTGAATTTGAAGTAGACATACTCAGGCAACTCGATGGACTTGGGTAACATAATCTGTAGGGCTGGGGCGAAAGGATTCAAGCACTCCCTACCTTGGATAGCAACAATTATCGGTGTTTTACGTCCGAAAACCATGATATCGTACGAGGGAAGTCGTAGTGGAGGGCTCCGGAAATTTCAATTGCTAAGGGTTTATTTACGTACGTCTCAGTCTGATTAGATAGACAGATTAGACAGCTGCACACTGGCTGCAGGACTGAAATTAGGCACGTTATTAAATATGCCGGAAGGCATAGAAGTAGGGTGGAATGAAACGAGTCCTATCGTACCTACGATGTTTTTATTCGACGTTATCGTTTGAACACATATTTCAAAAATAACTGCGCAAGCCTTTTCATCAGTGGTCCCTTGGAGAAAATCAGAGCGCGACAACTTTAGCAATGGGCGTGAGCTAGATCTAAATCAATCGCATCGTTAGAAAACGCTAACAAACACTGCGATCTGATAATCTTCCGCCTATGACTATTTCCAGTCTATTCACTTTTTTTCTATTCGCCAAGATAACAGCCGTACAGTCCACTCAGTTCGCAATGCCCGAAGCGCAGCTGGAGATCACGCATATAGATGGCTGGAAATACCTATAGCGAGCGATCGAACATGCAACTATTCGGGCGTCTGTCGCTTTCCGCTACGTGGAAGCGAAAGTTGCCACGTGCCACGAATCTCGTATTTCCTGCACGCAACGAGTATCGGTTGCGGCACGTTTTGTGCGGAGACGCCGCTACTGCGACAAAGAAGGAAAGTAACAGTGTGGAGCGATGAAACGTCGGAATGAAGTGCGACAAACAGTGGCCGAGCGATGGGACCGCAATTTGCCTCGTGGGTTTCCCGTTGAATTCTTCCTTATATGCATGAACGAAGCAAGGGAAATTTTGTCTCCAAGGGCTCGTTTTTTTTTCTTTGTTAGACATAACCGTAAAGGGACACTAAAAGAGAAACAATTCATCGGTTTCGATTGACAAAAACAATGTACTACGAAAACTTTAATGTCGGTGATTTCCCCATAATATGTTTATTTTAGGAGAAAATTAAGGTCAAATTTGATTAACAAATTTCGCAATGAAATCCCCACGCGTGACTGCGCAGATTTCGTAGTGCACCTTTCTCATTGCCAGTGGCGACGCTGGCTCGACATGAAGTCCTGAAACTTGACGTAAAGTCTTGCTTTATACCTACGGCATCTTCAGAGGATAATGTACCTTTTTTTATTTATTTATTTATTTGTAGATGCTGCAATCCCACATGAGGGATTATAGCTGGGTGGGAAGTACAATCATAAATATTCCTAGGTGAACAAGAACAAAATTACGGAAGCAAAGTACAGTTCTCGGAATTACAAAAAAGGGAAAAACTGATATACAAAATTCATGAATACATGATCAACCATGGCGACAAAATACAATTCAAAATGCACAGGATAATAAATATTCCAGAAACAGAGTCACATACGCAAGGATTGGAAAAAACACGGGTGTTAATTCCACACAATTTCAAATATATACACATATATACATACATATACATACACACATATGCACACATATATATTATGCAGTTAAACACAAGGCAAATTTTTCAAGTGATGGCTGTAAAACAACGTCATTAGTTAGGTTGTTCCATTCCCCGACTGTTCTCGGGAAAAATGAATACGTGAAGCAGTTATTGCGTGTTTGAAAGGGCGTAATGGAGAGGTTATGGCGATGCCTTGTCGGATACCCAGAGGAGAAAGACAATAATTTGCTAGTGTCTATCTTATAGTGCTTCTTAATTAGTTGATATAGAAATTTGAGACGAGAAATTCGGTTTCTTTCAGTTATTAGTAGAAGATTAGATTTTACTGATTAAAAACTACGTAGAACGCAGCAGATGCTGTCAAATTTGATGACGTCACGGCATTTGGTACGGAAATTTCAAAGTGGGGGTAGCCAAAAGCGTTTCATTTTTTCCCGTTTTCCCTCTTACCAAACGTATCTTTGGCAAGTGCGGTGATATTTTGTGACACAGTAAGGAACTAATGTAAGAACAAATTGTTTTTTTTTTTACTCTTTAGTGTCCCTTCAATGAAAAGCGGCCGTCAATAAAGCCAATGAAGCTTTAGAGTACGTTATTTGTAGTCTTTTTAAGTGCACAAATTGTGACACAAATGGGCGGAAATTAAATTTACGCGAAAAGTTTGATCGATATGTGGGGTTTAACGTCCCAAAACCACCATATGATTATGAGAGACGCCGTAGTGGAGGGCTCCGAAAATTTCGACCACCTGGGGTTCTTTAACGTGCACCCAAATCTGAGCGCACGTGCCTACAACATTTCCGCCTCCATCGGAAATGCAGCCGCCGCAGCCGGGATTCGATCCCGAGACTTGCGGGTCAGCAGCCGAGTACCTTAGCCACTAGACCACCGCGGCGGGGCACACGAAAAGAGAAGTTGCCATTGGTAGGGACCTAATCTATGCAGCGTGCGAATAGTGCATCTTACGCTCTGTACCAATTGAACTGCAGCGATCGACCTCCAGCACAGTTTTATAGGGTATATCTGAGCATTTAATCCTATGAGTACAAGTCATGGTCATCGGGAGTGTGGAACACTCTCCTTTGTTGCACATTCTTTCTTGGGTTGTATGCGGTAGTTGGGCAATGATTTCCCGGTTTGAATCATTACATGGAGTGGTGAATCTGATGGCTCTTCCATCTGTTCTTGAGGTGCTTAGCCGGGTGTGCTCGGCACCGCTAAAGCGTAACGAAAATTTGCGCCAGTGTTTCGGTGTGCGCCAAAAGTGTGCAACATCGTGTACCTTAAAGGTATACTTTGCTCGACATTAGTGCAATGTCTGTCGTGGTTGAATGAAGGAAAAGAAATCGGCTACGTAGGAACAGTGTGTACGCGTTTGGAGTGTGAGCATACATGTGTGCAATAACGGCAATGACGTCACTTATACAAGAGCTAGATGACACATCGTTTGGAAACAAACATATCTATAAGAGGATACGAGAGGCGAAAAGAAGCAAGGCAGCTGCGTGCTCAGCGAAAGTTTGTTTTTTGAGTTACACAATCTGGTGGAATGTCCCAACTCTATGGCGCTTATTAGGCACATGTGGTCATACATTTCTATTAAGGGTTGTTTTTAAGGACTCATTTTATTAAAGACATTACGATGTGATGTGAGAGCCCTCATAAAAAACACGCTTGACATCAGAATATCTCACTCAGTACTCCTAAATCAAACGTCTGTGGCGTATGGTTATACTGCGTGAACGTAAACGGGCTATGTAGCATGATGTTTATAACGTGGTACCGGCGCAAAAAACACCACGGAAAGAAACGAGGAAGAACAATGTGCATTTAAACCGAATGCTATGATTCAAGCATGAACAGACTAGCCCGACGTCACATTGTGCTGAATTATCGTGGTCTTGTCTTTTGGCGAAATGGTCACTTGTCTCGTATATATGTAATGAGCGGTGAGCAGGCTGTTTTTCTACTTTCAAAGGGAATAAAAGAAGCATTTATTCGTACGTAAAAGAAGGTATTCCCTTGACGAATATAAGCATAAAATCTACACCGCTTGTAAGAGCTGCTCCCCCAGCCTTTGTTTTCTGGTCAATAATTATTATGTACATCGTAACCTATTTTTAGCGCACACTGACACTCGGAGTCAGTGTGCGCTAAAAATAAGTTACGATGCACATAATTATTGGCCAGAAAACAAAGGCTGGGGGAGGTGTGCGCTAAAAATAAGTTACGATGCACTCATACCAACTAGCTAGTCTTTCAATATTACTTCAGTTTTTATGTGGTTGATCTTAAATGTTTTCTGACTGTAATGGGTAGTCTTACCAACTACATTCTTATCCTTGCTACAATATTTTCTTCTTCTCCGCATACATAACTCGCATAAACCTACGCTACGTCGTGTGTACCTCGCCAGAACGTTTTCCGCCCTCCGAACGTGCGACATCTCGCTTCAGAACAGCCGTTGGCTTCATTACCGGCTCGCCTCCACAATGCCTTCCTGTTACGGCTGCCTTAGCCACCTATATACGCCTCGGACGGCCGCATTCGCGATCGCGCAATGCGTCGATCGCGAGAGTGATGCGGTCATCTCCCAACATTTCTCTTGGTGTGCCGCCGCGAAACCGGCCCGGCTCGTTTTGCGTGCCAATCTAAATTTGTAGGCGCACCAGCGTGCCGTTACTCGGGACGCTCCAGGGGTGAGTCGTTCGTTCGATACCGCGCCCTGCACCGGATGAGCGTGAAAGATTGACGTGGGCTTGTGTACGCAGGCTCGTCGAACGAGGTGGGGCGCTTACGTGCGCGTTTGCTCATCACACACAGACCGTCGCGTATGCTCTGCCAACGCATTGACTCTGCATATTTGACCGCACCGCTCTTTACGTTATGTCAAGAGACGAGAGTCCCCTTCACAAAACCGCGCCTCTATGACGTCAGAAAAGCCGCGCCGAATATAGAGAGAAGCTCAGTGCTTTCGGATTTGTTTGCACGCGCGGAAGTGGCTGCGGGAGTAACGGAGGCGGCACTTCGGAAGGGTAAAGTGCTTTCAAATGATTAACGGTTAGTTCCGCTGCTGTGGTTATGGGGCTTAACCGCCGACCCGAAATGTCACGAGATCGAATGCGGGCAGTGGCAGTCGCATATTGGTGGAGGCGAAATGGTAGAGAGGCCCATGTGCTCAGATTCCGGTGCACGCTGAAGAAAAGTGGTCGGAATTTCCGGAACCCCCCACAGCGGCGTCTGTCATATGCATATCGGGGTTTCGAAGTGTGAAAACCAGTAAATATAATTCACAATTAGTTATCGTGAAACTGCATGCCTAATTCCGGCTTATTTCTCATGCACTCATCACGAGCGTAATACGTATGGCTGGAGAATTCTGAATTATGAACTGCAACGCTCCACAGAAAAATATTAAACGAAATCAGTATAGGCTTTACGTGCTAAAACCATATACATTATACAACGAGGCACACGTTATTGTCCGACCACTGATGAGTTTTTACCAGGTGAGATTATTTAGTGTACATCTGCATCGATGTAAACGACTGCTTCTGTATTTCGTTCATATCGATACGGGGCTGCAACGACCGGTATCAAATGCGCGACTTCGACGTAAGAGATACTGTGATACTGCGGCGGGTTGCAGTACCGATTTACGCAAGATCAGTTAGAATCGGTAGTAGCTCGGTGGTCTCGAAGTACTAGTTCGAAGGATTGTGTAATATTTTTTGAACACACTTATCTTTCACAACGCGGATCCTATCATATGCATTATACTGCTCCTTGTGCAATTCAAACCGTTAATACAATATGGCTTTTGAATGTCTGGAAACATGCATTACTACCTATGTCCTGATTCCTTCACGCCCAAATGCGCGGAACCAAAGAGATTCGAATGGTTTGCATGTGGTCTATAGTTAGTGGTCATGCATGTTGAATGGTTACAGAAAATTAGATGCATTGATGACGGATAGAAACACGAAGGCGCGGCTCAGTAATAACTGCTAATGTTTGACCACCAGTTTTTAACTGTAGATAGCCACACCTATATATTGTGCAGATGGTTTCGATAGGCAATAGACGCCAGTTATTAGCAGTGTTTTCAACATTCTTTCCTTCGTGCGGGCACCTAAGTTTCGTTGCAGCCACTGAAAATGCTATGAGGCACGAGCTGATGCCCTGGCTTCGTCACGAATGCCACTCCAGCTTTTACCTTCTGTGTGGTTTACTCTGTAAGGAGACATAACGTTTAGAGTCAAGTCTTGGCCTCTTTTTGCAGTTTGCAACTAAGTATCCCTCAGTAATTTATGTCAACGCCGCACCGAAAGGACTTTCAATTAGAAAGAATATCAAAGAATTATTTAACTGATATGTTCATTGATTGATTGATATGCGGAGTTTTACGTTTCAAAACCAACATATGATTATGAGAGACTTCGTAGTGAAGGGCTCCGGAAATTTCGACTATCTGAAGTTCTTTAGCGTGCACACGGGCCTACAGCATTTTTGCCTCCATCGAAAATGCAGCCACCGCAGCCGGGATTCGATCCCGCGACCTGCGGGTCAGCAGCCGAGTACCTTATGACCACTAGACCACCACAGCGGGGCAACTGATATGTTCATGACTCTCTGTAGTATATGAGATGCATATTTATTGCGTGTTACCCCCAACCACCCCCTCCTCTTTTTTTTTCTTTTTGCGTCCTGCAGTCTCTGCAGGGTCTCGAAGCATGATAGAGAGACCTATTTAACAATGTCTTACAAGACTGGTATGGTGATCTTTCCTTCGCACTGTGTAACAATAAAATGTTTAGTTTCGCTATTGTAGATATCACTTGCACCTTTAACTAGGCTAGTACAGGTGAAATATGTATCATCTGTGAGTATCGCTAGTTGCAGCGCAGTAACTTCTGGTGGAGTGCCACACAATTGCGGTCTTTTCAAAACGAAAATAAGCTATATCGGTTATATCATGTCTGTATTGCCGATCAGTAAGGTTAAATGAACATGGCATCTGTGATTTCAGACGTCATATATGAGCAGATAAGGTGCATTAGGTCGGCGTTCTCGAACAATTGCAGTATGAACTTCGACGACAAAATTAAGAGAAGTTAAATATTGACCCTTGAACAAGCGTTAACGTGTCTCTCATTGCAGGTGGTCCGACTGGCGCAACTTCTCATCGCAGCAGCGCTGCTATCGACTGGATTCTCAGAGACTGTAACACAGGTAAGTCCACGTTTCAGCGTTGGTTGCCTAAACCTTATTGTGTGGAAGTGCTGCTTCCTGAGGAAAAATTCAATTGCGAGAGTGCGCTTCAATATACAGCTCATCAGAACTCGTAAGTACGACTTTTTTTTCGCCGATTTGGCGTGACTCAGAATGTAGCGTGACGCTCAAAACATGAATAAATATGAAGAGAGAGGGTGAGAGGAAGAGAGATAATGGTAATCAATGACGGTGCTTTACGTCGCAAAACAAAGATATAATTATGAGAGATGCCGTAGTGAATGGCTCCGAAAGTTCGACCATCTGATGTTCTTTAACGTGCAAAGACATTGTTCAGTACACAGGCCTCCAGCATTTCACCTACACCGAAATGCGACCGGAAAAAAAAAAGCGCTGCGGAAAGGAGCAGCGCTTCGAGATAGGTAATAGTGCACTTGAAGTTGTAAAAGACTATGTCTACTTAGGGCAGGTAATAACCGCAGAGCCTAACCACGAGATTGAAGTAACTAGAAGAATAAGAATGGGGTGGAGCACATTCGGCAAGCACTCTCAAATCATGACAGGTAGATTGCCACTATCCCTCAAGAGGAAGGTATATAACAGCTGTATCTTGCCGGTACTTAGCTACGGAGCAGAAACCTGGAGACTTACAAAGTGGGTTCAGCTTAAATTGAGGACGACGCAGCGAGCAATGGAAAGAAAAATGGTGGGTGTAACCTTAAGAGACAAGAAGAGAGCAGTGTGGATTAGGGGACAAACGGGGGTTAAGGATATCATAGTTGAAATAAAGAAGAAGAAATGGACATGGGCCGGGCATGTAGCGCGTAGACAGGATAACCGCTGGTCATTAGGGGAACTAACTGGATGTTCAGAGAAGGGAAGCGGGTTAGGGGGAGACGCAAGGTTAGGTGGGCAGATGAGATTAAGAAGTTTGCGGGTATAAATTGGCAGCAGCAAGCACAGGACCGGGGTAACTGGCGGAACATGGGAGAGGCCTTTGTCCTGCAGTGGACGTAGTCAGGCTGATGAGGATGATGATGAAAAATGCGACCGCAGCAGCCGGGATCGAACCCGCGACCTTCAGCTCAGAGGAGAGAAGGAGAACAGAAAATGGAGAGCAAGGAGTTAAAGTAGAGTGGAGTTTCCGGTGTTTAACCTTGCATTGTAATAGACGAATGTGAGCTAGAATGTACAGGGCTGGTCAGAAGTTCCCAGGCCCCTATCCCATGTATTCCTACGAAAGCGAGGCCTGGCAACTTTTGATAGCCCTGTACAAAGAGAGAGAAGGAGGCCAGAGACAAAGACGAGAAAACATTCAAGGACAGGTGTTCCCAGAAGCGGGCGCATCGTAAAATGCGCAGTAAATCATGCGTGTCCTCGATGGGACGAATGTGGCTAATATGAACGTATTCATAAAGGCATGCGGTACTGAGAACGCTGGAAATTCTGGCAAGGACCATGACATATTGCCGCGTTATCGACGCGGTGCTCGGAGGCCACAGTGTCGGTCTCACTTACGCACACAAGAGATGAAAGACGGAAAGTTTCAGAGTAGCGAATACCATTATTTCACATTGACTTTATGTGCAGCGTACACAGAGCACAAAGAAAATTTTAACGAATTAATGTCTTTCTTTATCGATGTGTTTGGCGCAGATTTCGCTTAAAGCTGCCGTGTATTGGCGACTGCAGCTACTTCAGATCAGCACCTTATTACCGAATTGTCAAAACAAGTTAATTGTGTCGCCCTGTCGTAGTGCAGTGTTACCTTGGTAATCATAACCACCCTGCCCTTACTGAGGCCACGTGTGCATGGCGTTATTCGGTCATCCTTAAAACCATTGTTCGTGCCTTGCCTATCCGTTTATTCACATATAGAAATTCATTCCTATGAATTCAATACTCAGCTATTGGCGTACAAGTTTACTTCGTGAAAGAATGTCAAACAGAAAATGTGGCACTTGAACAACTAACGGGCTGAACGACGTTATATGAAGCTCACCTATATAACCGAAAACATTGTGGAGATATGCCACAAATGGACACCTCGCTCTACGGTAGTAGGTGTAATCATCTTCCAATGTATGCATATTAAAAGAGCTATTAGAGACAACGCATTGAAGAATCCGCAGAGGATAAGAAATCTCAAAACGAAACATTCAGACTTTACAGGCTACATCGCATCATCTACCACTGCCACCGAATCACGAGAGATTTCCTAAATTTCGCCACCTAAAAGCAGCCACTTCTCGCAACCCTTTCTTTTCTTCTTAGGGCGGCGTAAATGTACGTACTTGTGACCCACACGCAATCATGCCCCTTCAGCCACTGAGGACGCACCGGAAGGAGCGCGAATCACGCGAGGGACTCAATTAAGGGGTGTTAAAGGAGGAGATGCGGGCACGCACCTGAGCGCGGCAATTCCGTGCTGTTTACCTGCGCACTGCCATCAGGGCGTTTGATGTACGCGAACATCGCCGCGCGGCCACTCACCCGCAATCTGAGTGGCACGTTCCCCGCAGGCGCTCATCACTTCCAGAATATTCTTTTTCTTCTTTGTTGCTACGTTTCACCTCTACCATCGTAATAAGCGAAATCTGCCTATATACGCACAGCTAGGCGTCCGATCGTGCTGGCACGTCGTTTAGCTTCCTATGCAAGGTGAGTCACTACCCCTAGCAGGACGTGCAGTAATTTCTTTCCTACCACCTGTTGCTCGCCCCCGAGACACCCCGTCAAAAGCACCGCCTGTGGATTGCCTGTCTGAATGACTTAGACGTACCCATACTAACGAGAGTACACGCTTATTGGAGCCGGAATAGTTTTTCGGTATGTGAGACGGGAATAGCAATTGTCACGCAAGAAAGTGAAGGCATAATGAGGCGGGGATGGGGTCTATAGTTGGTGCACCTTCCCTCTGTTGTCCCTCGTTCTTGTTTTTCGTACCTTGCAGCGCATCACAAGTGGGAAGGCTTAGTGCTACAGGCTAGTCGATTTGGGTTTAGAAGACAGAACATAACTCGTGAGACGAAAGAAAGTATGGAGATGTTAGAACAGGGCTGCACGAAATAAGTGCAGCGCGTCACGTCCGGCCCGCCGCCGGATATTTAAGCAGTTGATGTCTGAATTCAGACATCAGTGACATGCTCGTGCGGAAATCAGATAGGTAGACAGCAAATTCGATGGTAGTTCCGGAGATATTAGCCCAGTTGGTTTATCGCCTGGTTTGCCACTGCTTCCGAGAAAGGTTGAGCGTACACAGGTGGGTACAAAGTGAAGAAGAAACAACGTACAGCGCTAACCTACAACTGATCATCAGTCTAATCAGCTTTAATCAATTGCAATAGAGCATCGTTTGCAGTTTAGCGCTGCACCTTTCTTTCTACACCTTGTCGTCGTGTGAGTACGCTGTAACGTTTCGAGAGTGCAGTACCAACTAGCCCAACAAGTTTTCTTTGTGAACTTTAATACTACAGGTGTAAGGGGGTGGTGGCTATGCTACACACAGTCATGACAACACACACAAATGATTGGTACAGTCACACGCATTCATGTGTACACAAAAATGTAGTTCATAGATATTCATTCAGGTCCTTATGTTGGGATAAAAGTTAGAATGTGGACAAACGCGATAAATAAAAGTGGCGGAACTTTGGGGACGAATACTATAAGAAATGCGACGTCCATGAATTTTCGTAGGACACGAATTTTAAACGGTGTCCGCTACTAATATTACTGGCACAGCGTCTGTATAAAACGATACCGCACGTGATTCCCTGAATAAGTACGACCTTCGTTCTTTGAAGTTCAATGTAGTATTTGATCAATTGATTGATTGATATGTGGAGTGTAACGTCCCAAAATCACCATATGATTATGATAGATGCCGTAGTGGAAGGCTGGCTCCGAAATTTCGACCACCAGGGGTTCTTTAACGTGCACCCAAATCAGAGCACACGGGCCTACAATATTTCCACCTCCATCGGAAATGCAGCCGCCGCAGCCGAGATTCAATCTCGTGACCTGCGGTTCAGCCGCCGAGTACGTTACCCACTAGACCGCCTCGGCGTGGCAATGCAGTATTTGAACAAGTGCGATCACTCCAAGAAGTCTGCAGCTTTTAACGTTTCTTCAACGGCATGCATAAAGCTTCCAAGCTTTCTTACTATAGAGTACCGCTCGTGTTCAGGTCGTGGTCGTTGTTTACAGCCTTCAGTAATTTTAATTTGCGTATCCTTGCGTGAAAATTAAAACAGAAGCCAGCGAGGGAAGACAAAAAGATACAATGTAAATGTTATACATATCTTGGAAGGCATCTCCGCCTCGCCGACAATGGGGTGTGTATATAAATCATAGGAACAATTCACGCTCTTATGTATTCGTAACGCCGGTGTAAGATGAGAAATGGGAGAAACAACCCTTGATACGACCTTAGTATGATACGAGAAATACAGCGCATATCTTGCGCTTTCTTACGAGGAGGCCACGCAAACTGCTTGAAGGAGGATGCCGTAGACCTTAATTGCTTGTTTGTCTACTTCGAGAGTGAAAGACGTTTGTATATTGCACAATAGCGTCTTAAAATGAAATATTAGATGATCGAGCTTGACGTCGGCAATGTCACTGAGATTCACGTGGTGTAAATTACACGTGCTGGTGTTATTATCATAAAGCACATCAGTTCAGGTGTACGCCGGAATCATCAAACACATTTAGATGACGTTTCAGAATTTCACAGGCTACTGCAACCATTAGCTTACATGGCGTTGTTTAGAACATGCGCACCTTATTGGTTCTGGCTTCATTGTGCATTTAAACCGCAGATTACAATCTACCAGAACCTCTTCTCTATAGCCAAAGTAGATGAGAACTAGTGTTCGTACAGCAAGGTGCGTTTGTATTCAAGTAAAAACTGAGATCCACTACCACGAAGAGGAGTGGCTCCCCTGCTTTATATTGCCGTAGCCTAGCGCATCGCGATTGTCCATTGGTGTGCGGCTAATGAATCGAGCCATCGTTATTGCTCCCGGCCTGCTTGCCAGCTGGCTATCTAGCATCTCGAGAGCCTTCGCGCTCCAGCCTTTTGATTACAGAGCTGAGATGACGCCCTCTGTCGTAGCGTCAGCCGCTTACTCTAACCGCAGTGCGGGCGCACACACACTTTCACTGTGCAATCTGCTTCGGAACAATCGTCTTCCCACGGGAAGTGAACACTTTGCCCGCAATGGGCTGCTCGCATCTCATAGAGAGGGGAAAAGAAACCGTCTTCCAAGGCAACGTCGTGAGCTTCCAGCCTCTGCAAACCACGGCACGCTGCAGGTCAATGTCGCCGCTTCGACACACCATCGAGTATCGGCTGGGGGAGGGGGGGAATGAGAAGGGAAGGGCTCCATAAAGCATGCCGCGTTGCGCGTCCTAGTTATTAGAGGTTGGTCCGCTGCCTGCCATCGCTTCAGCATCGGCAAAACACTTTCTTATATACGTCCACGCACGACGCGCATATACTTATCGGAGAGGACGGGTCGAACGAACCCGCGCTCATCTAACCTATTCGTGCCGTGCCCCTTGGCGATCGGGTCAACCTCCGTGAAAGCGTTTAGACGCGCTTGTTCTGGGGAGGGGTAGAGAAAATCAATCGAGCGAGCCGTTTTCCCTTCCGGTTCACTGACAGAGCAAGGGGGGTTCATTGTGATGCTGCGGGACGCAATGGACTTCAAGTGCCCCTTCAGCGATGGTGGTGACGAAAGCAAAATTCGACGCCGGACGATGGCGGAACGAATCCTGAAGTATAGGGCGGACGGCTACGAGAAATATGGCGTCCACGATGAGCTGCGAGTGCTTTTTCACACGCCCCTATGTGCAGCACCCATTCGTGTGTCCATGCACGCCTCCGCTGCAGTTTTTGCGTAAGAGGTTGTATCGGCCTGTCGAAATTACCATTTGACATCTTTCTTAAATTGCGGTTCGGCGTCCCTCGCGTATTCGCTAAGCGTTGCCTCTGGATAAGTGGTTCTTATAGAAGCATTCGGCTTTCGAGGTCACCTTAGCGCTAAAGACTCTGTACATCATCGTTGGAGTTTTAGATGAAACTTTGCGAGTTGCGCTCTAGTAGTCCTCTGTTCTCAATTCGCCCCTCAATAATTGAAACGGCACCATCCCCGAATTACAGCATGAGGCGTCGTCTTAGTGTGCCCACAGTAGCTCTATTGTGTGTATAATGGCTCAATTGCTATACGCTCATGACTAACAAGCATGGAGAAAGGAATGAAGGCTTCGCACCCGGTGGCAACAAAGATTGATACAGGTTAAAGAGAGCTTTAGGCTACGACTTAAGTTCCAGACTGAGGAACCCACTTGCTGTAGCGTGTGAAGATTTGAGACACTCTTGATCCAGCCGATTCATTACACCTTTGTGATTTAATAAGGTTTCATTCAAGTTCATTAATTCATTTCTGACGCACGCTGCACAATGCAGCCATGGAGAGTACTTCAAACTATATGCAGCCTTCATGTGCACGCCTTCGGAGGCACGCGCATATGAAGGCTCCCTACTTTAAACTGACTTCCAGCGCCAGCTTCACTTTGACCTGACGCGGGGTTATTTAGCGGTGTACGTACCTACGCGGGAACGACGTGCTCTCAAAAGCGAAGCCACGGAAAAATAACGCCTCTGAACCGGAAGTCTTGCCACTTAATTGGTAATATCGGCCTCCATTCGATCTTAGTTATCACATAATAGAAAATGAAGTTGATTTCAGCTATTCCTCGAGATTTGTTGATTGATCAGGCAGGAATGGCTAAAGGCAGCGTTTAACTTGTCTTCCTTAGCTTACAGTGTACAGTACCATCCGCTGTTAAAGGCAATGCTCTATTGAGCCCCTTTCATACGGCTGCTCCTCAAACTGCAAGTAAACGTGGAAACATTGTTCGTGCACGGTGCTTATAGTTTGTCAAAAGGAGAAAGAACCATCAACGATCAGTTGTCTCATGTAAATCGAAGCCACCGTGGTTTTCTAAGAAAGCGAGATTGAGACATCGATAAAAAGAAGATGACCTAGGTTGAAGGAACTAAAAGCAGATTAACCTCTGCCTGCTTAACGTCCCTCCATTCATACATTTGCTCAGACATTCATGCAAGTGCTCACAGAGGACCCGTCTTTACTCAGCGACGATAGTTATAGCGCGACAACAAAACGACGACAGAGAGACAAGAAGGACACGAAAGACACCTTCTTGTCTCTCTGTCGTCGTTTTGTTCTCGCGCTATAACTATTGTCATGCCATACCAACTAGCCCAAGCTGCCACACTTCTAAGTTACTCAGCGAATTGAAGAAAAAAGAAACCGAAGCTGTGCTCCACGATGTTTCCGACAAAGAATTCGACCGCGAAACTCAGTGGAGCCGTATTTGTACATCTTTCAGTCTAGCGTAGCTGCGTTCCTGGTAACTTCATTTTCTTGTACACAAACGCAGCGCATACGTACAACAAGGCGAGCTCAGTGTCACAGCGCTTCCGTCTCGGCGCGTCGCGTGCGACCTCACTGGCACGACCATGCCTTATTTACGGTAGCTCCGATCCGTCGCCGCCTTCCTCTTCAAAGAACATCGCAGGAGGCGCCGCCAAGCTCCCGGTTCCAGGTAGGAAGGACGAGCACCCGGCGGTGGCCCCAGAGTGAGCGGCCCGGTTCCCGTGCTGCATTCATTCCGCTTCCGCGCGAGCCGTACATATATACATCTAGTACACAACGCGAGCGTTAGAGCTAATTCACGGCGGCCGTTCCCGTTCCACGTTCGGCGCGTATAGCCGCGCCGTGAGAGCCACTTTTCTTGAGCTCTCACGTTTTCCTTCCTTTTTTTTTTTCTGCTTCTCTAGCTTCCATCCTTGTACTCGCGTTCGGCGTGCTGCCACAGCTCGGTCGAGGTCACCAAACGGCATCGTCACTTGGGTCAAAGGAGACGCCGGTGCTACAAACACTTTCTTCTTCGTCTTCGTCTTCGTGCTCCACGCGAAACTTCCCACGTCTTTCTCCCGGTCTACGCACACGTACTTGCGCGTACGTACACGTCGTCTCGTTCGGTCCCGATGTTTTCTCCCCGCTTTCGTCCTTTCCCTGTTGCTCGATCTCATTCGGCGCTGAACACGGATTGATCGACGTTCCAGCGCTAGGCGTGCGGTGACATTCAATTAATTCGGCGCACCCGAACGGAGCGAACACCTTGGAGTGCTTTGGGTGACGAGGGAGGGGGGATCCTGAACGCTACACACGCAGAAAAAAAAAAAACGTCCCATGCGAGTGAATAATGAGGTGCACGCATTTTGAACTGTCTCTCGCGCAGCAACAGCAGAGTGAAACGAAGACGTGCTATGATACCAAGCAGACATAAAAACAGTGCCGATCCACCACACGCGTTTTGCGTGTTTCTATCGCGGGTGGTCTGGAAAGCCAGGCCTGGTATCTTCCTTTCATTACCCTGCCGTGACCTCGGTCTTCTAATTACATCTCTCGCGGACCAGGATCCCATCGTTCTCTACACGCGTTTTGACGGAGAAGAAAGGACGCTGCAGTCAGTTGGTCCTGATAATGAGCGACATTTTCGTCGAACCAATTCCACCACCCAGTTACAGGGCAATCTAGTTTGCTCCTGTTGCTTCTGGGCTATCAGTCCCGCCATTCCTGAGGTGAATAATGCCGCCGGTGTGTGAAGAAAACCAGGAATATGCGCCGCAATTAGCGCGAAAATTAATCGCAGCACACAATATCATCAACGTGTGGTGGCCTCCGGCCTGTATACATAGTTGACTCGTTACCCCGTTTCCGCCTCGTGAATAGAAGTGTATATAGGTGAAGGCGAGAATCACTTATATTCACGTTTATTTGCGGTCGGTGGTATGCTAAAAGGAGGCACCGGGAACGTGTGTAGAACGGAGAGTGCCGCGTCAAATTGTGGACGCACTTTTCGTTCTTGCTTTGGGAACGTCGTGTAAACACGTTCATGGTGTGAGATTTAAGCATAGATAGATAGAGACAAAAATAGTGAGTGAGAGACGCATGCGAGCATTTGCTCGACTTTATTTATATGCGCGCTTGAGGTAAAAAACAAACAAAATACAAGTAGGTGAGAGACCCATTCTTAGCCACAATTGATTGATTTGATTGATATGTGGGGTTTAACGTCCCAAAACAATTATGTGATTATGAGAGACGCCGTAGTGGAGGGCTCCGGAAATTTAGACCACCTGGGGTTCTTTAACGTGCACCCAAATCTGAGCACACGGGCCTACAACATTTCCGCCTCCATCGGAAATGCAGCCGCCGCAGCCGGGATTCGAACCCGCGCCCTGCGGGTCAGTAGCCGAGTACCTTAGCCACTAGACCACCGCGGCGGGGCTTCTTAGCCACAATCAAACGCTTTGTTTCTGTCACACGCAGTTAAAAAAAAGTGGTTGATTTCTAATATTTAGGACATCTCAGCGTCCAATAAGTGTACTCTCACTTGTATTTAGGCGACGAATAAAAAACAGGGAGGTGTTTTTAGACTATTTTACTTTGGTCATTCTGTGGTGATTAGGTGAAATTTGTTTCTTGGTTAACTGATGTAGTAGTTATGGTATTCAGCTGATTTTTTAACATTCCTTTTTGTCATATAACTTGTCTTATGGATCACAGCCTGAAATCAGCACATACCTCGCTGCGTATTGCCTTATTCTCTTTATTATTCTTGTCTTCCCCTCACCCTTCCCCAGTGCAAGGTAGCAAACCTGATATATTATCTTCTGGTCATAACTCCCCGCTTTTCTTCATTATAGTTGTCTCTCTTTGTATATGTCTCTGTTTTATCTTTAGTACATGCTGCTGTTCTGCTCACTCGTATGGTTCCCTAGATAAGTGCAAAGTTCTGAAGCCAGAGGCATCCAAGCTTACAAAAAAAAAAGAATGTTTCTAGCTCATGAACGAGATCTGCGCTAAAGTAAGCACTTGAATGGGCTTTTAATACGCGTTATTGGTTATTATCTGTTGCTTTAACCATTGAAACGTATAATGCCGACGCGTGTGGTGCACGCATGCAGCAAAATAGGCGGAAACTGCGTTGAACGTGAAGGTTTGTAAGCGAAGTGCACACTTTCTTTGCTATGAATAGTGTAATCCTACGTTCAATCAGTGATCATGCTCAGTTTGCGCTTTTGCAAGGAGCCCTTGCTTTTTTGCCTTGAATGCGATTATATAACGGAAAAAGTGCTTCGTCGACGAGATGCACCAGTGGTGACTCGCTTTTATATTGTGCTAATTACCTTCATGTTTGTAGCGTCACGTGCATGGTACTGCTGTATACCTCAATGTTTTGGAGCTCGCTTGGAACACCCATGAAAAGCTCATTTTTGTTGCTTCAATTTGGATTTACATCATGTTGTTTCTTTCTTTCTTTCTTTCTTTCTTTCTTTCTTTCTTTCTTTCTTTCTTTCTTTCTTTCTTTCTTTCTTTCTTTCTTTCTTTCTTTCTTTCTTTCTTTCTTTCTTTCTTTCTCCCTTTCTTCCTTCCTTTCTTTCATTATTTATTTATTTATTTATTTTACCAGAGAGGCTTATTCCCTATTAACCTGTCCACATTGGGCTTAGAGTCAACCAGCAACCACACTGAGCATTTCCTTTCCTGACGCGTGCCTTCAATAACCTCTATGCAGCCCACCCATGAAGACATTCGCGAGGGCATCAACTCTCCCATGCCGTACGGCTTCAAGTACGGCGCGTACGGCGACGACGGCGGAGGTCACACGCGCGAGGAATCGGCGGACGGCAGCGGGCGCGTCGTCGGCTCGTACACCATCTTCAGCCCCGAGGGTTTCCTCAGGCGCGTCTTCTACGAGGCCGACGAGAACGGCTTCCGGGCACGCGTCGAGACGAACGAGCCGGGAACCAAGACGTCCAATCCGGCCGATGTCACCATCGTGTCCACGGCCGACGGAGGAGGACCTGCCGGCGGCGGTGGAGTCGGTGGTGGAACGCGGGACACGCCCCTGCCCGGTGGATCCACGACGCGGCCCGTCAAGACTACGTCACCGGACGCCGAGGGCACGACCGTGAGTGCTTTTGGTCTCGCTTACTCGTCATGTACGTTGCGGCCGCCTGTCTACGTACGTATACTGTAGCTCAACGGATATACGACGTATGGTAAACGGACGCGTCGTCTGAAAGGACCATTCGTATTGCTTAGGAGTGGCACGAACGGCGGGAAGCCTCTTGCACGCGGGAATCGGGGTAAATCCTGGATTCTGGAAAACGAGTTCAGGGCTATGTGTGCGCGATGCGCGCGTATAGCTCCGTACGTCATGCCTCAGCCCGTCCCCTTCGTTTTTGTGACGACTTTATTTAAGGCCGAAGAGGAGGATTCGTTCATTTTTTTTTCTGGGGTAGACTTGACGGCACGAGTGAGATCAGCCACCGAGTAAGTTTTCTTGCAGCCAGGCCTTTCCCGGCGTGACGAAACTGAGATGCATCCCAAATGTGAAAGTTAACTAGCAAGCCGAACAGCGTCGTGATGCAAGCCCACGTGTTCCACAGTGGTCGGACGGGTGCTGTCAACGTTTTTCTTCTGTCTGGCCTTTCCTTCCTTCTTCATGTATAGGTCAAGCTTGATGCTTCTTGTCGCACTTGATGTATTCCTCTAAGAGGACCAGACATTTTTTTTTCTTCTTTACAACATACTTAAGGAGTCCGGCAGACAACAGTCATGAGAAATGCGACATGGCGTCTGTGATGCAGCTCCTGTAGAAGCTAACACACACACACACACACACACACACACACACACACACACACACACACACACACACACACACACACACACACACACACAATGAAGACAGCAGACCACAAAGCAACGTGTTGCTTCAAGGGAAAAGTGACTGGGAAAGAGACATGTCGTTGCAGAAAACGCCAATACCATGCAAACATCCCCAACATAAAAAAAACACTTATGTCATTTATTCTTAGAAAACTGCTATTATCGGTCATGAGCAGGAGCGCTTGCAGTTGTACGGCATTGAATGAACTAACGTGTCTCAAATAAATAAAGATTTCCAGCAGGATTACAGAAAATTGCGAGGCAGTGAAGTACGTAAGTACACGCAGGACCTTACGCGAGCTAGTTGCTAAGAGCTCTTCCTATTGTGCGCGCAAGAGAAGCCTGTTGAGGGTGCCACAGAATCACCTTCGCAATGTAAAAGACGCTGAAGTTCAGTGTAATGAGGGCGTCATGTATTTATTAATGAATGGTAATGTTCATTAGCAGACTTTGTGTTCCTATATCTCGCTAGCATAATCGCCCCTTTAATTAATATTATTAAGTGTTCCGTGCATGCATTGCTTATGATGTTCATTGTCATTTAACAGGGAGTACGGACCCTCGCCAAGTCACTCGTGGGGCTTTTAATTCCGTCCCCGCTTTTTTTTTGACAAAGGAAGACAAGACTGACTGAATGGATGAATAAACAAATAACCGAACGAAGGCAGCACATTCACTGGGAATGTGCAGTTTTAGCAGAAGAAAATTCCATCTGCCCCGTTGACGTTGCGGTGCACGGCTGCGCTGGGCAGCTCCAACCTCCAGGGTCCACTGTGGGTCATCCAGCAAGCCCGCGAGGTGGCGAGGAGACAGGGTCTCGTCTCCGGTCCTCCTCGGAGGCGGCCTAAGCCCAGGCCACGCATTCGGCGGAGTTATTATTAAAGTTGTTACCACCAACAATTCAGTAACCAGTCTTGTGATAAAATGATAAATAGCAGTTACGGTGCTAGGCCTTGATTAACGCATTCCTTTTTTTTCTTCGCAGAACGAAGTGACGGAAACCACGACCGGCCTTCCTCCCGGTTACGTGCTTCCCGAACGGTACCGGCCAAACGCATCCAGGAGGCCCTCTGGCGCCGAGCTATTGACGTCACGGATCCTGACCGTGGACCGGCCATTCGATGGAGACCAGGTCTACCCGGGCCGTCCCGGCTTCGACACAGACACGAACGCCCTGAATCCACCCCCACCGGGCATCCACACGGGTGCTCCACCTGCCGGAATCGTGCCCGTTGGTCCAGTTCAGGTTACTCGGGTTCCTGGACGCCCTGGAGTGACTCCAGGCCCCAGGCCTCGAACTCAGATCAACTACGGTCCATCCAAAGACTCTTTCGGGCAATTTGACGACAGCTTCGCCCAAGGTGGTGGACCATCTCGCCCTTCGTTTGATGGACCGTTCAGAGTACCGGGTGGGTCGAGTGGTGGCATATTTTCACCGTCACAAGTGTCACCTAAAGGAGGCTTTAGCGGGTCCCAAGGCTTTGGCCCGTCTGCTGCACGTGGTGGCGGACCCGGATCGAGGTCACCTTTTGCCAACGCAGGCTCCCCGAAAGGTGCGGGACCAGGTTCATTCGGAACTCGTAGGCCTGGAGTTAACTACCCGGGCGCGTTCAGTGGAGGTGCTGGCATAGGACAGAGTGGACCATCTGGTCCAGGTTACCAAGGCGGTGCTGGACAGCAGTACCAGCCCCCAGGGCTCGGGGTTCCCCTTTTCACCCGCGTGACGCAAGATTCCCAAAAGTTCCCTGGAAGAGTAGACTACAGCACTCAGCCGGGTTTCAGAGGACCGGTTCAGACAGGCGCACCAGGTGCGCCTGGCGTATTTGTCAGACCTTCTGACTCATCGAGGCCATCTTTTGGTGGCAGAGCGCCTTTCGGTGGTCCCCGTTTCGGACCTGGTGGCAGCTTTTCTGGAGTTCCTGCAAACCAGTTTGATACCCAGGGACCTGGTGGTAAACGATTCGGCGGCCCAGGACAGCTATCGTTTCAGGGTGAGAACCTGGCGACGTTCGCCCATGTTAAGATTGAAGGGAACGACATTCTAGCTGCTGCAAGAAGCAGGTGGCTCGCTTTCGTTTTGTTGTTAATCAAGTGTATGTAAGGAGAAGTTGGTTCCAATGAGCAGCGCTGACTATTTCTGTTCTCTTTAATAACAGTAGCTGTCCCGAGGTATAGAAACATGAACCTACACAAATACAATGGATGAACAATAATGCATTTAATCCCAGTACTTCAATACAAAAAATAAAGATTCTACTTGACAAAAACCTTGAAAACTCAAACATTCACTCAAATTTAATGTCCACACATAACGTGAAGGTTGGCTAAGGTGCTGTCACAGCCGATCATAAATTCGTAGCACATCATCTCTTGAGTGCGGCATTCCAGCTGTGACAGCTAATAGTTTAAAAATATTCTGAACAAACACGAAATTGAAAAATAAATCATGCAGCCAAGCATACCGGCTGATTCTTTGGTTTTTACTAAATCTTCAAAGTGAAGGCTCATTCACGTTAAACGTACATACGCTCCTATTTGACCATGTGACGACCTAATCTCTATTCCATATTTTTTATGATGGTGGCTTAAAAGTTCAGATGTTTTGTTTTTTTACTCTGTGTTTTCTTGTAAGCATGCTCCTGACGACCGCCTCCCTCTAATATGGTGTTAAATTTCCCGCGTTCAGCTTGATAGAAGAAAACGATGAGCTTTGCGCCTCCATTTTAGTGAGCGCGTGGGCTTGTTCGAAAAAGAATAGGGGAAGCCATCCTTTTGAAGATAGTTATCAGGTTGTCCACGGAAAGTGTACTAAACTTTGGTGCCTCAGTTTTGGAACATTGCTACAGGGACGCATTCAATGTGGTTTGGCGATTTTATTCTGGCTTCCAAACGTATCCCACTATAAATCTTCACTCTATCAAGTGTTTTAACACATAGGTTTTGAATTTTCAGGTGAAGTAAATGCATCTGTGTGGCCATCTCAAAATCTCATATCTCAAAATCTATAAAATCACTTTTTTGTGTCTTTTTCATACCCTTAATTCTTTCTGTATGGGTTTTCTTGCATTATATTTGTATTTTAAAATAAATTCAATGATAAACACAGTTGTAATGATCACAGAAAAAAGCACGGTGTACTTTCCTAGTCAATCCCCCATAGTGAGTATGAGCCACGTGATCAATAAAAACAAACAAGCAACTTCCCGTTCTTGGCTGATTCGAACGCTATTAAACGTCTGTCCTGGTTTTCGAGTCCGAGTTGATAGTTCAGCTGGCCACATATTTACCAACAGCACAAGTGTAAAAGATCTACGCGGGGTGAAACAGCGTCACTTTTGTGTACGAAAGTTTGTACCAAAGACACAGTCAGACGGATGTCCTAGGCGTCAAGGCTTAGGGAGCTCGATCTGAAACCTTGTCGTTCACACGGGGTTCGCGCCGGATGTGCTCTGATAGAGTAGGAGCAGCGGAAGAACGTTGACGATAAGAGTGGCAATAAGGATTTCAATCTTCGGCTTGCTCTTTCTGTTCGCGAAAACAAATGCCACGCATTTTTCTATAAACATGCCGCACGTCACAAACTTGTGCGCATTGTTGGTCTTTTCCCCCCTGAATTTCATTCATGTTTCCTTGGTGCCAGCAAAGAACATCATATCTGCGCCGGGTGCATGCGGGTAGTTAACGTTTCCGTGGTAGGCACTAAAGCCCTTGTCACATCTTGAATGCCTTATTTAACGATGTAACAAAGATAATAACAAAACCATAGTAGGTGCATTTAGGAGCATTCACTAATTATAGTGCCAGTGGGGATCGCATTACACTGAGTGATACCATCGTTCTTATTGCCAAAACAATTTCACATAATACTTTGCCTTATAATATAGAGTTTTTTTTATATTTGCACCTCAGGAAGTTTAGCACCTATCCATTTATGACTGTTACCGCCATAAAACATTGATATCGTGACTATCCCCATTTATTACTGTTCCCGCCCTGAGACACTGATGTCGTGACTATCCCTTTTTATGTCTTACCGCCCTAAGATTTCGATATCGTGACTATCCCCCTGTATGGCTGACATGACCTACATTTATCGGTTGAACGAACATAGCAACGAAAACAGTTTGAAAGAAGGATGGAAGAAAGGGGACAAAAACTATGTTTAGGAGGTCGGAAGTTTCTATGGTCACTGATGAACTGGTCATTCAGCTCGTTCATAGTTCAAGATTCTCAAGACAAAGGATAAAAACTTTTCAAATGCTCATTCTAACGCAATCTGTGTTCTAGGGTGTTCTCTGTGTTCATTTCTTTTATTCACGTTTTGTTTCTTTGTTCTGAATTTGTTAATGTTGTAACCCACTTTCCTTTGTAATGCTTCAGTGAATGAGGGTAACGAAAATAAATAAATAAATAAAATCTTGGCCAACAGAAATTGAAACTGAAGTGACATCGAAGTATTAACTTCCGACTTTCTTTGTGAAGAGTGTTTAGTCATTTGTGGTTACATTTAGTGCTGGCTTGCTATGCCGACTGAGATAGAAAATCGTTCATTTCTTTCCATTGGAATAAATGTCTATTAACTACTGAACCATATCTTTATAGTTTAAAAACGTCATTTTTTGCTCTCTTCGCGAGTCAGGCGGTCAAGCGGGTAACCAAGGATTCCCTTTTGGACCAGGAGGCACCGTTGGAGCAGACATCGATGGGGGAAGCGGTGCTGTAAGTTTAATCTTATTTGCGTTAGGGCAGTTCATGTGTGCATTCTAAGTACATCTGCACGCGAATTAAGCAAGTGGTGATGTTGAAAGGTTACAAATGTCACGGTGCGTACCCATGCATGTGACCTACACACAAATATGGTGCACGAAAGTTTGCTTGAAACACTGAAATAGTTGCCTACCGTTATAAATAATTCAAACACAATAATAAAGCAAACTAAAATCCCAGCTACAGTACATGCACGAACGTTTATTCTCCAAACAAGCCTTAAGAGGACGATTACTCTTCGCAACGCAAGGTAGTAGACCCGCCTACATATAGCTCAGGTATAGCGAACTATGTATATCATGCTACATTGCTACACAGAACATTAATAACCAGAACACTATATACATTGAACATTGGGCAGCGTGAAACGGCCAAAGTTTTCTTTCACACGAAGTTGGCATTCTTCCGCGGAGGCGAGCTTTTCTGCATGAATTTGGGAGAGAGAGAAAAAACTCTTTATTGAAAAGCAGAAAATTTAGCCGGCATATGCAAATTGTTGACTTGCTACTTTGCGTAGGGAAGGGGATCGGGATTGGGGATAGGGAGAGTGAGTCGTTAAGGTCCCTAGACCCTACGAGTGGTGCGATAAGAGGGCTCGTGGTGGAGCGAGTAA
Source organism: Rhipicephalus microplus (assembly GCF_043290135.1). Lineage (NCBI taxonomy): Eukaryota > Metazoa > Arthropoda > Arachnida > Ixodida > Ixodidae > Rhipicephalus > Rhipicephalus microplus. The sequence goes on along the minus strand of NC_134704.1, from coordinate 45,958,269 downwards.
AAATTACTGCTTGCCATCACGTGTGCTTTCCACCATGATTTCTCTTCGTTGTGCTCGAAAGCCCTTAGTGCACGTTCACCATTCGTTTAGCGAGCAAAAAAAGAAAGAAAACAAAACAAAAAAAACAAACATAAGCTAAAAACGGTCCCACTCAATTTTCCGCCTTGGCTTTTGTCGTGTTGCATGCATTTAGACAGCAAAAAGCAGTCTTACCAAATGTTATGGTTACAGCGACGCCGTACTTTATCGGCCATAATCAGCTCCCGCGTATAATCCACATCTCCAATTGCAAACCATGGAAAAATGACGATCTTGCTTTTAAGTCGCTTTTTCTGCATTACTTAAACGTACTGCCGTGAAGCCAACTTGTGCAACGAAAACGCGGTTAGTGAAAAAAAAAACGTTTTACATTGAATAGCCTGATGTAGCGAACTAATTAACCCAATTCATTGCAAGTTAGATGTATACAAGTGTGACTGTTTTATCGATCTATTATCTGAGAACTGAACACATCACGCGAAGTGGATGAAGTTGGTCACTAAATATTCAAGTAAGATGAGATGCTTTAGGAAGTACGAAAAAGACATTTGGTGGCACACCGTATTTTACATGACTATTCGTGTGCAGCCTGCAGCATAACGTAATGAAGTCAAAACACTTTCTTTAAACTCAGGATTCTAGCAATGAGGATGGCTTCGCACCAAACGATCCCCGGAGGCCGTTCCTCTTCAGAAACGAAGACGAACGACCAGCCACTCCCACAGGTCCCGCAACTCGTGGCGGAGCTGGCCAGGGAGACGGCTCGTATGCCATTCAAGCGGATAACGGGAAGATTCAGTCAGTCGACTTCCGTCCGGGCAGCAGGCCCTTTCAACGTACCGGTCCGGGCAACCGTTTCGCAGCAAACCGGGGACCTTTCCGGCAGCCTGCTCTCGGAGCTACACACCGGGAAGACCCATTCAGACCCTACAAGCCTCCCCCTCTTGAGGTATGACTTTAGATATTTTGTACTCGGGAAATGAATACTGTCGAAGGGACAAAAAATGGATCAATTGCTATATACGCGCACAATAAGACCGTACCAGCTGCCACGTTATTGAACTTCTACAGAACACTTCACTCAAAAACCGACAAAGTACTGAAAAAGAAGTCAACGACAGAGTTTTGACAGGTTGCACGTACACCAGTAGTCAAGCTGTAATCTGAGTTTTATATGTATAAAATGACCAGGCTTCTCTTTAGCCGATAATGCTTCTATCAAATGCAGAATTAATTGCGCTTGTGTGGACGGTACTTTCGTTGACATCGCATTTTCGTAAAATTTGTGTGAGTGCGTTTCATTGACTTGAACATGACGTTCTTAGCTGGTGGATAAGAAGTAGGAATCTCAAGATCGACAAGAACTGCATAGATTAAGAATATATTTAGTTAAGATGTTAGCAACACTTGCTGTATTTACATGCTAAATATCTATGTCAATGGTAAACTTGACAGCCTCAATGCAGTAACGCTACAAATGCCCACAAAAACGATGAACTACAAAAGCTCATGAAGTGTACTGTCGTCGACGATGTGTCAGATATAGTATTTATTTTTGAAATTTTCTTTCAACAAGAACACAAGTCAGTGTATCACAGGATTTTTAAAAACAGAAACCACTTTCTTTATTTGTGTTTTTATTTTTCACAGAGTGGCCACCAGGATCCTATCTTCGTTCCGCAAGTCTTTTCCGGACCAGGCAGTTCAACTACTTCACTTGACGACACGGAACCGCAGCGCATTGATGGTTTCAAGTATCGACAGCAAGCTCCAGGTTTCGGCGGGTCAAGGTCTCCCGACGGTTTCCCCGGGAACTACCCTTACCGCAACACATATTCTTCTGGTGGCTCGCAGCCTACCACTGGAGCACGAGACCAGTTCCCCGGAAGACCGCAGCAACCTTTCTCTCCATTCGCAAACAGAAGGCCCGTACCAAGCGTACCCACAGCAAACTTTCCAAAACCCCAAAACCATTTTGCAAATCGGTTCCTTGACCGAACTCCCGCTGGAACCTTGGGAACACCGGTCGCAAGTCCAGCCGGTTTTAGCCCTCCATCTTTAGTTAGCATGGAAGTCATCCAATACGGCCCGCAGGGTCCGAAAGCTCAAAGCTTCAATGGAAGTGCACTTCCTGGGTCGTTGGCACCCCCAGGAAACCTACAACAGGTCGGTGGACCGTTGAAGCCGACGAGATTTCCCGGCAACCCGTTCTTAGCTAACAGGCTAATGCCTCGTCCTCCGGTACCAGTCAAAGGCAATGCAAACCGCGTCCTGTACAGCGAAGCACCACAGCAGGCGACTTTACCAAGGCGACATGGTGAACCGAAGGGCAACAAAGATGACTATGGTGGTGCTTTCGAAGGTTTGATCAGAGACGAGCGTCCAGACCTCTTGCAGCTGAAGCCCAAACAGAAGCCGTCTAGTTCCGCACAATCGCAGCCAGGGAACAACTTTGACTTCCTGGAAGACCTCCTGCCGTTTTATGAGAAGGATTTAGACATAGGAAAGAAGCCGAATGAAGCCGCTAATGGAGGTGACAGAAAACCCGTAATTCACAAACCCATAGTGCCAGAACATCGCGATTTGCTTTGTGATGACGACGACCCTAGGTTACTTGGCCCAGGTCAACAGTCCCCTGATAATATTGTTAGAAGACCGGAATGTATAAATAAGCCTAAACATGAAAATGGTGGTTCAGGTGAAGGAGTGAAATCTGATGGCAAAAATGTTGAGGCTCCTATCAACCCTGATGAGGAATTTTTAAACTACAGGAATCCATTTTCCGGAGTTCTTCCGTCTCTTGGAGCTCCAGAAAAGGTTGACAGAGACAGCAAGCAATTCCAGCGCCCATTCCTTGACACGGACAAAAAGGTGATCCCGGTGTTGATTGATCAAATTGGACCTGCTGTCGTACTAGATGGTGCCGTTGAAGCAAACAGAAACGGACTGGGTCCAAGTACTGGTAAATCCGACATTCCAGATAGGTCTTCTCCAGAACTCGGTGCCGGGAGCCCTGTTGAAGGAAGACGAGCATTCGGCCACAATGGAGTTTTTAGAACAAACTTCGGACCGTTTTCCGGTTCCTCCAGTGGCCAGTTCGGTCCTCGTGGTGCCGGCCCAGGGCAGGGCTTTGGTTCAGCTTCTGGCCCGCGAACTCAAGACGGTAACTTCTTGAGGTTCCCCAACGCTCCAGGTCGTAGTGGAAACGACCTGAGAAATACGCAAGACCCTTTCAATAGAAACTCGCAACCTTTCGGAGATCAACATTTATCTCCCCAACCACCGCAGCAAACGCTACGCTTCGGACAAAGGCTGAGCGGCGCGAGAAACCCAAATTCTCTCGTTCCTCCTCGGCGACTACCGAGCGCACAGCAACAACCTGAAAAGCGTATTTACTTCCCTCCACCACCACTCCACAGAAAAGCTGTACTTTCTCCTCCAGACGTTCCAGGCGGCCTAGAGAACTCGTTTAACGGCCGGGGACCGTTCAGTTTCTCTCAAAGTCAAGGGGTGACTAGGGCAGGACAGCCGACAGTCGGATCTTTCCAACCTGGGGCCCGAGCACAGGGAAATGATGGAGCCGTACTACCACGATTTGGCTTCGTCGACTCAAGACAGTTTCGACCACGGCCGAGTGCCGGCGCCGTCTCGGGAAGGGAAGACGTGGGCGGTGATGTGGATACCCTGCAGAAGTTTGTACATGACAACAGCCCACCGCCAGCTTCGTTCTCTTTTTCAGACGCTAAGAAGTCACCCTTAGTACCTCGTCGCCCATCCCTGAGCGGCGGAAGACGGAAGACGTTGAACAGTCCGCCCGGCGACTCTGGCAAAGGTGGCCAAGGACAAGTGACACGGGAAGCACCAGAAGGTGCACCGAGACAAGACCCAGCCAGCCTTTCGCGAAGACCGTTCCCTGATGGTAATGCACGCAACACCGAAGATCTGGACAGCAGGACTCCAAATGCCGTGCGAGGTCCTTTCAATTTCGTAGACACGCGTGTACCGTTGGACGTAGCTCGGCAACGGGTCGTCCAGCGTAGGCCTCAAGCTTTCGATTCACCACGTCAGCCTGGGAGCCTCCCTGCGCGTGCGGACGCACCTGCTCTGCAAGGGATTCCAGAGGACAGCATCTTGGACGATGGTCGGCAAGGTGGTTTCGATGGTGCACCCGAAGATGTAACGAGGCAGCTTTTGCCAACAAACAGGCGGGTTGGTGGTATTAATGGAGAACTGATAGGCCCTGCAGTGATAATCCCTCAAACGGGGCCTGTGCGTCAGCCAGTTAAGGTGAGCAATTTTTTCGTTGTGGAGTTATAGCTCTACAAAATAAAGACTCGGCCTTTTATTGCATAGACCTCTGCTCTCATGATAAAGTGCGATTGTGCGGTAATGTCATTAGGAGGCCGTAGGGCCGTTGCTTCTGCCTTGGTATTTTCAATATTCATCAATTCCGGTTCGTACATATTTCTACCATTATTTATTTGCGGTAGTTATCCTACATTTAGATTAAGACCAGTGTAATTACCCGGCTAATGTTTATTTCTCATAGCAGTCGAGAAATGCTGGCTGAGAGCTTACTAAACCGCACATTAGCTTAAGTGTTCTCGTTTGCGTCGTAATGCTACTCTTCGCACTTCAATACATGAAACATTATAGGTATATATTTATTGCACCTGTGCTTAATTTGTCTTTATTCATTCTATTTTATTTCTCATATTTTATTGTATATGGGGTTGTGCAGCTGCACCGTGTAATGTGAGATGTGGGCAGTACTACTCAATATTTACACACGACTAACTTTGTCTATGGCTCGACACGTTATTAGGATCGAATAAAAATCAATATTGAGTTCATGTCACCGATGACATTTACGCCATTTATGCAATGAACGCTTTTATCCGGTTATAGCAACCTGACCATTTACTTATCTGCCTAACTGCACGTTCAGCTGTGTCTTTCAAGCGAGTTGTCTTAACGGTGTATTCGGGTATACAAATCCGCTTTAACAGCGCGTGAATTTTTTTTTTCAGATGCCCCGGCCCATTCTTCTGAAGGTTGAGAGGGTGCCACTCGGAGGAACTGCCATCCCTGAGGACTTGGTATCCGACAAGAATCCACAAGATATCCAGGTCTGAATCTCTCGATTTTGCAAAAGGTTGTTACGTATTTCTCGCCTCCGCTACACCGAACTCTTCAACGAGGGGTTACATGGGCACTATTGCGGTAATGGGCACATGATCTTGGCCGGGGGGGGGGGGGGTAGAGAGAAGTAGAGAAAGGAGTGATGGACGTTCACTACCTAATTATTTATTAATATATGCTGCCACCTTGCATAGCACGATATTGCATGTTTCCATACATGTTACATGTTATCAGTAAGTGTAATACGTGTTAGTAATACTATCGAGGGTTTTACGTAAAAAAACCGCGATAGTATGGTGAGGAACACTGCGGTGAAGTACTGCAAAAATTTCGACCACCTGGTGTACATTAACGTGCACGGACCTCGCACAGTACATGGTTCTCTACATTTTGGCTACTCCGAAATACCACCGCAACAGCTGGGATCGAACCCGTGACCTTCAGAGTGTAATACATATTTTAAACTTAGTCTAGCAATTAGTTATTCTACAGTCTAGCAACATCGGTGCACTGGCGAGCCGTGCCGTACCACGCTGCCTGCGTTGTGATCTTCTGTATTCCGGCCAACGATATTGTTTTCTGGTGAGCTCCACGTGCAATGAAACTATTTCCGCCTCCTTCAGCTTGGTATTGAAAATCGAACAATTTGCAGAGGCTGAAGCGGAAGGTGACGGCTCGAACCCACGAAGCACATTAAGTCGCACACGCCATGGCAAAATGGCTGTTAACGGCAGTGGGCGTGGCTCATTGCCGGTGGCTGCTATAGGCCTCATTTTAACGTGAAATAACCTTTTACAGGCCATGTTTCGCATATGCCCCGCAACATTGAACCATCTGCTTCTATTTTGCGCTGAAAACTGCAATGTGGTGGGTGGCCGTGTCATGGCCCCTACAAAAACACACAGAATTGAAGATCGGGTATTTCGTAGCGCTGTTTTTTATCGAAGCCAGAACGAAAAAGAGCGAAATCACGCCGTACCGTGCATTTCTTGCCAGCGGAACGCGTAGTGTCTGCACAACTATTGAAATACGACGAAACTGCGTGGTTGTTTCTTATTACAACAATCACAACAACCACTTAGTGATCAATGATGATGATATCTTTCTACGGATGGCACTCATAATCGCCAGAAGCGAGCACCTTCATCGTCATCATTATGATCGTATTAAGGATGATTTCTATTTGGCCTCATTTGAGAAGGTGGAGCTGGATATTCCAACATGATGACAGTCATGTACAAGATAAACACAATGATACAAAAAGTTGAATAAAAGATTTTGACCAGTGCCGCTAACAACAACAAGAGCAACAAACGAAACACAGAAAGCTTTGTAAACTTGTGCATTCATTGACTACTGTGGGCCCCTATGTAACCTAGATTACTTTTGCCTCTGAGCCATTCAAATGATTATTATAGCTGTATGCCAGTGATATTCAGGTTCTAGTCAGTTGACGCGCGTGACTCGTCTTCAAAAAGGTAAAAAAAAGAAGTTCACAGATGTTCGTGCCTCGCCGCGCGTGGATTGACAGACTTCAGCTTTTTTGTCGAATAAACGCATGCTGAATACAAGGCGTTCAGAAAAGTACAACTCTTCTGACAACATTGGTGGCTTTAACAAAGTCAGCAATGTGCAATGCGCCTCTGAGGAAGCCCGAAAACTGAATGAGCACAACTGCTGCGAAGTATGTGGTACACTACTGCAATAACTGTGACTGCCGACCCTATTTTGGTGGCTGCATGATGTACCGTGGTACCAAGCTGCCTTGGGGGCTTTACATGCCTGGTGGTAAAGCCGCCAGAGGGTGCTTTGGTAACGCAGTGCGTGCAAGTACGTCTCGAACATTAGTCAAATAATAAGAAAAGCTAATATTTCTGTTGAAGTTTTTGAGATTTCTTTGCGTTTTGTAAAATTTACGTGCCAATAGTAAGAATGCGTCGTCGTCTGCCTCTTGCCCGTGCGTCATCATCACTTCGCCTTACCTTTCGATATGAATAAGAACTAATTACAAGCTTCATACGACGTTGACAGTCAGCTTCTATCCCGAGCTCTGTCGGACGAGCGGTACACCACCTTATCTTCGAGGTACGATAAAAAATGCCCGACTCTGTTACTGGGAAAATGGCTAAAACGGCTGGATCGTTTTCTCTTACACTTGTTCCAACGTAGACAACATTTATTTCGCGTAATCGATATTTTTTTTCAATCGCGCGAGCAAAACTCTAGAGAGATACGAGCAAGTCAAGATCTTGGGAAGCAGGTCGGCGAAATCGACTATAAATGAAGCCAGGCGTTCCAGGCAGCCTTTTCCGAGAGATTTATTGTAAGAAAAGTAATTTTAATGTCTAGCGGTCGATCGAGCTGGCTCGAAGCGGTAGAGATCATGGCAGCGCATACCCGAGGGGCTCCACGAAGTCGTTGACCACGCAGACCAAAGGAGGGAATTTTGTTGATCAGCGTCCAACTTTGCTCAGTCTCTCACGGGCACGCGCGTGCCGTCGCTCACCGCTCTGAGTTCCTTGTCGAACGACAGCCAGGGACACTTGCCGAATTCACAGACGATCCCTCGAGCACCTTCGGCATGGCTGAGTGACCCTGTAATCCTCTTCTTCCGGTGGTTGGAAGTTCATCACGTCGACAATCACGGCTATCGGCTGTAAAACTTGCGGCGAATCTTGTCGTGAACTCGCATTCGAGCGGCGGTCCAGTTGGTTACATGAGTGGCGGTCCACGTGGCAACTTGAGCGGCTCGGGTGGCGATCCATTTCTTCGTCCGCGTAACGTTCCATGTTGTGGCGACTGCTACGATGTCCTGACGGCGGGCTGTGCTCCTCGTACTCGACGACTGAGCCTTCCTGGCTCTCGGTAATGTGATACTCGTCGTAGTACACCTGCCGTTGACTGGTCGAGCTGATTCGCTTCTCCGCCTTCTCGCCCACGTCCCGAGGTCGCGAGTGGTGGCGAGCCGGCGGAGTGTTCGTGTAGTACATGTGTCCCCTCTGGTGCTGAATTCCCTTGCCGGGTGGCCGCTGCTCTCCGATGTTCATGCCGGACGGGCGGCGCTCGTAGACCTGGACCTCGACGTAGTTGCGCGCCTCGTCGTCGTCCTCGTACTCGTCGTTGAAGTACCTCTCGGCGTACACGGGACCCGGGTCGGCCATGGCCCTGAGCATCGTCTCCGATGGCGCCGGTGCCTTGTACGGACCCACCTCCTTTTTGCTCTTCGAGCACTTGGTGCACTTCTTGGACTCGGTGGAGGCCTCAGAGACGTCGGTTTTATCGGATGCTGCGCTCTTCTGAGACTTTTCGGACTTGTCAGACTTGTCGGACTTCTCGGACTTGTCTGACTTCTCAGACTTCTCGGACTTCTCTTCTTTGGGCGGCTCCGGGGCTTTTGGTGAAGTGGGCTTGGCGGAACCCTTGCCGGAACCCTTGCCGCTCTTGGGAGTCTTGGGGCTCTTGGATTCCTTGCCTTTCTTGTCTTTCTTGTCCTTCTTGTCGTCCTTCTTGTCGTCCTTGCCCTTCTTATCGTCCTTGCCCTTTTTGTCGTCTTTGTCCTTGCCTTTCTTGTCCTTCTTATCCTCCTTGCCACCCTTCTTTCCGTCGTCGTCCTCCTCGGGCATGGTGACGGCTGCGGCGGCCTAGGACGACGGAAGCCCGGAGGACCAGGCGAGAGCTGCGGCGATGGCGTCCCGGGAACCTACTGGCAGCTTGCGCCGTTCGAACGAGCCCCGCGTGCTCCCACGGGCCGGCTTGCGCTTCGCCGTCTTCCTCAGCGCGAGCGCGAGCCTTGCTACGAGCGTTCAGACAAATGTAAAATGTAATGCATCTTAGGGCCTATACTTACGTTTTTTTTCCTAAAATGCCATTTTCGATGTCTCAGAATTAGCGTTTAGAAAAAAATTAATAAAAATAAACACGTTGTAGAGGTACGCTTGTATTTACCTTGAACCTATTGCAACTGGCCTTCGTTATTTAGGCATGGTGGCAAAAATATTTCTACAATTTACGATGATGCCTTCTCATCGATCGTTGAGGTGCGTTTACATGGAACTCGTGTTTTTTTTTCTGAACCTTCTTGTGTGTTTTTTTCTATTCCGGGGAACACAGGAAAAAGAAGAAACACAAGGTAGAATAAGAGAAGTCACGTGCTGGTCCTTTTGGACAGAGAAGTAGACAACGAAGTGGACGTTTGGGTACAAAGTGCAAAACACCTACGAACGTTTTTAATCACCTTTGATTAACGCGAATCGGTCATTCCAGCGACGCAGGAAGCGCCACGTAACCGTGCTGGCCGAAGCTGTCAAACGGTCATAAACTGCAACGCAGTTCGGTCTATCAGTAGTCATGAACCAATTAATGAATGCGTGTTCACGCTCTGCGACGCTGACGTGCACGCACGTGACATCACCGTCTCGTCCGCTATTTCGACCTTCCGCTGCGCCACCTATACTCGCTGGAATGATCGAATCGCGTTAAAAAGCTCGTTTCGCGGACATTCCGGCGTCGGCGTCGGCATCGTTGGTTGTGAGCAAAAAATCATCATCTTATGCGAAATCGAAAAATCGAGAACGATGCAAGTAAAATAAGTAAATAATAAAAAAATCCTGGAGCACAATGGGGACCAAACCATGGTTGTTTGGGTCTAAGTAGGGATTGAATCCTGGTTGTGTGCGTGGCAAGCAGATGCTCTACCACACGGCCACGCCTCTGCTTGTGGAAACAGTGAAAAGAGCTTTCTCCACATGGACATGCAGTGAAAGTAGCTTTCATGCTTCACAAACACACGCGTCCTGTATACGTGCTTCACGATGCAACATGAAACATTGCAGTAATAACGCGTGGTACAAGCGTTCATTGCCAGCGGGCGTCTGAATATGCGACTACCATAATGGCTGCCTGGTTGAAAGCCAGTATATCCCACTACAAAAGGCACACACGCTACTGCACCTATTCCCTTAAGGCCACGTAGTGGGTGCATAGCAAACTCGGAAAGGTTTCATGGACTAAGTGTTTCAAGTACTCACTATAGACAGGATGTCGCTATCACGTTCAACTCCTAAAAACGAAGCTTTATGGTCCCCTAATTTTTATTTGTCAGGACTGTATATATTTGTCTTTTTTCTTTGTAGCTTTTGAGCTTTCTTTTTTAATTTGACGAGGTCATCATTGTTTGAAATGGCTAAACAGTTCATTCCAAAACCTTTGCCTTCAGCAAGTGAACCAGTTTAATAAGCAAGGCACCGTCGATTCAACGTCCTATCCCCAGGAGTGGGTCGCACCAAGATTCTGAGGAACCAAACACGCAACCACCTGGTCACGTAGAGTTTCATAAAAAAAAGCTTGTGAGAAACTAGACTGGACCACACGGTTATTGTTACTGTAGTCCTCTGACCATAGCTCATGCCCAATGCAGGAGATCGGCCTAGTGGATGGTGAGCTTTTCTACATGGTTTTGTAGAGCCCACAAGCAGTTATGCCTTGAGAAACATTGCAAGAAAGCGCTCACCATTTTCACTTTTCTTGTAGAATTAATATTTAGAAACAATATTACTGACATTTTACCTAAAGCGTAATTTCTTTAGGTGTAATTAAGAAATTAAATACCTTGATCAAATGTGCAACTTAGTGTAACTTCATTATATCATGGTAAATATGCAACTGATTTTGCTTGAAATTTCGACAGATTTGTTGCCCTTTCTGAGGCTTATATTCAATATATCAAATGCGATGCAGTGGGCATTAGGTTCAAGTTCTTTTGTGAAAAATTCGCAGGCGGTATAGTTAAATATTATATTGATCTGAATTGCCAATTATCAGTAATAAAATATTTCAAGCCGGAAAATTGTCGCTAGATATTTTCTCAGTATGGTTCATAAAATAATTAGTGGCGAAGAAAACGTCCCTGTGGCTTTATTCAAGAATAGTGGCTACAAATGACAATATAACGGGTGTTGCGGATGGAAGAGGAAGTTGCTGATGGCAGAAGAGAAGAGAAGAACTAGTGGTTTCACAAACCACGAGCGTGGTGGTTAAATTTTACATAGTTCAGAGCGACGTCCAGCACTCTGCCGCGTCGTTTTATGCCCTGTCGGGCTCCTCCTCTACGAGTCGACCACCAATCACGCACACACAGGTGAGGGGGGCGAGCATGCAAGGACCACGTGAACACTGCACTTTGGTGGCGCCAGCAGGGCTCTTCCTCGTCGTGTGTGAGCCTTTAGTCGAGAGTGCCCACGATCCTAGCCGCATACTTCAAAGGGTCCGCCGATTATGTTCGCTCAATTAGCGGGGCGATCCGCGGCAGCCGCCGCGGTCTCCCCCAGGAAGACGCCGTCCCTGCTGTCCTCTTGGTGGCGTCTTGGCGACACTACGTCTCGTACTCCGGGACAATGCCTGGCGGGCATAGGCAGTCAGCCGGTCGGCTACTTGACAATTGATTAAACAAGCGCCGATCTTTTGAGAGGTGCCCGGTTCGTGGAATCCTCTGGGGAGAGCCCTTTGACCAGCGCCGTCGTCGTCTGCCGTTTAACGCGCCAACGATGCGTGACTGGCCCAGGCGGGAGATAGAGTGGCGGCTCCAAAACCCTCTTTGGCGACATTCCACCCCGTTGGCGCCGCTGTCAATCAGTAGGCGACGTCTCGTGGGGCCGGCCTCTGTTGCTTCCTCCGTCCAGACGTGGCGAGACTGTCCTTTTTGCACTAATCCGGCGTGGCAAATGACTCGCTGGGTCAAGGCATAGCCCGATCGCTACAGCTCCTCCGCCGACGGGAAGATCTCGGACGTCGGGTAGTATAAGCTGCTCGACGGGAGAGATCACAGTAACCGCAGTCTCCCAACACCACTGAAACCACAAAGACCAACCACTAGAACCAGCAAGCGCCGGCAATGAGTTTTCGGCAACCAGGCCGGTCTTTCAAATGTGCCACAATGCACCTACGCTTTTTTTTCTTTTAAATGGCAACCACACTAATACTCTTGCCCATAGCTAAATATTTCGATTACTCCAAATACCCCTTAAAATCATTACGGAAAACGTCCCTCAACGTTCCGTATAACACGACGCTCAGCTAAAGAATTCAACTGATCCCTGAGCACATACCAAAATAACAAAGGGTAATGCAATTTCGTATACTAACACGCTTATTTGCTGAATGTAGTTTCATATCAGCCCATGGTTTTAAAGAACGCACAAGACTTTGCTGTGCGCTCTAGCACGACATCTTACTCTCATCCAAAGAGCGCTAGCATACCCACACGCACCTAACCATAGGCGATATCTCTCTCACCTAGGTATCCTTAAACCCTCATCTGAACGTGAATTTTCTCAAGGAACAAACGCAAGGAACAATCACACTTGAGGTACACGTCAGGAGTGCGTAACAAAACAGGCGTTAATTTTGCGCCAAAACCCCTGTACCGAATTTTTCTCCCCATGAGCATTTCGAAAATTGCTTTTGTTTAGTTTTATTCTAAAACCTTCCCAAACATTGCTCATTTACTCTATTGAAGACGGCATGCGATGCCGCGCTTCACTAAAGGGCACGAAGCATAGAAACTCCTGCTCCACTCGACCAACGTTACCACGCTTTCCAATTTAGTGGGCAAACCACACTTCATTTACGATTTTTGTTTTCTCAAAGAAAAACTAATTTCGAAGCAGTCGGTTGACCGACGCGGGTCACTGCTTCCGCATAACGCTTAACACTTCAACTCGAAATTTTGACAAAGCTTACACGCAAACAAAATCTAGAGGGAAGAAAAAAGTGTCCAAGCAAACTAGCTGTGGAGATGACACAGCAACACCACTTTAAAACCAAATATAACCAAACTTCAAAATAAACTCCTGTGTCCGACTCTCCCTCCTACAGCTGTCGCTCCCCCTTCAGCCGTACACGCGGCGCTCGTGGACTTCGACTCTGAAATCGCGCGAGACAACCACGTGCACGAGCAACAAGCTGAACTGCAGCGCTCCGCCTCATTCGCGATTTTGGCAGTCTTGTATCAGTTCGGCGTAGGAGACCGGAGCGATGCGTGGGACAGAGTGGCCATGCTTTCTTTGGGCTAGCTCGCGTGTGGTGCTTAGCTATTGTGGCTTTTCCTTTTCCTCTAGGACCCCTTCTACAATCCCGTTCCCGCAAAGCTTTAAATCTCCTGCGTACATTCCGTCGCGGGGATGCGCGCTGGGGCCTACCCTTCCGCAGTTGGAACCTTACTTTACGCCACAAAGGACCTTTCTTTGAACTGGCTGCTAACCTACTCTTGGGCCGCTCGCCCGGCTGATTGCCCCCTCTTTCACCCCTTCGCTTTGTCGCTCGCGTACGCCTCTCTCGTTTCCGGCGACGTCTGCGACCGACCTGTCCTGCACTGCTGGTGAATTCGTTGCCGGTTGAGTTATCAATGGTTTTACCGCTCAAGGGTGCCTCTGCACCACCTGCCACAGTGTTTCGGCACTTTGATTTCTTGGCTCTGTCGCCCTGTCTGGCCGATTCACCTGTGCTAACGCTGTACTCAGGTGCGCCCTGAAACGTTCTGTGGATAGAACGGAAAGACCGGCGCTCTCCACGCAATTCCATTCGCGAACCCGCTTTCCTCTTACTTTTCGTCCGGTCGCTCGGACGCATGCAATGTAATTTTGACGCTGCTGCCAAGCTCTTATTTGCTACGCTGACAGGTTTTGCGCCTTCTTTTACACGCGTAGTACTGTTCGTCTTTCTCGCGGATTTGCGACGTCTCTTTCGTCTGCGCCGCTTTTTGCGTGTCACTTCCGAGCCTCCCGATCGCACCTCACACTCGTGAACCCTCTCACAGCTTTCGTCAGCTGTCTCAGTCGCGCGGTCTAAATGATTTTCGCCCTGGTCATCTTTATTCTCACCCTCTAGACCGGCGGACTGGTTAACACACTCAGGAACAATGCAGCTGTTTCCCTTCGAAACATCTTGCTCGCATTTCTGAGAGCTGTCTGCAACTGCACTGATACCCTTCTCTACGCTCGCTGCTTCTGAGCCTTCTCCGGTGTTCTTGCCTACTTCGACCTCATTTGCAAGATCCACCGCCGCGACAAACACAGTTGAGGTCTGTGCCAGATTCTCTACAGCTATTCTAGCTGTTTCGCTAACAGTTAACTGGCAAAGCACCTCGTCGCACTCGCTCTGGCCTTCGTCGGCCTCTCTACTCAGCGCAGCTTCATTCGCAGCACTATAACTCGATTCGCCTTTGAATCCGCTGCTACGTTCACACGTGCTAGCCTTCTCTAAAGCTCTGGGCTGCACCTCGCACTTCTCGTGCGCTACACTTGCGGATGGCTGAATCTTCCACTGCGTTGCCTCGACTTTTTGTTCCGACAGTTCAATATCTAGGCTGAGTGCTCGCTCGAACTCTTCACCTCGCTCCCGTTGTTCTATCTCCCATTTGCGCTCACTATTCACCTTGGTGCTATGAGAGACACGCGGACCTCTCTCAGGCTTGGTTTTAATACCAGCACACCGCCGCGCGTTCTTCAACGGAGCGTTCATGAGCTTGCACTCAATTTGCTTTCTGTCAACTCTGATGCCGAAGCACCGCAGTAAGGCTGCCTTAGCTACATTGTAACTGTTGAACTCGTCCTCGGAAAGGTACCCTATTCTACCAATTAAGTCGCATGGAAAGACACTCAATAAGGCGATAGACCAATAGTCTTCGTCGAGCCCTAGGTCTGTGCAAACATTCTCGTAAGCGGTTAGGTAACTCTCTATATCCTCGCCCTCTTCGAATGGATGGATCCTCAAATTTACTTGAGACCATCTAAGGCACTGTATTGATCTTCTTGTCTCTTACAGTTTTCCCTTTAGGGTTTCCTTCCACTGCTCTCTCTCTTGCTCTCGCCTTTCCTGACACTTTTTCTCGCGCTCCTGTTCCTCACGCCTTTCCTGACGCTCCTGTTCCTGTTGCTTTTGAATCTCGTTCCACGTTTCTTTAATTTCTTCACTGGTCAGATTCAAGCCCTCGATAGCGCCAATAATTGCGTGTTTCTTCATCCCCGCATCTACTTCTGCTCCCAGCTCTTCCCCAAGAATCAGGAGCTGACTCTTCAACAAACGCTTCCAATCCATGACAGAGAACTAGTGTGGTGCAGCTCACTCTCTACCCAGAAGTTCCGTTAACAACTGCTTCTGTGGTAGCCTCTACCAGCGAAAAGATTGCACTTCTATCTTATCAGCCTGGCAACCAAAAAAACCAAAGCCAGCACTCACCAGTCCACAGCTGCCAGTCTCCATAATCTCGGCGTGTTGTTGATTCTCCGTCCTCCAGGCTCACATCCAACCACTTGCCATCCAGTTGTTGCGGATGGAAAGGAAGGTCGCTGATGATGGCATCCCACCGCTGCCAACCAGTTGTTGCGGATGGAAGAGGAAGTTGCTGATGGCAGAAGAGAAGAGAAGAACTAGTGGTTTCACAAACCACGAGCGTGGTGGTTAAACTTTACATAGTTCAGAGCGACGTCCAGCACTCTACCGCGTCGTTTTATGCCCTGTCGGGCTCCTCTACGAGTCGACCACCAATCACGCACACACAGGTGAGGGGGGCGAGCATGCAAGGACCACGTGAACACTGCACTTTGGTGGCGCCAGCAGGGCTCTTCCTCGTCGTGTGTGAGCCTTTAGTCGAGAGTGCCCACGATCCTGGCCGCATACTTCAAAGGGTCCGCCGATTATGTTCGCTCAATTAGCGGGGCGATCCGCGGCAGCCGCCGCGGTCTCCCCCAGGAAGACGCCGTCCCTGCTGTCCTCTTGGTGGCGTCTTGGCGACACTACGTCTCGTACTCCGGGACAATGCCTGGCGGGCATAGGCAGTCAGCCGGTCGGCTACTTGACAATGGATTAAACAAGCGCCGATCTTTTGAGAGGTGCCCGGTTCGTGGAATCCTCTGGGGAGAGCCCTTTGACTAGCGCCGTCGTCGTCTGCCGTTTAACGCGCCAACGATACGTGACTGGCCCAGGCGGGAGATAGAGTGGAGGCTCCAAAACCCTCTTTGGCGACATTCCACCCCGTTGGCGCCGCTGTCAATCAGTAGGCGACGTCTCGTGGGGCCGGCCTCTGTTGCTTCCTCCGTCCAGACGTGGCGAGACTGTCCTTTTTGCACTAATCCGGCGTGGCAAATGACTCGCTGGGTCAAGGCATAGCCCGATCGCTACACGGGTTCTGTAAATTGCAGGCACTTCTTTCAAACACGTGCCGGTGGCTATGGCAGTACCCCCTATTAAAAGTAACAGTAAATATTAACTTCAAATAAAAATAGCAGTACCAGCTATTAAAAATGTAAGGTACATTTTTAATACGGGGTAGTGTTATATTTTTTTGCAGAATCAATAAAGTAAAGAATAAAATATCCTGTAACTTTACTTATGGTATTTTCTGTTTTTTTAATTCTGCAAGGTTTTGTTTCTTTTCATTTGGCTACTTGGTTGCGTAGGTGGTTCTGTAACACTGCGTAGCCCATCGTGCGAGCTCGGCCATGAATCGGGCACTGCAGTAAAAGTTCCTTCTGGGCATGTGTAGTTTTTGACGGAGATAGCACATTCAGTAATGCTTGAAGTACTCATTTATTACAGCCATGGTCAGAGATGACGTTTTCGTTAAATGGTTATGTAATTAGAATAAAAAGTGGTGTGTAGAACGAGGCATGTGTGAGCTAGAGTGATTAGGTGTCAGGTAACTATATATTCATCTCTATTGTTAAAAGAATAAAGTATTTTAGCTTTCTTAGGTTGTGGCTTTTCCCTACTTTTTTGGTAATATGCCCACGCTAAAACTCTGGAATCGAATACTAAAGACGGTATAGTAGAACGAATGCATAACACAACCAAAAAAGAAGTGACAGCCTGTCAAGGTAAGAGGGGCTGTTAATTGATTGATTGGGGTGCGGTGTTTCACGTCCCCAAACCACGTTATGATTATGAGAGACGCCGTAGTGGAGGGCTCCGGAAATTTCGACCCCCTGGGGTTTTTTAACATGCACCCATATCTGAGCTTATGGGCCAACAGCATTTCCGCCTACATCGGAAACGCAGCCGCCGCAGCCGGGATTCGATCCCGCAAACTGCTGGAGAGGGCCTTTTAAAATCGAAGAGTTTTTTTTTCTTTTGGATTCTTTCACTATTGTAGGCTTTTGTACAAGGGCCTGAACAGAAGCTCGGCCAAGATATCACCAACCAGGAGTTGCTGCGTCGAGGTGCGAACTCAGCAGGAGCCGGTGAAGACGGGGGCAGCAGAAAAGAGGTATGTGTGACTGAAAAAGGTGGTCAAAACAAACGTGGCTGATTCCCTTATATAGGAATCGGTATAACACGAAAGCGAAACGTGTTTTCACAGAAGTAGCCACCGTGAACGTTAAATGTGCATTTTTTCAGCAACAGCAACAAATCGCTAAGTCACCTTAAGGACGGCAAGCAGCTAGAAACTTGTAGCGGAAAGCACGCACGAAATCAGCATACAAAGGGGCGAGCGCGCACTAACAACAAGCAGAAAGAAAGACGAACGAAACGAGCGAATAAGTATAGACAGGGCAAGTGCGAACAACTGTCACACTTCTTCCTGCGTCGTGTGTCAGCAGCGTGCTCCTTGCGCGAACGCGGCCGCGGCAGCGCGCGAAGTAACCCTTCGTCCTCTACCGAATTGCGAGTCTGATAAGCCGCGCGCGCAGGAGAGACCACGCTCCGTGGAGAAGGCGTATGGCGGAGGCGACGACCTTTAGAGCGCCCCCTTACGTGACCCCATCTCGCCATCGCACCACTGATAACAAAAACGTGCTCAAGTTTCGAAGCTCGGAGGGTTGCCAAACGGTGTATAGTGTATATAAATGGCTTGCCACTTGCACTTCAGGCAACGTACGAAAAAAGAATTTACTATTACAGCTCATGTTGTTAAGTTCCTACCGTTAAAAACGACTACAACAATAATGCGCCATACAATTTAATTGTAATTGGACTTTTATTTATTATGGACGAGCCGCATGATCGACAAACACGCTGAGCCACCTCGCTCGACGAAATCTGTTTTCCGAGAAGCAGCAGCCAATATGTGTAGTGTTGTAGAGACTTTACACCCTGTTCCGGCGTGGCTTGGACTTCTGGACGTGTGTGTGTTTACTTCACTTTCGAAGGTCCGTTGGACTGTATGCAATTGTGTCTTGCGCATGTGTGCATATGACCATAACTTTGAGACGATGAATTGTATACATATATGTGACAACATTTGATTGCATTATTTCCATGCATTAAAGAAAAAAATCACGCTTTTTGCTGAAGTGGTTAGTGCTGCGCGCTGAAAATCCAGAGGTTTCTTATTTGATTCTACACGAGGAACGCTTCCCTTCTAATCTTTTTCTTTGCAATCTTTTATTATATGTTTTTCAACGTCACTTCCGTGACGGAAGTACGTCAGTGGAGCCGTGGTGGACCCCGGCCTAAAGCACTTTTGTGGTAAAAATATGAGAGGTCGACGGGAGGTCGTTAGTTGGTTAACCAGCTGTAATTTCAATTTTTCAACGTGTGATCATTTGTGTGTGGGTAGAAGTTAGCTTTGGTTTATTATTGATCAAACCTGAAGTCGGATAAGTGTGAACAGCTAACAACTCATCCAACCAAAATTGAACTGATCAGCCAATGGAAACAGGATCAGTATTTGGAAAGGAATAAAATTCACTGCTAAAACATTCCGAACAGGTGGCTGACCAGCGAAGCTGACACATGCCCCTTTGTTTACTATTGGGTTGATGCAGTTGGCTAATTGACGATTCAATTATCGATTACGTTTGACCGAAATTCCTAATTGATGCTTGCGACTCGTGTGTTCCCCTCGTCATATTGAATAGACCAGTAGTGAGTTGTGGGGCTCTCCCAATTTCGACATCTGAGGAGGACATGCCTAGCCACACAAAGCTTGGCTCTATTAACGCAAGGGGGAAGGGGAGGGGTCAAGTTTGGGAGGCATCTGCAACAACATTAATTAGCTTTCACCATTCGAGTTTTTGTTCACCGAAACTCGGTGACTCTACAACTTCAGAACAGAGTAACTTGTAGAAGAGAAGAATAGCGAAATGTAGAAGAGATTCACGAGCAAAATAAAACGTAAGAAATGAAATGAAGAATCAATAGAAATTATAACTAAGAAAACTACCGTTTCTATGTAGATGCGTGTACATATAAAACCAGTTGGCTGCTCATCTGGGAAAACTTAATCATTCCATTAGGATTATTCTACATAATCACACACACTCTCATTTTTCAGAAGCCAGAAACAAAGGCTCTAATCGACAAAACAAAAGTTTATATTATTAGCTCGTAAAAGCACCTCTAAACGGGTTTTTATTGCTGAAGTAAATCGGTTACAGATAAATAAGAATTGATGTATAGCTTGAAGTTTACACCAGACTGCGCACAACGGTATGAAGCCTGACCAGAATTGTGTTGGTAAAGATTTAACTTCGCCAGAAAGTAGCGTAACATTGTAATGGACTGTCATCGCGTGCGACGAAATGATTTACACCAGGGGTATAAAGGCCGACTATGTTCGGTGGAGCAAGTCTGAATCTAGTGTCTTAATTCCTGCCTTTTTTCTCCTCTTCTTCCTCGCTGCATTGACAGGATGGCGAGCCGGAGCGGGTGAACCCGTACTCGTTCGGCTACTCCGCGTACGACGGTCTTGGCAGCATGACGTCGCGTCACGAGACCAAAGACGAGTCGGGACGCGTGACGGGCTACTACATCGTAGAGGACGTGGACGGCCGCAAGCGGACGGTCCACTACGTGGCTGACAAAGATGGCTTCCGGGCGACAGTGCACACGAACGAGCAGGGCACCGACAACCAGGACCCGGCGAACGTCAAGATGCGCGTCGAAAACAGGATGCCACACCCTTCGCCCACTCCTCGGACTCCATCGCCAGAAAAGACGTCCCCGTCGCCGACGCTAGGCGATGGTGTGGACGTTCCGGTTCTGGACGCCGTTGATCAAAGTGTGAAAAAGAGCTAATAGTTACTCGCTGTTACTTATTGCCAGTTAGAGTTCATTCAAAAGGGCCATGCAACACTTTGTGGGCATGTTGGGTAAACGCTGCCGATAGATGGTCGAGGCTCTTGAAAACACGCGAGCCAAATAATATATTTCAGCGAGCAGCCTGGATACTACGATTAATTCCCAACGTCAGAACGAAATCGCTCGGTATTCCTTCTATAGATGATTCCATAATCCAAAATGGCACGTGACAAATACGGAGTCCGTGACCATTGGCCGATTTGAGCAGCGTGAGTGGCATAGTTACTGCGACCACCGCGAGGCGCCGCGACGTGCCCACGCTCAGTATCACACTGAAGTAAGCCGCGTGTTAAGAAAGAGAAGTGCTCAAGGTAATGACTCGCGCCGGCGAATGGGCGCAGCTTCTTGATCTTCTGTCATCCTTCCCCGCAGAGCTTTCAGCGTGCTCGCTGGTAGAAAAGGAGAGAGTAAGTGCTTGAAGACGTGTGACAAATCCACCTAACTCCACTTGTATTTTGTCAATTTTAAAAAATTTTGCGGCAGTCTATTCGTGAGGTAATTGTGGCGGTCTATTCGTGAGGTAATTAACTCCTTCAATGAAGTCATTCGAAAAAGGTTGCAGGTCCCCTTTAGTTATTATGATTCCATTGTTCTCGCCCTTGCATGAGCACGCGTGACAGACAATGCAATTTTATAGGCGGACGGTAGTTTTGAGCCTGCCGATGGTCAACACCACGTTTCGAAGACAACGCGAGTGGCGTCTTTTAGGAGGCGCGGGTACACATTATGCGAATACGACGTGCATCCTGTTCTCAGGAAGCACAACCGAACGAGAACTGACGCGCACATCTCCTGCGCATGTTTAGCTACGTCACTATTAACTTTCAGGTGTCTTATCGCTTGCGGTGGCAGCAGAAATGCTAAACCTCGCGTTTGTTTGTTTGTTTGTTTCCGCAGACCTGTTAGAACGTTGGCGTAGACGTATGAATCGCATTGTGACGTCCAATTTACGTGAATGCGTCCTTGTCGAAAGCAATCGTGAGCATGGCTTGAACTTGCAGGAGTATATGTGATACGCAGCTATACGTATGCTCTACGAATGTGACAATGAAGAGAAATTTGCTGGTTAGTCTTGCGAAAAGGTGAACCAGCGTGTAATTGTTACAACCAGCTGACATCTTTCTCGCAAAAAAAAAGAAGCCTGCGCACAAGGAATCTTCCACTCGTGCCAGTCAAGTGTTGACAGTAAAGTGCCTGTAAAACTAGGGCTGTGCAAAATATTTACACGGGTCAAAAATTCTTACTGCTGGCTAGCAGTTTAGTGCGACGAAGCAAAACGAACAAGTTTGCTCACTGCCAGTCACAAACAGTATCTTCAGGTGCCCCAATAGAAGTGTTCGAACCATAGTGTTTCTCTTTTGGTGCTATGAGTTTGACAAAAAAAAAAAAAACGTTGTCGTGATGGCGTGGCGCCACAGCCGCACTAGAATTCGGGACACGTGTAATACGGAAGTGCGTCTCATCTTTCAAGGTGCCGAATCGCTGTTACTGCACTAGTGGAGCTACATTGTTGCGTATATCAACAGGCTTTGCGGAGGATGAGGGCGTTGCAATGCTTTTGGCAGCCTTAGTGTCTAAGCATTTTTGGTTTCGTAATATTGCTGACATCACTTGCGCATATCACGCTGTACAGATCAGAAAACACAAACTTGAAATAAAAATCACGCGCGTCAGCTTTTTTTCAGGGCATTCACTTTTTACTTGGCTTACTGACTCGCCCACTCGGTGAATATGAATGATTAGCCAGGTGACTTCTTTATTCAATCACGCGCATTACGAAGATGCTGCTATGCTATTATACTGCTCTCCACAGTTTTTTTCCTCTTTTTTCAGTGATTCGAATTCAATACACACACGGGGGACTTAAAGATCAATGCGTGCGTGATATGCGAAGATGTTAATCGCTGCATTTTTACATTCATTATCGTATGTGTGTGCGTGTGCGTGAAAAAATTGTAACTATTTTGCGGTTGATTTTTTTGGTCACGCATTCAGACGCGGGACGAGCAGTATTAGGCGTAATGACTGCAAATGACTGCAAACGCTCCCGTAACTTCATGCCAATGTCATTCGTTCCGGCGAGCCGCACTATGCAAGTCACCGTTCGCGTGCGCCGTCTGGCTTTTTGCTCATCACTGTATTTATAGACCTGTCCAAACGGCACGTGGTTTTCATTTCTTCACTCGCTTTCAAGCTAATCTCAGAATCACATTTTTGGTCTTTATGTACGTGGCTACACATTTTTGCACTGCATCGGTAATTCTTATGTATAGTCATTAATTAGAGGCATTCAAGGCGGTCTTATGCTGTACTGAGATTGACGAATGTAATAGTTTATTTTTATTTTGCTTTATTTAAGCCATTATTTCAGGTTCTTTTCATCACGAAACTCTGCCGTCGCAGCAACTGTGTTTTTTACAAGTTTTACATAAACGCATTCTTTCACTGAGCCACAAATAAAAACATTTTTGTACAACTTGCCTCCGTGTGACACTTTTGAGTGCAGTGTGGGGGAACATTGCCCAGTATCCTTGCGCAGGTACATCTTGCTAATTGCGCATCCTTGTGTCTTGATAATTAATCATACGTCTGTAAGCGGGGGTGTTGGAGGGGGAGAAAGATGGGGGTGAAGAAGGGGGAGCAGAGTGGTCCACAGGTTCATTCTTGCGACTTGTATTAAAACGAGATGCTGTTTATGCTTCAGGTAGATCAGCTGTTGTGTCAGAAAACTCTGTGAGTACGCGCCACAGAAAGTGCGTACGTGGCAAGCAGCTTAGCATAGCCTAGCCTAGTCTATTTTCATGCAAAATGTAGTATAGAAAGGAGGTAGGAAAGGGTGATGACGAGCAGGAGCCATTAAATGAGGAGGAAAGAGCATGAAGGATAGCATTGTAGCACAATTATGCGCCACAGACAGTGGGCCAAGTAGCTCCTGTAGCATAGCCTAGCTTAGTTTAGTGCCACGCATAATGTAGTATAAAAAGGGGGTAGGAAAGTGTGATAACAGGGAGCAGCCATAAATTAGGAGGGAAATGCGTACCGGATAGCCTTGCAGTACAATTATGCGTCACAGGCAGTGTGTATGTATAAACAGCTCCTGTAGCATAGCAAAGCCTTCATTAGTATAGTTTAGTACGGAGATTAAAAAGGAAAGTCAGGGTCAGGACAACGTAAGAGTGAGGGGGGAAAGGATGAGGCAAAGGAGATGATAGGGTAAACCATATTATTGCCTTGTACAATATATCAAGGAGTGGGGAAGAGAAGCGATGACGCTGTGAAATTGTATCAGAGTTACGAGTAGGGAAAGGAGGAAAAAGGGCTATGATAAAGAAGGAAAGAAGAGAGAGAAAGAAACTTTATTTGCGCATAACGCGGATCATTGCAAGTGATCGGCCCTTATTCCAGGGCTCCGCTGGACCTTGCTTGCCATCATCTCTGCCCGTTGGAACGGACAAAGCTAATCGTCAAAGGTAGAGCTGGACAGCAGTGCCTCCCGCTGTTTGTTCCTCGCTGTCGCTAATGTTGTGGTGTTCTTCATTGTGATGTGTACACTCCCACCTAATGTAAAACAGAGTTTGTGTGGCCCCACAACACGGACACATATATCTGTATGCTGGGGGGTAGAATACATGTAGCCTGTGTTAGTGCGTGTATGTGTTTGTCTGGAGTCCATGTAACACTGCAGATTCCATTGCTGTGAGGTTTTTATGCGGAGCTGAATACAGTTTTCTAATGTCGCTGTAATACTCAACTATTGTTGCAAAATTAGGTTCTAGGAGCAGAACTAAATTTTTTTCAATTGCTAGGTAGTGGCTCCTGCATGCCAGCTCTAAGATTACTCAGCACATGAAACTCCATTTGGTTCCATAAAAATTATGACAAAGTATAGAGTATCTTGGTATACTGTATACTTCAGTCGCCACAGACCATGGGTATTTCCAAAGTAGCTCCTACCACGAGGTTGGCCTTGGTGGCTACTTTTCGCCGAATGGTATACTTTAAACCTCCATATGCTCCGTATGTTGGCTTCGAGGCGGAAATGTCGTAGGCCCGTGTGCTCAGATTTGGGTGCACGTTAAAGAACCCCAGGTGGTCAAAATTTCCGGAGCCCTCCACTATATACGGTGTCAGTCATAATCATATGGTGGTTTTGGGACGTTAAACCCCACAAATCAATCAATCAATCAATCAATCAATCAATCAATCAATCAATCAATCAATCAATCAATCCGTATGTTGCTTCATGGCGGCTTTTGTGACTGCTTCTGAACTTCTTTTACGGCGCGTTAGGCTGCCATTTTTTCTTATTATTTGCCGATAAAAAAAACGCACTGTTTTTAAGCTTTTCTGTTGTGTCATCCGATTCGCTCGGCACCCTCCTCTCACCACCAAGATCGCGCGCATCGATACAAACCAAAGCAACAGGGGGCGCGTCCGCAACTACGGAGCGGCAAAGTTGCGTGCACGTTGGCAAATGCGTGGCTGGCTGGGTGGTCGCACTAACCGCCAGGCATGCTGATACCACACGCCATGCTCTAATATTGATGCACAGCGCGTGTTCTCGTGTGAATATGAAAAAAAAAAAGATCCGAAACAAAATGAGGCTGTTACTGCACATCTTGAAGCTGGACTAGTAATATGATAATCTACTAATCAATCTCGACTGTCAGCTACAGAAAAAAAGCTGCCTCAACGTTTAATATTCCGTCTGACTTGTTGGCTGGAATATGCCGAAATGGCCATATCTCGCGAAAACTATATTCGTCCTATATAAACTCCTTTAGGAGGCACGGAATTTACTGTCCGTATTATTACGTCTGGCTTTAAGACCGAGCAAGGCGGCAAAACCAGTGCTCACATAGAATTATGTGAGCACTGATATCGAATTCTTTATACAAGGTTATGGGCCAAACAACGAAACGTTCCTTTCCTCAGTAAGGAAGCCTTCATTTTTGTGAGGCCGCCTTATGTCACTTTGAAAGCTTCCTCACTAAGGAGCCCTCGGTAAAGGCTTCCTTGGCGCTTCCTCAGCTTAAGGTTGCTTTGGGGCTACCTTCGTGCGCCCTTAGGTCCGCTCCTTGCCCTGAACGAGCGCTTCGCCTCACAGCTAGCCCACGTGATGTTTTCGTTTTCGAGGCAACCCTCTCACCCCACCCCTGTGGGGAGACGCGAGCGGTGAGCGTGCGTGCACTGCACCACGGAGGAAGGAAAGGAAAAACCTGTTTCCTTCCTCCGTGAAGCGTTTCAGTGTTGCTAGAATGCACCACGTTTTGCGCTCGACTACAGTGGCTTTTCACATTCAGTAATCGTAGTTGGAAGAAAGCGTACCCGCGTCTCTATATTAACACTTCAATTTGGAAGTGATGTGGTGACCCAACTTTTTTTTTAGAGAATAAACGCTTGTGAGCAAAGCTTATATTCGATAATCTCGAACGCAGGAGCGCGGCAACCATTCCTCCCGCGAGGACGGGTTAAGGGAGCTTTCAGAGTACGCTTGCTTCCTCCGTCGGTACTTGGTTGTAAGGAAGCCTCACGTAAGGAGAGGACGCGGTCGAAGGAAAGGAACGTTTCGTTGTTTGGGCCTATATTATTTATCGTTGAACTATAAAACTGTACTCATACTACCTGTTTCCGAATGGGCTACAACATTGGAAACAAAATTCAATGGCGTGCCTACTTTGGCTACGTTTAGGTAGAATTATGGCTCCTTTTCATGTCAAGGCCACTGCAACTCTCTTAATAGCATAAGTGAGAAATGTCTCCGTCAGTTTTTTATGCTGAAGCTGGAGAGTCGACCATGCGTAAACAGTTATAAAAATCCATCTGGCGCAATTTCTGCGTATAGAGTCGCAACTTTGGTGAAATACACGTGTTTAAATTTGGGATTCAGTTCGGGTTTGAATAAATTTTCCAAATGTTACAAAAGAGTGCGTATTTGCTTTGTTGCTGGTGCTGGAGCAGACATTTGGAATAATTTGATAAGCACCCCGTGCATTGAGGTACAGCACGCGCCGAGGGTTAGCACTGGTAAATGTTCTGAACAGCGAAACCCAGGCGGCATAAAAAAAAAACGCGGAAAAAGCACACCAATGTCAGTATAAGGGAAATATTTCTTTTTTATCAGAAGTACTGCTTACTGGTACTATCATTTACTACATCGAAGATACCAGCCTCCAGGTGTAAATCTGAAAAATGTGCACATGGCAACGATCATTACTGAAACACTAAATTGAGCGCACTACAAAACAAAGATGGACGAACACCAAGAATGGTAGGCAAAAATTTGTTCATGGGTGCAGGATCCAGTGTACCATCAAAGTTAAAAATCCAAGCAGATGGAGAAAACGCCTTTCGCACTTCCCCCTACCAGTGAAGTCACTGGTTTTTTCCAAATCACCACACGCATAGGCGTGCACGGAGTTCCTCTGGAGGGAGAGAGGAATGAATACTCGTTGCAGTCTCCCCCCCCCCCCCCTCGATATTACATATTACGTCAATGTGCGTCTCATCTTTCAAAGCGTCGAATCGCTGTTACATCACTAGTGGAGCTACATTTTTGCCTATATAAAAGGGCTTTGCGGAGGAGGAGAGCGCTGCAATGATTTTGGCAGCCTTAGTAGCTAAGCATTTTTTTTGTTTCGTAATATCGTTGACATCACTTGCGCATGTCACGCTGTACAGGTCGGAAAACACAAACTTCAAATACAAATCACGCCAGCTAACAATAACAAAAAAAAACGCGTAAGCTAATAATAAGGATGGTGTGACCCTTCGGGTTGCAGCACCGCTCTTCCTTATTATACCTATGTCTAAGGTTGACGTTGCGTCCCTTCTCATTGGTGACTAGACAGAGGGGCGCCCGTCTCTGCTAGCGCAGCTTATGACCACACGCCTCATAGAGGAACACCGGAAATCTCACCTCACAGGTGCCATTGTGTAGCGCACCTATAGTGTCATGCTGCAATGGTTTTAAAAAATATTATAGTTAGAAAATGCGACGATTTTGTGTCTTGTAGAGTATAAAAATATTTCACAACTTTTAGCCCATGATGGCGTAGTCAAGCTGAGATCATATGAATTTTATGCGCGACTTGGCACGTCATGCTAACAAAGCGCCCAGCCACTAGCAGTACTCTCACGTGTGCAGATGTCACTTCCACTGCAGAAAAATTGGCAGATCCTACGTATAGCGGGAATCGATGATATGCGAAGCACGAATGAGGAACATTGCTATGTCACTTTGAAATCGGCACAACGTTATGAGGTGGAGGTAAATGATGCTGTACATGACTTCTGTGTCATGATTATCATGTACAGATGTGTTGTTTACTTTCGTTATCTATTTACATCACGTTGTATAAAATTTAGTCTATGTGGAGCTATAGCCTAATGGCCGCGAGCACGCTATGAGCGTGGTATGCTGTCATGTTCTTGCATGACACGCGAGTCAGGATTATCATGTTTGCACCAGGAATATATTTCGCCATCCATTGACGTCACGTAACACCAAATTTGGTATATGTGGAGCTAGCAAAAGGGCTGGTAGCGCATCATGAAGGTCCCAAAATACTCCACTGTAGAGTTGACGCGCGCGAACGCTGGGCACAGCGACGCTATGTTAGCAAAACGCGAGCACTCTACAGTCTGGCGCAAGGCACGGCCGGTGCGACCAGCGTCCGTCGGCGTGGCCCGACGGCAACCGGTGCGAAATGCGACATGCTGCATTTCATGCTGATTCGTTACCCTGGCAACACTGCGCCTCCCTCTTTTCGTGACGGAAGGATGCCGAACGCGCTGAAACGCGCATGCGTCAAAGCGACGCATCGTGGCGCGCGCCGTCGAGTCTTTGGCAGGATCGGTACCTGGTGTGGCAACGCCGGCGTGACGCGACGAAATGAACGCCGGCGAGCACGCGCACCGTGTCAAGTCGAAATATGTTGGCGCCTTGACTGTGGCATGTAGTCATGTTCTTATATGACATGCATATCCTGATTATCATGTTTGCTCCCGTTACATACCTTCGTCATCCATTGGCGTCACATAATACCAAATTTGGCATATGTGAAGCTAGAGAAACGGCCGCGATCGCATCATGAGCATCATGAGTCATGTTTTTACTTGACACGCATGTGGTGATTACCATGTTTAGATGTGTCATTTACCTATGTCGTCCGTTCGCGTCGCGTAATACCCAGTTTGGTACATGTGAAGCTAGCGAAACTGCCGCGAGCGCATCATGAGCGTAGCATGTAGTTCTTGCTGTTACATGACACACATCTCATGTTCATCATGTTTGCACCAGTATCATACCTTCGTCATCCATTCACGTCCCGTAATACCAAATTTGGTATAAGTGACGCTAGCGAAACGGTCGCGAGCGCATCATAAGCACGGCATGTAGTCTTGTTGTTACATGCATGTCATGATTTTTATGTTAGGGTTTGTGGCTTGTGTTCGCCACGCAATCACATCATACAGTACCAGTTTTGCAACATGCCATGTGAACAAAACGACCGCAAGAGCTGCCAGACTACGATATATAAATCATGACATTGAAAACATATATGTCATAATTTTCGTGTTATGGCTAGTAAAATATGTTCTTCATACAGTCTTCTTATGCCAAAGTTTGGTATCGATACTATTATTGAAACGGCCAGGGGAGCTAAAAGTCATAGATAGATAGATAGATAGATAGATAGATAGATAGATAGATAGATAGATAGATAGATAGATAGATAGATAGATACGCTCGAAATCTCCAAAGTTCGTCAAGAAATGCTTGGCATTTAAAAATGGAGGTTGATAATCGCTGTAGTCGGAGCTAAAGGTGGCCTCACCATTCAGATAGGATAAGAGCTCTTTTGCTTTCCGCGTTCCTGCTATAGCATCGCAATATGTCCACATTATCTGTGCTCTCCCTATTTCAATACCCCCAATCCCGTTTCGTGTGCAGGGTAGCCAAACAGCGCTCCTGGAATGGTTAACCTCCCTGCCTTTCTTTCTCAACCATGTCTTCTCTCCTCCACAGTAACAGATGAAGCGCTGAAAGCGCGATGTTTAATTAATGCCGCAGGAGTGGCTTCCGTTAGTACATGCTATTTTAGACTTTTCACTTTTTTCCCCTTTCGGTACGGCATCTGAACCTTGGCAGCTAAGGAGAGACTCAACACACCAAATAATATTTTGATATTAACTTTTCTGCAAGGCACCTCAGGTGTAACACTCATGAACACGTAGTGCACATTTTCACGTCATGGCACAAAAGACAACCATGTAGGCGCAGAACAAGATAATGATTTAGCCCTGGCTCCGGCTTGTTCCATCATTTGATCTATCGCTTGTTTTTACGCTGCCCGATATATAAAAAAACAGAAAAATAAGAAACTACTGAGACAGCCAGAGCTAATGCTTTCGTCGTGAGCTTCCGTGATGCTGCTCTCATCACGTAATAACACGCTACCCGTACATATTGTAACGAAAAGTTACTGTTAACCGCTCCCGGCTCCCCTGCTCGACATCTCCCCGAGACTCTGGCTGGCTCCGGTCCTCTGGGCAGAACCCCCACTGCATCAACTGGTGGCAGCAGTGGGATCCGAATCCACGCCTTTATCAGACTTGTTCTCCTCTCACACGCAACCACATAGCGTGTCTGCATTATCATCATCACCGTCATAATTTTCAGTCTATTTAGGTCCACTGAAGGACAAATGCCTCTCCCAATGATTTCCAGCTTACACTGTGCTGTGCTGATTTCATTTTATACGTGCTGACTTCTTATATTCGCCAATCCGTCTAAAACACGGCCTCCCTCTACTGCGTTTCCCACTCATTGGTAACCATATTCTGTTGCTCTTGCTGTCCGCGGGCAGTCTGTTCTACGCATCACGTGACCAGCTCAGGTCCATTTTATCGCTTAATGCGAACGAGCATATATCTTCCTGACCGATCAACTATCCTCCGATCTCCTCCTGTTATTCGATATCATTTTACGTTTCATTGCACTCTGCGTGGTCCTCAACGTGTTGCTCTAGCTGTTTTCGTCTTCTCCATGTTTGACCTCCACATGTTAGGACACGCAGTATTTAGTGGTTGCATACCTTACGCTTTGAAACGTGCGGGCACTTCCTGGGAAATAAAACTGAGGCCAGCTGTACAAAAGCCTGAACAGTACACTTTTAGGATCTATCAAAATCATATTTATGCCATTCAGTAGCTTCAATGTGTATAAGGAGAGGATGCCAATGCGTGGCGCCGACTACCTCTCGTCTCTTGCACAATAGTTGCCGTCGCAAAGTAGAAAACAAACTCGAAACTACACAAGTACTCGTAGCAGAGCACCGATGCACTAAGTCCCTGTTTTTGACACAATAGAGAGTCCACTCAACTTAAAGTTTACAAAACACGAATATTCGCAGAAGTGAAATCAACCCCAGTTAATATAAAAATACGATAATATGCTGTCACAGCCCCCCTCATCATGAATCATTCGCAAACTGTCTCTTAAGTGCTGCATTCTAATGGCAACTGTTATGTCATCACACACACACACACACACAAAATTCTGAACGAACGCGAAATTATAAAAAAAAAACATGTAGCCAATAATGCGGCTTCATAGTAACGCAAACGAAATCGTGATAATAGTTGTTTAGTGCATAAGTCGTATATGAAGGAAACGTGTAAATTTAAAGGCTCTCATTTTTCGTTGGATACCATATTAACGGAAAATTGGACAAGTCCGTGAAGTGCGTACACACACACACACACACACACACACACACACACACACACACACACACACACACACACACACACACACACACACACACACACACACACACACACACACACACACACACACACACACACACACACACACACACACACACACACACACACACACAATTCTGCACAATAAAACGTTTCAGTTTTGAAAATGAGAGGTTGGTAGTCCGATAAATACAGTCACTGCAGGCTTTTCTTTCTTTCTTTCTTTCTTTCATTCTTTCTTTCTTTCTTTCTTTCTTTCTTTCTTTCTTTCTTTCTTTCTTTCTTTCTTTCTTTCTTTCTTTCTTTCTGTATACACATATATTTTTTTGTTCCCACCACACCGCTCATATGCCGGCTAGACGCCACAGACCCACCACGCGGATACACTACGAAAAATGTAAGAGAGGCTTCGCAATGCAACCAAGGGATGGCGCCCCAAGTCCGCTCGTACAGTGTTTCTTCATACGCTGCATTTCGATCGTTATTTCCAGCTTGCGTGATGGAAGACCTTGCTACACGCCTGAATAGGAGTCTAAAAGTGACACTCCCTCGGTAGTGATTCTCTACTGGCCTTGTTGGAGAGATCAGAAATAGCAGCATAATGGCTAGGTTCTCGAAACAATAACAGTGTAACCTTCAAAGCAAGTGCTGTTCCCAGTCGTGAAAAGAGATGGCGCTAAATTGAAAGGAGGATTGTTTAGTGGCGCGAAACCTGAATCCCCGGTCCTTGAAGTTATTCAAGTAGCTCATTGTCGCGAGGCATTTCAGGGTCTATCCTCATTGTTTCAAAGATATACACTGTGGCCCAGCGCGTCGAACAAGCGTACGCCAGCGTCTACAGGCATGCCAGGGATTCCTGCACCCCGATGTATATCGTCCATCTGCACTGTTCCTCATCCAATAAAGTGGCAGTACGTGGTGCATGCTCTGAAATCTACAATGCTACTTAGTATGAAATAACTAAAGAAAGTGATGTAACATTGACTTCGTCCAAGTTTCTATGTATAGGACTGATCACCAGTAACAACAGTCAGAAATAAACCAAGAAAACCGAGGTTGCAGAAGCGGTACTGGTGCGTGTTTCCGGACTCAAAAACTTCTATTGCGGAGATCCGATGTTCTTTGGCGCTTCGTGATACCATGTACTCGCTGGTCCTGTTGCCCGCGATGTCGGAGACGATGGTCAAACATTGGTGTCCTCTAGATGGCGGAGACCATGGGCATTTTAAGTACAGTTGCAAGAAACAAACTTGGAAAGTAAATTCGCGGCTTGTATGTCGGACCTGCAGTTACTGAAGTCTGCTGTGCTGTTATATGCGTACGTGTCACGTACACCAACTAAAATGAAGCCCACAGCACCTATATGTTCGTGTGTAATGAATTAATAATACTTTTTATTAGAAATAAATGAGAAGCAGATGTAGGGAACTCGGATAACATGTTACGGATGCGCCTGGTGTGGAAACCTGAGAGAATCAAGACATCGCGTCCCTGAATCAGCTGTCACTCTTCATATCGGGCCCAAACACAATAGTTTTTTTAGACATGAGCAAACAAACTCACGAGGGTTTCTTTGCTCGTGATGCGGGTTATATCTTGCCTAATGTGATCCGCCCCATCCTTATTCTTCTAATTTATTCAGCTCGCGAGCTCTGTGGGAAAAGTTATGGAAAGGATGATTTTAACGCGTCTGGAATGGTACTTAGAGTTCTACGAAATATATCCAGATGCCATGTCGGGGTTTAGACGAGGTCGCTCGTCAATTGACAATGTAGTTGACTTGGTGACATATGTAGAACACCAGAAGGCCTGCAAACGGTTATCTGCTGCTCTGTTTCTTGACGTTAAAGGGGCCTACGACAATGTCACCCACGAAGCCATTCTCAGCGCACTAGAAGGAGTGGGACTCGGTGGCAGGATATATACGTGGGTTCAGAGCTACCTACAGAATAGATCATTTCGCGTGCAGACAGAGAATGGCCCGACACACGAGTATTACTGCAGCCGAGGAGTCCCGCAAGGCGGAGTGCTAAGCCCCACGCTGTTCAACCTAACACTCATTGAACTAGTTGGCAAGCAACCAAGCAGTGTACGACTTTCCATTTATGCTGATGACATCTGTGTGTGGACATCAGGTGTGACTCGACTTCAACTTCGCGCTCGACTTCAGAAGGCAGCATCAGTGACATCGTACCACTTACGCAAACAAGGGCTTGAAATCGCAAGTGAGAAGTGTGCAGTCATGGCCTTCACCAGAAAACCAATGTCCGCTTACGGCATATCAATTAACGGGCAGTTGGTATCATACAGCCGGAGTCACAGGTTCTTGGGAGTCGTAATCGACCGAAACCTGTCTTGGACACCCCACGTAAACTACGTGAAAAAGCGGCTGACTGCCATTTGTCACTTATTCAGGTTTCTTGCTGGGAAAAGTTGGGGAATGTCTGTCGAGTCTATGTTAAAGCTGTACAAGGTATTATTTACTGGATTCCTGCGGTATACCCTACCTGTTATATCTAACACGTGCAAAACGAACCTGCGCACAATCCAAAATATTCAAGCCCAAGCGCTTAGGATATGCCTTGGTTTACCCCGCTGCGCATCGACAGCTGAAACAATTGCCATTGCACAGGACTACTCGATCATGACTCACATCACCATTGAAACGATGCGTACGTACCTCAGACAACATGCAAGGAATCCTTCCCACCACTTGGCAACCCTTGCTACTGAGAGGCCCCGCACGAAATTTAGTGCAATTGTCTGTGCTCATTGTGCGTCGTTTACGTCAGGTTTTACGCCTGCAGAGAAACTGGTGTATCCTCCGTGGTGCCTGACACTTCCACAAGTACGTGTTTCAATTCCAGGAATACAGAAAAAATCAAATTTGTCTTCATCAGCCCTAAAACAATTGAGCTTGAGCCATCTGCACGAAATGTACAACAACCACGTGCACATATACACCGATGGTTCAACCACAGCGTCTGGTTCTGGTGGTGCGGTGGTGATTCCAGCTAGAGGAATCACTCTGCGAATCAGGCTGTCACACGCCACTACGTCCACAGCGGCAGAACTTGCGGCTTTGCGTGGCGCCATAGAGTACATCAAATCCCAAAGACCGAGTAAATGGGCTGTGTTTTCCGACTCAAAACCAGCCCTACAGAGCATGCAGTCAGTCCTTCGACGAGGTTGCCATGAACAATTAACTTACGAAGTTGTCAAGCTCGTTCACCACGTCACAGAAACAGGCCACAAGGTCAAGTTTCAGTGGCTTCCTGGCCATTGTGGGATTAGTGGCAATGATTCCGCAGACAACGCGGCTCGCACATCGCACCAAGAAGAACACACCCTTCCGATTCCTTTGTCAAGGACTGACTCTGCACAGCAACTTCGTCACCTGGCACGTAGTCTGAGTCTGCAGGAGTGGAACACCCCAAGCATAAGACATACGAGACTATACCAAATAAACCCTCGACTGGAACTTCGACCTCCATCCGGACTTCGTCGACGTGAAGCTTCACTTCTTTGTCGCCTTTGGTTGGGGGTTGCCTTCACAAAAGCATATAGAAACCTCATCGGACTGACCGACAATGCGGAATGCGACGTCTGCTGCACCAAAGAGGACATCGACCATCTGATATGCCATTGCCCTCGATTTGCCTCTGAAAGACAGAAGCTTTCGGACACATTGCGACAATTGGACGATCGGCCACTCTCTGTGCAGATGCTACTAAAACACCGTCATCGCCTTTCATCGGCTCAAAAAGCAGTCAAAGCTGTCTTGTGCTTTTTGAGGACTACAGGCCTATGTGACCAACTTTAACTTTTGTGTAGTGCCACCGCTGTATACGCGCCAGCTGATTGACTGCCAATGCTCCTTTTTTTCTCTCTTTCTCTTCTCTTTCCTCTGTCTCTCTCTTATCTTTATGCCCCCTTCCTATTCCCCCAGCGTAGGGTAGCAAACCGGGCATGTGCCTGGTTAACCTCCCTGCCTTCCCTCTTGTTGTTTACACCCCCCCCCCCTATTCACTCTCATGGTTCAGTCCCGCGGTTACTACCTTTCCTAAGTAGACATATTCCTTTTAAAACTTCCAGCGTCTCTCCGCTTATCGCAAAGCGTTAGTGGTTTGCTGAGACTGCTGCGCATAACTTTAGTTTTGTGCATATTAATTTCCAGAACTATCTCTTCTGCTTTCCATGTCCAGCTCAGCAATCATGAGCTTAATTCGTCCCCAGATTTACTCATCAAGGCAATGTCATCAGCGAATCGCAGGTTACTAAGATACTCTCCATTAACTCTTATCCCAAATTCTTCGCAATCTAGGGCTTTGAAACCCTCATGTAAACACGCGGTGAATAGCATTTCAGAGATAGTGTCTTCCTGCCTTGAACTCTTCTTTATTGGGGTTCTGTCGCTTTGTTTACGGAGAATTATGGTGGCTGTGGATCCGCTGTATACAATTCCAGTATGTTTATGCAGGATTCGTTGATGCTCTGATCCCATAGTGCCTGCATCACTGCTAATAGTTCGACTGAGTCAAATGCCTTCTTGTAACCTATGAAGGCTATTTATAGGGGCTGGTTGTGTTCCGCGCATTTCTCTATCACCTCATTGTTAATGTGAATATGGTGCATTGTCGAGTAGCCTGTAAGAAATCCTGTTTGGTGCTTTCATTTATTGAATTCTAATGTTAACCTAATCTACTTAGCTATTAACTGACAAGGCTATTGATATTACGTAGGCAAGGAAAAGGAAAATAGGAGGAAAAGAACGGCAGGGAGGTTAACTAGTCTATAGGCAGCCGGTTTGCTACCCTGTACATGGGAGGGGGATGGTGGAGATGAAACATAGGGGGTATAGAGGGAAGAGTGCTAAACACAGCACATTAAGCAGCACACGCGCGCTCATACAGTCATAGTCCGGTCTTGTGTTTCGTGGTGTGTGTGACATTGCTGTTACAGCCGCTTGCTCAAGTCCGTGTCGCGTAGGAATTTCAACAGTGCTTTTGTCGCCTTCTGTTGCGATGTATTCTCTCGGATACTTGAAAGAATATTGTCCACAGACATTTGGCTGTTGTCGATGCGTGCAAGAACGGACGCCAGTGACTGTAGCTGGATGACATACAACGGACAGTCACACAGGATGTCGTGTAGCGTCTCTTCGCAACGACAGGCATCACAGAGAGTGTTGTCGGCCATTCCTATGATAAATGAATCAGACTTTGTAAATGTCACCCCTAGCCATAAGCTATGAAGAAATGTGGCTTCTCTTCGGTCGAGCCCAGTGGGCATGCGGATAGCCATCAAAGAGTACAGGTGGTGTTGACGATTCATCTGGGTGGCCTGGTTGCTTGGTGGACACCACAGTGAAAAAGCGATTTCCCGAGCATGCCATCGAACATTAGTGGCAGCATCAGTCCGCAAAAGTGGTATTGCTTCTTCTCGTGTACTTTCAAGAGCTGCCCGTGCGGCAGTACCAGCATGTTCGTTCGCTATGACGCCGCAGTGACTTGGCAGCCACTGAGACGTCACATGGTGCCCTTTCTCGTGTGGAGTGCGGAGAAGGCACCGAATTTCGAAAACAAGCTGTTCGTACGGCTCGCGACGCAGTGCTGAGAGCACAGATTGTAGGGCAGCCCTTGAGTCACTGAAAATCGACCATTGTTGCGATGGTTCCTGATTGACCACACAAAGTGCAGCGCGCAAAACAGCTAGTTCTGCTGCTGTAGATGCCGTGGAGTGGTCACTCCTAAAGCTGATGGTAACACCTCTTGCTGGGACAACTACTGCACCTCGCGAACACTGGCGGTTCGTGGAGCCATCGGTATACATATGTACACTGTCTGAATATTTCTCGTGCAAAAGAAGCAGAGACAGTTGTTTTTGCACGGGCGACGAAAGCTGAGATTTCCTCCTGATCCCTGGTGCACTAAGACGCACTGTGGGTCGAATAACACACCAAGGGGGTATCGATGGTTTAGATGCAGGAGCGAAGCCCGAGGGAAGGTTCTCGTTGTACTTCACAATCATTTTAGCGAACGATGCTTGGCGCCTCTCTGAAGGCAACAGTGTAAGGTGATGACAGGGAGCACGTGCGAAGCGTCTGATGTGCGTTCTCAGGACTTCTACAGCAATGTGACTTTGTATTGGATAGTCACCAGCAGTTACAATTGTTGCCTCTGTTGACGTACATGTGGGCAGACCAAGGCACACTCTCAGTGCTTGGGCTTGAAATGCCTGTAGAACACGAACATTGGTCTCGCAGGTATTGCTCAGCACGGGCAATCTATATCTCAGGAAACCAAGAAACAGGGCTCTGTAGAGTTCCATAAGTGCGTCTACTGACATCCCCCACGTCTTTCCTGCCAAGAACTTGAACAATTGGGAAATGGCGGTGAGGCGCTTCTTCGTATAGACCACATGCGGACTCCAACAGAGGTCCCTATTAATGGTGCCCAGAAACCGGTGGGTTCTGGCTTAATAAATGGGTCACCCGCTAATTGAGATGACATAAGGGGTCATTGCTTTGCGAGTGAAGGCCACCAGCACGCATTTTTTTTTGGTGATATGCTGAGACCTTGTTTTAACAAGTAGTTGGCAGTCATAGTTGCTGCTCTTTGAAGCCGGGAACGTATCTGAGAACGTGTGACTGCCGAAGTCCAGACACAGATGTCGTCTGCGTATATTAAGATCTTAATGGTACTTGGCAAGTGTTCAGCAAGACCAATTAGTGCAAGATTGAATAGCGTCGGGCTAAGAACTCCGCCTTGAGGAACACCCCTGGAAGTATAGCGTCGCGTAGTTGGGCCGTCTTCTGTTAATACAGAGAATGACATTGCAGCCAGGTAACTCGGAATCCACCGAAAGATTTGACCACAAAATCCAACAACCACAAGAGCACGCAAAATGGCTTCATGTAGTGCATTATCATATGCGCCCCTCACGTCTAAAAACAAAGCTGTAGATAGTAACTTACGGGATCTTTCATGCTGAACGTAGATCAATGACATTGTCAATGAAAAAGCGGTCGCGTCGAAAAGCAGCCGTGAAATTCAGATAAATCTTGAAGTATTCAAGATACCACTCCAGGCGGCCGAATATCATCCTTTTTATTATCTTTCCTACGCAGCTCGCCAGTGCTATTTGGTGGTATGAAGCGAGTTCGAG
Source organism: Rhipicephalus microplus (assembly GCF_043290135.1). Taxonomy (NCBI): domain Eukaryota; kingdom Metazoa; phylum Arthropoda; class Arachnida; order Ixodida; family Ixodidae; genus Rhipicephalus; species Rhipicephalus microplus. The sequence continues at coordinate 45,920,073 of NC_134704.1, read as the reverse complement.
TGGGAATTCGCCCTGCTTCAAGATGGGTACCAAGCGGCTTACTTTCCAATCATCAGGAACATCGCAATCCTACCACAAGATGTTGTAAAGGCTCAACAGTTCTCTCCTTGCACTTTCCCCAAGATTGCACAAAGCTCGGTACGAAATACCATCTTGAACCGGACAAGTTAAATGCCTGCAGAGAGCTTGTGTCGCCTCGAGCTCCTCCATATTAAAAGCGAGGTCTGAGTACAGGGGACGTCACCTCTCACTGGAGAATCTGGACGAGTGGCTTGGTTGGCGATCCGCCCACAGAAATCTGCGACATCGTTGTATTGCTGCCCTTGAAAGAGCGCGAGCGCTTAATAGAAAACGCTGTTCTGTAAGGGTATGCAGACCTTGCACCGTTTTTTAAATGTGTGAGAGTGGCTTGCGAGGGTCTAGTGACTGGCAAAACGTTGTCCATAGTTCCGACGCTAATCTATCCATGCGACGCTGAATCTTCTTTTGCATCCTCCTGGCTTCCCTAAGATCGTGAACTGATTTTGTGGGCTGATATCGACGCTCCGCCCGGCGTCGAAGTGTTCGGAGTAGCTCCAACTCTATGTCAAGGTCGTTCCGCGCGGAAAATATTGTCATCGTGCGAGTGGCGTTTCGCGATGTGCTCTTAATTGTTTGCTCTAACCCAGATCGTAGGCCATTGCTGCAAGCATCTTCTATGACAGATTTGAAGTTGGTCCATTGGAATGCTTGAATGGCCGTCCGTGGACCACAACTAGACAAGCCTTTGATTTTAAGGTAGGTTGGAATGTGATCACTTCCTCGTGTCTAAACATCTGCGAACCACTGGACGTATCTCGCGAGGGAGTTGGAGTCAAAAACAAGGTCGGGACAGCTGCCGTATGTCACCCCTCGGAGAAAAGTGGGGCTATAGACCGTCGTTCAGGAGAGTAAAGCCATAGTCGTAGGCGATGTTTGCTAACCTGCATCCTCTTGCATTTGTCCGCGTACTTTCTCATGCGTGATGGTGCGCATTGAAATCACCTATGATGACCCATGGTTCAGAACAAACTCTCAAAATATCCGTTAATCTTCCGGAATCGAGATTATTCGAAGATGATATATAAACGCCTATTAGAGTAAACATGAGTTTGTTCTTTTTCACAGTGATGCAGACATACTGATTGTCAGCGTGAGGCGCAATTGGTTGCACAACATACGTCAGTTCATTTGATATTGATTGACATATGGGGTTTAACGTCCCAAAACCACCATATGATTATGAGAGACGCCGTAGTGGAGGGCTCCGGAAATTTCGACCACCTAGGGTTCTTTAACGTGCACTCAAATCTGAGCACACGGGCCTACAACATTTCCGCCTCCATCGGAAATGCAGCCGCCGCAGCCGGGATTTGAACCCGCCACCTGCGGGTCAGCAGCCGAGCACCTTAGCCACTAGACCACCGAGGCGGGGCACATACGTCAGTTCACGACGAGCAAATACGGTGATTTCGCTGCACGCACCGTTTCTTGAAGACATGACAGCATCGTACCCCGAAAGTCTTATTGGTTTTGACAAATTGGGTTTACAATTGACGATGAGTGAAAACACTTTGGTATACACAAAGTGACAAAAATCTGAAAGGCATGATTTTGCTCCTCTGGCGTTCCATTGGATGACGGATTCAGCCTTGATTTTTTTACGAAATGATGAGGTGTGTGTAGCCATCTTCCCAATTGAGAGATTCAAGCACTGTGCTTATGGCGTCCAATACTGCAAGTGCGCTACGAGCAGATGCTGTCTTCATGTCGACTAATATCGCTCCGATGACTTCCATGAGGGAACGCAGCACCGAGATCACTCTGTATAGCACCTCCTTTTAAATGGGTTTACCAGCGAGTGTAGTGAGCCCGGCAGTGCTAAAACATTTCAATTCATCCTTTGATGGCAAGTACCAGTTCTGTGGAGAGGTGGCTGACACCAACCACACAGTTTGGCACCCCAACCCCGACCCTCCAATAGAGAACTGAGAGAAGGCCCTGCTCAGTTGCCAAGACCTGATGACCCAAAGGGCTCTCGTTCGATGGACGCCGGTAGCGTTGCTTGTAAATGGAGCTCCTGAATAGAAATTGCATCTAGTACTGTCAGGCGAGGAAGCCAATATAGCCCCAACCCAATCACCTCTCCGTAACCATTTATAAGTTATTAAATGTTTGACCACCACCACTGGTCGTATGTCTATTGCGGTGCATGAAATTTCATTGTGTTTAAGTTGAATGAAATTATTGGAGAAGCTTTTGTGCTTCACTCGCTGCGCGAACCTGGTACTTGGGTTTCACCAGCATTACTCGCAGTCAACCTGTTTCCGTGCGAATTCTCAAGCTCTCGTACAAGAATGGTGCTTTACGGCACATTCCGTTGAACAACCAACGATTTTTTCATCGATTCCTTTCACTTTCCTCTACGACTACTCGATGCATCGAGCATCATGCCTTGTGGGTCACATCCGGGCCACTCGGGCGCGGTATATTGCGCATTTAGAAGCACTGGCCTTTTTTGCTAGAAGGTGCGTGCTCTGCGCTCCCAAAATATTTCCGGCTCAGGTATATACAGCCCACGGCTTCCGAGAAGAAAACATTGTGTTTTGAAAACGGTGCTTTGTGACGTAGCCGTTAATCGCGTGTTTTTCGAGTGTTAATGCTTACGCAGGTTGTAATCAAAAGCGCTGACGTTTTGTGAATCTTACCTCAGCGCTTTTTGCTTCAATAACAATACTGAAAGGCTGACAAATACGCACTACAGAAAATTGTGTCGTGCGAGCACTCGGTACAAATAGACCATTGCGGAGTTTCATTTCATTTTTTTATTAGCTAAATTTAGCAGGTAGGGTGAGACCGGAAGACGCCAAGGAAGTTCGTTTTCAGAGCACGTATGTGTTACAACACCTAAAATACGTGAGGGCACTACATTCTGTCCGCGAAAATAAACGGAGACCTATAGCTTTTATCTTGCTGCCTCGTACTGGTGAAATTCGATTGAGAGATGGTAAACTTTTAATAGCACAAGTAGAAGAGAACGGTAAAAAATACAGACACGCACCCTATGTGCCTCTCGTCTTCGACGCCCTCGTCTGGTTGTGTTCCTAAATGTCTAACTACTAGTAATTAACGCTTAATGCCGCAATGTGTAATAGCCCTCATTGGCGATCACAGCCCCCCCCCCCCCAAAGTGAAAAAGGCGTCAGGTCCTACGTACCTTGGGAATTGATGTTATGCGAAGCATGCGGATGAAGGTGAATGTGTTTGATTTTTCGCTATTGCGCGAGACATTATGAAGCGGCGCCTTATATATATGTACGAATCTACGAACACACATACGTTAAACAGCCACGTATGTTTTCGGCGCTTAATATATATATACGAATCTACGAACACACATACGTTAAACAGCCACGTATGTTTTATATTAGCAGTTGTTTACAGCTGAGTAACGATGCCATTGGCAACATGGGTATTATTATAACACCAGAAGTGGTAAGCTGATATGCAGCGCTGGTGTTTGCGCTGATGCGCGTGAGGATGGTAGCCTTCAACACTGCTACACAAATCAACTTCAGCGCATGGCGACTAACTACAATTTACAAATGACGACTGTACCATAGGAGTGTATATGTGTTGTATGGAACGTTCAACCTTCCAGCCAAGAAGCAGTGAAGACGCTGATGAAATTTCTGCGCTCCACCAGACTCGCTAAATGACTGTGACATTGCCGTGCTTGAGTTTGTGCGCGTTTCTTTTTTTTCTTTAACCATTCCTTCCCCTACTTTTTCCTCCATATCTTTTTCACACCAATTTTCCTATCCCCAGTGCAGGGTAACAAGCCGGAAAATTTCTTCTGGTTAACGTCCCTGCCTTTCACTCCACCTTATTCTCTCTCTTTTATATAAAATTGGATAGCCAGAACTGCAGTGACAATCAACGTTACACGAACACTAGGATCTATATGTAAATTATATCGAAGGCCTGGCATGGCTCTGTGGTAGAATACTTGATTGCCACGCAGAATGCTCGAGTTCGATTCCATCTGGGAGACTGACACTTATCGTTTGCATTCGTCCGGTCAACGCTGTCTATGGCAGCTTATTTTCTTAACGCTCGAGCGTTTAAGTTACCCACGTGTATTCTCGCCATCCCTGGGGTAGATATTAGATGTCTATGCCATGCCATATACCCGTATGTCAGTGGTACATACCTGTCTCCGGGGATGTGCTACTGTTTTTTCGAAACTGATTGATGACGTACGCTACTAGATTGTGGCATTATTGATGTCATGACCAGTGCGTCATATTCGTGAAACCATATTGTTCCCTTCATGCTAAGTTTTCTGTTCCCCCAGGTCAAGGGGTGATCATGAGAGCACCCAGACGTAGGCGGTCGACAGACAGACAACAGACAGACAGATATATAGATGCCAAAATTGCTTGCAGAACGCAAAGAAATGCTTTGAATTTAAAAAAGAAGATTTGCCAAGGTGATTGATTACGTACTCTGACGAACGAAATTGACCCCTTGTCATCCCGTTCCGCTCTCCAATGTCTGCGTAGAATTCAGTGCACTCACTGGTACAAAAGGAGGGAGAGGCAGAACGCTTAGAGCATGCTGTGAATTCCTGTAACATAGCTCACTCGTTTTACACGGATTCGGGAATTTTTGGTAATAGTATATTCTTCAGGCAATAAAACTTTTTAATGAAGCCGTTCGATGATTACTTGCAAAACTGTAGCAAGTTCTCTTTCATACATCCAAACGTTATATAGGGTATCCCAGCTTTCACGCAGTAAGACAAAGAGGAATAATGTTATGTGAAGCCAACCTGTTACATATAGTTCTTAAAACACCACAGCAGGCACTACAAGTTTACTCATTCACGGGGTTTAACTAGTTACTTATAATTAAACCTTCATCTATTTACCAAAAAAATCTGCGTCAAGGTCAATGCACGTTGCATTGGCATCTAACTATGCAATTATCAATAACGCACTAGCCCACATCGGGAAGTAGTGCCTTTTAACGGCTCACTGTGAGGTAGCGAGTATCGAAGAAAATATGCAGAAATATCTGCAAGAAGGAAGCAAGGGAAAAAAATTGCCCGCAGCTTCCCTCGGGGGAACACTGAGGAGGATGCGGAGCTTATAATTGGTTAACGGGGTGTTAAAGTGCGACTTACTTGGGTCGATGGCTAAATTGGTTAACGTGGTTGTGAAATGGGGTGTTAAATTGCGACTTACTTGGGTCGATGGCTAAATTGGTTAACGTGGTTGTAGGAGGGGGTGTTAAATGAGTGAACACGTACACACGTATGCGAAAGGACGGCGCTGGACGAAGGGACGTCGATCATTGTGTTTATGGATTCGTTGGAATTCATTTCACCGCGACCTTGGACGTCGACGCGCCGTACAAACCAACCGACGAGCGGCAACTGAGCGAGCGAGCGCCGACCTTGAGTATATATACAGCGCGACGGCGCATGCACTGTCAGCTGTTGAATGTTCTCGAAGGAGAAGCGCGCGCGCGGCACAGATGGCGACGGCGCGACGGCGCATGCGCTGTCAGCTGTCGAATGTTCTCGAAGGAGAAGCGCGCGCGGCACAGATGGTGGGCGACGGCGCGACGGCGCATGCGCGCGCGTCAGCTGTCGAATGTTCGAGAAGCGGTGCAGAGGGCGCGGACGGCGCGGACGGCGCGGACGGCGCACTACAAGGCGCGAGTATAAGATGCTTCCGCATCTAAAAATGGCAGCATATCTACGGGGTGAATGATGGAGAGTGGGGCGAAGCATCCGTCCGTCCATTCGTTCTTGCTTCCGTCCGTCATACGTCCGTCTGTGTGACCGTCCATGCGTCCATCCACCCGTCCATGCATGTGTCTGTTCGTGCGTCCCTCCCTGTGTTCGTCCATGCATCCACCCCTGCGTCCGTCCATGCGTCCATTCGTCCATGCAGCCATCCGTGTGTCCGTCCATCTGTCTGTGTGTCCGTTCGTCCATCTAGTCAACACTCCAAGTACCACCATGCTGCACCTTTCCATCATATATGCCGCATATAGAAGGATCACAATCGATTGCACATTCCAAGGGCTAAACGAGAGGTGGCACACGCACACTTTCTTACGGCTTGCGCTTCGTGTCTACTTCCCAGCTTTAACCACCTCGGGTTCATGGTATATACTAGTTCACTGTATTCATGGCACTTCGGCCCAACGCTCACTAAATCTTTCTAAAGCCAGGGAGGTTACGCCCAGCGAGTATAACGTAGCAACCCTTTCTTGTCAGAGAGTGCTCAATATACATGCCAATGGCTGCTAATGGGGAATGAGAGACAGGAGAATTCGGCTTTTAGTTAACGCGCACGCTGCGAATTTTTTTACTGTTCAACAACGCACAGGAGAAATCTCCCACCGGCACCACCTTGCAGGTCATAGCGTAAGACATGTTACGCACTACAACGTGGGACAAACGGGTGCCGCTTTAAAGAGCTTTGACCCTAAAACTTTATTGGGCAAGTGGGCCCAATAAGAATAAGAAGAAGAAGTGTGTTTTGAATAGGAGCTACTTCTGCTAACTCCGGCGTATTTCAGTTGTAAATTAAGTCTGTTGATCAGTTTCCGCTGCTACCTTGGAGGGGATGGAAGTAGACCACCCCGGGCGCCTGCCGGCACCAGCGGCGTCAGCGGCGACCGCCTCCAGGAAGCGGATGGGACAAGCGAGCGACAGCGACAGTGAAGATACTCATGCTTACTATCTCAGCAGTGAGGACTTCTCAGATGACGGTTTTCAACCTGTGCTGAGCCGCAAGGCGAAGAGAAGGAACATGAGGACATCCTCATCCTCAACTATTCAAACTGTAAGCGAAGCGCCAAAATCGAACACTTATACCATCCTGTTTCTGCCTGCACTTCCTACCGTCAGCATGAAACGCCTTAACAGACAGTCTGTGTCGATGTCTCTGGAAACGCTCGTGCCAAATGAGATCACGGACATAAGAGTGAACGCCAGAAAGAATATACTGGCTGTTGACGTTTTGCACGCAAGTGCGTTGGGCGTTCTACGCACTGTAACTGACTTGGACGGCAACCAGGTGCGCTCTCATGTTCCCTTGGGATGTGATGTAGTAACCGGCGTGATCTACGACATTGATGTCGCTATTTCCAATAAGGACTTACAACTTCTTGTCAAGTCAACAACTGATACTCCATTTGTTCATGTCACCCGGCTAGGCAAGTCTCGCTGTGTGAAGATTGCGTTTAAGAGCACATCACTCCCCTCTCATGTGAAGGTGGGGTACTTCAGACATGCTGTGCGGCCTTTAATTCCGAAGCCTCTCCAGTGCCGTAAATGCATGAAACTAGACATGTGAGCAGCGTCTGCGAGAATTCGGTGGTATGCCACCGCTGCGCCGAGCACCATGAAGCGGATAACTGCGTCGCAACTGTTAAGAAATGCTCTAATTGCAAAGGATCCCATGAAGCCACATCGAAGGACTGCCCGCGGATTCAGAAGGAAATTGCCATCTTGAAGGAGATGGTGCGCGATCACTCATCTCATCGAGAAGCCGCAGCTAAAGTCAGAAGGCGTCGTTCACGTCGACGTCGGTCTTCGAGGACGCCCGCTACCTCCTCGACACGTTTGCGTGATCCCTCATCAGTACCACCTCCTTTGCCTCCCAGATCACATGCCGTGGGAAAGGCTGTAAAGGACAAAGCCAGTGAGCATACCCTAACTGCGACAGAGTGGCCTGCACTTCAAGGGGAAGCAGCATCAAGCGAACCGAAGGAGCTTCATGACGGCCAGTCCGCGCTCCCGGTTCGAGATCTTTCCAACCAAGGCAGGCAAGTGACTGCAATCGTGCCGGTTCGAGATCTCTCCAACCAAGACAGGCAAGTGGCTGCAATCGTGCAATCATTAATTGCCACGATTCGCACGCTACTGAGCAGCATACAATCTCCGTCTGCTAAGAGTGCACTGCAAATACTGGATGCACTGAATCCAGTTCTTGCTAACTTCGTATAAGCACAATGGCTCAACAAAATCTCATCTTCCGCACTAAAGTTAAATGTGCGTCGATTTTTCAGTGGAATGCCAGAGGCATGAAGTCCCGTATCTCGGACTTTCGCCAATTTGTTCGGGCCAATCAATTCCCTATACTTGTCATATGTGAACCAAACGTATCAACGCCTTATAGATTGTCCGGTTATGAAGCTTTTTGTTCAGCCGCTTGCGAAGAACGAAGCAAAGTAATTGTTTACATTCGCACAGACTTGACTTATCTTTCGCACCCAATAAGTTCAAATGACGACAATCAGTACGTGTGTCTTCGTGTGAAGAAGAATGCAGTTTCGTTCACGCTTATTGGTGGATATATATCTCCGTCATCGCGATTTGACTGTGACACATTAAAAGACATCCTAATGAGAACCGATGGGCCTTGGATCATCACCGGTGACTTCAATGCCCATCACATGCTTTGGGGGAGCTCTAGGATGAATGCCAGGGGCCGGAACCTTGTTACATTCGCTTCCGATTACGACCTTTCCATCATGAACGATGGTACCCCCACGTATCTGCGGGGTCTCACGTATGGCAGTTGCCTTGACCTGACATTGGTGTCACGGTGCTTCTCTCACAAAGTTAAGTGGTTTTGTGATATTGAAACTCATGGGAGTGATCACATACCCACCTACGTGACGATCGATGGTATCATAAAAAAATTCTCTTCCGGTGTTGCAATTGGCACTGACTGGTCGATGTTTGCATCGCGTGTTGAGAACGCTTGCCAAGAAGGCCTCGCCTGCAGCCTGGAAAATACCATAGTGGAAGCTATGCAAGCGTCTAAATGCAAATTACCATTTTCGTCTAAAGTAACACAGTTTGACATCGAACTGGAAAAATTACGAGCTATACGAAGGCGTGCGGAACGACGATACAGACGCACAAGATCAATTTACGATCTGAGGGAAGCAAGGCGGCTCCAGAAAAAGATTCAACGACGCATTTACAAACTGGAGAGCGAACGCTGGAAAGCATTCTGCGAATCTCTAGACCCTCATAAACCGCTGTCATATATCTGGAGAACAGTTCGTGGTCTTCGCTCCTCTCCACAACAACGGCACCCTTTTAAAGCTTTGGCACTCCATCATGGAAAAACAGAACTTGAGGTGGCTGAAGAATTTTGCACGAGAGTTGCCGGGAATATTATGAACGAGAGCATCGACGCCGTGATCGTTCCTGAGACGCGATTACCAGAAATGGACACTCCGTTCACCATGGAAGAACTGGAAGATGCGTTAGTCGCTTCTAAGCGCATGTCATCGCCAGGTCCTGATGGTATTACTTATAGTGCGTTGGGACACCTTGGACAAAAAGCTAGAAAAGAACTTTTAACATGCTTCAACAACTCCTGGCTCAGCGGCAGTGTTCCCCGAGAATGGAAAATAAGTCGATTAATACCACTTTTGAAATCGGGAAAATCACCATTGGACTTGACAGCGTATCGCCCTATTGCCCTCGCAAGCTGCCTCGGAAAAGTGATGGAAAGAATGGTTATATTTCGTCTCGAGTGGTACTTCGAACGATACACCAAATACCCTTCTTGCATGGCAGGCTTTCGTCGGGGCCGCTCCTCCATTGACTGTGTCATTGATTTATCGACATTTGTTCAACAAGAAAAAAGTCGCAAGCGCATATCAGTGGCACTCTTTCTTGACGTGAAGGGTGCATATGATAATGTAGCTCACGATTCCATCCTCACTTCTCTCGCAGCAATGGGCATTGGTGGACAAATGTTTCAATGGATAAAATACTATATAACTGGCAGGGGTTTCTTTGTGCAAACAGATGAGGGTAAAACTGCTGAACATTACGCCTACTGCGGAGTACCTCAGGGAGGTGTTTTAAGCCCCACATTGTTCAATGAGGCCCTCATCGGTCTGGTGAAGGTTCTGCCAAAGTCGGTGTGCCTATCCATATACGCCGATGATATTTGTCTCTGGAGTGCTGCAGTTACTCGCCCTCAGGTGCGTGCACGAATACAGCGGGCAGCAACCCTCACAACCGCCTACCTTCAGAAACAAGGCCTAAATATATCAACTGTGAAGTGCGCGTTGATGGCATTTACACGCAAACCAATGACGCCATACCCTGTTTACATCAATGGGCAGAGTGTCAAATATGCACGGACGCATCGTTTCCTGGGCATAATTATCGACAGAAGTCTTTCGTGGAGCCCACATTGTGCCTACTTGAAGAAGAGACTGCTATCTATTGTGCATATCATGAAATTCTTGTGCGGTAAAGCATGGGGAACTTCTGCGGCCTCCATGCTACAGCTGTACAGGGCCATATTTCTGGGTCTATTGCGCTACAGCTTGCCGGTGCTGACTAACACTTGCAAATCGAATACTCATTCATTGGAGAGTTTGCAGGGTCAGGCACTGCGTATCTGCCTAGGACTGCCCCGATGCGCTTCTACTTATGCCACAATCATGCTTGCCAAAGACCATCCGGTCAGGACATATATAGTTGTGGATTGCCTCAGAGCGCACATTCGACATGCTAGCCGTGTCCCCGACCACCACTTGGCCCTTCTACCTTCCGAAAGACCACGTGCTACTTTTTCAGACATCATAGCCAAGCACCTAAACAGCATTCCATCAGGATATACGCCAGCTGCGAGAACGGCATGCCCTTTGTGGTGCCTCGACCAGCCGCAAGTACGTCTAGAAATTCCGGGAATCAAAAAGAAAAGCCGTCACTCCAGAGTAGCATTGAAGCAAGCAACACTGCTATTATTACATGAGTTGTACTTAGACCGAACGCAGATATACACTGATGGGTCCGTCTCATCCAGCAGCTCATCAGGTGCCGCTGTAATTCCGGCTGTAGAAATGACAATCAAGTTTAAGTTGTCGCATATGACTACATCTACGGCACCAGAGCTTGCTGCTATAAGGGCTGCTTTACAATATCTCGTTCAAGAACGTCCAGGAAAATGGGTCATATTCTGTGATTCGAAGGCAGCGCTTCAGAGTTTGCAGTCTACCATGCGTAGGAGGAGCCATGACCAACTGGTAGAAGAAATAAGACATTGCCATCATGAAGCTCTAGCACGAGGGCATGATATTATATATCAATGGCTGCCTGGACATATCGGTATTACCGGAAATCACTTAGCCGATGATGCAGCCCGCTCAGCCCATGAAGAAACCCGTGTAGTCCCGATTCCTCTATCAAGGAATGATGCAGCAAGACAACTTTACCTGCTGGCTCGAGATCTCACACGCACGTTCTGGTCGTCTACCACCTTCCAAAGGTGTCAATTTTATGAACTGGATCCTTCGCTCAAGCTAAAGCTACCATCACACCTTTCCCGCTCCGATGCGACACTGTTATGCCGCCTTTGGTTGGGTGTTGCATTCACAAAGGCGTACTCCTTTCGCATTGGTATGGCAGACACTCCTACATCTGACTACTGCGGAGATGAAGAGACCATCGAACACGTCCTGTGCAGCTGCGCTTGCTACGACACACAGCGATGCCAGCTACGGATGGTTTTGAATCGACTTGACCCCGGACCATTTTGTGTGCAGAAGATACTAGGACCTTGGGCATCTGCCTCAGTTGCGCAGAAAGCAACTAAAGCACTGCTACTTTACCTTAAGTCAACAAACCTGAGCGACCGCCTGTAAACTGTGTGTGCTCCCCGAGTGTGCTCGTGATTGTGTGTACCTTCTCATCTTTCTGCAACCTCTTTTCTCCCCTTTATCCCCTCCCCAGTGCAGGGTAGCAAACCGGATGTGCGTCTGGTTAACCTCCCTGCCTTTCCTTGCATCTTTATATCTCTCTCTCTCTGGGCTGTTGTGGCTCGGGGTTCTGAGTCGTATCCCACCGCTGCCACCAGTTGTTGCGAATCCCTCCGCTGATCACCAGTTGTTGTGATCCCGGGGTGCTGTGGTAGCGTGGTGTAGCTTCGGGTTGAGGAAACGACCGCTTACAAGATGGGGATACGAAAAACAAACAGGTTTATGGCACTATTTACAAGTATTTACAGCATGAGGTTAAGAGTTCGCAAACCACGAACGTGGTGGTTGAACCGCTACACAGTTCAGAGCCATCACAAACTACGAACGTGGTGGTTGAACCTTTACTTGGTCCAGAGCGACGTCCCGCACTCGGCGGCGTCCTTATAAGCCCTGTCGGGCTCCTCCTTCTTGCGGGGAACACCAATCACACACACACAATAGGTGAAAGGTACGAGCAGGCACGGCGCACATGAATATCCAATTTCGAGTCAAGATCACTGCACTTAAAGGTGGCGCCAGAGAGGCTCTTGCTCGTCGTGTATGTCGCTGGACGAGGGGTCCCAAGCTTCGGACAGCAGACATCAAACGGTCCGCCAAACGGTCCGCTCAATTAACCGGGCACTTTGTGGCGGCGGTCGCCGTTCCTTCAAAGGAATACGCTCTTTGTTGTCCCCTCCGGAACGGCTTACAGCTTCGTGGCGACAGGACGTCTCATCCGACGGCTAGCAGGGACAAAAGCTGGCGAGCATAGACATTCGGCGAGTCGGCTACTTGTCTGAGGATTAAAAGAGCGCCGCTCCTCGACGCTGGTTCCAAGAAAACCTGGGTTCCAGGCGTGGGAACGCGGCCCGGCTACGCTTCTCAGCGACAGCATGGCGCCTGCTGACGCCGGTCATAACAGCTTCCCCCTCGCCAGATGAGTCACGGAGGGCAGCGGTCAACACTGCTGCTCGCAGGGACGACGAAAGGGTCCGTAGTCGAATCCCAAGAACTCGCCTTCGCTTGTGGCATGGTCTGAGTAAAGGCCGAATCTTCGACACCGTTTCTGAAACTGGACCACATGCACAAGCAAGCACTCGGCCCCCTTCGAACAAACCAAGCCAAAAGAGGGATGACAAACCAATTTTAATTACTAGCTTTAACAAAAGCTCACTCTCAGAACTCTCAGGACTCACTTGAGCTGAAAAACCAGACGTGCTACCTTACAAATTTACATAATAAGATGCACGACAAAAAAAAACTAAAATATCAATTTTGATACACCAAGAGCACTCCAGAATGGTTTAGAAAGAGCGACGGAGCACGCCAGCGTTTCCATTCAATTTGCCCTTTTCCTAATGCCAAAATGATATTTTCGAAGAATCAAGCTCCGCCTCACAAGGCGACTGTTCTTCGATGTCATGGTTTGCAGCCAAGGGGACAATGGCCTGTATCTACTTTAAATTTAGCCCTCCCCTGAGATAACACTGCCACTGATGAATGCTCTACACAATGCAGGCGCACTCCTTTCCTGAAGCGCAGTACGTTTATCTCACGAGAGCCCAAATTCTGGCGCAAGCAACGCGCAGCTTTGCTTGATACCATTGTCGTCCTGATATAAAACGGCTGTCTCCTTCTTTTCGTCACTGACTACTTTCATCGGTTCTGTCCCGCTGAGAGCATCAGTCAGGAACTCGGGTTCAGTGAGCGCTAATTTTGTCCGAACGTCCGTCTTTGTTTACGGCCGCCCATAATTGTCTACCACTGAGACATAAAGCTATCTAGCTTTTCTGAATCTTTGGCCTACACTGTGGCCAAAATACTCTTAATTTTCTCAGAATTAAAAAAGCTTACTGTTTCGCTCATATGATCACTTGACCAATCGCTCTTAAAAATATAGCCAACAAAACATTGCTTTTTAAAAGGTTCATTTGGTTAAAGTTACCAGCTTATGCAAACGCTTCTGAGAGAAGAAAAAAGACACTGAGCTCTCCTGAGCTTTTTAATTACTACTCTCATTCCTACAGCGTTGCAAGTTACATGGCACTACTAACCAAAAGCTTAATCCTTCACAATTTGTCTTAATGTTCATTCGAACGTTACGTTGTAACACACAGTGTACAACCCAAAAGTAATCCTAGGTGAAATACTCATCAAAAGCACCTCACAACAATTGCACAGGTTTTATGCTGAAATAGTGCACTAGAATGTTCTCAATACTACTAGTGCGTAACGACAACTCTACCGTGTCGCGCCAAACTTAATCAATTTATGAAATCATTCGGTTTAAGCTAACATCTTCCTCAAATGCTCATTCACGCCACATCCCCATGTCAGTGAAGGCATACGATGTCACACTAAACCTTTGAAAAAAACTAGAAAAATGACACACTTTCTCTGTTTTTACCTTACGCAAATTTTCGCACGTGATTAAACTGATTCGATTTTCAGCCTTTAATTCGGCGGTTTTCCTTTTGAAAAATTTACACCGCATTAAGCTTACCAAATTTAAAAAGGCTCAAATCTGCAATTCCAATGCAACACTGAGTAACAATATTTGACACGCCTGTGCAAAAGTTACTCGAACTGACCGTTCCCCCTTTTCTCAACTAGATTCCTCTTGAATCGCACCCGATGGGGTCGCGATCCCGGCGGTTTTCGAGCACGACAGAGACTACAAAATGCACAAACTCTAAGCAGTGCACTGCCGTCACACCTCAATTTCAACTTCGGCCTATTCCCCGCAGGAATTTGCAAGTGACGCCAGTAGCTGGTGGGGAGCCTGTGCCATTTCCTCTTTGTGTTCACCCCTACGCGGTATTTAGCCACTCTGCCCTTCCGACTTTGAGCCTTCGGGCAAGGCCGCTTTCCCGAAGTTGTCGAACGCAACCGCGCTTTTCGTTGGGGTAATGCACCTCGTTTCCCCCCTCTGCACCTGGCTTGCCGCTTGTACCTCTCGGAACGCCACCATGGGCGTTTCCTGGAACGGATTAACGGCCTACCCTCTCGTCTTTCTTGTGACTGAGTGGGGCTTGTCCTAGGCTTGCGCAGTGACGAATGCCTCCGCTTCTTCCTTTTTCTGCGATGTTTGCAAACCAGCGCGGTATTATCGCTGCACTGCTGAAGTGTGGCGCTCTTGCTCTCATCAGCCACTGCGCTAACCATGCCTAAATTTGACAATGTCGAAAGGTCCCCCTGAGGCACGAAGAAGGTTTCCAGCTTCTTACTGGGCCCATTAGGGCTGCTGGCACCCTCTTCATCCACGCAAGGAGAGTCTTTCGACATCGTCCCCACCTCCAGACCGGCCACGGCCTCGTTCTCTACATCATTTACACAGACGCATTCGAGAATATGAGGGCCCTTCTCTGGCGCAATCTGTTCCTGTCGCGCTTTATGAGGCGCCTCAACTTCCGGCGCTTTGCGACACGCCTCGCTTTCAGACTCCGGTCTGAGTCTTTCTTTCTTTTTGTTAGCAGAAGTTCCAAATTTTCTGATCAGCTCTGCTTTGATAACTTCATAGTTGTTCGCGTGCTGCTCACTGAGTCGCGCAACAACATCCGCTGCCTCGCCGGGCAGAACCGTGCGTAGCTTCTGAGACCAAGTGTCTCGCTCACACTTCAGTTCACTACACTTTCGTTCAAAGAGTCTAAGATACAGGCCCATATCCCATGATACCTCATATGGCTGCATGTACCTAGACATCTCGAACTCAGCCTCATTTTCGAGAAGTACTCCTTGCTGGCGTCCCAGCCTCTTACTCAATTCATAGTCTTGTTTGAAAAACTTTAGCTTGAGGCTTTCTCTTTCGTCTTCACTCTTTCCTTCCATCTGAGCTGCTCTTAGTTTTTTTTTCGATGATGAGGTCCCATTCTTCGCTTAGTTCCTCATCATCAGCCCCCAAATCATTAATCGCTTGAATGATTATGGGTTTTCGTGCCAAACCCTTTGTATCGATCCCCAATTCCTCACACAACAGCAACAAGTCTGACTTCTGCAGCTCCCGTAAGTCCATGATCGTACTGAGTGCTCGCTACTTCCAAAATAACTTTCCGAAACGGCGAAACTGAGTCTTTCGGCAAAGTTAACTACCAGTTCTAAAATTTAACCCTCTTTTAGAACCTGGTTCACTCAAAGGAAAAGCCAAGCACTCACCCATACGTGATCCATGTCTCGAGCCAGCTGCTTCTCCTGGGCCGACTGTTGTTGTTCCTTGTAGCTTCGAATCCGACCGTTGCCAACAGTTGTTGGGACTCGGGGTGCTGAGTCGTATCTCACCGCTGCCGACCAGTTGTTGATGGGGATCCCACCTCCGGTTGACAAAGGAAGAAGCAGGACGTTGGAGGATGCGAAAAACAGACAGGGTTTAAGGCACTATTTACAAGTATTTACAGCATGAGGTTAAGAGTTCGCAAACCACGAACGTGGTGGTTGAACCGCTACACAGTTCAGAGCCATCACAAACTACGAACGTGATGGTTGAACCTTTACTTGGTCCAGAGCGACGTCCCGCACTCGGCGGCGTCCTTATAAGCCCTGTCGGGCTCCTCCTTCTTGCGGGGAACACCAATCACACACACACAATAGGTGAAAGGTACGAGCAGGCACGGCGCACGTGAATATCCAATTTCGAGTCAAGATCACTGCACTTAAAGGTGGCGCCAGAGAGGCTCTTGCTCGTCGTGTATGTCGCTGGACGAGGGGTCCCAAGCTTCGGACAGCAGACATCAAACGGTCCGCCAAACGGTCCGCTCAATTAACCGGGCACTTTGTGGCGGCGGTCGCCGTTCCTTCAAAGGAATACGCTCTTTGTTGTCCCCTCCGGAACGGCTTACAGCTTCGTGGCGACAGGACGTCTCATCCGACGGCTAGCAGGGACAAAAGCTGGCGAGCATAGACATTCGGCGAGTCGGCTACTTGTCTGAGGATTAAAAGAGCGCCGCTCCTCGACGCTGGTTCCAAGAAAACCTGGGTTCCAGGCGTGGGAACGCGGCCCGGCTACGCTTCTCAGCGACAGCATGGCGCCTGCTGACGCCGGTCATAACAGGGCCCAATAAAGGCCACTACACGGCGATCACATTGCGCGTCTGTGTCCAGACACTCTCCAGCCTAATCACTTCGGGCTTAAGGGTATCACTTAAAAATCACTTTGGTATTAAGAGTAATGCGGTCGGGGCACTCTTCCGTGATAAGGAAGGGTGCCCCGGCGACATTGTCAATAAGGTAGGCGGTCCGCGAGGTACGGTTAAAGATAGTGGCGTACGATTGGGGGGGAAGGGGGGGAGCGAACCCCTGCAAAAATTAAGACGCTTGTTGCTGACGCCCGTTCTGTGCCCTTTCCAAAAAGGGTGGAGAACCCTCTCCGGCAACGGACTAGAGTTAAAGCGTTTGCTTGCAGTACCCGCTCATCTGAGGGCGCTGCTTTCTTTCGCGTGTAGCACACGGACACAACTGCCGGCGCTTGCATTCGTGGGATCATATGTGCTTTCGTTCGCTTTGTTGAGCCCTTCAAGATTCATGCACCTGTTGTTTCTACCATTTGGTGGACTCTGTTCAATAATCTGAAAAGATAAGCGTGTATTTGGTATGTTGTTTTAAATAGAGCTCTACCTAAATATTCCTCAATGACATTTTGGTAAATAGGTAATGCTGCCGAAGCACCATGCTCGTTATTCGTCGGCTCAAAAGGCAGTCAAAGCCATCATGTGCTTTTAGATGACTACAGGTCTATGCGAACGCCTGTAACTTTTGTGTTGTGCCACCACTGTATGCGCATCAGCCCATTGAGTGACGTCTTTTTTGTCTTTCTCTTCTCTTTAGTCTCTCTATCACCTTTATACTCCCCTTTCCCTTTCCCACAGCGTAGGGTAGCAAACAAGACATGTGCCTGCTTAACCTCCCGGCCTTCTCTCTTGTTGTTGTTGTCCTTCCTTCATTGGTAATTAGGTAAATGCTTGTCGAGTTACATGCATATTTAAGGCTAATTATTTAAACCTCATCAACAAAAACTTAGTAGCGGCTACTCCAGCGATACTGGGAAGAATAAACGCTAGGTTTGCTTCACGTAACGTTATTGCTCTTTTTTTTGAAATCATGCGGCATGATAGTTAGGACTACCTGTATAATTCGTAGCGCTATTGTCTGCTACCGTAATATTGTGCAAATTGAAAAAAGGAAAAAAAAACACAAATGTAAAAGGCTGGGTAACTAACCAGAAACGTTGTAGGTTGGCAACTTTGTGCTGAGGAAATGGCGAATAGAGCGGGGAGAGACAGAGACGGGAAAATTGAGATGTGAGTAGTGAATTTGCTGACGGGTCTGCACCACCAGCGAAGGCTCATCTCACAAGCTCATAGTTTCGCACATATTGGATCGCTGAAACAAAATGTACGCATACCTTGGCATAATGTCGTTTTCTTTAGTCCGATGATCTTTTCTATAGTCGCATAGGTATACTGATTACAGGAAGGTATATAAATCCCACTAACTCTTGCGTTGCAAATCCGCGTAAGACTCCAACAGTACTAATCCAGTACTTTACGGAATGCTTCAAGGTAAGGCTCCAATTGGCAGCTGCTCAGACTCATCGGCTTAACCTGACAAATATAGCGAACCCGCGAAACATTAATCCCCTCGTTAACACCGGTTCCAAGCGCAACTTAAAAACGGAAATCTCTAGAACTCGAAAGGACATTATGCTCGCTTGTCCTTGCACGACCATAAAATACGGCTGACTCTACCTGTTTATGACACGGAGCGTAAGTAACTCTTTCGGAATTGGCTGTGCACGCAAACATGCTTTCGGGCTTCTTGGCTCAACATGGTTCATTTGCAAGCGCAGCCTCCGATGTTATATATAATGAGTAATACGTCTCCTATCAAGGATGTTCCATCAATTGCCTCCTAATTATGAACGCTGGGCTTTGAGAACCATTCAATGGTTACCTTTGCAGTCAACACGTTTACATCGCTTTCATTATGCTGCAGCCATGCGACTCCGTAATAGCGCTATATACATTTGCGCGGAATATAGCTGTGGTACAAGGTCGACATAAGATTAATGGTTATGTGGCTTATACTTATCGTACAGAACGATATCGAACGCATAAGAAACAAGTTTCATGAATGCAAGTCGGCCCAACTCTGATCAATTAACATTATCAGCGATTGCGCATCTCTGAAGTTCAGTGAAGACGAGAGCGTTATCGCTAAACGGATGGGCGTTTCTACAAGCGACTGAGACAGTCTTTTAGGGGCGAAGCCCCTTATGGCGTGGCTTGGGCGTCCCTCGTATGTAACCACCAGTGGCACATACCCGAAATAGATATAACACTTGACCTCCAAGGTGGTGCCAGTGAGAGATTTCTTCTGTGCGTTGTTTAACAATAAAAAATAGTGCTCAATGTACATGCCAATGGCTGCTAATGGGGAATGAGAGACATGAGAATTCGGCTTTTAGTCAACGCGCACGCTGCGATCCCCATTAGCAGCCATTGGCATGTACATTGAGCACTATCGGACAAGAAAGGGATGCTACATTATACTCGCTGGGTGTAACCTCCTTAGCTTTAGAAAGGTTTAGCGAGCGTTGAGCCGCAGTGCCATGAATACGATGAACTTGTATATACCATGAATGAACTCAAGGTGGTTAAAAATGAGAAGTAGATACGAAGCGCAAGCCGTAAGAAAGTAAAAGCCGAATTCTCCTGTCTCTCATTTCTCATTAGCAGCCATTGGCATGTAAATTGAGCCCTATCTGACAGGGAAAGGTCGCTACGTTATACTCGCTGGGCGTAACCTCCTTGGTTTTCGAAAGGTTTAGCGAGCGTTTGGTCGCAGTGCCATGAATACAGTGACCTAGAATATACCATGAACTCGAGGTGGTTAAAGGTGGGAAGTGGACCCAAAGCGCAGGCCGTAAGAAAGTGTGCCTGCGCCACCTCTCGTTTAGTCCTTGGAATGTCCGCTGGATGGCGGTGCTTCTATATGGGGAATATATATGATAAAAAGATGCGAGGTGGTGGGACTTGGAGTGTTGAATAGATGAACGAACGGACACACAAACAGATGCATGGATGGACGCATGAACGGACGCAGGGGCGGATGCACGAAAGAACGCAGGGACGGGCGCACAAACAGACGCATGGACGGTCACACAGACGGACGCATGGACGGACGAATGCTTCGCCCCACTCTCCATCATTCACTCCGTGTATATGCTGCCATTTTTTCCAAATTATAATATTTGGGCTCTTGATTTCTTGATTGATTAATACGTGGGGTTTAACGTCCCAAAACCACCATGTAATTATGAGAGACTCTGTAGTGGAGGGCTCCGGAAATTTCGACCACCTGGGGCTCTTTCACGTGCACCCGAATCTGAGCACAAGGGCGTACAACATTTCCGCCTCCATCGGAAACGCAGCCGCCGCAGCCGGGATTCGATCCCGCGACCTGATACCTTAGTACCTTAGCCACTAGACCACCGCGGCGGGGAAATATTCGGGGTTCAACTTATACCGAAACCGCGAGATGATTATGAGAGACGCTGTAGTAGATGGCTTTGGAAATTTCGACTGTCCGGTGTTCTTTATCGTGCACTAACATCGCAGAGTACGCGGCCTTCTTGCATTCCGCAACCACTGAAAGGTGACCACCGAAACGTGTGGCCTCCGGGCCAGCAACCAAGTGCCACAACCGCTGTACCATCGCGGCGAACTCTTCTTCGGAAGCACGAAGTTGCGTACTTCACCCACAGATCCCTAAACGAATGGAAATTCAGCGTCGGCAGACAACTCAATCCGAACTCTCCTTGCATTTCATATTCGACAAACGATCCGCCGCGGTGGGTCAGTGGTTGCGGCGCTAGATTGCAGATGCAAAGGTCGCTGTCTCGATCTCGGCGGCAGTGGTCGCATTGAGATGGAGGCGCACGTGTACTGCGCGATTTCAGTGAGCGATATAGAACGCCTAATGGTGGAATTTTCTAGAGCCCTGCACAACGGTGAACCTAAAAAAAATCATAGCGGGGTTTTGTCGAGTATAACTCTAGATATACTCGACGACATTCTTGGCACAAGTCCTCCGAGAAGAAGCAACATGAAGGGCGATGGGTAAGTTTTCAACTAATTTTATTTCCAAAAGGGCAAAACGCAGTTAAAGGACATTACATGCGTAAGGTATATAAGCATATTCACTGATGTCCCTAATAAGACCCTACAAGTCACAGGGTTATCTGCACTCCGTTCAATGTCACAGTCGCATATGCACTGGAGGCTCCTCGAGGCCGAGTTTTATATGCCACAACTTCACTTTCATGAGGCAAACCAGTCGTCATAAATTTAGCTGCACTCTGCATGCCGTCGTAGCAAACCGTTCAAACGAAAGCGGACACGGAATTGGGTCAGCTACGCAGTGGTGCTAAGCGTTTAGAGCGAAAGGTATACGATAACGGCCCACTTTCGCACGCAGCCTTGAGCTGATGAGGGGTACTCTGCTACACGTCCGAGTATCTTTCATGCACGACAAGCTAAGTAAATCTTGCGCCGGGCGTGAGCCAATCGAATACCGATCCGCTCGTAGGTCAACGTCAATTCCTTCGTCCTCCCGGTCTTCGTGTATGCCGAAGGTAATTATCGCCAGCCCGTGGTATACAGCTGCGCGGAAAGCCAGAATCCACGGAACAGCCAGGGGTGCCTGGAAGTTGGAAGACCAGCGTCTCGAATGCGTGAAGGATGTCGGGCTCGCGTAAGACGTACGAAGCGTCGCAATGTCGATTACGGAACGGCGATTGCTCATCCTGACGCGGGCAGGTCCATTACCGATACGCTCGTACTCAAAACCACGCTTTAATTGTCGCGTACACGCGTGCACGCCATGGCGGTATACGCTTGCCGTACAGAATGAACGTGCCCCTTTCCCTGGCTTCGCAATGTGGCGAGTGCTAGCTAGGGGTCCAGAGGCTCACGATCGGTAGCCCTCTTCGTTGAAAACACGTGCGCATCGTGCCGACGAGGGTCACAGCGATTCGTGCACATCCTAGGAGAAAGCTCCTGCTCAGCTATGCCATCGTCACGTGTGCATGACCCATGGCTCGTCGTGGTACGGCGGCCCCCATATCGCCCCAGCAGTCCCAGTGAGCTGGCGGTCGCTGCGGTCGCTGTATAGTATTTCGCGGTCTGTTGAAGATCGGCCCGACGTTTGGCCCCTTTGATGCGAAAGGTATCGCAAAGCACTCGTGCTTGGAGTTACATAAACGTCGCCCGCGGCCCAGAAAACGGCGGGAAACCAAGCGATGGTCACTGCAAGAGGCCATTAAGACGGCTTCCTTTCATTCTTAATTTCCGGATACCCTTGCACCAGTGGAGCGTTTGCCGACACGTGCGAGAAGCAGTGCTCTTCCGAGTATAATTGTGAGTGATCGCTTAATGACCATCTGACTTCCAGCTGTATAATACGCCGCTTGAATGTGGGAGCAATGTAATAAGCTTGCTCGAGGACTTGGCTGCACGCAGGGCACGCTAATGAGCAGGTGGCTTAATTCCTGCGTTGACCTCGGTGATTTCAGGTTCTTTCGGCTTCGTTTTAATGTCGGGAAAGTATGAGCATCATTAATTAGGCATCTGACACTCGAACTGAAATTGTTCATGCCACACATCGATTAATATACCCTATGATGACTAATATTTAGGTATCGCAAGGCACCCTTTTTGACGACACAGGAAACATGGCTAGCGGAAGTGAACGGTGATGCTTCACTGAAGAGATGCTGGTATATTAGCGATGTTTTCTGCGAAACAAAGTGGTATTGCACGCAAAAACCCCACTACGAACGCCGTTCTATATCACAGGAAGGCTTCTAGTCAGTTGGTACATCATACAATGAAAGTGATGCGAAACAGGTACGGGGGATATGAGAAGCAGATAACACAATCGTTGTCGCTCTGGTCTCATTGTGTATTAATTTAATCGAAGAAAGAGTCGAAAAACTATATCTAAAACAGCATTTTTGCAGTAACAATAGAATATATAACAAATACATTACATACATTACATGTACAATGCACGGCTTGAACATACAATGCTAATTAGTTCGGCAGAATTCTGAAAGGTGGCGGAAAGGTTAGAAAATTTACAACCAACAGTTTTTAGCACGAATCCACAAGGAAATCCAGGCGGATTTCTCAAAAAGGCAAGCTTAATGCTTGCTGAAAAATTTATCCTGGTCCGGGGATGAAACCCCGGACCAACGCTTTTGTGGAGTGGTCGCTCTAGTAAAACTGCAATGCACTGCGCTGCAGTGCATCTTGAATTATTGGCTACATTCCTTGACGAGGCGACACAAACAGGCCAACAACGAGACGTAGTCGATATACAGCTGTGTGCCATCGCCCTTATCACATTTTCTGTTGTTGGGATGTTGTTTCCGCTTCTATGCAGCATTCAGCACATTTTAAAGTGTTTTTTTTTTTGTGACTTTCTGAGTGCTAGGTCGGTTCGCTGAAAAAGTCTGATCTGAGAGTGCAGAGTAGCGTTTCGAAAGCCTTCTTCAGAAGCGAAAATAAAAATAATCTTTTTAGACATATAATCAGCCAATCACATTTAAAACCCTTTCGGTGCATATTTTTTTATTATTTGAATATACTGCAGGCCCTTCACGGCCCAAGCAGGAGTGGGTACACAGATACATCGAAATACATACATTGCCAGAGAAAAAAAAATGGACAAAAAAGTCATGGTGCAAATTCAATACACTGTATGCGGTTGATGAAAGAGTCAATCGTACTACAACAAACAATGTCATTGGGTAGGCTGTTCCAGAGGGAGATAGCCGACGGAAAAAGTGAATGTTTGTGAGCGTTTACCCGACTTAAAGGTTGGCGTATTGTTTTAGAATGATTTAGTCGGAATGATTGTTTAGGCGGATCTTGCAGGTAATGAGAGCGTGATATGTGGAAATGACCATGATATAATTGGTAAAGGAATTTTAATCGTGACATTATTCTGCGTTGAAAAAGTTGTTTTAAGTTTGCCCTTGCGAGTAAATCTGCGGTACTGGACTGCCTCGCGAATTCTGAATATACGAACCTTACTGCCAATTTTTGTATTCGTTCTATTTTACTAATCAGGTACTTTTGATGTGGACTCCAGATGAGATCGGCGTACTCTAAACATGGTCTAATTAGTGTTTTGTAGGCATTTATTTTAATATGTGGTGGTGCATTGCGCAGTTTTCTTCTCAAGAAAGATAACTTCTTTTCCGCTTTCTGACACATGGCCAAAATGTGTGGTTCCCAGTTAAGGTTCGGCGTGAGTGTAATGCCTAGGTATTTTACTTGATTGCATTTTTCGATAATTGAGTTTCCAATCCTATATGTATAGTTAAGGGGGGTTTTCTTATTTGTAAAAGAAATGCAATGCGTTTTTGATGTGTTTAGTTTCATGCCCCAAGTATTGCACCAGGAATAAATTGCCTGAAGTGAATTGTTAAGTTTAGTTTGGTCGTCTGAATTGCGCACGACTGTGTACACGACACAGTCGTCGGCAAACAGACGCATCTGAATAGGGTTCTCAACGGAAAAGTGGATGTCGTTAATAAACATTAAAAACAGCAGAGGTGCAAGAACCGATCCCTGAGGTACACCAGAATAAACATCAAGTGGTTCTGATAGCTGATTGTCAATTTTAACGCTTTGTTTCCGTTTAGTTAAGAAGCTGTTGATCCAGGATATTATTTTGATATCAATACCAAAAGCCGATAGTTTTTTGACTAAATCCAGATGTGGGACAACATATTTAAATATATTTAAAATATATTTAAATATATATATTTAAAATATATATATTTATATTTATTTAAAATATATTT
Source organism: Rhipicephalus microplus (assembly GCF_043290135.1). Lineage (NCBI taxonomy): Eukaryota > Metazoa > Arthropoda > Arachnida > Ixodida > Ixodidae > Rhipicephalus > Rhipicephalus microplus. The sequence goes on along the minus strand of NC_134704.1, from coordinate 45,895,394 downwards.
AAAAAAATATATTTTTTTAAATATATTTAAAAAATAATATTATATTTAATATATTTAAATTTAATATGTCCTATTCCTTTGTTATGATGAATAAGGGACGAATTCTTTGCGCCGAAATTTATTTTAGCCTCAGTAGTACTCGCTGTAGGGCTAATTGGTGCAATTGCTAATTGGTGCAATGGGCTAATTGGTGCAACGAAGAAAACACAGACAGGACGGGCGCTCTCCTGTCTGTGTTTTCTTAGTTTGCAGTGTGGTCATCATTCAGGCCCTAAATTGGCTATGAAAGTTTATTTTAGCGTCCCCGTGTGTATATATAAGAGTGTTCAATAATTTGTCAATGTGCTGCAATGTGTCACGCTTTATGTTATGTATGCTACGTTCTTTTTTAACGTCATATGCGACAGGGTACTACGCACGTTGTCTTGACTGTGATGACTTCACATGATAATTCCTCTACATGACGCATAGGACCTGCTCAACTCAGTGCTTTGTAGACGGGGACCGAATACCTCGTACACTTGAAACGTCAATCCAGAATGTCCCCTTATTCAAGCCGTGTATTTTACGTGCAGTGTATATTTATGCTTTGGCGTTACCGGGAAAATGCTGTTCTATACACTGTGTCACAGGTAACCTGGACCAAGATTTAATTGAAAAGGCATGCGTTTTACGAAAGTTCCACCTTTTCTATATTAGTCATAATCTTGGGTACTTACAAGCTGCATTTTTTCATGAATTATTAACCAATTATTTTGGTCGGCCAACATTTTTATTCTTACCGGAGTCGATAAAATACTGCTTACGGCACGCTATTTTATGCCACATATTTTTTGGCGACCTTCGATGCCATGATGACATCATTCGGGGACATCATCTCGTGATTATAATTTTGGGTCTCACTCGTGCGGACGCTGTCGATGGTAACTTTTCGTGCTTGATGAGACATCTTAACTCCTCCGCATCGAAGATTACTTTGATTTGCGAAACTCTTTCATTAAGTGAGCGTTTCAATTTGGCATTATCGGTTGGTAACACGCTTGTGGTCACCACGCCAAGCCTTAAACGCTGACTAACAAAAAAAATGAAAATAAAAGAGAAAGCTTGATCAATCCACCTCGGCAGGTGCAGGGATCTGAAGAGTTATCGCGCGTTGCGGCCACGGCTGTCGCGTCACGTCAGCGAAGACAGAAACGACGAGTGAGCAACAGGCCGCGAACTGTGCAAGAGAAGCCACGTGTTCCGTAACGGGTGTCAGGAGGAACGACCTCTGAGTAATCGAGTTGAACTTCGCATCCGAAAGTTCCGCTTCGCCCCATCCCGTCGTCCACCGACGGGTACACTAAGCATCGCGTGGCTGTAGTTCCATACAACACGGTGGTATGTCTTCTCAATATCCCACTACGTCGGAATACAATGCAACACTGCTCCGTTTTAGGTATTATGATTGTACGCATATTTGCCACGCTTCCTTCAGATAATATGTCACGAAAGACTCAGCCTCCTTTATTCATTTGCCTAGGAAGATTGGAAGACGGAACCCATCTTCTTTTGCTTATCGGACGATTGTATTGATACCGCTGGAAAGCTTTCCTTTCCAAAGCCAACATGGTTTTTGCATGGCCTCCGAGATTAGACAAATTGGGTGCTTCCTGCCTCTCACGTGATGCTGCAAAGCCCCGTTATCGGTCTATATATCATTCACGATGTCGCGATGTTCGGTGGTGTGTCGTCGGGATGATGTCACATCATGTGATACGGAAAACACCTGTTAACCCCACCTGAAAAACCCCACCAGAAAACCCCACCGGAAAACCCCACCTGTTAGCTTTATCCCGAAGCTGCTATAAATGACACCGTATAGTCGTCGTAGCTGCCGTCGTTGCGCGTTGGCGTAGCACGCATAGCGCAGCACTGAAACTTTCGGTCACCGACATTTGCGGTACAATCATTGAGTACAGTCACATGACCTGAGTGGAAGCATGACGCATGCCGTCACTGCTTGAGCGACACGTCACAAGTTCTGGGAGTAATGATGGTTGCCTCCCTCCAGTGGCGTGGGTCAACCGCTGACACTGGCAAAATATAGCGACATTTACATATTTAGCCAAGCATAACGTGGTTAGTAACGTCGTAAGTGACAGTACTGTTTAGGTCACGTGATTTTTTCCGCATGTGGCGGCAACGGGCCGCTGAAGCGCTTTTTAGGGTACGGAAACACGTGGCGGCTTTGTGCCCTTGTTATCTTTGTATTCGATATCACCACCATCGACGTTTGAGGCACCCTTCTAATCACCACATTCGTCGCCTCATCGCTTCACCATTGTTCTTATCGCCGTCTTGGTATCAACGTCAGCAGCTATAGATGGCATTCTTGTTTCTCTTTCGTTGACATCAAGTACTTGTCGATTCAGCTAACGCGTTTTTACGGTACATTCGGGACTATCATTGCTTTCACATGCCTACGTAGCCGGAGAGCAAGAACTTCTCACTATTATGAGCCAAAGTATGGGAACGGGCTATTTTGTCATCAGTGTTGTTTACCCAACGTCGGTAGACCTTCATTCGAGTGCTACCACGCTGTGTGAACGAGAGTCTCGTTATTCTACAACTAACACATGTCGGTGCTCAAACTTAACTTCTGCAACTTAGAAGTGCGGCAACTTGGGCTAGTTGGTATAACAGGATGACAGTTATAGCGCGAAAACAGAACGACGACAAACAGACAAGAAGGGCACGAAGGACACGAGCGCTAACTTCCAATTAACTTCCAGAGTTGGAAGTTATCGCTAGTGTCCTTTTTGCCCTTCTTGTCTTTTTGTCGTCGTTCTGTTCTCGCGCTATAACTATTGTCATGTTAACTTCTGCATAACGGTAACTTTACCCAAAAAACATGGCTAGCGGAAGTGAACGGTGATGCCTCACTGAAGAGATGCTCGTATATTAGCGATGTTTTCTTCGAAACAAAGTGGTATTACACGCAAGTATTCTCTTGGTGCTTTTTTTTTCTCTAAATGTGCAGCATTTTACCTGCCAGTAAAGAATTGTGGCAGCACAACGGTTTTGTTTGCGAACAAGCAATAGATTCCCGCAGTAAACCTCGGGCAACCATTAGTGGCTTATGGCCAAATGATTACCTTCATTTGGAGGAAAAAAAAAAGAGAAGAGAAAAAGAGGCTACGAGTTTCCTTAACGGCTTTGGACAGTTTCGGCCTCGACAAGCCATAATTGCACAAGGAAGGGAAGAAGCAAACGCGGTTATTGACTGGCCGGAAATTGCTTCTCCGCATGGTCCGCCTATGGCCCGACACTAAGTCGCAAAGAGGACAGACATTAAGTCAAGAGGGGAAGTATACGGAAGACGACCGAGTGTTCTGGGCAAACGCAAAATTTAGGATTGTAATCATACCTCATAAAATATTTACTCCGAAAACGTACGAATCTGTGCCGATATACAAAAAGTTTGCTCCTCGGAAGATTGATAACCAAGTATGTGTTTTTAATTTTTTTTTAATTTATTTAGAAATACCCTGCTGTGCCAAAAAGCGTGTAAACAGGGGGTTACAGCTTAAAAAGAAAAACAAATCTTCCTTATTACAGCACACTTGGTCACAAGACAAATGATTTCACTCTACTACAGTGTGAACCAAAAAAAGAATTAGCATACAAGTTCGTTCTAGCCCAGTATTCTTGAATTTTAAAGGGATGATCGCATCTTATGGACAGATGATGCGGTGGCTCTAGGTACTTGTCTTTGTTAATGCCAGTTCTTTTTGTGGCATATCTCAAATAACATTTTCAAGCAAAAAATTTTCCCGCGGGAAGACAGCGCTTCCCATCCTATAGCACGTCTTTCATTTTAGTACAGCTGTCACTTCGTTTATACCGCCTTAAAACGCACCTTGCCGCTTGGTTCTGCATTCTCTCAATGAGATCAATCAAAGACTTTTGTTGTAGATCCCTCACACGCCACGCATATTCCAAAATCGGGTGGACAAATGAAATATAAGCAGTTTTTTAAAGCAGCAGGGGAGGATCTCAAGTTACGCCGAATGAAATTTAGCGCTTTGGCGGCTTTCGCATCAACAGCATGCACGTGCGCATTCCAAGAAGAGTCGCTCGCAAAGGTTACGCCCAGGTACTGATACGTTGGTTGTTGATAAATGACGTCACCAATCAGAAAGTAGAACGTTTCATCTATTTCCCTTTTTTTTAGTGAAATACGCATGAACACACAACCAGATGATCAGCGGATGACTCGTATGCTTGCATGTATTCCGAAATTCGGGGTCACATCCACTAATTCCTTTGCGGGCGCGCTCCCACTCTTCATAAACAGCCGGTTTAAATCAGTCGTAATAGCGTACGAGACGAAAACTGCATCACAGATTGCGGGCGACTACTACCGAATGCCAATGTTGTAGTAAATCCTTGCACTGAACGAACGCTTCCGTAATACCTTCCCTACATCCGCTCAGCACGTAGAGCGCGAGGTCACTTCAAAGAGGCCGACGATGAAGCAGTGCTTAACATAAAGGATGGACCCGCATACGTTGTACCGTTTTTGAATATATATGGCTTTCTGAGATTACTTGCTCGATGTTAATAGCCGGCTGTTCTTTCCGCAATGCAGGAGGTGTCGGTGAAACAGGGGTTGTTTTGGATGCTGAAAGCGTTAAGCAAGATATAAAGAATGCAAGTAAACATCAGCCAAGGGTGGTAAATTTGAAGCGTCCCTGCTTTTTATTTTCTCCACTCCCCAAGCCTTGTACGGAATGCCAACTAGACCGAGCCCCACATCCGACGGATAAACTTCCCTTTTCATTGTTTACGACTAGGCTTCCATCACACAAAGTGAAGAGAAATGGACGAAGTCTGGATTTTCACTGCATACGAAAACATAGTTTTTTTCCCCCTGTATTTGCCCAAGCTTTGTTCAGGCTGCACTCAACTAAGCTGACAGCACCGGAACCGACTTGCGTCGGCGTTCTTCGCCGCTTGACGCATCGAAGAAGGTCGCCGTCCCACTTCGCCGCTCTGACAATCCGCGGCACGCTAGCTTGGCCGCGTGTGTGTGCGCTTTCTGTAGCGGCGGCCAAGCCTGCCCGGGTACGTGCTAAGTACGGATCCATCTCGCTCCCAGAAAACTTCCGCTTTGTGACCCCGGTGTCTTTCTTCCCATCTGCCCCCCCTGGAAGCTGCTCCACGTGCGTTGCCATCCGAAAGCGCGAGCGCCGCTGAGGTTTCCGCAAACTTGTGACTCAGTGAAGCGAGTATCTCCTCGACGGAGTCGCTGTAGGTCGAACGGTTTGAAGTGCGTTCCGGAAATTTGGCCGAGTCGGTCATAGCTATATGAAAAGTGTTCGAAGTGTTTGTATGTTATACGGCATAATCGTTAATAACAACAAATGTTCCTCAATTTGAATTTCGAAAGCAATGTTAGGGAAACAGCTTGTCATAGGTTTAAGCCATTATGAGCACTAGTGTAGCTGATGTCGAAGGTTAGTGGGAAGGGGGGTGTCTAGTTTCTACCCGAAATTTTAACTTTGCATGTGCATGTAGGTGCACGCGTAAAAACTCGCTAAAGAACCTTCACAAAGCGTGTATAAACCCTTCCTTCTCCCCCCCCCCCCCCATAATTGATGGGTACGTTCCTGCTTAGGAGAACGAAATATTGTGAATTCAATCCTTATCTATCTTGTAGGCATTGCTTTAATGATTAACTCACGTCTTTTATTTATATATTTATTTATTTGTAATCCATTGGGGAAGGCCGCAGGTAAATGCCACTACCTAGACATCCTAAACACGTGGCTAAATCTAAGCACGCATTTCACCCTATTTTATGAAAAAAAAATGTTGCAGACGGGCCCTGGAAATATACCTGCCACCTGGTCATCAGCAAGACATCACAATCTTTGGGCTTCGGCGCCTCTTTCTCTTAAAACTTCATTACGTAATTTGTTATGTACACTGCCCCAAAGCTAGGTGGGCCATGTTGTATGAACTGCGGAGTTCCTCTCGGCAATGCAAGTACACACAGAGTTCGCGAGACAACATGCACGTTGTGTACAGCTTAGCGTGTCGTGGCTCGTGCGTCTAGGTCAAATGTATAGGTCGGTAAAACTAGAGGAGCTCCTTCAGACTAACTCATGAAATGTACTTGGCGCTTAGGGCTCACTAGGACTGCGACCTGCCAAGAAATTATTCACCCGGACTGACTCAGACCCACGGCTTCATCTGCGTCTGAATGAGTCGACTCAGGAGTAAATCTACCTACATATGGTTGCGTGTGCTTCCACCCCCCCCCCCCCACCGAAAAAAAAATCACGAATACGTTTGTTCCAGCAAAACCACCAAATGGCCCACAATTTTAGCGCCCTTCTAAGGCAACGAGAGATAAAAAATGCCCCGTATCTGCATTTAATCTGCAAATGTCGTCGAAAGACAATAGTCTTGCGTGTGGAGAGAGTGAAGAAAACATTTGTTCGATGGTCTGCGCAAGAAAATCGGTAAATAGTATTCTGGAGGCACTGCGTTAGAGCGCCTCGCGCGTGCAGCGGAGGCGAAAGAGCGAATCAAGTCACATCACGACGTGAGACATGAGCGCCATCTGGCAGTTTTCTTGGAAAGCAAAGCGCGTGGCTCTGAGACGGGTGTGCGCGCCCGTCTCAGAGGTGGTAAGGCGTAGAACGCAAGGAGACGTATGGTGCCACCACCGTCTTGTCTTAGGAAAGTGTTGGAAACACTCGCCTTTTCGTGCAAGCGTTGAATGGTCAGCGCAGCGTGATAAGCGCTATGGTCCTTAAAATTACTTACATATGCCTTTTTCTAGTAAAAGACGCACATGCAGAATATATACCTGTTGCTATGGTGCCTCAATCATGCGCAATATTTGCTTTTTAATTGACAATTGCACTAGTATGAACGCTAAAGTTGAGCAACATTGGTGGGCGCTGCGGATGGGGTCGGCCGTTTGAAGCACCTGGTGCCGTTAAGAGTGGACAAACAGACAAATGTACCGACAGACAGATAAAAATTTTTGCGTCGAAGGTCCCCAAGAAAGACTATCGTCTTTAATAAGGGCAATACTTTACTGTAGCGTGACCGTTTATCGACCACGCATCACAGCAGAGATGACTACCAGCAACAGTGCAGCGCACACGTTCAATGCAACATCGCAGATGCCTTCCGCGATGCCCGCCGCAAGCAGGCCACCCGCCAGGCGCTGACAAGATCGGCGTTCGATATCGTGTTTCGGGTCCGGTTAACGCGATATCTCGTTTATCACGCGTGCGCGCGGCGTTTTCGAGCTGGAGTTTCAAGTGCACTGCCAGGAAGTAATCAGGTTCCCGGCTGCAGATCGTGGCACGGTCTTTGCCGTTTGTTCGGGGATTGTCCGAGCAGCTCGTGGCTCTTTTATCACGTTGCGGTCGCCATCGGTGCTCGCCCACATCTCGCCGCGCGTCACGACTTTGACTTTTCGCCTTCAAGTCAAGTTACGCGCTTGGAGCCGCGTTGTAAAAGCATTCGAAGCATGAAGAAGCAAAACGCAACGCAAAGGCGCCGACCGCGTATGATTTGTAACACGGTAAGTGCGAGCATAAAGGCCCGTGCGGAGAGTATCGTCGACGGAGATACGCTGTCCATTAATCATTCCTGCACAGGTGTTATACGAAACGAACAAAAAGATAAACTGCGGAAGGTTTGTAACTCTGTGACTACGCTTTTGACGCAATCTTGACGCCTCGATGCAACCGAACAATTATTTCCGGGGTCGTTCCACACGTGCCACCGACTGAATCGCGATGCGCTTTCTCGTATATGAGCGTATTTACTTCTCAGCCTGTAGGCCAGGGACGTTATCTTGTGAGTTCGCTTTCATGACCGTTAACAATATCGCACCTGCAGAATTTGCAGCATCTTCTATGCGCCTTGCTGGGGACTGCGGGTAGTTTGTCCAACACTCAGTCTCTCCTTATTGTACGCTAGCAGCGCTAGTATTAACTCGTTTCGGTGGATTTCCGGTGCTGCTGTCAGCATTGTCGTCTCTGGTTGTGAGCGAAAAAGATTAGAACCGTCTTAAGCTTCATCTTTAGGAGTTAAACGTGATAGCGACATCCTGTCTATAGTGCGCGCTTCGAAAAAAAAAGAAAGGAAATATTTTAGAACTTCCTATGCACCCACTACGTGCCCTCATCATCATTCACTCCGTGGATATGCTTTGAATTTTTTTAGTACCATGATTAGATTCCTCTCTGCTGCAGGGGATAAGTGGACCCATAAAAACGCGCAGCTCTGCACCGCACTAGCGGCACGACAAAAGAGAAGCGAGACACGAAGAGCGTAGAGCTTAAACTACGACGACGACGACGTTATATATATATACGAATATACATACTAACGTCGTCGGCTACAGGTTGGTCTAACTCTTACGTTCTTTTTTAATATGGCGGGGGGGGTAGCGAATATTGGGATTTACGCAATTTTTGCAACTTTTGTGATTTACAACAGCACTACTTTTTAGCCACTTTCCCTGATTCTCCGCCAAGAAGCAAAGGAACTGAGGACATCTCGGTTGCCAAACACGCGGTCAGAACGTCAGACTTATTGTTTGAATTCGTTACTCCTGGTTATGTTTTTGAACCTACTCCATGCGAAAAAAAATAACAGGCGTGCAAAAAAATTAATTGCTGTGATTGGATTGGATAAACTTTTATTTGGTCCTCCAAAACACAGATCACTGTGTAGCGGGCAGCTCCCACGTGGGGGCTGAGATGCCGAGCTCCTCAGCCGCCTCGCCGGCTTGGTGGACAGCCCAGAGCTGATCTGCCAAGGACGAGCTGCGGATTGCCGCCTCCCATCTGGCAGAGGTGATGTTCGATAAATGAGTGAACTTGGTGCACTGCCAGAGCATGTGTTGTAATGAAGCTATTTCCCCACAATGTGGACAAAGATTACTTGGGTATAGGACAGGGTACATGATGTGTAACATTTTCAAAGAGGGCACATCCGCGTTTGCAAAAGCCTTAATGTAAGTATTGGGGCCGGGTTAGATTTTTGTGAGGTGGAGGGAAATTCCCTCTAGACAGGTAGAAACGTTCAGTGAGCTTGTTATTTCTTGTAAGAATTTCCCGGTTATCCCCTTCACTGGTAGAACGCATCCCCGGGGAGGCGCGGTTGGAGAGTTCTCGCGCCGCCTCGTGTGCTGCTTCGTTGAGATTGGGAGGGGAATCGTTGATTTGTCCAAGGTGAGCTGGGAACCAACTCAGAAGATGATTTGTTATGTTCTTGCCTTGCAGTATTCTCAGCGTTTGTTCAGAGACCGTCCCCTTGGCGAACGCCCGTAGTGCTGCCATGGAATCACTGTAGACGACTTCAATGTTATCCATCTTGAGTGCTAAGGCGATGGCCACCTGTTCCGCAATGATTGGGTCTTTTGTCCTGACCGTCGCTGAGTTGACGACATGGCCAGCCCCATCGACCACCACTGCCACAAACGCTTTCCCATTGGCGTAGGAAGCCGCGTCAACAAATACGACCCCTCGTACCTCATTTGAGACTTGAAGTATAGTCCTGGCCCTCGCTACTCTCCTTCCGATGTTGTGTTCTGGATGCATGTTTCTTGGTATAGGAGATGCCGTGATATTCTCCCTGATGTTGTCGGGGATATCATTGTAATTGCGTCTGATTGCCATTGAGTGTTGACACAGCTCCTGCAGGATCATTCTCCCCGACCTTGTTGTAGATAACCTTGCAAACTGGGCTCTCTCTTGGGCTTCTGCTATTTCTTCGAGCGTGTTAATGCCAAGCTCAAGTAGACGCCTGTTGTTGGTATGTGTGGGTAGGCCCAGGACCTTCTTGATAACTTTCCTGAGGAGCACATTCAGTGTCTCGGACTCTGCTCTTGACCAGTTGTGCATTGCTGCCTCGTACGTGAAGTGGCTTAGAACAAACGCATGCATCAACGTGATGAGGTTGTCTTCCTTGATCCCATTTCTTTTGTTGGCCACTCTGCGTATGAGGTGCGCAACACTGTCTGTTTTTCAAATTAACTTGGCTATAGATTTGCTTTTGGCGCCGGTAGACTCTATCAGCATGCCCAGGTCTTTGATGGAGTCGACCCTTTGGATGGCATCCCCTTGATTTGTACGGAGGTGGATGTCTATCTGGTTTAACGGCTTCCATCCCCTGGGCTTCGGTCCTCGGCGTGCAGTCCGATACAGTAAAAGTTCTGACTTACTCGAGGAGCACTTGAGCCCAGAAGGACGAAGGTACTCTTCTACGGTGTCAATCGCCTCTTGCAGAGCGCTCTCAATCTGCCCCTCTCTTTCACCTGTGCACCAGATGGTAATGTCATCTGCGTATATCCTGTGCTTCAATCCTACAATGCTCGATAATGTCTTTGACAGTCCAATCATGGCAATGTTGAACAGCACTGGTGAAATCACTGCCCCTTGTTGCGGCGTGCCCCTTGCTTCCAGTTCAATTGCTGCGGTCTCGATATCTGCAATCTTCATCACGGCTTTCCGATCTGTAAGAAAGGACCATACGTAGTCATAGAAGGCTTTCCCCAGACCAAGCTTGGAAATTGCTTCGAGTATGATTGAGTGGTGGATGTTGTCAAACGCTTTTTCTAGATCTAGGCACAGAATGGCTCTCACGTGGTTTCATTGTCGATGACCTGGTGTTTGATAAGCTTCAATGCATTTTGTGTGGATAGCCCTGCCCTTAATCCAACCATATTGTGTGTATATATGTCTTTATCTTCCAAGCACTTGTTTATTCTGTGCAGTTTGGCATGTTCTGCAACCTTGCCGATACACGATGTCAAGGATATTGACCTCATGTTGCCCAAGTTGGGGGCTTTCCTGGCTTAGGAATAGGGATTGTGCTGGCCAGCTTCCACTGCTCTGGCACCCTGCCCTCTCTCCATGCTGCATTGATCACATTCTTCAGGGTTTCAATTGAATCGTCATCAAGGTTACGAAGGGCCTTGTTTGATATACCGTCCGGGCCAGGGGCCACCCTGCCATTGAGATCATGCAAGGCTCTTCTGATCTCCTCGATGTTAAAGTCACCCTCAAGACCTGGATTGGGCGTGTCCTGATACTGTATACTTGGTGGTGCCAATCCTCTTTTGATTGGGAGGATGCACGAGCCGCTGCGCAACTTGCTGTTCTGTAGTGCGCTCTATCTCTTTATGCGAAATTCGAGCGATAACATGCTTTTGATTTGTTTTGGTGGTGTTTTTGTTGAGATGTTTTAACATATTCCATGTCTTGCCATTGCAATTACTGAGAGAAACCTTGTTATACATACTATAATAAGCAGGTTTATTTATTGTAGACAAGGTTATTAGACAGATGATAACGCAGCGAAGGGTAAAATTTTAAATGCGTCAGTACGTCCATAAGTCAAAATCTAACTCTCGGTTCTTATTATTGCTATTCGCGTGCAGATGCTCACGACGAGTTTTGGCAGATGATGACGATGATGATGATAATGATAACTATGATGATGATGATGATGATGATGATGATGATTATGATGATGATGGCCTAAAATGCATGACTCCCACCCACTTCGGGAGATTGGCCAGGGAACGAGTAATTAAATATAGGGGATCCTATATTACTTGTAAATCTAACAAATTTTAAAATGGTTAGAAGTTAAACTTTACTAATTGAGAGATATGCAATCTACACCGCCTTGATTCGATTAAAAATTTTTTCTAGAGCAGAACAGTTATTCCTGTTACAATGACCTAATGAGGACACTCCTAAGGAGAACATAATAATATCTAATCTAATTTGATTGAAAGCCGCTTTAAGAATGTTTTCCCCAATAGCTTAAAGCGACTACACGATCAAAAACAATGCTCGATTGCTTAATCCTTGTTACACAATGAGCAAGGAGGGGATAGAACCAGACCAGCTCTATGCATATAATAATTTAGTTTAAGAACTCTACAGCGTAATTTCATAAAAATAACTTTTTCTTTGCGTGTTGACCAGAACTTCCTACGCCAAGGGAACAAGATTGATGATTGATATGTGGGGTTTAACGTCCCAAAACCACCATATGATTATGAGAGACGCCGTAGTGGAGGGCTCCGGTAATTTAGACCACCTGGGGTTCTTTAAGCCAAGGGAACAAGAGGTGTCCATATTCATTCAGATGAGTGATTAATCTTTTAACAGAGTCTGGAATTTACCATCGCCCTTCGTCCTCGAATCCATAGCCTATATGCCACCTTTTTTGCGCAGCAAATTTGACCGGACTCGGAGATACCATTTTATGATTTTTTTTATGTGGTCCTATACGACATAACTCCACTCGACTCGTCGCACCACTTCCAGTTTTCAGCGGGTCACATTGCAGACAGACCCGACGCAAACGGTCGATACGTCAGACACGTGCATATAGATGGAGGGGCACGTACCGCACGTGTGAAACTGAAAACAAATAAAAAGAAAAACATAGAGCGCCGGAATTGATTTGAGTGCGCTCTCGCTCACGTCTCATTTTGTCGTTAGACGGGTTTCACTACCCCAGCGCATCGATTAACCCGTTTAATCCATCTACATTTCTCGGGCACTAGGACTGCTGATACACTTGCCATAATTCATCTACTCGTATTGATTAGTCTCGCAGTGAGTTCCTGCGGCAACCTATACGCGCAAAAGTTGCGTCAGAGGCTGCGGATTCGCTTCGCCACCAGTGAGATCCCGATACATGTAGGTGCCACACGTGCCCAAGCACGCACGTAGTTCCAAGCGCGAGAGGAAAGCACGTAGCGCCAGAAGGCAGGCACGTGTGAACACACACACACACACACACACACACACACACACACACACACACACACACACACACACACACACACACACACACACACACACACACACACACACACACACACGCACACACACACACGCGCGCGCGCGCATACAAGCACGCGCCACGGATGTAAATGAAGAAGTTTACGCTCACTCTTACATTCGAATGACACGCGCTTAAGCACAGAGACAAGTAGGTAGTACATGAATCTGCCGCAGCTGCGGTCCACCTTCAAGTCTGCATAATTTTCGCCAGTTTACATAGCGCAGTGGCCGGAACGCGCTGGTTGTTGGGTATCTGCCCATCGAGCGTACATTGCGAAAAGCGCATATCTTGTCCAGGGCATGCAGCCCCGTGGTGCGTCGCGTCCTCCGATGATGCGGCGAGGAATTTCGCTCTCGACCTAGACAGTGCCGGGACGCTTCTCGTATAAGGAGGATAATCGGCCGCCATTAGGCGTCCTTGATGGTTGCTGCTCCGAGATTATCGCGAGGCCACAATTTTTAGCTCCCGTGAGGTCAAACATGCGCGAGCTCACATTTTCATCGAGGATCGCCGCATACGCAGATATAGGCAGTATCGATCGCCGCCAAGTCGGACCTGATTAAAAGCTATGTTTCAAAGTAGGAAGTGCACATGCATCGAAAAACCGTCAATGCTCTTGTGCCCAGCCGAACGGACGCGCTATAAAAAGAGAGCCGCTCTGTTATGTACTCCGGGAAACTGTCACAACTTTTCTCTATCTAACGTTCCATTTGCTAAGGCCTCATAATAGATGTGTCATAGATGTCTTATAGATGCCTCACCAAATGCGAAAATTCACAATCGGTAGCGTCCACACGAGTGATGCAAAAAGTCATCAGATGATTACCTTATACCGTATATGACGTCATCACGACGCCACATATCGTTCAAATTTGTGACGTCATCCTCGCACTGCCGTCACCGTGACGTGACGGCGAACGATACCGTAATCGCATGTCATTGACGCTTATACCCTTGTTACACAGGCGATTTAAGTGCGATTACGACCAACCATGGTCAACTGCGTTGAATCGCCATAAGCGCCCTTCACAGTTCGCCGATGTTAAAGAGAAAAAGCACCCTCGGTTAAAACTGGTAAGCCATCCTCCACGCACGCCGTGTTTTCATCGGTTGACCACTAAACGGAGCTTGCCAAACTCGGTTTCCTATAAATAACCACCGTTAGTGGCATAACTGTGATTTCGCGTACAGTGTAACATAAGCGAACTGCGGTTACACGTAATTAGGGTAATGTTTTCCGCGGTTTTGGTTGCCTGTGCAACAGGGGTATTAGTTAAAGTTGGGACGATCTTAGAGGCAAAACCAGGTTAAGTACAAAAAGCTTGTAAGGACTCCGATCTTGAAGGCAGTGCGGAAGCATGTTAGGTTCAGAAGTCTGTCGAAAAGTGGCGGCGAAGGACTAGCACACTAACAATGAAAAATAAAAAATATGTATTTCGCCTTGTAATCATCATAGGTGATCGCGTAGGGAAACCAGTGACTTTTTCTTTCGAAAAAAATTTTTATTTCTTGCTTGTACATCACGTTCTGCGTTGATGCCGCAATAGAGTAATGCCTGATTGCGTTTTTTTTTTCACTTTTGTTTCACTTAAGAAAGCGCCCCGCCGTGGTGGTCTAGTGGCTAAGGTACACGGCTGCTGACCCGCAGGTCACGGGTTCAAATCCCGGCTGCGGCGGCTGCATTTCCGATGGAGGCGGAAATGTCGTAGGCCCGTGTGCTCAGATTTGGGTGCACGTTAAAGAACCCCAAGAGGTCAAAATTTCCGGAGCCCTCCACTACGGCGTCTCTCATAAACATATGGTGGTTTTGGGACGTTAAAGCCCACAAATCAATCAATCAATCGCTTAAGAAAGCGTATTCGCGTCGTCATTGGAAAGGGAATTTTTCGATTCTTTGCCCGCGGTGCGACGCTGTCACTCGCGATTCTAACTTGTGTCAAAGGAGCATGCCGGATGTGTCATGGTCCTCATGTGTCGCAGATATTCCCGAGCTTGATATATAACCGGCCACTTGGAGCGCTGCGAGCGAGTTTCGTCGGGATATATATCTTATTAAATCGTTCCGGAGTTTCGAATAGATTAGTCCACCTGATGGCACATGGGCAAAAACAAGCATATAGATGGAGTGAGCAAAGCGGGCGTATACGTATAGAGGAAAATAACAGCACAAATGCAGCAGCAAAACATGTCACAGACTGCATAGTGCCACTGGTCAACAGACCCACGCGTCCACGTAAATAACTCCTAAAAAAAGCTGACATATCTCAACATGGCGCACACAAATTCTACGGTTGAAATATTAAATATTTAGCTGTTAGGCGCCAACTCCTGCTTTGAGCAGCTGTTGCCGTTGTAGGCTGGCTTAGGCGCAACTGATAGAGAGAACGAGGACGAAATTGAGAGAACGTTCTCTTTTGTCCTCGAAAGAGAGCGAAGAATAGCGATGGATATGAACTCTGCGCTTCTTCTGGCTCTGCAGGGCGATGCACACGAAGAAGAACAGACAACGACAAGCCCCGTGGGAGTGGTTCGTTCTAGGTTGCGTCAGGACGAAATCTGCCACCTTCCCCTTCTCGAATGCTCCATCTCATTTTTCTTTTTTCGGGCACGCGGGTGACTATGGGTCGATGACGATGAAGTCGGTGAACACTTGCTCGGCTTGGTAATGAGTGTATAGCTTGGTAATGAGTGTATGAGAAGAAGTTTTGATTTGTGAGCGCAGTACATCTACGTTCACTGGCAACCCGATTCGGTCGGCCCTTCGGTCGGCCCGTCATCGCCCCTTCGCTGCCCTCATCGCAACATTGCGTTCCTGCAGTAGTTGGCGCTTTCTATTGCACGGCCTGTGGGAGGGGATTGGCCACACTCATCGCCTTTGGTTCTTTATTAGCGGTAGAATTTCTTTTTGCTGATTTTTCAGGAGCCATCAATGCCGGTCTCCGGCCCCGGCCAGGGCTCGCCCTGGTCGGCCAGTCGCCCTGCTGAATCGGTACCACTGGAGTGTTTCTTCAAGAACGGCGTAAGCAGTTTGCCTGTCGCGCTTGTGCCCACTGATGGTGGAACCATTCGGTTGAGTGAAACGGAGGTGTTCCAAGAAGAACTTCGCAACATAAGCGGTCATTTTCTGGACATCTCGGAGGTGAGGCGTTTCGGCAAGACTGGCATGCTATGCAGATCTTCAAATATTCAATGCTTAACAGACTTACTGGCCGCCACGAGATTTGCGTTCATTGCTGTTCGCGCTTTTATCCCCCCTCATCTTGCTTGCGTGAAGGGCATTGTTCGTGGTGTTCCAACTAACATTAGTCCTCAAGCATTCTTAAAGATGGTCTCTCCGGCTGGCGTGACATCTGTCTACAGATGCACCAGACCTGTAGGTGATACGCGAGTCCCTACTGAAAGCGTCATCGTTACCTTTGCTGGTCTCACACGCCCCTCTGAGCTGAAGGCCTGGCCTTATCTATTCCGTGTAGAGGCATTGACACCTCGCCCACTGCAATGCCGTAACTGCTGGCGATTTGGACATAGCGCTAATGCTTGCAGGTCCTCATTGAGATGTGCGAATTGCGGTGGGGCACATGCCGCATCAAATTGTCAGGAAGACAACTGCAGGTGTTGCCTATGTGATGGAGCACACACAGCAACGGACAATAGCTGCCCTGCTCGAGAACGTGAAACACAAATTCTAGACATAATGGAGAAACGCCGTTGTTCTCGGTCTGAGGCAACTTCCTTAATTAAAGAGCGCGAAGTGGGGTACGCTGCTGCTACGTCACGCCAGTGTGGGTCAATTGAAGCGACGGTCGCTTCCGCAGTGTCGGCAGCGATAGATAAGGCCATGCCGATGATTATGGAACGGCTTTTCAACACCTTTGCTGAAGGTCTGACCGAGATGCTCGCCGCCAGGTTAAACAGCCTTCTTCCCTCCTTCGCTTCACACACTGTCACGGTCCAGGGTGAAGCTGAGCACATCGACAATGAACAAAATAATCGGCGTCAAGAAGATGTTAACCCTGAAACGCTCGTCAGCACTCAGTCGCCTACCCCTGTGGGGCCCAGTGGGTCGTTTGGTGACATGAGGCTTGGTAATATCACTCATAAACGACGCAATGCTCCATTGTCTCCAACCAATTTGCCAATGTCAAAACCAAAAAAAGTTATTACTGATACCAACAATGAGCAGGACGTTTTGCGTTCTGCAGTAGAGTCAACTATATTAAGTTCATCATAGCGCCTGTAAAAGTTCTTCAGTGGAATTGTCGCTCCGTATCTTCCGCTTACATAGATCTTATTTATCTCATACAGCAAACAAATCCCAGTATAATTTTACTTCAAGAGTCTTGGCTTTCAGCAAACCAAACATTTACTCTGAAATATTTTCGAACATTTAGACTGGATCGGCCAGGTAGAGGAGGTGGATTATTGGTTCTAATATCTTCAAAAATGTGTCATCACGTTTCTGTAACTTTTGAACATATTTGTCCGGATTGTGAATTGTTAGGATTAGATTGTTTGTTACCTAACTCCAACAGGATTACAGTGATTAATGCGTACTTTCCTAATGGAGTAAGACGCACAGATCACCTAGACTGTGTTATCAAGAATTCTTCGTCAAATTCAATTTTATTGGCTGGGGATTTTAACTCGCATTACACCTCTTGGGGGCTTAAAACAGATAGCTGTGGCAAAAGATTGTGGAATTGGTTGCAGGATAATAATTTTCGCTGCCATAACTCTGGACAAGTTACCTTTCTACGCGGGATAAGCTCATCAACATTAGACCTAACATTTTCTTGTGGCCAGTTTATGATTTCATCGTGGGAAACGTTTGATAATGGGACGAGTAGTGATCATGTACCAATTACCTATGAAATAATGCTACCACAACTTACCTCTGCTATCCGGCAACAACGGTTCACCAACTATAAAATTTATAAAACTGTTTTAAACTCCGCGCTCTCGTCATTGAGAGGACGCGTCGGACAGCAACGAGCTGCTTCAGTCGTAGCGTGTCTAAGTGACTCTATCCAGCCGGCAGAGTTTTCTGTTAAGTACGGCAGCACACCGTCAAATTCAGCTTGGTGGAATGAAGATTGTACGCTTGCGTATAGGCGACGTAAAGCTGCTTGGAAACGTTTACGCCACAACCATACTCCAAAAAATTGGGTTGACTATAAGTTCCACGCAGCGGTGTTTAAACGTACAGTTGCAATAGCTAAAGATAAACACAATTCTGACTTACATTCGCGTTTATCAAAACCCGATAAAAGATCTGCCCTGTACAGATTTCTACGGAACAAAAAATCGACGAAGGTACCAGCATATTCGCATTCAGTAGTGCTGTCTCCTAAAGAGACAACAGATTTGTTAGAGGGCATCGCGAAAGGACTTGAAGCGCGTTTCGCTTCGTCATGCTTGAGACCTGTGACATTCAAAAGCGCAACCTCGGACTTTCGGGAAGTCACTATGGCTGAACTGGCAGATGTGATACTAACTGTAAAGCAAGCAGCTCCCGGTCCAGACCAGATTACAAACTCTATGATTAAATTGATATTTAATTCCCATCCCGAGGAGCTTTTGAATATTGTTAACTGCTCCTTACAGCACACATGGATTCCAAGCGCATGGAAAGTTGCTAAAGTTGTGTTGCTGCGAAAAAATCCAAGCCTCGGATATGTCCTGGATAACATTCGGCCAATTTCGCTGACTTCAAACCTAGTTAAAATAATTGAAAGAATTCTTCATAGAAGGCTCAGTGAATTCATCGCTCGTCAGGACATTCTTTCACCAAGGCAAGTAGGATTTAGACAGGGGTGCTCTATATGGTCGGCTCATGTTGATTTGGAAAGCCGAATCCGCCTTGCAAAAGTATCTGGTGAGCTTTCTGCATTAGTCACGTTAGATATCGCAAAAGCCTACGATAGTGTGGAATACAGTACATTAATTTCAAGATTAGTGAACTGTGAGGTTCCCAAGTACATTATATCTTGGGTTCAGGAGTTTCTCATTGAGAGACAATTCTTTTGTTGCCACGAGGGAATTACTTCTGCCTCATATAAGCAAACAAGAGGTGTTCCGCAAGGATCAGTCCTGTCACCTCTTTTATTTAATATATTATTATCATCTATTCCCGTTCATAAAAATGTTCCTCTTTATGTCTACGCCGATGATATTGCTTTTTTCTCGTCATCCCGAGATATCAATAGTTTATATCAAATCTTGCAGTCATATTTGAGTGAGCTTGAGGTATGGCTTGGCGGGCTGTCTTTTTCACTTAATGTTAGTAAATGTGCTCTGCTTGTATTCCCTCTATCCGTTCCCGTATTTCTTCAACTGCATTATCGAAATGATCCGATTCCACAAGTAACAGCGCTAAAATATCTTGGTATTGTTTACGTGGACAATTTAAATTGGCAGCAACAAATAGAATCAAACACCCGTAAAGCAGAAAGCGCCGTAGGATTGCTCCGCCGGTTTTGCAATAAGAATTCAGGGATGCGCAGGGATACGTTACTTATGATATACAAACTTTACGTACGCCCAATTCTGGAGTTTGGCTGCGTTCTGTTTTCTGGAAGTGCTGAGTACAAATTAAGACCACTTATATTGCTAGAAAGGCAAGCTCTGCGGCTGTGTCTCGGACTACCTAGGTGTGTAGCGAATAGCGTGCTTTATTTGGAAGCTAGAATTATTCCACTTGATGCTAGATTTCGACAGCTTACTGTGCAAACATTTTTAAAACTTTACGATGCACCCCTCTTCTGTTCTCAGACAGTTTTCATCAAACATCCAGTTTCTTTCTTTCAGCGCCCGTGGTCTCGTTATCAAAGACCCCAAGTCATTTTCGTCGAGTCTCTGTTATCAAATCTTCACGTTTCCCTCCGGCATTTAACTCCCCAAACCCAATGCTCGGTGCCAGTTGACTTAATTTTCGATGATATTTTTCCAAAAAATGCCAAGTTACTTCCAAAGCATGTTCTGGAGGGCCTCCTTCAAGACCATCTAAGTCATTTTCCTAAATACGTAGTAATTTCGACGGACGCAACGCAAAATCTTCAGAAGGCTGGAGTAGGTATTTTTTCTCATCAGCTTAATTGGTCTTTTGCGCTCCGATTGCCTGACTTCACACCAATCTATCTCGCAGAATTCCTGGCTATTACATTGGCTCTTCGAAAACTAAATTATCAGCAATCAAAAGCTATTATTATTTCGGATGCTTTGTCTGTATGTACACATCTAACGTCCGCAAAGAAGTCTCCTCTTCTCAGGATATTTTGGTCTCTCGTACCGCATAGCCTATCAGAAGTTCGGTTTATTTGGGTCCCCGGGCATGCTGGAATTGAACTAAATGAAATTGCTGATTCGCTCGCTTCGGCATCTTTAAATTTCCCTGTGGTGCCAGTAGCTCCACAGTTTCCTTTTATTACTGCCGAACGATTCAAACGCCTGTTAATCTTAAAAATGAACGAAACGTCGCTTCTACAATCTGAAGAATTTCGGCACTTGCAATTCACATGGAACACCGCAAAATGCCTTTCCCGTCAATGTGAGGTGACCCTCACAAGCTTTCGCTGTAGAGTTCCTCTGTTAAATTTTTATCTCAACAAATCAGGATTTTCATTAACTAACCTATGTGTAGTTTGCAATGAACCGGAAACAATAGATCACTTTCTTCTCACATGCCGCCGCTTCGCCTCACTGCGCCGAATAATTCTTGAAAGACCGATTGGTATGCTCGGATTGCCAGTCAATACATCCACCGTATTATCGTTTGGAGCCAGTCAGTTGGGTGTGGGCCACAGTGCTATTCTGTCAGCGCTACATAAATTCATTCAGGCAACCGGAAGGATACGCTGCTAGTGGTACTGCCAGATATATCCAATTCTTTCTTCCCCTTCCTCATTCTTGTTAATTCGTTTTATATATTCTGTTTTATCGTATTCTTCTACAATTTTATCACGTTTTTTTCAAAGGAACATTTATTGTTTCTATCTAATTTCTCTTTATATTTTTTTAGCAAGCGTTATAAAAATTATCTATCATGAGGTACAGTGTGGCCAATCCCCCATGTGGGTATGAGCCAAAATCTTCTAGGAGACAAGACAAGACAAGACAAGACGAGAGCCACTGGTCTCTAACCACGCTTTCTTCCTCCGTAATTTGCTCTGGCCCCTAAATCGGAGTTCATGCGCAAGGAATGTTGGCATGTGCACTGCGGCTGGCTTCGCGTGTTGCTACAGGGTTGTCGGTAATTCGCTTGGTTCGCGACGCCTGCAACGCATAGAGTGGTTTGTGTGCTATAAGCACTTGACCATTGGCAGATTCTGTGGCAATTAATACCCAACGATTGTTACGTTGCTACAGTTACGGGTAGCCAGATATTAAAACACAATTAAAAGCAGCTGCCCCAACACTGAGCTTGACTCAGAATTAGCAATAAGAAGCATCACAGTCGTCGGTGAGTTCTTTTAAAATGAATTTCATTAGCGAAAAGAGGTCAATGAATGAAGGGGTGTTTTCTTTCTAGTTAGTATCGTGATAGCGCCAGAAATGGTAAAATAAATTTGGCTAACCTTTTAGCGCCTATTCACCTTTTCATAAACGTTTCCCTGGGCGCCGCCATAGAACTCCTTGGGCTGGGCAAATTGGCGCATCCCCTCGAAAATGCACTGACAACGCTACGCCCTTAGCCTTTGTACTCCGGCACACAGCCCATCATGGCGATGTTTTTTTTTTCCTTCCTGTGAAAAGGTGTATACTTACCAGGGCGAACACATTAGATGCCTTAATAAATGCCAAAGTTGACCATCGGATTAAACATGAGGGGTGCAAAAATAGTTGCTGGGGGCAACATATGACGTCATCCCGACGTTGCAGGTTACCACAAACTGTGACGTCATCACGTGACATCACTGCTTGATCAAACGTTGGGCCGGTTCCGGAGGCAATGCAACAGCACGTGATGCTCTGAAACTTTCCCACGCCTCCAACCTTGGAGGCAGTGCAAATTTCATGTTTGGTGCAGGAAGTTTGCAATGCGGAGGAGGGGGGGGGGGTGCATGTGGACTGCATGCAACAAGGGCATCATGCGTGAAACGATGAAATGCCGCAATGTAATGCACCAGTGTGAAATGTTGAATGACCTCGACAAAAAAAACAGATTTACACACGAGAAACTGTTGAAGACCGACATATAGCCAACGATGGAAAGGAAGTCAATTATTGGACGACTGCGCGTCAAGCACGCACTTGACCGACACACCTTTGTCAGCCTCATTTGAGTACGTATGGCAGAGCCGCATTTTCTATACCTTCTCTCGTGCCGGATTTGTCGCGAATCATGCCACCGCGAGCAAAACCTGCACCTCATAGAATATTGTCTTAAAACAACAAAAGAAACACTAATGTGCTGGCTCTGAAGCGTTAAGACCGTGATGCCAATATGAGAGCCGCCGTAGTGCAGGGCTCCGGAAAGTTATGCCACCCTTTGTTCTTTATCGTGCACTGACATTGTACAGAACACGAGCAGTGCGATAACCACTGCTCCGTTGCTAAAGACACTGACAAGAGAGGATGAGGATGAGGAGGAGGAGGAGGAGGAGGTGGAGGAGGAGGAAAGTTTAAGCGAAAGGACGGGGAGGTTAGCCAGTTCTTAGACCAGCTGGCTAGGGGTGAGGGGAATAAAAGATGACAAAAAGAAATGTTGCGAAGAACGAACAAGAGAAATTGACGTTAGCGGTGAAGACGACGCAGGAAAAAAAAGACATGGCCCGAAGGCGCAGTGGAGAGGCACCACACCACAAGATGAGGAAGCGAACGTGCCAGCAACTTCTCAAACCTGTTCATTCGTCTCCGAAGTCAGACGGGTCAGCAGCTTCCCCTGGGGCGTCCCAGTCGGTCGGATACACACGATCCCGAAGAGTCGAAACAAAAAAAAAAAGCCACGAAGAAGGCCCAAAGTGACCCGGCAAGAGGATCCTCAATGAAAAGTTGTGCGGCGTACCCCGTTTCTTTATTCCACGAGCAAAGCCTCATCCACTCTCCGCCATGGGTGCCCTCTGCGTGGTCGTTTTCCGACTTCCCGTGACTGCAGCGCACGCTCTTCGAAATTTTTCACGACTTCTCGTTAGAGAAAGCGCGCCCCTGTGTCATTGCTTCGTGAGGGAGGATCAAGTGCTGCGCGGCGACGTTAGATATTTGAAAAAAAAAATCTTAAGCTCTTTTCTGTTTTTTTTCATGAGATTATGTAAGGTTGTCTGCCAAACATTGTTTTTTGTTGCAATTGCCTCATTTGCTTTGCTATTATTAATTTCCTGTTTTATGGTCTCCCTTTCATTGTTTTTGTATTACTTGCTGTCTCGAGCATGGCAAGTCAAACTAGCAGCTTCTGCTCTGGTCTAGTGGCTAAAGCACTCGGCTGCTGAACCGCATGTCGCGGGATTGAATTGTGGCCGCAGCAGCAGCATTTTCCATGGAGGTGAATATGCTTCAGGCCCGTTTGCCTAGGTTAAGGTGCACTATGAAGACTCTTAGGTGATCGAAATTTGCGGAGCTCTCCACTGCCGTGTCTCTCATAATTATACGGTGGCTTGGGACGTTAAGCCACAACAATTATTACTATTAATAAATATTATTGTTTTACTATGTAATTAGTGGAGCTATATAAAATGCGCTAAACCCAGCTCCGCTATTGTGAAATCCGAGAAAGCGCGAAGCACGGGCACCCAGCAATTCCCGTTCATACCGTCGATGACGTCAATGCCTGAGGTAAGCCTTTAGGGTTTCCCCGGCCCGACTAGAATCTTGTCAGGCATGTGTCATAACAACTTGACTACGTCTGCGCTTGCAGAATGTCAGTATGACTGAACGTTATGCATGCCAAATAAATGTCGGAAGAACGCTTTTTATGAAGGCTACGGTCGATTTCGTGCTTGATTGTGTAATCAAAGGCCTCTGTAAGACGACACGTGAGGCCGATATGTGAACATCAGGAAGGTTCCTACTTTTGTGAAAGTTTGATACCACGCACGTGTTCCGGCGTTCGCGCGATCCGTGTGCTTTTTCGGGCCATTCCGGACGCTCACGAACGCGGGAAATGATGTGACAGACGCCACGCAGTTTTTACCCGAAAACGAAAGTTCCAGGGAATACCGTAAGCCTGCGGT
The DNA here is from genome assembly GCF_043290135.1 of Rhipicephalus microplus. Taxonomy (NCBI): domain Eukaryota; kingdom Metazoa; phylum Arthropoda; class Arachnida; order Ixodida; family Ixodidae; genus Rhipicephalus; species Rhipicephalus microplus. The sequence goes on along the minus strand of NC_134704.1, from coordinate 45,871,341 downwards.
TAAACTCTACGCTTATGCCTCAGTCAATATACTGTGAAAGAAGACTGTTTTTTTTACAGCAAAGCTGTCATGGTTTACCTTTCGCCGCCAGCGTCGTCGTCGTGGTGGTGGTAATGCTTCTGGGTAAACTGGTGTGCGCGAATGCAGACAAACGACAACAGAAGAGACAGGGACGAGTAGTAATAGTAATAGTATTGGTAGTGGCTGTGGTAGTAGTAGGGTAATATTAGCTACAGTCGTGGTAATTGTGAAAGGGGGGCAGTAGTAGTAGTAGTAGCAGCAGCAGCAGTAGTAGTAGTAGTAGTAGTAGTAGTAGTAGTAGTAGTAGTAGTAGTAGTAGTAGTAGTAGTAGTAGTAGTAGTAGCAGAGGCAACATGAAGGTGCGTGTTTCAATCCTATCCGCGGATTAACGACAGCACTTGATCTCACTAGCGAATCACAACTCACACGCTTACATCTTCACTGTCTGACGACTTTAATAAAATATTCTCGTTGATTCAACGAAACAAGTTTTCCTCACTTTCACCGTTTCGATATGTATATACACAATGTAAGACAGAAAACATCGACCCGTTCCGTCTCCACTACAATGCGGCAAGGCAGCGTCGAGGCCGTCGTGTCCAACGTTGTCGTGTGCGCATACCACCGACCGTTCCCGAGGAACGGACGCGTTGGCATAGCTTGCATAGTTCAGGCTCCCGTGTAACGCGTAGGTCCCATCGTGGAAGAAGAAGACACTGATTCGGTTAAAGGTACGGCGCGGTAGGCACGCCCCTCCACCTCACCCTCTTCTCTCCACTTTTTTTTTAATGTACGCTCGCTCATTGTAAGAGAAGACAACGTTGGCATCCTCCCAGAACGTACGCAGGCGCGGCGACGCGCCAGGGCTTTGCGGAGACGACCTCGGCCGCTTAGTATCCGCACACGCAAGCGCATGCCAACTACACCATAGGCGTCCGGAAAAGGCGCGACGTTTCGGGGCACGGCGAACGGGATGACCCCGCTCCTGCTATACAGCGCGCTTGCGAAGGGTCTTGCTCATCTTCGTTGGCTCGCCGCTGCTGCGATCTGCGGCCGAGTAAAATTGGTCTCGCCGCCCGCTCGAAGGACACGGGCGGCGAGCTCGGACGCTTCGCTCTCGGTGGTGGAAGGGAGACGAAGAACAAGAGCGGGACGCAGACAGGGCCACGCTCGTTCATTATGGTCGTGTGTGCGACAGCGGCGCGCTGCTTTGGGGCCGCACACTAACGCGCTGCGGCTCAGGGACAAGGCGAGACCACGAAGAGGATCGCTCGACTGCAACACGCCGGCGGTGCGGAATTCTGGGTCAGCCCTCCGACGACGAAGACGGTGACTAGCTACGGAGTCGTGGGTGTATGGGAGTAGACCCACGACGAAGCGCGTGCACGTTTTCTTTCATTCGCCGCATTTGCTTCTGTCTGTTTCAGACGCACCTTGTTTATCGCAGCTTGTAGCATGGCCGGCGTGTTGTTAGCGGCGTTGCGAGCGCGTGGCAGTATGTTGCGGCGTCCGAACACGATTAGCGGGCGCTCCGGTCAGTACGAAGGAGGTGGAGATGAAGAATGGCTGATGAATGAATGGCGGGACGCGCGTGCGCTGATCAAAATTTCACTTGCAGTAGCTTACTTTGTGGAAAGTGAGCGTTAAGTGGGGTGAGTGGCTTTCTTCGGGTAGGAGAAGAGATTATAGAACACACGAGGCTCAGGCTCGAGTTAAGTGGTCCAGCCGGTCAATATCAGCACGCAATTGAAAAAAGCTTTTGCTTTACGAGCAAAAGTTGTTAGGAAGACGGTTGACAGTTAAATATCAGGTCTGACGTATTTGGTACGTCGCCGCGTTGCAGAATGAACAGTTGTCTCTGCGGATACAATTGTGTTTCATGCGCGAACTTTTCATGTGGACCCACATGAAAACACCACAATATGCTCCTTCAAGATGCATGTGCGGTAGCACACTCTGAGAAGTATCACATGCCCCAATAGATATTACCGGTAATTTTCAGAGTCGTAGATGAGCCATGTGCCCGGACTCTTCAACAACACCTATAGCTCGAAGTGAAGCAAATACACACAAAGTTTATATGAGCTTAATGTTGAGAGCTTATGATGGATAAGTCTAAGCACTACATTTTATTAATCTTCGCAATACATTCTCATAAAAGAATAGGAGTAAAACACGCCAGCTTAGCTTGGTTCATACATGATATATCAACGTTTCAACAATTGACCGAATACATCAGTCCAGACAGGAAGTTCTGTATTAGATACAAAAAACATCGTGGCTAGATGACATTGCGCAATAAGAAGATCAAAGGAAGCAACAACAATAGGCATCACCGCAGATTGGTGGCACTAAGCCAGCCTCTTCTAATTAGAGTTTGGCTTCTGATGGGTTCGTATACGTGTCATACAGGTTTGACTGAAGTTATCCCAAACTTACTCGCACGATTGAAAGTGACAGAGTATATACCAAGCTCTCCAGTCTTGGTGATATTTTGGTGATCGTTTCGATGGCAATACCCGCTCGGCCGTACCTTAGAGCGGAGTGAAAGGACGTGCCGAAACTTCCCGTGCGTGGGTCGCGCGGTCCTTGTGGTTATACGGCGATGTTGCGACCCTTAGACGACGCGACCGCGTTGCCACAGCGCTGAAAGCGTGAGCGTGTTCGTCGTGACTGGTCACATTCCCGTGGTTCGTGTAGCACGTGCAAGGAAGCTTAAGTCCTTCGGCCTGCTACATGCCTTAGGACGGTGGCGAAAAAGGCGGACGCAATTACTCGCGACCTGGCGACCCGTTCGGCGGGAAATGTCGATGGAGAACGATTTCCCTCTGGTCTCTCCATCTTGTGAAAAACCGATGGAGCCAAGGTTATGTACCGACGCCACCGGCAGTAAACAGCTAGGGCATCCCCCCCCCCCCAAAAAAAAGCCAGTCCTGCATGGAAGTTGCACCTCTCTTACCTTTCTTCTCTTTGCGGGTACGCTGCTCACGAATTGAAACAGTGGTCATTAATTAAGTGATCATAGCCATATCATCAAGTAGGTAATAACGAGCCGTGCGGTGCTCTCGCAAAACACGTATGGTCAACGAAGCAATAGCGAGAAAATGTATGGGCTATTTATCGTTGCTCGCAGCATGTGCCACGATTAATTTCACTTCCTGTGACTCGTTGGGTATATACGCTATGCGCTCAGCTGCACTGACCATGGTAGAACTCTGAAAAGATTCGTGAATTTTAAATTCAAAGTTGACACTTTATCGACTCGATAGCGTTCGGGGAGGAAAAAAAATGAAAAATCGTCTGTCATTGCGATAAAGATCTCGACAGCCGCATCTGTTCGAATGTGAGAATTGCGTGCGTGCGTGGTTGCATACACGTGCTGGAAGATATACGTGATGGTAAAAAACATTATACAGAAAGATAGCAATCACCAAATGGTGGTAAACCTGCCATCATTCTCAATCAGCCGCTATCTATCTATCTATCTATCTATCTATCTATCTATCTATCTATCTATCTATCTATCTATCTATCTATCTATCTATCTATCTATCTATCTATCTATCTATCTATCTATCTATCTATCTATTATACAATCAATAAGTCAATCAATCAATCAATTCTTTTCTCATTACCCATGGGTACTGTCATGTTTCAAGTCATTTAAACACGAAGAAACCCACATCAACGTCGAAAAAGCAAAAAAAAAATCTCACCATATTCACGCACTGAATGATGATGAGTGGGGCGAAGATCCGGAGGATTTCATCGCTAAACCTTGAACTATCCGCGAATATCGCCCACTACATTATCAATGGCGTGACAAATAAAGTATATATTAATACAAGAAATTTTACAATTTGTAAGTGGTAGCTATACGTCGCTTCCGTTCCCCCTTCCTGATATTGGCTTTATGGTCAGTGGAGTGGTGGATCGGTGATGGGGCATAGTGAAATGTTTGCAAGGACGAAGTAGTGGGCAAAGGTGGAACTATACGCGGTCACGTACATTCATACAAGGCATGGACATATCCACGCCTTTAGGAGTTAATCAACGTAGCGCGTTAGAATCATAGGACAAGGGGAGGGACAGAAGGGAGCGCTCTCTAGTCATACTCTAGTCTATACTCTAGTCATATACTATACGCTATGCCCCGCCGCGGTGGTCTAGTGGCTAAGGTACTCGGCTGCTGACCCGCAGGGCGCGGGTTTGAATCCCGGCTGCGGCGGCTGCATTTCCGATGGAGGCGGAAATGTTGTAGGCCTGTGTGCTCAGATTTGGGTGCACGTTAAAGAACCCCAGGTGGTCTAAATTTCCGGAGCCCTCCACTACGGCGTCTCTCATAATCATATAGTGGTTTTGGGACGTTAAACCCCACATATCAATCAATCAACTATACGCTAGCCTTTAGGAGCTTCGCCCCTAAAAACTGTGAGGCGGAAATCGAGACAGTGAACACAGAGGTGGCGCTAGACATCCTTCTTCCACAGCCGTTTTAATTTGCCCCAAACAGTTCGCCCCGGAACTGGCCCGACTTGATTACCCGAACACGACCGGTGTGGGCTAAGCCGCGTGTGTAGCGTCTGTGACTTGTGCAACCGCGCTTCTGCTTTGCCTCGTTCCGGAAGCCCTCACGCGACGCGGGCCACGCTGTCGGAAAATCGTGGGAAAACAAGAAGCCGAGCGGTTAAAGGTCAGCCGGGCAGCCATACCACCACCAGCACGCTGGTGGGGCGAAATGGATGCGCGCCCACCGTCTCGTCGCCTTTCCGGTCGTAAAACCAGTTCTTCAAAAACCAAGTCGATCCGTAGGAGCAGGCGTGTAAGCATCTCATACCCAGCCGTTCGGCTTATCTATTCGTTCGACACATTTTTTTTCTTATTTTGTGGGTCCTAGTGCACTACCGTCAGTTTCGCACACAATACTCAATATACAGAGACAACTGCGACACTGCGATCGTTCGGCCACCATGGGAATAAAGTGCAGTGCATGGATTGGCCTAGTCTTCGTTCTGCAGCTTTGAATGCACTCGTGGCTTGGGTTACTGCTGTGGTTTACTTTTGTTTTCGTATATAAAAAAGACGGCTCATTGTTAACATCGCGAGCTGATGTTTTGTTGGCCAGCCTTATAGGGTAAATTGGTGAAGCGGAACTTCTGAACTTCGGCTGAAGTTCGTATTGCGACCATGTTCACAGCCCAAACGAATCTGAAAGTACGAAGCTTGGACAAATACACGTATTACCCATTGTTGCTATGCAAAGTGAAGCGTCATGCGTTCCAGCTTACATAGACTCTAGCGCTAGATTTCAGTCTAGCGTGTTATTAAATAATTGTATGACCCCACCATAGAGAAACACGCTTCTAGGTACGAAGCACATTAGGGCTAGCGTTGTCACTGTCTCCTGTCATCTAGGTTTGTCATGTAGCCACGGTTCATTAACAAAGCGGGGGTGCACCACAATGAATAAATCTCCCTGCTCGCCGCTGATCCAATAAAAATGAACAAGGCTACAGTTAGCCCAACAAAATAACCGATCACGTTAGTGTAACAGAGACACCCTTCCTTGCTTGCTGTAGGGAGCTGAAACCGGCCATGTAAAGAAGAAGAAGGACAACGAGAAGACCAGAACAAGAAGATGCTGTTTCATGAGGACGTGAAGGGAGCGAGCGTAAACACCATTTCCTAACACAGCATTATTCTCCCCAACCCACTTTCTGTAAAGAGTGGACACTGCCATACGCTGCCAAGGCTGAGCCGCTGCACATCTGTCCGACACAAGCGTTGGTCGGACCGGTACTGTCTTCCCACATTTGGGACGTTTATAAACTTCAATAAATGAATTAATAATACAAGAAATATTTTACACAAGCGTTGGTTGGACTGGTACTGTCGTCCCGAATTGGGGGTGATCATCAACGTGAAGAAATAAATAAATAATACAAGAAATATTTTCTTTTCAGGGCTCGTATTTGAGCGCAGACGCTCGTGCTCTGAAAGCATGATGGCTTGCAGTCTTTGCCACTGCGTACACCCAACGATGCTTCGTGAACGTGAATACGTGCATTCCTTTACTCACGATGCCAAAGAAAAATGTAGAAAATAGCACACTTTCTTTGCAAGCTTTACTGAATTCTGCAGAACGCTGTTGAGAGCTGACATGGGGTATTGTAGAACTCGGCAAAATTATCGGTTTGCAATATAGGCATTCCGAACTCCCATTTCGATTGGTTTTTCTAAGGCGGCTGTTATAAATGCTGAAGGGAAGCGCGCATCGGTACGCCACCTGCTCGGTGGTCAGGCTCCCGATTTCACGGTTGCGAAACGGCTTGAGTGGCCACAATATTCCTAAAGTATATTTATCTACGCACCTAATCGCCTACACAGTGGCTTGTTATTTCTTCGCATTAATGCCGAGTCACACCGGCAGAAATAACGTACAGTACATACCTCAGGGCAAAGCGAGTTACCATTTCTGGCACTTGTGCAGACGTGTCTTGTGTATTGGAAACTGAAAGAAAAGAAAATAGCCAGCTGTAACCAAAGATCGACTTTCCGAGAAAACATCGTAAATGTTGACTGTGTGCGTTGAATCCACAACAAATAAAAACTTTATATCTACTCAGAGTGACATAGCATTCTTTGAAAACTGAATGTTCTTTCGCGATAATAGGCTGATTATTATAACTGAAATAATTATCATACTTTTAAAACTTTTGAAATCTGCCCAACAGCCTGAACGCTGGTGCATCAGTGTAACGTGATTAGTTTGAATGTTTCGGTTCACGTTTTGTCCATCGTTGGAAGATTTCGGCTTAGTATCTGAAACTTCGTATATTCTGTCCTTGGCATATTCTGTGCGTTTCAAACGCAGTGTATTCATTTTTATATTTAAAAACGAAGCTTCTGCAAAATGATCTTAGAACTCATGACATCACAGCTAACTAGAGCAGGAATCTAATAATATTAATTTTGGGGGAATCACGTACTGTTTATATATTGCCACAAGCATAATGGCTTGTATTATGTGGTATCATTGCTGGCGAAATTTTATGTCACACTTAGCAAAAGACGATGAAGACCAGCACGCGAAAGCTATTCACACAGATAGGATGGAAGCAATAACCACGTGGACGGAATATAAGCACCTAAAATTTCTGTGGAAGCCGCAGTGGAGCCAATCTCGTCAATCAGAAGTTATGATCACCAGATTTCGATGCCGTGTCCCCCCATTAAACTTCTACTTGCACAGGGCTGGTCTGATTATATCACCACTCTACCGATTCTGCGGAGATCTGGAAAAAATTGCACATTGTTTTTTATCATGTCCAAGATATTCTCATATTAGACCTCGGCTTCTCATTACTCCTCTTTCAAAAATAGGTGTAACCTTATCTGTTGGAAATGTTTTAAGTTTCGGTGCCTCAGTCTTGGGTTACTGCAACAGAGATGTCTATGATTCCGCGTGTAATTTCATTATAAATACCCGACGAGTACCATTTTAATCTGGTATTTAATATTCTTCGTCAATTCTTCATCAACCTAACAAGTTCGTAAACCTAATATTCTTCGTCAACGTAACAAGTTGTCAAAATTTTTACCATCAGGTTAATACAGCAGTCTGAAATACAAGCTCAAAAGCACACTACTTGTAGTTTAAGTTTAATGTATTAGGTATTATTGTCATTTCATTTCTTTATTCCTTATCAGATACCATTCCTAAAATAACATTTAAAAGTCTCAACGTCTCATTTTCGGTCAATCTCCAAAAGTGAGAACGTGCCATATATTGAAGGAAAAAAGGAAACAAACAAACAAAAAAAGACGATTAGTTCGCTTTGCCAGTGACTTTGGGCATCAGTCGCCCCGCCGTGATGGTCTAGTGGCTAAGGTACTCGGCTGCTTACCCGCAGGTCGCGGGTTCGAATCCCCGCTGCGGCGGCTGCATTTCCGATGGAGGCGGAAATGTTGTAGGCCCATGTGCTCAGATTTGGGTGCACGTTAAAGAACTCCAGGTGGTCGAAATTTCCGGAGCCCTCCGCCCTCCACTACGGCGTCTCTCATAATCATATGGTGGTTTTGGAACGTTAAACCCCACATATCAATCAATCATTGGGCTTCAGCCGTGAGAATGTCTTTGATGCCGTATTTGCTTATCTTCACGAAACGAATGGTACTTTTACTGGCTTATTGTGGCTTGGTGCTGCAATGGTCTAACATTTAAAAAAAAGAGTTACCTTTTTTACTATGATTATTATTAGTGTGCGTTACTTTCAACCACATTCAGTTTTAGTCAAGATAATGGCTAGTCTGTCTGGCCTGATCGGGAAAACAACACTTGTTGCACTTTTTTTTCGTTTTACGTACATTATTTTTTCCTAAATATTCAATATTTAGAATGCCTAACTCATGTATTCAGTTTTTGGTCGATCCCCATGAATGTGTATGAGCCATATGTAAGGCAGCATCATCATCATCATAATCATCATCATCATCATTATCACCACCACCACCACCATCATCATCATCATCATCAGTGATCGGACCAGCCTGACGCTCTGCCGACTTCCAGTTGCAGGTTTCTTCCACATTATAATGTAAAATTCTCTGGTGCACGTTCTGGGTAGCACCCTAATTACTGCGACCAACACGAAGATCATCCCGAAATAAGTAGCGACGCCTTTGAAAACCCAGGTGACCTTCCGTGCAATTGGTGGCAGCTAGGCCCACCGCCTGAGTTCGGCTCCCTTCAAGAACACTACAGAGGCATGTCAAGTGCAATAACGGCAACCCAGACTCTGCAGGCTTCTACATCGCTATTCCATGGCCTTTCAACGCCTTTCGAACCCTAAATAAGTTCTATGGCAACGGTTTCGAGGACGTTGAAGACTGGCTAGACCAGTAAGAGTGTCTCACCGTCGCCAACGTTTACTTCTACCTCGAGGATGTGGCGTGCCTTTGGTACGACAACCATGAAGCTGCCTTGACAACCTGTTCAGAGTTTTGCTGTCAGCTGTGGAACACGTATGGACGTTCCGACCGAAGGAACAATCAGAGCTTCTTCTCAATTCCAGGAATCAAAGACCCAACGAAAAGGTTGCGATGTTCGTTGAGGAGATGTCTCGGTTGTTCCGGCGATCTGGCTCCGCAATGGCGGAAGGGAAGAAGGTACGCTTCCTGAACAGCTCTTTGCAGGACTCGTGCGCAACCCACCTGAGACCATATCGAAAGTCCTCCGTGAAGCTACAATGATGTAGCGGATGCTAAGGCAGTGGTCTTCGCAATATGAACGGCCGAACAACGTCACCTGCCTGTCATTATCCGCGGCAACACTTGACGTCACCACCGTCGGAGAACTCACAGACCTTGTGCACAACATTGTACGCAAGGAGCTGCAGAAACTTCACGCAATGTCTCCCCAGCCCTAAGTAGCGGCCATAACTGACGTCGTCCGCGATGAAGTACGGCAGCTGGCGCAACCATTGGTGACGTCACCAGCCGGAGCTCCTCGTGTCCCGTACGCGGGCGCCGTATGCACTCCTGCGACTGCAGTCAGCTATTCCCCCCCAACCATCCACTTCGCCGGCGACGCAGTACTCGGTCCCGCCGCAGACCTCGCTAGTTAATCTGCGGAAGTCTAGTGTGTGGAGTGCTCCTGACGATCAGCCCCTTTGCTACCGTTGCGATGAACCATGGTTCACCGCAATTAGCCATGGCCTGCAGGCCATCTGTACTATAACTGTCCGAGCTGACGCAAGGGCCTTTCTGGTTTTCAGCCAGATGCTCATAGACCTCGTGACGGCAAACGGCCCCGCGCTATTGCAGAATACCTGGATAGTACTCAGTCCTCGAACTTTCAGCGACACCAGTCACGCTCGCCATATTCTCAACGTTCCAGATTACCGGATCAACCTTCAAGTTTCGTCATTGCGGGACGATCCCCTAGGTTCTCACGCCGGGGAAACTGTAGGAACAATGACCACTGCGGGTGGGTCGTTAGAACAACCTCCCTGACCAGTCCACCGACCTCTGAAAACTACGTTTCTTTGACATCTTCCACTGATGGGCGACGACAAATGCGTTTCTACGAACGTTTCGGTTCTTATCGACAATCATCGGGTGATTGCTCTGGTGGGCACTGGCGCCTACCAGAGCAATGACCCAATGATCATCTACTCACTGGGCGCATGGATTGAACCTCTGGTAAATAGGATATCACCTTTTGACGCCAATCGGGTGGTGCACTGCCGAATTGCAAATCCGTGAGTCCACGTTCGTCGCTTCGTTCGTCGTGTTGCACGAATGTTCTCGGAAAGTAAACCTCAGCATGGATTTTCTGCGCGAGCACGAAGCCGTTATTGACCTTCGAGAATCGCTCGTAACGTTTTCCGATGATCACGCCCGGACGCCGAAAGATACTGCTACGCAGAAAACAGCATGCACTTTGTATCGTCGACCACGCCAGCACACTTCTGCCGCGAACCAGTATGTTCGTAACTGAAATAAGCGACTTAAATAACAGTAGCAGCGGTATCGCCGAAGCAAACATGTCGGTGCTCATAGCTCGGCAAATCTGCGGCACCTGCGGTGTAGTTCAGTTGAAACACATAATGACTGAGCTCATGGTTAGAAATTTCAGCCGCACATACAATCGCACCAGCAACTATACCGCGTAATACAAGCCATTATGCTTGCGGCAATATGTTTTGTACCTTTGATTTTAGTTGTTTGACAGTTTGACAGTTCGAAACCACGATATGATTATGAGACACAGCTTAGCGAGGGCTCCAAAAATTCCTATACCATCTGGTGTTCTTTATCGTGACGCTGACATCACATAGTGAACGGCCTTCTCGCATTACGCCTTCATCGAAATGCATGCTGGGATCAAACTCGTGGCTTTCGGGTCAGCAAACGGGCACCTTAACCACAGTACCACCACAGCTCACTGCACGAACACACAGGTGGTGCCCCCGGCTGTCTTCTTCACACGCATACCCTGGCGCTGACAAGCGTCTTGTGACAGTGTAAGGCAGGTTGCAACTGTATTTCGAAATGTAAAGCACCAATACAGGAATACACTTATTCTGTTTAGTGCCCTTTTAAGCGCCCTTTGGCATCCATGCTGAAGCCGTCGTCACGGCTGTAGTTTCCTGTCGTTGCTTACGCTGCTGATGCATTCAGGCCCACGGTCATCTCGCCTCCAATGTGGCGAAGCTGGCGAAAAGCGCACCGCCACGCAGTGTCGTGATGGATGGTTTCATTCTTTCAACCGCACGCTCACTCGCGGGTTGGGGAGGTTATCGCGTGCAGTGCGCTCGCCGGCATCGACGGCAGTTCCATCACGAGCGCCGCAGCACCGTTGCATAAGTGAGTGCGTTACGCCGCATCCGAATGATGAATGCGGCGAGTACATTCTTCAGCTCGCATACGCAACCCGTTTCCAGCCTGGAATACATATCGAAGCCCGTCGGAATAGCCCTTGCTTCATTGGCGTGTTCTGTGGGATTTGCATTGCGTTTAGCTTTTAGTCCTCCACGTGTAATAGTTCAATTGCCAGCTCGCATAATTAATTGCATGTTGCAAATGACGTAATTTTGGGAGATCTTGTAGATACGTCTACTTCTCGGTGGAAGCGTTTCAATCTTCCCAATGAGCGAAATACGAGGCGAGGCACTGGTTTAAGTACACTGGAACATTCGTTGATTGATTTGTGGGGTTTAACGTTCCAAAACCCCCATATGATTATTAGAGACGCCATAGTGTAAGGCTCCGGAAATTGCCACTGTAACCACTGTTCGAGCACAGTTTCGGTGGTACATTGTGTACAGTGCTCGGCTACTAACCAGAAAGTTACGGGTTTGATTCGTGTCGTGGCCACATTTCCACGGAGGCCAATCGCCATAGAGGCCCGTTTGCTGAGCGATGTGAGAGCACGTTAAAAAACACGAGATTGTCGAAATTTCCGGAGGCCACCGTTACGGCGTCCCCCGTATAATAATATCGTTTTGGAACGCAGAACTCCAGATATCATTCCGTAACAAGTTTTTTCTCGCGTTTCCGGCTCTAGTATGCAACGCAAAAGTTCGTGGGACGTGCAGCCAAATTCGTGTGGGAATCTGACTGCATGGTGCAGTGTTGCGCAGACCTGCGCATCTATTCTTTTTTCTTCCTACGTGGAAGGGCGGCATGACGGATGCCTCCGGAAGCAACGCCCTGCCACGCGATGCGGACCACACACGCGCGCTCGCGTATAAACGTGCATTCTCGCGCAACGTCCTCTTTTTACTTTGGTTCCTACGTCACAAGACAAATGCTTCTCCTGACGTTCTTGAAATTCAGGTAGGACGCAACGTGTTTGTTGTTTCTTTTTTTTTACCTGCAGCTGAAAATGGCTGTTCTCGCTACACCGCGATCCACTCGTGTTGCGTGCTGCATTCGTGAGCACGTGTTTTTCTTTACTTAACACGTTTAACGAGAGCCAAGTGCCTACAGGTGTGACTCCTGGCTGCAAGTAATTAGTATAGGCGCTATAAGTAATTGCAATCGTGTATGTCATCTAAAATTCTTTTTTTTCAGTTGATGAACGGTTCGTACAAGATAGATACGTGACATTTTGCATGTACAAAGGGCTATGCTACCAGGCACACACACTCACTAGCCGTTACTCTATTCACTATACACATGTCAACTGTTACAAGTTCTCTTTCTTTCCAAGAACATAGTCGATAGGAACAAACTGCCTGATAAAACTGTTACACAAGACTATCACAATTTGAGTCACACCTTCAATAGTAATCAGTTTCCGTGTCAAGCTGAGATGTTTCATGTGCTTTTTTTCTACTTGTGCTAAAAGGATTCTCTGCTCGATTTGAAATTTGTCAAAATAACGTCGCTTGCCTTTTTTTTTATTCTCGAAAGCGCGCATATAAAAATATTCATATGTTCGTTTCCCATTGTTACCTTTGTGTTGAAATCACCTGTTATGTACCATGCTGCAAACATCTTGAAGAATATCACATTATCTATCAATAAATATAAATAAAAACTTTTTCTCACGTAATAGTAGGCATCGTAATGTCAGTAACCATAAAAGCGCGCCAAATTTACGATGCACGAACATTACAATTCGCAATCCCAGAACTACGATATAATGGTCTATGCAACAACAACGTTCACAAATCATATATGCTGACACAAGTGAAAATTCAACGCTATACAAAAGAGTTCTTCCACGTGGTCACATAACAGTCATTGTGCCCGTACATCGGACATGACTGTCACGAAATAAAAGCCGAAATATAGGAAAACACGCAAGAAACGTGGGAAACACATGACCAAAAGTGTTTACTTTTCGATTGCACTTCAGATTCACACTGAGCAAATTAAACGAGGCCATTTTTAATAAATGAGGTCAGCATTTACGAACAGAAAAAAAGCCCGCCCCGGCTGTAGGTCAAGTATACGGTAGAAACGGGTGGTCCTGTCAACTCTAACGTGCAGAGTAGTCTACAGCGTGAAAATGTTCTTCTTTTCGAAACTCTTCGTCTAAACGTGGCCACCAACCACTTTCGAGATATTTTTGGACTCGAAGTGAGCAAGCGATGAACCACTATCAAACGTGAACGTAAGCAGATGGTTGCAAGATGTCCTGTGAACGACAGTAAAAGAATATGATTGTGAAGTAATACAGCTTTTATACAGCAGGTAATGCAGTGGTCGAGCAAACGTGTACAAACTGAAACAGCGGTAAACAGCCTGGGAAGTTGCGTAAGAGGAATATGAAGACTGAATTGTGGTTATTCCTGCCTTTGGAATCTTTTATTTAGAGTAAATCCCGTATGTACAGTACTAACAGGCTATAACTAGACGTTTTTTTTACTTTATTTTAATAACCAGTGCTATAAGCAACTGATCGGGCTAGCCACGACATACTGGTACAAATTTTGCCACTAAAAGTAATGGTGGCTGTGATGGTGTGCGTTCTAGTCAAATTTACGCCGATAAGACCATAATTGTGCATGCTGTTAGCCAAAACATTCGTGCATCATACTTGACCACGAGTTTTCGCGTTTCAATGCATGTGTAGTGTGCCTCTATACTCTTCTTGCAGACAGAGCGCCGTAGTTTCTACGACGACAGCTGTTCCTTGACTCCTACCATACATCCAATTGCATACAGGCAGTGAAGCCTTTTTGATATAGGTAAAGTGTATCGCAATCAGCTTTATTTTGCACAGTTGAGTGTTTTTCGGCAAACAAATTCGTGCATCCTTTTTTTAGGGCAGTATTTGTAAGTTCGTTTGTTTTTCCAGTAATAATTTCCTAGAGGGATTTTGCAGCAAACCATTCTCTTCTATTTCCTTTTTGCAATAGGAGCAGTTGTTTTCTAATGATGGCTCGTACCCAATGCATAGAGCTGGTTGAATACCGGTTGCTTTGTGCAGCAGTAAAGCAGTGTTATGCAGCACCCAGGCAACTTTTATTTTTCTTATCCTCATGCGGAGTTTATGGTTTGCGTTATGGTGATGGTTTGGCTGCATGTTATTCAGTCTGTGTGGCATACGGGCTGCGGTTGTACTCATGGCAAGCGATCTTCAGCGCCGTCTGCAACGTTGGTGGTCCATCGATTGTTCTCCTCAACGAGCCCGTTTGTTTGTACGGACACACTTCTTTCAGTTTTCTCATCGCCTAACGTACCGCCCTCGTCCTTATTTCCTTCCAATACCCAGGGTAGCATTGCCACGAAGGTTTAAAGCGGTCTGGCGGTTACGAAAACAAAAAGGGAGAAGGCACTGCGCAAACATCGCTCCTTCAGTCATGTCGATTGAGTGACTTGCTCGATATTTTCTCTGGCATAGCTTTCAACGTCAACCTCCAAACTACGTTTAATCGCGAAACGTCGGAGCGATAGGACTACATAATACTAACAAAGTTTTGTAATGGAAATCATAGCTTACAAGCAATGTAGTAGACACTGCGCAGCTATTGAATTAAAGTGAAAATCAACGCGGCGATAACAATCGCATGGTTATGGTTCTGTATGCATTCGATTAAAATTATACGAAAGGAAAACTACCTTCTTTTCGGGGCTTTTTTCTTCTCAGTTGATTGCATCTATGCATCCCCCACAACCCGGAAGCTTTCCACACCTCACGTCTGTTTGAAGCACAGCCTCCGAGATTGGCCTCCAACAAGCGACTATCTGGTTTAATGACGTCACGATGACATCATAATGACGTTACGATTCTTGGTGGACTGTGTCGTCAAGCTGACGTCATAAGATGGCATCATCGCATGATCATTTCTTTGATGCCTACACCACCATAACCAGACACCGAAGGTAGGTTGTTTTGATGATGTATCTAAGGCTTTTATCCCAAAATACAGTGAAATAAAATTGTATAGGCTAATCTGGTGCGCAAGAATTGAGCCCACGTTACCGTTACGTTGCTTGCAGGTGCGCATGAGATCGCGCGCCACGGGAGAAGGACAACAAGCAAGTCGACATGAAGATGGTAGCGGGGGATCTTCGTACAGAGACATAAAATTCCTGACGTTACCATCAAGCAGCGGTCTGCATCGAACCTTTAACCATACTGATGAAATATACGGATACAGAAACATCAGTGCAACAAAATTTGTCAAACAACTTCCGAAATAGCGCAGCATGAAAATAAAAATAAAAAACGTAGCAGATCAAAAGTGTTGCGAGTCGAGAGAGTTGCTTATCCATGAACTTAGTTTGTATTAGCACGGTCCATATGAAAAGGGCAAAAAAGGAAAGACAACACAGCCACGCCGCGGTGGTGAAATGGCTAAGGTACTCGGCTGCTGACCCGCAGGTCGCGGGATCGAATCCCGGCTGCGGCGGCTGCATTTTCGATGCAGGCGAAAGTGCTGTAGGCCCGTGTGATCAGATTTGGGTGCACGTTCAACAACCCCAGGTAGGCCAAATTTCCGGATCCCTCCACTACGGCGTCTCTCATAATCATATGGTGGTTTGGGGACGTTAAACCCCACATATCAATCAGTCAATTGAAAAGACAACACACCTTTCTTGACGTCTGTGTCGTCTTTTCCTTTTTTTTCCGTTTCATATTTGCCGCGCTAATGTAAGCTAAGTTCATGCTGCAAATATCCATTTGACTAGTACACATCGCAATGTGATAATGATCTAATGGTGGCACCAACGTGCCGATGACACCGGTATAAATTTTACTAGTAGCACGAGTACTGTGCCCCCTCCCTCGTTATTGCACGCACCATGTGGCCTACAGCTCCAGCGGAATCACTATTCGGTTTCCACAGCCTGTGATAGTTGTACTATTTCAGAAATGAGACCCCTAGACTGGTTGGGCAGGGGGAATGAGATTTGCTTACATTCCCAAAGGATGACTAACACATTAATGAAGCTCCGAGATTAATAATGACCTTAAAGGCAGCCTCCACACGAGAACCGTACTACCTACAGTCTGACTCATCTACGTTCTGGACGAGCAACGCGAAGCTATCCCAGTAGGTACTGCAAGTGAGGCACTTGTGCCTCGGAGAAATGTGCAGTGTAGTGTGGATGCGCGTGAGAAAACGGTTCCCTTGAGATTATGCAACGCTTGGTTAACAAAGCACATAGTCCGCTTAATGGCATTATGGAACGCCAGCGGGTGCTCAACAAGAGGTGAGTAATCAAATACGCCATTCACAACATCTCGTGGTCTCTAATTTGAACGGGACTTGGCGCCACCCTTCTCCATCTGGTTGCCAACTACTGAGCTCTTTGTCAGTGAACACTATTGGCTCCGCTGCATATAATGCACGCCACAATGCTATGAAACACTGGCACGCGTTCTTGGGGCACGTTTCAGTAAATGGCACCCCAGGAAAACTGTACGCTATAAAGGCCATTGTCTGTGGCAACATTTCTGTGATCCGGGCTTGAGATTAGCGTCTTGAGAACACAGCCGCAGCAAGGCATAACATAGACACAAAACTGGGCCACAGTTGGGAATCACATAAAAAAAGAGAGAAACACAGGAATGAGAGAAGTCGTCTTTCAGCGGAAATTCGTCTTTTTTTGCTATCTTCTGATGAGTATCTCGTACTCTAAAATTGTTAAATTTTTCTAGACACATGTTTTTTTTTTCTTTTCTGAATTGGCAGTTGTGCTATCTTCCAGTCATTGCAATCATATCGGAAGGTTATGATCTTTGGGTTTGAAATGGACGACAGTGAAGTGTTTCAAACGAGCAACCGCTTTTATCGCACGATTGCTATCTCCGCTGTGTCTTTGACATGCAATGTAAAAAAAAAACGGTCAGCTAACATCATGCCCTCACATCGAGTCTCTCCTTTTTTTTTTATTAAACGTTATACCCATCACGGTTATCCACCAGCGTCTCCTTTTCACCATGACGTCAGCTCAAACGTACCTATAGCTGCCCATTGCCCAGCCGGTGGAGGAGACACTGCGTCAGCCGTCATTCCCCCCCCCAACTAAAAAAAACAAAAAAAACAAAACAAAAAGGTTTCTTCGCGGGCCAATCACTTCCTTTTGGCGCGGCCTTCTGCCGTTGGCGATATGGCAGCGCGTCAGGAGTGGTCACAGCACCCGTTGAAATTCATTAGGCTCGGCGGTGAACACGTTCCGATCTTCGCCCGTCGCACCTGTCTCGGAATCGGCAGGTCGTGCAAGGCTCGCGAGGGCACCAACCAGGAAGCGACGTCGTGGATAACTATACACTGCACCGCTGATCTGCCCTCAACAACCAGAAGCTATAGTAAAGGCCCCGCGTCAAATCTGTAGTGCTCGTGTGGTCCGACACAAAGCTGCTCGTTTTGGAGATGGCGCGGCATCAAAGATCAAGGTTCAGCGTTTAACGAGGGATTGTCTTCGGAATATTAGGCCGGTGTAATGCATGAATTTCTTTTCGAATGACTTCTTTTGTGGCGCGAGCACTGAGCGACACTCGTCGCTATCTTTCAGACCACCCTCACAAGCGCAGCTACGAATTCTGCGAATGCCATGGTAAAAACTTTAAACATTGGGATGGCACTTTATAGAAGGGACGATATGGGTTATAAGAGGTTCTGTGTATGGTGAAGAGGAAATTTTTGTATTTCATAAATTTGAATTGGACTCATAATTAGTAGAAGTGAGTGTAAACACCAATTAGTATTAACGCTTCGGCAGACTGGTGCGAAATGTAGTTGGGGCTGCTCTTAAAGCGAAAGCATTACAAGTATCTTCAAACAGGAAATATGATCATTCACGTCTACATGAGCAATGCGAAAAGTCCCGTGTTCAGTGACCACGGCTTACGGATGCCCTGGGGTGCGATGATTTTTTCTATACCAGAGTTGATTGTAGGCTTCAGCGGACCAAAGAAAGAACTTTCAAATGCTTTGAATAGATTGGCGATTCCACATTGAGAGAGGAAAAGGTTCTGATTTATTTGATTGATATGTGGGGTTTAACGTCCCAAAACCACTATATGATTATGAGAGACGCCGTAGTGGAGGGCTCCGGAAATTTAGACCACCTGGGGTTCTTTAACGTGCACCCAAATCTGAGCACACGGGCCTACAACATTTCCGCCTCCATCGGAAATGCAGCCGCCGCAGCCGGGATTCGAACCCGCGCCCTGCGGGTCAGCAGCCGAGTACCTTAGCCACTAGACCACCGCGGCGGGGCGAGGAAAAGGTTCTGAAATGGCTTGGATTGTCCTCTGGAAAGAAGGCTTCAACAGCGTCGTTTTGATTATCATTAACAAGTTATATCAGAGACAGACTTCATGCAATGTCATTCTCATTTTCCTTTTGTTTTCCTTTTTCCCTCTCTTTAATTACTTTTTTACAACACGCCCTTCTTCAATGGCGCGAAGAAAAAAAAAGGATTGCGCCTCTGTCTTTTCCATTACCTTTATTTCCACTTACCTCCTTTCTTCAGCGTATGGTAGCTAGCCGGTCTCAGAATTAGCTAACCACAATGTCTCACCATTTGCATTTTCTGTTTTCTGCCTGGTATCTGCCCCCCATCGCATCTCTCCCTCAACTCCCAGACTCCAAATGAATGGGCAGAAACTTACAATTCCGACTGGCCCATGAGCAGGTATAGCCCCCAAGTAATTTTTTCAATCGTGTCATTGCCCTGGAATACCGCGAAGGCACAGACCACGTATTTTTCTCATCGCTTTCTTTGGGTGTCTTTAAAGAACACTTTCCCAGCAATGTTCTTCGTACTTCGCCAGTTGCGAGCGCGTCAATGCATAGCTTCCTCGCTGTGGTTTCGCGCGACGATTTCTTTATGTATCTTAAAAAAAAAGAACACTTTCCCAGCAATGTTCTTCGTACTTCGCCAGTTGCGAGCGCGTCAATGCGTACGCGTTCACCGCCAAAGCTTCCTCACTGCGTGAATTCGCGCGCGAGGAGTTCCTTTATAGGCGAGCTGTCAAACTCGCCGACTCCCATTTGCAGGACGCTGACCACACCTACAAGGGCGCGTTGTGTTTTCTCCCACACGGAGCGTGCACAAATATAGGAGGTCGCGTCACCGAGAATATATTATTGGTTGAGTCCACTACGCTGCCTATCTGCGCAGGCTTCGAGACACGCATTCATTTTGTTCTGTTTTGTTTGGCCGACCCCACGCTCTCATAGGTCACCGAAGTTTGTCCTTGGAACGATACAGCGTTTGAGCAACACTCTATTTTTTTTGTTCTTGCCCGTTTGGTTTCATCGTTGGCAAGCCCAGATCCTCGAGACCATATTTCACGTGTGTTGAATAGCTGTCACAATGCTAAGGTATATATATATATATATATATATATATATATATATATATATATATATATATATATATATATATATATATATATATATATATATATATATATATATATATATATACCAAAAACAAAAGTGATGCTGGGTCCGGGTAAGATTATCCGTATAGGGAAGAAGACGCACGTACGAAGTGATTTTATTGACGTTTCGGCCGGGGGTCCGGCCTTCATCAGAATCTGATGAAGTTCTGATCAGTTTCTGATGAAGGCCGGACCCGCGGCCGAAACGTCAATAAAATCACTTCATACGTGCGTCTTCTTCCCTATACGGATATATATATATTTAGTATTAGAACTGATTATGTAGTCTGGAGGATCGAAGAACAGCCGTTGGCGTAGAGAACACAAGCAAGGAGGCTATCGGCATGCAAAACAGACCTAATACTTATTAAATTAGCACGCTAAACCCAACTTTGTCATTCCGAATTCACGTACCACGTATGCCACCATACCGGATTGTATGTAGGAATCTTATTTGATCATAGCATACGGCTTCTTGTAGGCATATGTCATATGCCCCCATTTTCTGTTTGTTTAAGTGGTGGTTGTAAATTAGCGCTCTGTTTCCCTGCCTCAGTTCCCTTGAACTTGACATATGCGTTGGTTTATCTTCATGGCAACGTATACGATATCCGCGTACGGCACCGAGTGCCCTGAGAGTCACCCCCATTAACATACATCGATCAAATTTGAATGGTTCTGACAATAAATCGTTCTTGTCACTTTCTGTTTGAGGGGAATTATTTTAGAATGACATCCAGGTACGCGTAGTTGTCGGAATCGAAACGAACTGTTCTCGGAGTTATGAAAACGGCGTTGGTATCGACACACTGACTGCTCTAAACCGGCATTTCTTCCGCTGTGACCACAGCCTTGGGATACGACGACACACACCTAGCAGTTCCCAGTCCTTGCTGCGGCGCAGTGTGTTCACAAATTAATTACAGTTATTAACCAGTAATCACTAACGAAGCATCTCCTTTTTATATGGTAGACTTAGCGCAAATACCAAGACGAGAAAAGGACAAGCGCCACCTGCATTGTTGCGCTTGTCCTCTCGTCCTAGTAGTTGCGCTAAGTATATACCGTAAGAACGAACCAACTCGTCACACAAGTCACTATACGTAAGCCCTTTTTCGCGTGAATTCTTAAGTGGTGTTTGGGCAAACTTTCAAATGTTCATAAAAACAATGCTTCGGTTGGCAGAAGGTTGTATCTATAAAACGGCGTTGCTGTCACCCTTGCGGTGGGCATCGAGTAATGACTAACATTTACTTATACATTCGAAATCATTAATTGCTCTCGCCACCTGACCTGATAAGCCATTGAACGAACTTAACGGCCCATGCCTCTAAACTTCCGCATTCTGCAGGGCTGTCTCGCAGGGTGAGAAGAAATAACGTTGACGGCATGACACGCGAATCGAACGTCATCGCCACGTTTTGACGTGAATGCGAAGAAGAGGGTGGATTGGCACAGAGCCTACGCATTCCCGCTATCTCAACGAAATAACTAATCAGAATAATTGGACAAAGATGAACGGTCTGCGGCATTCCAAGCGACAGTTTCGAGTGTCAAAATGAACCGGCGTCTGCGAACAGATGGTACCGCTAATTTTCACCGTTGCGAACTCCCAATTAGTCGCGAGATCCTCTGTTGGCTTCCCAATTAGTCGCAATTTTTTTTCCTCTGTAGATCGTGGACTAGCTTTCTCTTCAGCGCGATGCGTCATGTCTCTAGACTTCTTTCTTTCTTGATGCGCTTCATTGTTTGGTTTCATCCGCAGCGTGAGACTAATCGTTTCTTCTCGAGACGTGTCCAGTGCCAACGCCGCTCCGCGGGTACGGACGCCACCACCGCGACCTTGCGAGATTCAAAAGGCGAACGTGACTTTCGTACAGAGAGGGGCGAGCATAAACAACACGCCGACGATGACACCAACTTCCTCGACAAAAAGGAGCACCACTTGGTGCACGTGTCTGAAAAGCGCCGTTCGTTTGTATACCGCATGCGCCATTCTCTCGCGGAGGTTGTTCCGCTGACCGTCGCCCAGCGCAGTTCAACACCGCTTCGAGAAGAAAGTGAACAAATCGGCAACACGAGAACATTGTTCGCGCGTCCACGACTCGTGAAGTCAAAGACGCACCGCGTCGTCTTACAAGAAGTCGGCCCGCACCTTCTGTGTACAATGACCAGAGGCGCCCTGAAAGTAGACAGGACAGTGTGTACAAGGAGAGTATTGTTTACTCTCTCCCGTCTTTGTCCCCACGTTAGGTGTTTGTTGGTCTTTCTGTCGTAATTTATTTTATTTCATTGTCCGGCTCATCGGAGTAGGGCTAATGGAGTTGTCAGCTTAGTGGGCCGTTAGATAAGTGAGCTCCTCGCAAAAGTGTGACAATGTTGAAGGGTCCGACAGCGTCATTAACTTCAAGAGGAAGTATGAAATGGCTCAGGCGGGTGAAGGGCCACGGAATATCATGAGTCGCTCTTTCGATTTTGCAATGCTGCAGCGATGTCCGGCGAGATCGCGATGAAACGCGAACCAAGCCGTCATTTAGCACCTCAAATAGTCTGTAGTTACGTAAGTTACTTTGGTGAATACTTTCAGAATCCGCCGCTGTCATAATGATAGATTCTTCAATACCACAGCTTACGTATTTTTGTGTACGACGATGTTTTCTTTAGCTTCTTGAGCGTGATTCTGTAACGGGGTATGAGACTTTCGAGTGACATGGGCCGATCTCTTAAGCACTGCACAGTAATTGAGTCTCTTAAGCCATAACGTGTCTTCAAATACCGTACTTACTTGCATACTACTAGCGCTGCACTGCAGGGTTTATGTCACCTCGTGCTGGCGTTGACTGCATATGACTAAATGATTCACCAATAAGGCCATTTGCTGTTAGAACACCGACGTTGCTTTCATTAAACTTCGTTGCTATGATTGTGTTTAAAAAATACAGGATGTTAAAAAAAGCTTTGAAAGAAGTTATATGCCCGGGCTTATAGTATGCTATAAAAAATACTACCTCCCTCACACAGTGCATATTCCTAAGAATGAGTTAAAATATAACTGCTAGAAAGAAATGGCTAAATCACGGTTTTATTCGTATTAAGAGGTGTAATACAAAATTTCAAGTTTCCTCGCTTTAGTAGAATCTTTGGAAACGACGGTATTTGGTTAGCTCAAAAAGATAAGGGTAGCACTCAGTGCATAAAGTCTACTCAAAGGTTTGAAGAATTTAGGGTAACCGAATGCTCCAGACGCAATAGTAGTCCCGTTTTTCTGAATCTGGGTGCACGCAGTGCAGAGAGAATAAGTCCATGTAAAAACAAAAAGAAAAAAAAAACATTGTAGCCACTTGGACGCACTTAACAACAATATTCTATTTTGGGCTCTAGTGGTGTAATGGGTTCCCCGATTCAATCAACAAGAAAAAATAACTCTTGGTGTACGATGTGCTGATTATGAGTTTATGGTTCTCCTGCTCAAAACTTTTCGAAAAGGCCGCACTTGGAACACTTGCGCAAACTGGCCAACTTTTCGTATTCAAATTCGAGTAAGTTCTCATATACTATCCTTCATTTCCCACGCCTTGATAAATCCCCTCCTCGTCTCCCATCACTTAAAATGCACGCTTGTGCCACAGAAAGAAACAGGGCGGAGCTTAAAATAGTTTCCCAAAGGAAGCTCTCAAGTGCATGCCCCGTAATGATAACGACACGTGGGTAGATAGGATAAAGCAAGCGAGGGTGGTCGAGCTTTTGATCAAAGGGAACTGGCCAAACCACACAAAAAAACATGTTCTGCGGTAGAGATAACTAGAAAATACCAAAAAATAGTCACTCGAGCGTGAAGGTGGAGGCCACTATACGATGTTATGGTAATGGGAAACGCGTGTGCCGACGCCGCTGCCGATCGATAGCCTATAGTCAACGCGCGCGTCAATATTGGCACGATCCGCTCTGCAAACATATAATTTTGCCGCGCAGAAACCCCTTCCAAGATCTACACGAAAGACCTTTGCTTTTTTTCTTCACCTGTCCTTATTATGGTGGCCAGCACTCCTAGACGGGAAAATGCTGATCGATACTCCCGCCTCAAGCAAATCCGCACCTCGGGCAACATCCACGAACTCTGCGCGTACGAGACTGCCCCACACTCCACGTGCAAGGGGGTCATACGTAGCATACCGTTGCAAGACGACCCTGCGACGCTGGATGGCAAGATCGTTAACCAGAAAAACCCGCTCGCACTGGCAGCTAAGAGAATTGCTCAGACGGTGACTGTGATCATCGCCTTTGACGGGCACCGGGTACCGAATTTTGTCAGGTACGGAACGCTCCTGTTGAAATGTTCCCTATATAGAAAGCAAGTGGACGTATGCCACGCCTGCGGAAGACTCGGGCATCGCGCCGATGTCTGTCCAACACCTAGCGACGTCGTCTGTCGGGGATGCGGCCTTCCAAACCCTGATGAGCAGCACCAATGCACCCCAATATGCAAGTTCTGTGGCGGTCCGCACCTTACTGCCAGTAAAGAATGTGCGCATAGATTCAAGACTCCGTACATTGTTCGCCGACGACGCTTCGAGTGCGCCAGACAGCAAGAGGAGCTCCCCCCGCAGTCGATCCTTCGATCCTCCTATTCTCAAGCCTCATGTAGCCCTAGCCCTAGGGGAAAACGACGCTCGCGCTCGCGAAGTCGCTCCATGAGCCGACGGGGCTCCAAAAGCCGCTCTGCCCCAAGATCACGACCATCATCGCCTTCTCCAGCGCGCTCCGGCTCCAGAGGCCGCTCCACGGCCCGCACCTGGAGCGGCTCGTCCAACAGGCCAAGATCCAACACCCCCTCTGGTGGTAAAGGCAAGTCCTATCTAACGTGGGCCGATAGGGCCCGTGGCAACCAAGCGCAGGCGTCCAACTCCCAAGACTCGCACGACCCGCGTCTCACGAACGAGCTCAAAGAGCTTAGGCGTGCCAATGATAGTCTTAGGAAAGAAAACGCCTAGTTCAAGCAGGAAATCAGTCAGCTAGCCACCGAGATGGCCGAAATACGAAAATTGGCGCTCAAACCGCCGGCTCTTCCGGCCGCCACGAGTTCGTCGGCCATGGACACGGCGGAGGCTCCCCCCAAGGCGGGTGCAGTGAAGCGTCGTGCCCTGGATAGCTCAAGGGAAGACAAGACTCTGGAGCTCCTTTCGGAGCTCAAGAAGGCCATCTCCAACATACAGTCAGGCCTCTCTCAAGTACAAGAAATGATCGCGCACCCCCAGCTGGGTCTGGTCGCCTTCAGCGAGAGAATACTTAGACTGGAGGGGACCCACCACGGATTTTTGCCAAGCACATCGACAACACCAGTCCCAAACTTGAACAGTGTCATTGCCCCGCCGACAGAGGGTGCCATCCTGCAGGCGGACCTCTCGAAACCCATCCACAAGCCCAAACATGGATAACGAAACTAACGTCATAACAATGTGGCAGTGGAATTGCGCAGGGTTCGTCAGCAAACGGGCGACCCTGCGACAATACCTAAAAGGCATAAACGATAAACCCCAAGTTATCACCTTGCAAGAAACGATCACATCATCACACATCAGGCTCCCTGGTTTCGTCACTGTGGCTTCCACTGAAGGGGGAAGGGGGGTGGCCACTCTGGTCAGTAAAAGGTTCACGTGCATTCAGCGAGACCTCGGTCCAGCGGACAATGGGGTCGAGTACGTCATGACGGAACTCCTAGTCGACCCCCCTAAGCGGTGCTTACGAAGGAACAGTATTTTCATATTAAATGTCTACTGCAGGCCCAGCGTACACACAGCCAGGGCTGGTGGTCTTCTGAAGAAGGCCGTGCATTTTGCCGGCTGTCAACCTCTTGTCGTCATGGGGGACTTCAATGCCCAGCATCAGGCGTGGGGTTACCTCACCAATACGAAGAAGGGTAGAGACATATGGCTCACGGCAACGGAGGAAGATCTGACATTGGTAACCAATAAGGACTTCCCGACCAGGAGAGGGAACTCGGTGTGCCTAGATACAACCCCGGATCTCACCTTTGTCAAGAGTCTGGAAAACGCCAAATGGACCAACACAGCTATCGACCTCTGTAGCGATCATTGCATCATCGAAGTGCTCATAGAGGTTGCCCGCAACAAGACGAGGACCTTTAAGTTCATCGACTGGGACTTGTTCCGAGCCAACCGCTCCGAGCGCGCCCTTTCCCCGGTTGCGGACCTAGATTCTTGGTGCGACGGGTTAAAAGATGTGGCCAGCGCCACCAAAGAGGTGACAACCGATCTGGAGGTGGACAGGATGGACAGTAGGCTCGCGCATCTGTTGGAAGCCAAGCAGGCACTGCTCGCGAGATGGAAGACTCAGCGCCATAACAGAAGACTGCGCAAGAAAATGTCCGAAATCAACAAAACGGTAGAAGATCATTGCAAGGTCTTATGCAAGCAGCAATGGGATGAGCTCTGTGATTCTATGGAGGGCCAACTCAAGACCGGTAAAAGCTGGAGACTCCTCAAACACCTACTGCACGACGGCAACACCAAGTCCAATCAGAAGAGAGCTTTGGCGAAAGCTGTCCATTTGGCCACCGACTCAACTCCAGATGAGGCGATCACGGAGCAGCTCATAGACAAGTACCTGGCGGCCACGGACGATCCGGTACCTCCCCAGTTTCCCGACTACGAAGGGCGCGACGCGCCATCGATGGACGAGGACTTCACTGTCGCTGAGGTCAAGCGGGTTCTCGCATCCCTCAACAGCAGATCCGCCCCTGGGCCAGATGGGGTAACCAACAAAATGCTCAAGCACCACGACGACGACTCGATCGAGTTTCTTACAGACAAGATCAACGAAATCTGGCGCAGCGGTCTCATTCCCAAGAGCTGTAAAGCGGTCTGCACAGTACTGATACTCAAGCCGGGTAAGGCACCGAGCATCGAGAATCTTAGGCCAATCTCGTTGACGTCGTGCGTCGGGAAGGTGGCCGAGCACGCCATGCTCAACCGCCTCACTGACCACCTCGAGTCTAACGAATGCTATACCCACAACATGAAGGGCTTTCGGTCGGGGCTCTCGACTCAGGACACCATGAAGCTGATCAAGCACCAGGTCATTGACTCCGGCTCCGCCGACACCAAGGTGATTCTTGGATTGCATTTAGAAAAGGCTTTTGATAACATATCGCACGCCTTTATTCTCAAGAGCTTGTCTGAGTTTCACGTCGGCAAGCGGGCGTACAATTTTGTGCGCTCCTTCCTTTCGTCGCGGTCCACAAGACTGAAGATTGACGATTTTTTGACCCATGAAATTACCCTTGGGCCAAAAGGGACACCTCAGGGGGCGGTGATCTCCCCGACGCTGTTCAATATCTGCATGATCAACCTGTCGAGGGCCTTGAACAAAATCCCGAACATTAACCACACGATCTACGCAGACGACATCACCATCTGGTGCCTCAGCGGATGTGAGGGTCAGGTCGAGAGTGCTTTGCAAGAGGCCATCGATGTGACGGAGCGCTATCTCATCCCCACCGGGCTAAGGTCCTCGCCCGCTAAGTCCGAGCTCTTACTGTATAAGAAGAGGCCCAGAGGCGATTCTCACCGGTCCTGGAAGCCAGCAATGGAGAGCCACATTACGTTATTCACCGGTAACGGCTCCCCAGTTCCGCGGGTGGACACTATCAGGGTCCTTGGAATGTTTATCGAGTCTAACGGAGCCAATGGAGCCGCCGTCAAACGCATTTGTTCCAAGACCGAAAGCGCCCTCGGACTGATTCGAAGAATCGCTAACAGGCACCGCGGAATCAGGGAGGACAATCTGATCCGGATTATCCACGCATTCGTGCTATGCCACCTCGCTTATTCGGCGGCTATGCACAACTGGCTCGTGTCGGAGCGCAACAAAATCAATGCCCTAATCAGAAGAGTCTTCAAGCTGGCCCTTGGCATTCCCGTTCGAACGCACACGGAAGACCTCCTGAAGTTGGGAATCCACAACACGTTCGAAGAAATTGTCGAAGCCCAAGAGTTTGCACAGTTTGTCAGACTGTCTGGCACCCCAGCGGGTAGAGCCATACTCGGCATGCTGGGACGAAACCCCACGGTTGTCGGTCCTGACGCTGTGAAGCTGCCCAACGACGTAAGATCCAAGATCCAGATTGCGCGGATGCCGCGCAATATGCATCCAACCTACAACGAAGCACGAAGACGAGCCAGGGGTAAATCTCTGCTCGCCAGTGCCCGCTTGGACAAGGATCGAGCCTACTTCGTCGATGCTGCTTCGTACATTCAAGAAGAAGCCTTCTCCTCAGTGGTCGTCGACTGTGATTGCAGAGTCATCAGCTGCGCTACCATCCGCACTTATAGTTCCAGCGTTGCAGAGCAGGTTGCCATTGCTCTTGCATTGACGGACGGTGTACATGACACAATTTATTCAGACTCCAAGGCCGCTATCAAGGACTTCCAGATGGGCATGGTGGCTCCCCAGGTCCTACAGATTATTCAAAAAGTCAAAGACCTCAAAAATCACTCATTGGTCTGGTTTCCTGCGCACCTTGGAACCATTGAGGGTGCCTCGCTCAATCCCAACGAGGAGGCCCATTCGGCTGCACGAGGTTTGACTGACCGTGTGCCGGGTAACGCGTCATCTCCTGGGCGACCTGAGCCTCTCTGCTCGTACAACGAGATATGCAAGCACCACTATCTGTCAAGAAGACTGCTGCCTCTACCACACTCCTCGCTATGCAGGGCCCAAGCTGTTACTCTCCGACTGCTACAAACAAACACTTACCCGAGCCCTGCGGCACTGCACACAATGTACCCTGAACGGTTTCCAAGCCCGGACTGCCCCCTGCGTGGTGGTTATGCGGACTTTGAGCATGTACTGTGGGGCTGCGCCTCTGCCGGTCCCCCTTTCACCCAAGAGGAAATGCAGCGACTCATTAAGGCCCAGGACCAGACCTCTCAAATCCTGGCCGTCCAGAGGGCCCGCGTGAGGGCCGTCAGGTTTAACCTGATGGTCCCCGAGTGGGCCTAGCCAGGTGACGCTGAGTTTACTCGCGTCTATTGTGGACCGAATAAAGTTGTTTCACTCACTCACTCACCTGTCCTTGTCCGGCAAACGTTTGCCTATTGCTAATCGTGCGCTGCGAAGAGAGGTATCTCTCAGTCTATTTGACTTGTTTACCTGTGGGAGATCGCGTGGCGAGAAAAATGTTTTTTTGGGTAGCTAGAAATTCACTTCGTTCTCTACCTCCCCCCCCCCCCAACAATACGCTTTCATATCACTATCGCAACTATTCAGCTTTATAAAAAAGAAAAAAAAACAATTAATGAAAAACCATCATTTTTGTGTTATTCTTAAGCTGTCCACGTGTGTGTTAATTATATAATGAAAAGCGGATAGTCGACTGTAACGTTACTAAGAAAGTTTATAGTTAAAATTATTTCTGTCACCTTATTTGAAGCTGAAAAGACTTAATGGGCATGAATTGTAAGTAGAAAAGCAAGTTACAGAAAACCACCACAAGAGATAACTCTAAGCGTGACTTTTGCAAAGCATGAACTTTTGAAACCTGCAACAAAAAAAAAGAGAAGATCATTTGCAAATTGTAGAAGTTTTCAATCGAGACAGAAAAATTTGGACAATGAGGAACAGTATTGTACAAGTACGTTGCAAGATATCTGATGGGTCTGGGACGCCTTAATAATATGAGCTCGA